>NC_091976.1:7500000-8125000 GCF_036711975.1 Onthophagus taurus | reverse complement strand
CATACATTGGTCCCAAACAATAATTGATCCATGAAAATACTGCCCGTTTGACAAAATTAGCAGTAGAGTTGAAAATATTTTTAAAAAAGGGCTTTTTATTGCAATGTTTAATTTTAAAGAAATTTTGACCCGCTATATCTCGTTAAGGAGGCATTTGCGACCCCATGTATATTAAGACTTTTCATCTTAATTTTTAATGTATTACCCAAAGAAATTGTATAACTAGCTAGAAGCCAAAGAATTGATATTTTGTTTCAAAATTTTTATTACATAACAAAAAACTTAAAACAACTTATAAATATAAATTTTAAAATAACTCTCATTGATTTGAACATACTATTTGTTTGTTTAACATATGTCAAAGCCTAGATTCTTGATTTATTAACTTGGTTTCATTAAATAACTTTACGTTAATAAATTTTGTTATTATTAACTTTATACATTGTATTTCATGTCCATCAATAACATCATCATACGCATGATCTCCAAAAAGATCATAAATATTTTGAGGTAAATTTAATAAAATGGAATTAGTTAACTTTAAAAATATGTTCTTGTTATTGAATAATACATTTTGTCGTTAATAGTCTCTAATAATTTTTTCACTAATTAAGTAAAGTTTGACTACAAACTCAGAAGCTTTAGTCAAAACCCCATATGTCTTTTATACCTATATAGCATTGAAATATCACTAGTTCCTTCTACCATATTTAAACAAAATTGGCAAGTAATATCAGTTTTTAGAAAATAGTAGTTAGGTAGTTAAATGCGAGGGGTAAACCGCTGGGGAAGTAGGTGTACAAAATAGGGGAAATGCGGAGGAATTATGGGGAAGTTCGACGAATTACGGGGAAGTCTGGGGAATTATGGGGAGATGCGAGTAATTACGGGGAAGTACAAGGAATTACGGGGAATTATCGAGGAAGTTTGGGGGAAGTACGGGGAATTATTGGGGAAGTACGGGAAATTATTTAGGGAAGTTTAGGGATATATTGAAACACGATCGAACACGATTAAACACGATATCTAACGATCGAAGTTACGATGTTCCATAAACAAGTGCGCAGTTTCTGTTTCATAAAGGGTGTGTGAATTGTTACTAGTAGAAGCATTGTTTTCATTCAAAGGTAAGATTGAATGAGTATCATATTAAAATTTAAATTTATATTAGTATATCGTGAAGAGTCAATGGTACTAAATTCGCTCGTAAATTCTGTTTTGTATTAGGCGCCAGGATGACGGCAAATCGCTATCGCTGTTTTCAAGAGGCCGAAAATTTTCTACAATTTCTATTAAATGAAAATGTTAAGGAAATTCTTATTATTAGCGGATTTGATAATGAGGTGCTGCTTGGCACGATTGACGAAAATGATCTAGAAAAAATAGAAGCATTTATTAGAAATGACTACCATGAATTACTAACTTTGGAAGAAAAAAATTTGTTTTACGGGATTTTTAAAAATAATCCGCAGCAATTTAAATTGCTATCTGGCACGAAAAAACAAATAGTTTTAATTTCCAAATTTCCAGACTCAGTCTACGCCATATATATACTATCTCCTATATCGCTGACTCCCTATCTAAGCAATGAGTGGCGAGCGTTTCCATCAAAAGAAGACGGAATGATATATGTTTTGTCTTTGTCGGACCCCCGTGTCGCGAAAGCGCTAGCGCGAATCGTAAATTTTAAAGAGTTTGAAGTGTTTCGCGCGTATTTTATGCAGCTTTAAAATGCAATTATTATTATAGATGGTTTACTTTAACTATAAATTATCACTGATGCATCAAATAAATTAGAGTATATGTACTCTAAATGTTTATAAAGAAAAATGTTTCAAGAAAAGGAGGACTTTGAATTCTTTTTTATTACACTGAGACCTTTCCTTCTACCTGCTTAACCAATCTTTAGGACCCAAAAATATCTCCACTACTCTTTTTCTTTTTTATTTTACTTTTAACACATTTGCTTCACTTTCTTAACAAATAACAATTACATTTTAAATTGCTTAGTCCTAAAATATGTTAATAATTATGTTATTATACACATGAAACCTATAATATACATAACTAAATATTTAGATTTTAGGTTATATTTATGTCAAACATTTATTTGTTGATTTATAAACATCAAGGTCATCAGCTGCTATTAATTTTTAATTCACCGTCCAATAAGATAAAAGCGTACTCATCACGTGTTCACACATGTCTCTTGAGTCGACGGGGGTACGACAAAGACAGATATATATATATCTGCACTCTAGTGTTTACACTCTTTTGCTGCCTTAGTCAGCGATATAGAAGATAGTATATATATGGTCTACGCAAACCGACATAACTGAAAACATTTCTGAGCAGACATTACCACCCCCCTCAGCACAACCATTAAGTGAGACTGCAGCTACAGATCAGGAAACAGAAAACTGCGTTATATTAAAAGCTCTTAAGTGCTGGCTTAAAACAAAAGTTAGTAAGGAACAAAATGGTTAATATTTGAATCAAAATGTAATGGTATAAGCCTAAAAATTCAAAAAGGATTAGATATACATTTTTCTTGCACTGTGACTTGCTTTTGTGGTCAACGTTGCAAAATCCAAAAGGTGTCCAAAAAAGACACTTGTCAACCAAGATGGATATATGCTAATATTCATAAACATTTTTTAAGTAAATTACTGCGCATACGAACGATCAAATTAATGCACCGGCAACTATTGTTGAAAGTAAACGCAGGGAAACATCAATTACTGATTATTTTACGTTGAACCCAAATCCGTGTTCTTCACGTGCAAGTTCTTCAGTTGAAAATAATTCACAAAAGATTATTATACTAGAAAATATTTCCGTAACACCTGTTGACCGTACTGACACATCTCATCATGCATGTCTGAAGAGTATTGAAAATATTTACTTTAATGAAACCGCCTCGGAAACCGATAAAGAAAATGTTTCCTCAGAAGTATCAATCGGCGTAACCGAGTGTGTAACTCCAACAAAGACCGAAATCTCGACTGACACCCTTACACGAGTTCCTACACGAAAAATTGTTACTCGTAATAATTCTCCCCAGACTAGCTCTTCAAAATGGAAATTAGAAAAGTACGGAAGAAGTGAAAGATCTAAACGCAAAAGAGACAATATTGACAATAATCAACTGTTTATAACAGACTTTTTTTCTTTACTAAACGACGCAACAAATGTTTTATCTGCTAATCCCGAAATAATTAATCAGATCGATGATACTCTTAAAATTAGAGGGGAAAGCGATTTCTCATTGAAAAATGCGAGAAAGAGTGTGACAGGGTTGCTAAAAATTCTTTGTGAAATTTCCCTAAAAAATACAAAACGTTCAAAATATAAACACACTTTTAATAATAATAATAATAATAATCGCTTTATTGCCTCACAAAAATAAATAAATACAAGAAGAAAAAGTACAAAACATCGCAAATAAAGAAAAAAGATTATAATATAATAAATACAAAATTAACTTTTAGAGGCAATCCGGAGTCTACGATAGGAATATCGTAGGCTCCGGGCAATCTCATGGTGGAGTTCAATTACAGTGAATTGGTCTTCTACTACACCATGTATTACTGTGCAACTCTTTTATACAATTGGCGCATAATACTTAAACTAATACGTATTCTTGAAAGTTCAACATAGTTTAACACATAATCGACTCACCCCCGGCTGCACGGACCACGCACACGCTGCGCCGCCCACGCCCCACAAAATGATCATTGCTTATTGAATAAGTAATCTTTATATTTGTTTTTAAAAAGTTTTAAGGATGTACTACAAAGATGTGCTGGCAAGTGATTAAAGAAATTTGCTATACGGTATGTAAAACATGATTTATAAAATTCTGTCTTATGAGCAGGAGGTGTTAGCCTTCCCCTAAATCTAACATTGATGTTATGTACATCTGAACGGAATGTAAGCTTGCTGTAAAGATAAGGCGGTTTTTCCGTTGCAATAGTATTATAAAATAAGCATGCAGAGTGAGCGAGTCTCCGATTACACATATTTAGCCAGTCTGCTGTATGCAAGTATGGTGATACACTCTCCCATCGACGCAACCCAAACATAAAACGTATACACGAATTTTGAACCTTTTGAATTTTATATTTTAGTACCGAAGTTAAAAAGGGAGAGTAAAGAACATCTCCGTAATTAAAAGTTGACAATACCAAAGAATCGCAAAGCAACCTGTTTGTTTTTAAATTTAAAAAGGATCTTTGGGAGTACAAACATTTTAACTTAGCATAAGCTTTTCGCAGACAGCTGTTAACATGGTTACTGAAAGTAAGTCGCTCATCAATAAGCACACCCAAGTTCCTCACCACCCCCTTCAATTCGAGCCTCTCTCCCCCAACACACACCCCAACTCTACCCCGTACCCGCTCTTTCACTTTCGTTGGACCAAAGAGTATAATTTCTGTTTTTTTTGGATTTATAATTAAGTTGTGACGCCGAGATAGTCCAATTATAGCCTCTAAATCCTGATTTAACTTTCGACATGCATCGTCGACTTCATCAGGAGAAAAAGATATACTCAACTGAGTATCATCGGCGTAGAAATGTGGTTGACTGTATTGTATGCAACTTATGAAATTGGCTGTGTATAGTGTGTATAGCAAAGGCGACAAGACTGAACCTTGCGGGCATCCGCATCTTGTAGGAATAAACTCCGATCTAACCCCGTCCATTTTCACCGCTTGTTGTCTCCCCGAGACAAAATCAGTAACTAGAGCCGTCGAAGAATCATCCAGACCATGATACTTTAGAATTGCCGACAAAACGGTGTGGTTAATACGATCAAAAGCTTTGGAATAATCCAGAAGACAAACTAACGTCAGATTTCCTCTATCAGTCTGTTCAACTATATCGTCAACAATGTTCAAAAGTGCAGTAACACAACTAAATCCAGCACGAAACCCAGATTGAGTTGTCGGTAGTAAATTATTTGAAGATACGAAGTTATTAAGTTGGTTAAACATAACCTTTTCTAAAATCTTGCATAAGACTGGTAGTATACTTATGGGTCGAAGATCTGAGATATTAACAGGTTCACGCACCTTAGGTAGAGGCAAAATTAAAGCTGACTTCCATGGGGTAGGGAACTTACCACTAGCAATACACTCATTAACAATATGTGTCAGATACGGAATCAAATGAGGAACTGTCAATTTTATAACTTTTGCGTTTAAATTATCCCAGCCCATTGCGTTGCTTTTTATGCCACTTATAATTTGTACGACATCCAGGTCCTTGACAGACTGAAATGAAAACCCGCACGATGGTCTCCCAGCGTTGTTATAGAAACTACAAAGCTCATGATCGATGTTATTGCTTGTAGAGGTAACGGAATTGACAAAAAAGCGGTTAATTTCATCTGGGTGACATAGGTGTAGTGGCACAGCATCAATTGTTTTTTTAGGTATAGCAAATTGTTTCAGTGCCAACCAGGGATTTTTATTAGTGTTAATGGATAGATCTAAATATGCTTTTTTTTCTCTGTTGATGGCACCATTTACATAATTGCGCAAGTCCTTATAAAAAACCCACTTCGCCGTGGTATTACATTTTTTAAAGTCTTTCAGAGCTTTATCTCTCAGATTTTGCATTTCAATAATTGTTGGAGTTATCCACGGCGTTGCAGGCCTCTTAAAAGTACACCTTTTCAATGGCGCATGCCTATCAATTATCTCCACTATGCCTTCTGTTAGAAACATAACCTTATCGTCAACATCTATCATATCAAATATGCTATAAAAAGGAAAATGACAAAGATCCAAATAGAAACTCTCATAGTCGAAATCTTTAAAAACCCTAACCACCTTGGAAATAGGCAGTTTTCTAATTTTTTCCACTTTCAACTTACACCATGTTAAGTCATGGTCTGATAGGTGGTGAACCTGAATTACACCGTATGATTCGATCAGATCAGAGTCAGGGACACATATTAAATCTAAAAGCGCCGAACTAGTAGCAGTTGTTCTGGTTGGGGAATCAATTATTTGTACTAAATCAAACGTATCCAACAATTTAATCAATTCCAACGTTGAAGGACTGTCAATACTTAAGAAATTTATATTAAAGTCGCCCATCATGATTATAACATCATTCATGGGTACTATACGGGATAAAGCCGTTTCAATTTCCGTTAGAAACAAGGTACAATTTAATTTAGGAGGTCTGTAAACCACACCCACAGCATAGGACTTTTTATTATATTTGAATTTAACCCATAATTGCTCCACATCACCGTCAACATTAATGAGTGAGCAAGCAGCAGATGCTCTTATGTACAGCGCCACACCCCCGCCCCTGCCAACCCTGTCCCGTCTGTATATATTATAATCATGTATACTCACTAAATCTGAGGTAACTTCGGGAGAGAGCCAGGTTTCCGTTATTCCGACTTTGACGACGTTATTAAAAAATTTAGTCTTTATTTATTTTACATTGGTGGTAGACTTTTGTATGAAGTCCTTTATACAAATTTAAAGAGCGCACTCCCAAGAATTTCGACCCTGAATAGATATGTTAACAATCAGAATAAGTATTTTGATGAAGGCAGTTTCGACTTTGCCAATCTTAAAGTTTTTCTGGACGAAAGGAATCTTCCCTCGATTGTTTGGATTGCTGAAGACGCCACCAGAATAACGGGAAAAGTTGAATACAATTCTAGAAACAATACGGTGATGGGATTTTCTCTGCCACTTAGAAATGGCTTGCCTGTAACAAATGCATATTTGGCGACTTCATCAAGAGTTATGCAGGAATATTTCCTAAATTGTCCTAAGGCCAACTGCGCCTACGTAATAATGGCGCAACCGCTGTGTCAAAACGCACCAGCTTATTGTTTATCAGTATATGGCACTGACAACACATTTATATACAAAGACATTCTTCAACGATGGAAATATTTAGAAAAGGAAGCTAGTCGTTATGGAATAAAAATATTGGGTTACTCCTCTGATGGAGATACGCGGCTTCTAAAGACTATGCGTATAAGAGCAAAACTTCCTTTCAAACAAACGCAGGAGCCTAATTGGCTGTGGTTTCAAATACCCATAGACAATGAATTTAACCCTGAAAACTGGTAATGTTTTACACAAGACGAGGTTCATATCGGAACTAAACTACGAAATCGCCTACTTAAAGCCAACATTTATTTGCTGATAGGAAATTTTACTATATCCGTAACGCATATTGAAGAACTAGTGAAGAATCAACCAAAAGACAAACATTTTTTAACGATTTCCGATCTAAATCCAACAGACCGAATGAACTTCAAATCAGTGGAAAAAATTACATCCTTGGAATTGCTGACGAACGTAGAAGGTTCACAAGGCACAATCTCGTATTTGAAAGTCATCAGTTACATATTAAACGCATTCTTAAATAAAAACATATCTTTAGAAAAACGACTGTATTATATTTGGTACGCTGTGTTTTACTTCCGCATATGGAGATATTGGATAAAAGAACACAAAACATATAAACTAACCGATAATTTCATCACTTTAAACGCCTACCTCTGTGTAGAACTAAATGCACACTATTTGATAAAACTTGTATGCATATTTCGAAGTAACAATTTTCATTCTGATATGTTTTGTCCGTGGCTGGATTTTGTTGTATGGCCGAAAACACCAGACATCGCGGTTGTAGATGAAGAGTATGTATTTTACGGTCCCATTAATTTACTTGGTAACGGCATATTTCAAATTAGCAGACATGATGATGTAGAAATAAAGAAATTATACAAAGCTTTCAAACAAAATGATAAAAAGCTTTAAATCTGTTTTGTCAGTATTATTATTTTCTGTTTTTATATAGGAAAACTCAATGTTTTTATTTGCCAAAGAATATATGTTAATTTTTATTGACTTTTATTTGGGTGTTTTACTTAAATACACACGTGGATATGCTGTCTGAAGGGAGAGGAGGTACGAGTATGTAAGAGGAATTACGGGGAAGTACACGGAAGTACGGGGAAGTATCGGGAAGTATAAGGAATTATGAGGAAATACACGGAAGTACAGGGAAATACTAGGAATATAAGTAGGAAGTATAAGGAATTATTTGTCAAAGGGGAAGTAGGTGTACAAAATTTGAACTAGCGGTTTACCCCTCGGTTAAATGCATGTTCTCTAAGTTCGCAACGTCTATAATGTCCAGTGTTTCAATTTCAAAATATACCGTATTTTTCGGACTATAAGACGTACCTCAAATTTAGAGACGATTTATTGAAAAAAATATTTTAATGGTACCTTCGGACCATAAAACGCACCCAAAATTGAGTCCATTTTTCTATGTGAAAAGGTGCGTTTTATAGTCTGAAAAATATGGTATTACTAAAATGTTAACTTCGTCAAAGCCAAAACACAAATACGCACACAAACCTTGTTTACTTAGGAGAGAATTATTCATTTATTAGGGTTCGACAAACATGGATAAACATTAATCAGTTCAATTTATTTTCAAAGAAACCATAAAAAGATTGGCCTGTTTGGAAATACTCGGTGATCGTCGGCCGGACGGTCCGATCTGAGCGCGTTCCGTTGTGGACTGAGTGAAAACGTAAACAAAACACATCGAACGTGGCTTCAACTCTTGGTGTTTATATGTGCTTCTAGTAATACAATTTCTTTGGTATTACCTGCCCTAGAAGTCTGTCAGCGGTTTTTTGAATCACTCTGTATAATAATGGTTAAGTGCCACCTTCAAAATTAAACAAAAAACAAAAACCGTTGAGTTTATTTATTGAAAAATATTCTAATACAAAATGATTTTAGCAATAAAAAGAAATATACGAATTTTAACCTAAATGAAAACTTTGGCACTAGATAATAAGAATAATAAGTTAATCCATAAATATAATAAACTAGCCTCTAATTAAATCAAAGAACACATTCATTCATCTCTGTTCCTATCCCTAAGTGGACTTGCAAAACTTTCATGCAAACTATTCTCTTTATTTGCTTCACTTTCCTTCACAATAATTACTTTTACTTTCTTCTTTTTTGGCGATTTTCCAACCATTGCTAACTCAGATTTCAATTTTTCAATAGTTTTCGTTTGGGCGCGAAGTTTCGACTCCATCGTTTCCTTTTCCTTTAATAAATTTAAATCATTAATTACTACATGTAATAAGATAAACAAATTTTTTAACATACCTTGAGTAAACTAAAATGTTTCTCTTTTAAATCAACAATATATTTAATTTTTTGCTTTTGATTTTGATGTCCCAACACTTCAGCATATCTCATCCCAACAGATCTAGCTTCATTTTCAGCATCCGTTTTTTGCGCAATCAAATTTTGCCATTCAACTTTATAATTTTCCAATTGTTGTTTAAATGGTCCAATCAAAATCTCCTTCTCAGCAGCAATCCTTTGTAATTCATCGTTTTTCGAATTAATCTCTTCACATTTTTGAACTAAATTCTCATACTTTTGAGTCTGATCGATATAACTTCGATTGATTTCATTCATTTCGTTAATAACGACCTCATAATCTTTAGCTTTTGCGCTATAATATTTACAATATTCTGAATAAGTTTGTTTCTTTTCTTTTAATTGAGCAATTTGTTTATGTAACGTTTCAATTTCTTCTTGTTCTTGTTTGGATTTAATAATTTCTTCTTGTAATTGAGCATTTTGAAGTTGTTCATATTTTAATTTTTCTTTCATTTCTTTTTTTGAGGTTTTGAGTTGATCGATTTTTGATTTTGATTGTTCTAATTCTAGTCTTAATGTACAAATTTTATCTTCAAAGAGGCGATTATTTTTTTCCAAGTCTTCTATTTCGTTATTTGCTAAATGAATCAAATTATAAGCTTCAGAGTTAACAACTTCTTGTTCGTATAAACACTTAACAACTTCTTGTAGATCATATTCGGTTGTTTCTGCTTTTATTTTATAATCTGAAATCATTTTTGCGACTGATTCTTTGTACATTTCGACGGTTTGTAATAAATTATTTTCCAAATCTTTCAAATTGTTTTCGTATAATTTACTTGTGGATTCCTTTTGTAATTTTAAATCATCATTTAGTTTTGTTAAACCATCTAATTCATCATTTAGTTTTAATTTTTTTTCATCAAAATTTAAAGCTTTTTCTTCCATTTCTTTAATTTCATTTTTAAGTTGAACTACATCATTATCTGATTCAATTAATCTTTTTGTTAAGGCATCAATAGTTTCTCGAGTTTTATGTATTGTAACATTATAAGTAAAATGATCATTTTTAAAATTATTTATTTGGAGTTGTTTCTTTAATAAAACGTTTAATAAGTCTGTTTCCAGCGATTTATGTTGATCAACAGCCAAATCGTAATCCTTACATAACTTGTCATATTCAAGAAAATCAGCTTTATTTTTTTGTTCCTCTATTAATTCATTCTTGATTTCATTCACCTCCTGTTTTAGTTTATCTCTTTCTAATTCACTTTCAGAAATAGTGTATTCCCCAATTTTTTCACATTCGCTTAAAACAGCTTCATTCTCATCTTGTAATGCTTCCAATTTCACTTTATAATCTAATTCAATAACTTTGCATTCTTCTTCAGCTTGAATTCTACCTAAATGAAGTGATTCATCATAATTTTCCTTAATTTGTTGTAAATGTACATCATTTTCTGACTTAATAGCATCAATTTCAATGTTTTGAGAAACCTTTAAAGCTTTTATCTCATTTTTATTATATAACTTTATTTCATTTTCAAGTTTTTCATACTTTTCTTTATATTTATTTTGAATAATATCAGATAAACCTTTAACATCTAGTGGTGTATTTGGACTTATACAGTTTTGAGACAGTTTATCTTTTTTAACCCTTTTCGGGTCGCATATAGGTCGCATTAAATCAAATAAATCTTCAGTTTGTACCTCTTCATCTCTAACTTCAACATATTCATCATCAAGACAATCAAATTCAATATCTCTCATTTTCTCAATGATTCTCATTTCTAAATTTTTAATATTCTCTTGATGTGTTTGATAACAATTTTCAATACTAATTTTATGGGCATATTTAACTGCATCTAACTTACTTTCTAACAACTCCAACTCATTTTCTTTCTCCACAATTTTTTTATGGCTGTCATCTAAGTTATAAGCATACTTAGCAAGAGATGTATTAAAAAATTCAGTCATCTTTTCACTACTATCGGAAACTTTTGCATATTCCAAAGAAAACCAATTTAAAACCTCATCATGAGCATCTCTCAACTCATCACATTCATCTGCCAAATCACGTATTTGATTATTTAACTTCTTCTGATCATTGGAAAAGCACAATTTGATTACTTGAAGTGACATTGAATGTTCTTCAGTGATTTTCTTCAGTTCTAATTTAAAATCATTGGCTTCTTTTGCTATTAAATCTTTTTGTGATTGCAAATAAACAGTTTCTTCTTTCAAATTGGATAATTGGTCAAGTAATTCTTGTATGTAAGCATCTTTATTATCACATTCAACGATTTTTTCCTTTAAAGTTTCTGAATCTTCAGTTTTCAGTGATTCTTTTGAAGCAAATGGTTTCGTTTTTTTAACAGACTTCGGCTTTAATTTGATTTAAATTAAATTGGATATTAAAAAGTCAAATAAGTAACTTACAGTACGAAAACGAGTTGAGCTAGTGGATGAAACGGATCCATTATCATCTTTATCAGTAATAACACCTCCAACCATACGGTTATTTCCTTTGGGGTTGTAATGGGCTGGAGATGGTGTGCAATCTAAGTTAAAATTCAAAAAGGAATAAAGTTAAAAACGGTATAAAAAAGTAGTATTAAGAAAAGTGAGGTTATCTTACCTGTGATATCATTGAATCTGGTTATTTTTGCTTTCGGGAAAGACATTATCAAGATACAGTTAAGGTATTGCAAAAAATAACGTTAATTGGTAGATATTAAATCATTTAGAGTTGAATCAAAGCTGTAATCTTGTAAAATGTAGCTTTTTAGCGGGTTTGACACGAATGACGGTTAGAAAACAAGGTAACCGGTAAAAATTTGAACTGGCCAATCAGAAGGGGAGTAAGAAAGCGACTGGTTGTGCAACAGATGGGTCAAAAAGTCAAACTTAAAAAATTTATTAAATTAAGACGTATGCTTTACTATAAAGATTCTTGTTTATTTAATTAAATAATATTGAATAAATATTAAAACGAATTTATTTTTTATTTAACTTGTAAAAGTTATCTAAAACAGCACCATCTCTCGCCGAATCTTCAAAACAATAGCAAAATATTTTTATTGAATTATAAATAAATTAAACTTTAAAAAATTACGTTACAACAAAAAATATATGTATTTTTATTCTATATTTTGATCTGTTGTTCGAAAATTATTATTCAAGCATAACTAAAAATCCTGTATTTAAAGCGCCATCCATCGTCGAGCTATTGAATTAAAATATTAATTTAAGGCGAATTAATAATTTTAATATTAAAGAAACTAAAACTTAGTTAATTAATTAAATTAAGACGTATGCTTTACTATAGATATTCTTGTTTTTTAATAAAAATAATATCGAATTAATATTAAAACGTATTTATTTTTTAAGTTGTAAAAGTTATGTAAAACAGCACCATCTCTCGCCGAATCATCAAAACAATAAAAAAAACATTTTTATTGAATTTTAAACAAATTAAAGCTTAAAAAATTACATTACAACAAAGAGAATAGTATTTTTATTCCATATTTTGATCTGTTGTTCGAAAATTATTATTCAAGCATAACTAAAAATCCTGTATATAAAGCGCCATTCATCGTCGAGCCATTGAATTAAAATATTAATTTAATGCGAATTAATAATTTTAATATTAAAGAAAGTAAAACTTAAATAATTAATTAAATTAAGACGTATGCTTTAATATAGAGATTCTTGTTTATTTAATTAAATAATATCGAATTAATATTAAAACGTATTTATTTTTTAAGTTGTAAAAGTTATGTAAAGCAGCACCATCTCTCGCCGAATCTTCAAAACAATAAAAAAAACATTTTTATTGAATTATAAACAAATTAAACCTTAAAAAATTACATTACAACAAAGAGGATATGTATTTTTATTCCATATTTTGATTTGATATTCGAAAATTATTATTTAAACATAACTAAAAACCCTGTATATAAAGCGCCATCCATCGTCGAGCTATTGAATTAAAATATTAATTTAATGCGAATTAATAATTCTAATATTAAAGAAAGTAAACCTTAAATAATTAATTAAATGAAGACGTATGCTTTACTATAGAGATTCTTGTTTATTTAATTAAATAATATCGAATTAATATTAAAACGTATTTATTTTTTAAGTTGTAAAAGTTATATAAAGCAGCACCATCTCTCGTCGAATCTTCAAAACAATAACAAAAATATTTTTATTTAATTATAAACAAATTAAACCTTAAAAAATTACGTTACAACAAAAAACATATGTATTTTTATTCTATATTTTGATCTGTTGTTCGAAAATTATTATGCAAGCATAAGTAAAAATCCTGTATATAAAGCGCCATCCATCGTGAGAGCCATTGAATTAAAATGTTAATTTAATGCGAATTAATAACTTTAATTTAATGAATTTAAAATACCATTTTAATATATTTCGTTTATTATATTAAACACATAAATTACATTGTATAATAACAATAATGAAAAAAGATTACAGCTAATTAAGATCGACATAACCTCAAATCATTTTAAATTGACATTTACATTTGACGCATTCACACTACAAAATACGGCGATTTATCTTCTTTCATTTAAAAATATAAACGTAAGTTGAAAATGTCGGCGAACGTTAACGTTATACGCCAACAGTTATTCTCCGTTTTAACAACGGGCGGCACCCCAAAAGAACAAGCGGAAAGGTATAGATTCGTTTTGGAATCAATTCTAAATGGACCTGAATCTGATCTCGTAGAATGTTTGCAAGTATTTATTGTCGCGATGGTTAACGAGAATGTTAGTTTAGTGATTTCAAGACAAATTCTAACGGATATTAGTTCCCATTTGGTTAAATTAAGTGATCCTGTGTCGATTGCAGTTTCTCACTACACTTTGGAGAAAATTCAACCAAGAGTTATTTCATTTGAGGAACAGGTATAAAATTTAATATAATTTTTGAATGGTTAGTTAATTTTTGTTTGCATTATTAGGCAGCTCATATTCGTCAACATTTAGCAGAACTTTATGAACGTAATCAAAATTGGCGTGAAGCAGCTGGAGTTTTAGTTGGAATTCCTTTAGAAACTGGTCAAAAACAATACACAGTTGATTACAAATTGGAAACATACCTAAAAATCGCCCGTTTATATTTAGAAGATGACGACCCATTCCAAGCTGAAGCTTTTATAAATCGAGCGTCGCTTCTTCAAGCAGAGTCCAAAAATGAACAACTTCAAGTTTATTATAAAGTATGTTATGCCCGCGTTTTAGATTATCGTCGAAAATTCATTGAGGCAGCTCAAAGATATAATGAGTTATCCTACAGAACAATAATTCATGAAGATGAACGTATGACGGCCCTCCGTAACGCATTAGTTTGTACCGTTTTAGCGTCAGCTGGTCAACAAAGATCCCGAATGTTAGCTACATTATTCAAAGACGAACGCTGTCAGCAACTTCCGGCTGTTTCAATTTTAGAAAAAATGTATTTGGACCGAATAATCCGCCGAAGTGAGTTACAAGAATTTGAGGCTTTACTCCAGCCCCATCAAAAAGCAACAACTGTAGATGGATCTACAATATTAGATCGCGCCGTCATTGAACATAATTTATTATCAGCAAGTAAACTTTATAATAATATTAGTTTTGAGGAATTGGGAGCTTTATTGGAAATTGTTCCATCAAAAGCGGAAAAGATTGCAAGTCAAATGATAACGGAAAGAAGGATGAATGGTTATATTGATCAGATTGATTCAATCGTTTATTTTGAAACTCGGGAAACATTACCACAATGGGACAAACAAATACAGTCCTTGTGTTATCAGGTTAATTCAGTGATTGAATTAATTTCAAAACATCATCCAGAATGGTTGAGTAAAGTTATGGAAGAACAGATGATGTCTTAACAATTTGTTATTGATATGTTTTGGATATTTGTGTTATTATTATCTTAGTGGTTTATTTTTTGTGTACTAAATATATGTATAATAAATATAAAAAAAATCTGAAGAAAAGGTCATGACAATACATATAAAGCTCATACAAACACTGCTGTAGAATTTTTCTCTCTCTCCAATGGCGCTTTGGCCTCCTGTACCTTTCGCTTCCATAACCTCTGTTCAAGAGCTACTATCATCCAGGTTCTGACGCTTATGAATCGTGCGTTTTTCTCTTGCCTCTTGGTCTCCTACCTTGCATTCTGCTGCTTAAGGGGGCTTCGGGTCTAGAATACCGATTTTTTAGGTACAGTACAGACTCGATAATCCGGAACAATTAAAACAAGGGTAATTCGGATTATGCAACATTCCGGATCACTGGAATAATTTTTTAAAAACAGTAATACCCCGACTTACGCTACCTCGTTTTACGTAAATTTGGAGTTACACGATTTCAACTTGATTCCCCACTTCGGGTTCGGACATGTTTGTTGCTCAGAAAACGGTTACCAAGACTGAGCTGATTGTGAATAGACTGTAACTATATCATCTAAACGAAGTAGCTCTTCGCGAACCAGATCGTTAAGATCAGCTTGAGTTAGAAAATGAGGTTCCTCGCCTTCAGGCACATAGGTAGGATCATGAACTTCATCTTCAATTGTACTACATGAAGGTAAATCGATGACATCATTTTGCTGCGTCATTTGTCTGATTTGGCATTGCAGGAACAGGTAAATCAGCGCTCCAACGAAATGGTTGTGATGCAGAATGTACATTTGCATATTTCACAGTATGTTTTGACGCCATATTCATTCCATTTATATTAGTCAAGCAAAAGTAGCAATCAGATACGTGATCTACAGGCTCTGTCCAAATCATGGGTTTTTCGAAAGCCATATATCGCGTTTCTTTTGCCCAACTTGTAAGATTCTTTACGCATGTCGTACAGCATATATGAAGAATACTTCATGAAGGGCCATCTTGATGGACCACAGAGAAACCAAAATGTACACGCTAACACTGCTTCACCAGTTCAGTGAAATTTCGTCGCTGGCTTTTGAAAGTCAGTTCACCACATACGTAGCAAAAACTGTTAGGATGATTAATACACTTCTTTTGGATGTTGAGAAACTAACGACGATTATCTTATGTATGCTAAACTCACAATTTGACACTGTTTTACAGGATAACTTGATGCAATTTGACATTACGTACAGTAATATTAGCGGAAAATACAGTAAAATCATAGGTGACTGTGACACCAAATTTGTGGGTGACAGAAAAAAAAAATTTTCTATTTTATAATGAGGGTATGTAGTTAAGTAATAATTGGCATACAGAATCCGTGTGGGAAAAACCTCGTCGATCAGTGTAATCTAATGACTAATGAGATTCTAAAAATATTCATGTCAAGTGATCGTCTGAACTAGAATAAATCAAAAACGTCAATAGAAACAATATGGCGCCAATTTGAAGATTTCATTTTGTTTATTTACGTTCTTTTGCATCATAAAGGGATCTAGAATTAATAAAAATGAATATTTGAACTTAATTCTAGTTCAGACAAAAACTATGTATGTGTTTAATATGTGTACCAAGTATGGGTACAATTGAGCTAGTAGATTTTGAGGAATCGTGGTTACCAATTATTAAAATATTGTTTTGAGAAGTTTGATTGAAGTTTATATAATTTTTATGTTGTTAATTTGCTATTCTAGGACCATTAAGAGGCCAAAGAAATGGCCGTTCTGCAGGCATATCATGCAAGTTTGACGGGTGATCACAGCATTTCTTGACTGTATTATGATATTTGTTTTGCTTCTGTTGATTTCCAGTTTTATAATTTTCGCATTTTCTTTTTTTGCCAAAATGTTTCTTGTACTGCCAAACCGTTGAACTGTTTTGTTTGTTAGTGTTACGGGGGATGGATTGCGCCGAAGAAAAAACAACAGTCGTTGAAATAATTTAATAAAAAAAAAATAATTTATTTACAAAAATGTACAAAAACTCTCAACGGTTTGTAAGACGAAAAGGGGTCGTCTTCGAAACTGGCGGTTGAAGTGCTGGCTGCTGTTGTCGCTGTTATCGTTGTCGCTGTTGTCGTCGCTTCGAGGTTCGGTTGGAATTGACCGCTGATGGTGAACGGTGAACATGACGGGCCTCTTGAGGTACCTGGAATTTCTTCCCTAACCCTCTTCATCGGACCTAAAACAAACGGAAAATATATTACAAAATGTTCAGTAATTAATAGTGACATCGGAAGTGGAATTCGGAAGGACAGTCGGACTCCTGGATCGTCAGACGAGAAGCAGCCTTGGCCGTTTGTGGCGAAGGTGTTCAACGTCGTAATCCGTTAATCCCGCTAGGAGGGGATTGGGGTGGTTTTCGAGCCGCGTAAACTCGGTACTGGCCTTGTCACGAATGAACTCCTCGATGGTCGCCATCTGGGAATCATTGTGTAGTGTCGCATTACTGACAAACCAAGGTGCATCAAATGCCATCCTTAGGACCTTGTTCTGAACAACTTGGAGTTTTTTCACGTGCGAGTGCGCGGCGTAACCCCAGACGGAAGAGGCGTAAGTCATCGTAGGTCTGATAACCGCTTTGTAGAGTCGAATCTTCCGTAGAGGATCCAACTTACTTCGGCGATTTATCAGAGCGTACAGATTGACCAGAGCTGCTTTCGCCCGGTTCGCCATCGAGTCGATGTGACTTTTCCAAGTTAGTTTAGAGTCCAGAATGACACCCAAATAACTAAGCTAACTGATTGCCCTCAGAATGGGGTAGGTCGCTCACAAAGATACAAAAGAGTATCGGTGAAAGCAACGACCCCTGAGGGACGCCTGCAGTTAGGATTCGCTCTCTCGAACGCGTACCTTTCAATTTGATGCGCGCCTTTCTACCGTCAAGGTAGGACGCGATCAATTGAACTAACGCCAGGGGCACTTCGTTGAGCGTGGTAACTCTATGAACTAGTCTGACATCTTTCATTACAACCACGTCCAAACGTCAGATCGTTGCCTTTCGTTCGACGGATAATACGTGTGGTCGGCGGGGGCATCGGTGACAATGCCCGTCTCGTCGGTAAAACTCCGCAGTATTTTACCGTTCGCGTTTGCGATCCGACTGTTCCACGATGGGTGCTTGGCGTTTAGGTCGCCGGCGATAACCACGCCTTTGTCCGTATCCAAGACACCCGTTAGATCGTCTCCCAACAACCGCCGATTCGGCGGATTGTAGGCGGCGACCAAGCGGACGCACCCCGATAGTGTTCGTACCACAATCGTAGTAGCTTCGAGATGTTGAAGAGGGGGAGTCAGATCCTCGTAATGATCCAAACTGGTCCTTACGAAGATGGCTGTCCCGCCGCCTCTTGCTCCAACTCTATCGTTTCGATAGAAGCGATAATTGGGCAGCCGCGGCCTGTCGCCCGCTCACAGATGAGTTTCGCAGATGAGTATCGCGTCAAGGTCGTACCTTTCGACGAACTCGCGAAGCTCATTCTGTTTACAGACAAGGCCGTTGGCATTCCAATAAGCCAACTCAAGCGAGTGAGGTACTCTCGGTCTTCGATGAGTCATCATAAGAGTTTCATCATCTCGGACATGATTTGGAGGCACAACTTAACTCGTGCGTCCCTATCGGATTTGTCGATCAGGATGACCTCGCTCATCATCGCCAGTATGTTGACGAGGGGGTCGGTTGGGGGTTCAACCGCCGCCTGTTCCGCAACATTGACCGGTGATGGTGTTTCAGCCACCGCGATTGACCCGCTTTTACGAAGCCTCCTATTGCGACGCCTCCTCTGCGAGCTCGACAGCTTCGGAGGGTCGTCGGTCGCCTTTTGCTTCGGCTCGTTGAGCTTAGCTTTGGGCGCCGCGACCTCTTTCCGAACTACCTTTTTCAAGACGCACAGAACAAGGGGAATTGGCCTCCGTTCAGAGCCCTGGCGCAACCGCTTCACGGTTTCAGGCCAGAATTCCTGTTTACTCAGGTCGGCAGCAATGCTGTCCTCCCCAATACTGGTAGGGACGCCTCTAAAGACAACCTTTAACGGCTTATCATCGGGGAGGGCAAATGTATGGTACTGGTGTTTACCAGCCATCAACATTTTCACCAGAGCACGGTAGGCTTCCACGGTGGGGAGCTCTATCTTGATTCCTTGCGGAACCGCTCTGGCTTTCGAAAAGGCGATCCCAAGTCTCGCCATCTCCGCCGAAATCGAATCCCAGTTCTTCTTAGCGTGAAGGATTACCGGGGGGATCCGCTTGGAAACTGGTTCCATGCGGGGACGCACCGCTTCCGAAGATTCTTCCTCCAAGTCGCTGCTCGCCTTCCTTTTCCCTGCGGATTTGGATGGGTCGAGTGCTACATCGACGTCCATTTCACCCGTTGGGACGGAAGTCAGCGCCTCAGCGAAGGACTTCGGTAGGGTGGTGGTCGCCGCCTTCAACGAGGAAGGCAGTCGGCCTGACGTTGTGGCTGTCGTCTCCACGGGGGAAGCGGAACTTACCGGGCGGGCTTTTTTAGTCGACGCCTTCAACGGGGAAAGCCAGACGGCCTGACTTTTTGGCTGCCACCTCCAATAGGGAGGCGGAACTGACCAAGCGTGAGGATTTGGTCGCCGCCTTCAACGGGGAAGGCGGACGACTTGACGATTCGGTGGCCACCTCCATGGGGGAGGCGGAACTTACCGAGCGTGGAGGTTTCGTCGCCGCCTCCAGCGGGGAAGGCGGACGGCTGGAAAGAACAGGAACCAACTTCCCGTTCTTGTCGACAATGTGTGTGTCGACCAAGCTTGCTAGCAAGCTAAAGTCTTCACACGATACGGATGTGCCTTTTCCAAATTTAAAAGGCATTTCTGCCGATTAAAATATGAGGCAACAACTCACTTTCCCTTGCAGGAACAAACCCTAAAAAGGGCACTCTTAGTTTCGAAAGAAACTTACCTACTCCGGATTACGCTTTGACGAGGTCACCCAAGTAGAATGTGAACCTTCCCCCTTCCTTCGCTTTCGCAGCTGGTCGGACGAATTCTTCAACTTCTCTCCAGGCGATGTTGCACTCCTCAAGGCACTACACGGACTTAGCTAATCATCTGACCGCTGATGGAAACCCGGCCGCCTTATATAGGCGCCCTTGGGTAAAACCCTATCAACCGGGCGTTGTGGTTGGTTGGCGATCGTCCGATCCGTAGGTAGAGTTGACGACCAATGGCCAAGCAGATCGAACGGCGCTCAATTCGTACTTGGTGATTAGTAAGTTAGATCTACCTACTTCTGATTTTCGTATTACGTATTCTAAAGTCAGATTAAAAAGGGTTGATACCAGCCTAGCTTCTTGTTTTTTCTCCTGTAAATACGCAAATGGTTCGGTGAGTTGCCTTTTTATACGGACTAGTGCTTTGGAGTCCGTCATTCTCACTTTAGTAAGCTTTACCACCTTTGCCAGTATTCCCAATTCGTGCATAATGTAGTACAATCTTTATTTAGCACTTGCTTAACAGTAAACTGTTGATCTGTGGTTCACTTTCCTATTCTAAAAGCTACCCAATTATAAAAGAAGAAATGACTTCCATTTTCATTCCCATACATGTCCTCCTCGTTTATTTTGCACACAATTTGAGGTTCTCGTGATCTGGCAGTTACAAGTTCTAGAAAGTGAGCTTTCCACGTATTCTTGATGTCTTCCAGATCGCTTGTTATCTCACATTCTTTGTTCTGCACTCTTTCGTATGTGGTCTATCAGACACGGCTATAGACTCTATAGTTTTGTCTGATTTGCTTAAGATATTTGTACGGATCTGTAATATAGTTTCCTTTAGTGTTTTCTTCCATTTGAAGTACCTAATTGGTTTGATAATTTCTGTTCTTTTGTCTACATGTTTAATTCGCTTTGCAATGCTCTTCTTTAAAAATTTCTTTTCTTTCTTGAGTTTGTTTTGCGGTATACTCTCAATATGATTTGTTCCTACTATTAATTGCTTGTCCGCATTCGTTATCAAACTACTTAGCTTTTTTTGTTGTTTATATATTTTCAGTGTTTCCTTTCCTGCGTTGCTCATTGCACTTTTCAGCCGAGTCCACATTTCATCTATATCTTCCTTCTCGTTGTTCTCTACCTTTTTCCTTCCTTGCAGCTTTATTTTGATTTCTTCCTTTAGTCTTTGTTGCACTTCTACCTTTTTAACTTCATTAAGTTAAGCTTTTCTTAAATCTCGTATTTCTCTTGTGTTTGTATCTTTCATTCCTTCTCAAAGCTGCTTTATTTCCTGTATAACTGTACTGTTAGTTGATATTTTCGCATTTCTCTTAAAAAATGAGCTTTGTGCTCTTGGCTGTTAAGTGTTCTGACGTTCCAGGTACTCAACCAACACATTTCGTGCTTCCTGCTTTTTGATTCCTAAGAACAAATTTACTTTACCAAATCATTTTAAAATATCTTATCGATTTATAAGTTATAATTCATTTTTTTTAATGTCATTCAATGCCACTTCAGTTTTGAAGTAGTTTATGTAATGTTGTTTTCGAAATTGTTTAGAAAATTGTAAGTAAACAGGATGAGATAATTTACAATTTTTTAAATAATTTGATGAACTTTCTTTTTTTCTTGACTTTAAATGTGTTATTTAACGATGACATTGTTGATAAGATAAGGGAACTACCACTTTAATGATATTTTTATTACTATTATGAAAGTCTCTCAGTTAAGCAATGGAAGTAAACAAAATGAAGAAATTTAAATCAAAGTTATCACATTTTTCTAAAATATTTTCTTGGCTTAAGTGTGTTATCAATTATCATTGCAATGCGCGTCAAAACATGTAACATTTTCATTTCTATTTTTTGGTGGCAAAATGTATAATCAAAGTTTTGTTTCTCTTTCAGTTTTCCTCTTTCATTTTGTAATAATTTCTTTATTATTTGTACGGTTTCGTATGTTGGTTTGGTTATAGCTTCCGTATTTTGTTTGTCCTCACTATCTTCTTTTGATGTTAAAATGTTCCTTTCCTGCCAGAGTTTCTAGAGTAACAAAAAGAAAACAAGCACAAAAGTTGACGAACTGAACATACAGCAACTTGAAATACCAAATAGAAACATACTTTATAAAAAAATATATATCAAGGAAGCTTCAAACTGAATACGAGGGAAGCAGCATCGATGAGGATTAGAGATGTACTAGAATCAGAAGAAAAGTCCCTGGAAGAGACGAACCAAAGAGAGCTGGGACAGAATGGCTTGACGAAAGGAATAGAATATATTCATAGAAGAAAGCAAAACTTTCTACCGGAAAATTAAACTAAGAACAACAATGTGTAGAGATGAATACGGAAATATTTTTTCGGAACAGGACAAGATAATGCAATCGTTGGTGTGGAACACTATAGAAGTAGATTGGTTGATCCCACTAAACTTAATGGACTTAAGGGAAGCACAACCACCCGCACCCAATGAAGTATTTGACAATAAAGAAAAAGAACAGGAAGGCTCCGGGTTCGGATGGAATGAACACTGAACTAATCGAGGAAGGAGGAGATAAGCCCTTACGGGACGCATTAAAACATTATGACCCTGGATCTAGCCAGAGGGCGTGGTAACCCGACCAATTGCAGTCACCTTCCTATTTTCAGAGTCATAATGTTGTACCGATGGCCAGATTAAGGGTCAGATCGTTTTAAATATTGCTGTAATTATTTTTCATTCATATTTATATTCTTTTGCAAAGAATATCAGTCATTTAATTTACTTATTATATACATTAAAGAAAACACGGCATTATTAGTTGTCAATTTTCTTATAATCTTAAGTCGGTATTACTTCCGACCGTATTTAAAAAGCTCTCGCATCAATTTTTGGTTTTAATTGACTTTAATCTTGTAACAAACCTCTTAAAGCTTTGGGAGATGGTACCAAAGGCTTTATTGCTTTCTTTCATCAAATTAAGCAGTGAGTCAAATGAATCTTCACTTACAGTTTGTTCCATAAGGGACAATGAATCTTCTTCTAAACTCTGACACCTCTCCGTTCTATCTGTACTTGTCAAGCCTAATTGGTTTGATGTAGTAATATGTTCTGACATGTTTTGTTGTTGATCTTTAAATGGCATATAAAAATCCATCGGCTGAGCATTTTCTCCAAATGCCAACTAAATACCTTGAATACCTTAAATACCTATTCTCTGCTGTCACTCGGAGTGTTTAAAGACTTAACTGGAAAATAATATGAAACAGCTGTCTTACAAAATGAACCTAACCTGCCAACTGGACAACTGCAAAATCCAGCCAAAATGTTTTTTTCGTCAGGAACGGAAAAGAAAGCTGTCCAATGCTTTCTTTTGTTGTTGGATATCATCTTTTTTTAAATATTTGATTTTTTCCAGATATCTTTTTAAAAGGGACCTACATTTTGCGTCTCTGGGGCGAATGAAATTTCGCAGTCCTCGCAGATAATAGTGGGACTGCATTATATGCCTTACTTGTTAAGAGTACTGATTCCTTAAATATTCTTACATTAATCTTGCTGAAATTATTTGTTTGATGCTCAGGAGTTGTCGAATCTCTGTAAGCTACACACCAATCGTCCTTTCTATTCCTGTAATCTGTCAAATACTGTTTCCACGCAAGCACAGACTCGGCAGTTAGAAATGCTGAATGAAATGTATCCGTAGCTTGATTTTCTGTGGAAGCGACTAAAATGTTTTGAAACTGTTTATACAAATATTTTCGAAGAATTTGTGGGATTTTTTGTCTTCCTTGATTACAAAACGCGTTTGGCACCGTGTTTTTCAGAAGCTGAAATCCAACTTGGTAATCGCTTACTGATTGACCGGCAGTTATTATCACTGCCAAAGGCACTGCTCTAATTTGACAAGGTGTCAGAACAAAAGTTAAGCAATGATTTAAGACATCGCAAGATGAAGAAGTGCTGTCTACGAATACAATATCTTTGGAAAAAGGCAAACTATGTACTCTTTGCATCGGTTTAATTACAACTATAAGAGCGAATGACCTCTCTGAATACTTTTATAATTATTGCTACTGATTGGTATGCTTCTAATTTCGATTCATCGTAATTGATCGCTTCCTTTATTCCAAAACCACATTCAAAGTACTCCTCAAATTGTTGTTTTGTTTCTGAGATGGATGTAAAGATGAAAGTGTTTCGGCAGAATTTAGGTTATGGTTGTGTTTATCATTAATAAATATTACAGCTTTTTTGCACCTTACTGTATGAATAACACAATCACAATGTCTAAGAACTAAGTAAGTATAATATAGGTACTAATCTTTACAAATTCGCCTTTTCTAATTGTGTGTTTAGTTGTAACCTTTATACGAATCTTAATACTTGCTTTATAGTTGCTTGACTTCACTTTTTTTTCTGTTGCACTAACCCTTTTGTAGCCTGTGTGATGGCAGTAATATTCATAACTAAAAATAAAGATGTTATCCTTAGCAGTCTAAAGCAAAACTAAGCAAAACATCAAAAAAATCTTACATACAATCAAGGCGAAAACTTGATACAAATTCAAACAATAATAGGCGTATTGTTCTTGGAGGATTTTAAGATTCAACTTGTAGAGGTTTTGTTTGCATATTCTGCAATCCACTTTAAAATATCACCTTTGTTCATTAAATTTGCTGTGTATGCCTCATCTGACATATTTATGTGTGTAAAAGATCCAGGAAGATCTATTTTAATTACACACTCTTGAAATAAATGTAAGTAAATACGTATTCGGCACTCACAACGCAAACCTTGGTTAACGAATATAACATGCTTTGTCTTCTTAGAAACATTCTGACCATTAATCTGGCCATCGGAATAACATTATGACTCTAAAAATAGGACAGTGACTGCAATTGGTCAACTTATCATGCCTTCTGGCTAGATGCAAGATCATATTGTTTTAATGCTTACGTGAACTGGTAAGGAATATATAGGAAAGAAAATAGCGCTTTCAAACATGGAATCTAGGAATTATAGCATCCATACATAAAAAGGACGACCATCTAAAATGTGCTAATTACAGAACCATCACGCTCCTGAACTCCGCATATAAATGAATTCGCAAATGACGTTGACATAATTGCTAGGACGAGAAGGGATATGATAGAAGCCTTCAACCTTATAGAAAGACGACGCAAAGTGGAGCAAAGGTAAACCAAGCAAAAACAAAATACATGCACGCACATAATACGCCGAAATTAGGAACACGATAGCTGCAAAACATAACGGTAGGCGAATACAGTTTTGAACGTGTGCAACAGTTCGTATATTTGGGCTCGTTGGTGACCTCCGAGAATATCAATGCAGAGGTTGAAAGAAGGATACAGGGGTACAGGGGAGTGTTGGAAAATGGAGAGTTTCGTAGAAGATGTAATTTCGAGCTCTACTCAGCATATAGAGAGCTTGATATTGTTGCCGTAAAAAGACACATCCAGAGAATGAAAGACGATGACACCCCTAAGAGAATATCAAAACAAACTCCCATCGGAATGCATGGGAAGCAATCCAAGACAAAATACCTGGACTAGGTGGAGGCATCGTTAATTGGAGAAGTATGGAGAAATATGGACATGTTCTAAGTATTTATTTGTGGCATCAGTACGACTCCAACAGTACTATTTAGTACCTCACAAGTTAGCTTTTTGACCTGTTCCTTAGACTGTTCTGTATCCAAAACAGAAGTCCCTCACTAAGATCTAGGTCTTACACCTCCTAGGGAAGAGTCCTTAGATCGCTAGTAAACAGAAAAATGTAAGGAGGAAGACCGGAAGTTAATTTCGATATTGCTAAATGAGTTTTTGTATTTACATGATACATTATCCTACAAATATAATATAAAATATATATAAAAGAGGTATAGCACATCATCAAAAACTAACAGCATGGAAACAGTGGCAATCAATATATATTCAGACAATCATAAAGAAAATACAATTATATGTGGATACCGGCAACCAAACGTAAACCTGGAAGAAAATGACATCAGAGAAATATTTGGTAACTACAATGATGGAAAAAATCTTATTGGAGATCTAAACAGTAAAAATATATTCTGGGGGTGTAGAGCAAATAATCCTAATGGTATATATCTAAATAACATCGTAGATCAATATCAACTAAATGTACATGTACCGGATGAATATACCTATTATCCCTACAGAATAATAATAATAACCACTTTATTGATGTCAAAAAAAAAACAAATATCATTTTACAAGCTAAAGGCAATTTACACATTGTAACTAACTAGCATTTTGACATCAAAAGGAGCAGCACAGACAAGTCTGATTTAAAGCCACCCCATACGTAATGGAAAAAAACAAAACAAAAATTAATATATCAAAAATAAAAAGAGAGAACAAGAGAATTGTAGCTTGTAAATAACAGAACGAACGTTTAAATAATTCGTGACGCTGGATAGGAATAAAAATCACATTTTTGTGTCTTAAATTCAAATTAATCACATCAGCTCTATAGGTAATTTTTTTGTGTAAGTAAGGAGGAGTCTTAGTAGTTACTATTTGATCTAGACGACACACCAGATGAAGGGAATGTCTACGAGTCATGTCCAGCCAACCAGCGTACGTAATCATATGAGAGATCCCATCCTCCCGCCCAATACCGTAGACAAACCTGAGGCAAGACTTCTGCACTCTCTGAACTCTTAATGAGTCAAGAGCAGTAAGACAAGACCCATACACCAAGTCACAGTGATTAAATAGAGAAAGAATTAGCGAATCACATAATAACAACTTAGTTTCCTTATTCAACATCTGCCTACTTGGGTATAACATTTTTAATTTGTCATACGACTGTCGTATCAAATTGTTGATATGATTACTAAACCGTAAATCTCCGTCAATTGTTAAACCCAACACCTTGAGTTTATCCCCGATTGGTACAGGATTGTAAAGTATCTCAACATTAGCCGCATCATCCAAAAACAGCTTTCTGTAGCTCTTGTCACCCAAAACAATCATAGAACACTTAAATGGATTCAATCTGAGTTGGTGTGCCTCAGACATAGCAGCCAAACAATCAGAATTTATTAGATTCACTGCTTCTTTAATTTGATTGAGTGGAAAGGATATAGAAGTGATATTTGCAATATTTAAGGCAATCAGAAAGAAAAGATGTGTAAATAGAAAATAAATCTGGGCCCAATATAAATCCTTGTGGTACGCCTGATTTCACCACCAATACATCAGACAACTCATCATCCATTCTTACTCTTTGTGTTCTGTGACTTAGATAATTCCTCAACCTTTCAACCGACCCATCACTCAAGCCAACATGGTGAAGAATAGATAGCAAAATACTGTGATAAAGCCCCTGTCCGATGCTGCAGGTATATCATCAGTGACACATGATAGCGCAGTATCACAACCGTAACCCTTCCTAAAACCTGACTGAAATTTAGGTAATATCCCTTGGTCAAACATATGCTTACGCAGTTGCATAGATATTATTTTTTCGAAAATTTTCGACAAAACAGGTAGTATGTTAACCGGTCTCAAGTCCTTCCACGATGATGACTGCGGAATCTTGGGAATAGAAATAACAATTGATTCCTTCCAAGAGCAAGAGAACCCAAACAAGGTAATACAGGAGTTGATAATATGTCGTATTTCAGGTATAATAAAAGGACAGCATAGCTTAAGAATCTTAAGATTAATACCATCAGCACCAGTGGCATTAGACTTAATTTGCACCATCGCGTCTTCAATGTCTCCATCGTTAACCTCAGTGAAATGTAAAATTGTGTTAATACCACTTTTTAGTGAAGAAGAGTATTTAGACACACACCATTTTTCGAATTAGAAAGTGTATTGACAGTTACAAAATAGGTATTGAGCATATTACCATCCTTAAGATTTTCTGGTATATTAACAATTTTAGTTTGTATTAACAATTATGTCATTGTTACGTAAGAATTTCCATTTGTCTGAACTAGACACACTCGACAGCTGCTGCATATAGTAAACTTTTTTCTCAGCTCTTATAGCACCCGTAACACAATTTCTCAAGTTTCGATAATAATTACCATCGCAGTCAGTATGGGTTGATTTATATTTTTTTAAAGCTTTTTCCCGTAAAGAAACCATTTTTTAATAGTATAAGTCAACCAAGCATCCCTTTTATGACCAATATCAATTACTTTTAGTGGAGCGTGAGAATTCAAGACATGCAAAAGATTATAATTAAAGAATGCCATCTTATCATTGATATCTGCCATATTATACATAAGGTACTATGGTACCATCAAATCAGTTAAAATAAATCGCGATTAAAACTCCCAAAACTCCTTATTGTACGAAATTGCGGTTTCTTCTCACATAATGCCTTCCCACCATACACACAATATACTGCATAATGGTCCGAAAATTCCACATCACTCACTCCTTGTTCATTAACAACGGAATCATCAAATACCATAATGTTATTAATTAAAGTCTGAGAAATGTTAGTTATCCTAGTTGGTTCTGCTATAATAAATTTTAAATTAAAAGTACCAACGGATTCACATAACCGCTTCCATTCACTACTATTAAAATTAAGAGCATCAACGTTAAAATCACCCATGCAGAATACCTCATCACCCAGAACGCTGACGTCCGATAGTGCTCCCTCCAATTCACTTAGAAGACGAGAAAAATGTCCAAAGTGGGTTTTATAGACAACCGCAACCACAATAACAATACCATCAAAATGCAGTTTGATCCATATCTGTTCCAAAGAATCAGTAAATGCTGTCATCAATAACACCGGCCTAAAACAAGATTGTACGTAAATTCCCACTCCTCCCCCATGAGTCGTCCTAGATTCATGTAAAAATGTAAAATTATCTATAGAAACTTGACTCAAATCAAAATCAGGACGAATCCAAGTTTCAGTAACTGCAAGAACACAAAAATTCTTACTTACTATAAAGTCCCTTACATCTGCAAAATGACGAACCAGCGACCTAGTGTTCAAATGTCCCAACCTCATTAATTATTATGTAATTTGTAATCTAGGTGCTTCTCAGGTGTGTGACAGAGTTTATAATCTAAAACGGAAAACGGAAAAGTTATCTTCGACTATCAGAAAAAAAAGAACCAAAATTATAACAATAACAAGCTAATAAATTAATTATTATAACTAATGATCATAGTCAATGACAACCACTTAACAATAAACAGTATTGCTATTAACTGTCATACCAAAATCATTACTAAGATACAAATCAATAACTAATACTAAGAAAGAAATAAACTCTAATCTTAAACAGAAAAAGAAATATCAATTATAGATACAATTAGAAAATAAAATAATCATAATAAGTTTATCCCTAATAATCACTGAAAAATAAAAAACTAACTTGATCTCAAGGCAACTTCAACTCCTGACATACCAGATTCAACAGATTCCAAATCTGTCTTTCCCTTGCGTAATTCCAGGGACTCCAACTCCGCCAAAGTCCGTAGACTGTGCTTCCGTTTTCCGTCAGCAACATAAACCACACCATCATGGGTGACAGAAGGGATTATCAACCGGATATTCTAGATCTAGTAATAACGAAAAATGTAAATTTCCCCATTCATCAATCAGTAGTTAATGAATTGGACTCTGACCACTTACCGATCATAATTACTTTCAATTAAGAACTGACTCCATACCCTAAAATACCTAGACTAATCAACACATTTGTATGTTGGGAAAGTTTTAAAAATACTATGAATAATTTTTAGTCATAGCCCCCACCACAGACGATAGAAAGCATAGATACTTGTGTCAGAATTAATATAATAAAGAATTAATATGAGAAGAGACCATCCGCTTTCAAGGTCTATCATGGATATGATAAAAGAAAAAAGAAATATCAGAAGATATATTCAAAATTTTTTATCAACATTTGATACCAACGACCCGGGCAAGTGGAAAACTACCTGAAAGATCCTAAAAAATACGAGAATATATCCCCGTTAAAAATCGAAAAGGTATGTTGACGGAAGATAAAAGGCAAATACTAAAAATAGTAATCAACGTTTCTTCACAATGGTACAACAATTTAATGAAAATCATCTCCCGGTTAACACATTATGCGAAGACCCCACCACGATAGAAGAAGAGATACGAGCAATACTAAAATACATACTAACCAGGAAAGCTGCAGGACACGATTTAATGTCCAATATATTACTGAAAAACCTTCCAGAGTAGACAGTCAATCAAATATGCTACATCTATAATACCAGCCTTAATCTAGGCTTCTTTCCAATAGCATGGAAGAAAGCGGAAGTACTGATGTTTTTAAAACCGGGAAAAAAGAAAATTGAATATCAAAAGTACAGACCAGATTCGATAGCGTGTAGTTAGAAGGTTTGAAATACAAGCTGCATCAAATAATACTGCCAAATTACCTACGAGCTATAATATTCTTTATAGTACGTATTAATGGATATACATCAACGACCAAACAAGTGAAAGCAGGGGTCCCACAAGGCTGCTCCTTATTGCCTTTGCTATTCAACATATACAGTGCTAGCGTAAAGTAACCCCCCCCCTGTTTAACTTCCGAACAAATTGAGATATCACTATGAACAAAAAAACGTCAGTTTCTATATTTTATCAGCAAAAATATTTTCTTATGGAAAATTTTGCCATCACTTTTAGTTTTTCCGGAAAATAGATCAACTTGTTTTTTTTAAATGGAACACCCAGTATATTATGGTATCTTCCGAAAGATGAAAACAATACGAATCCAACGGTACCTCACAATCAAATATCGGTTTATTAGTTTTTCGCATAAAAATTAAACAAAATGCGGAATTTTGCCGGAAAAACCAACGTATCTTCGTCGACTACCTGTCGAAATGCAATCGGCAGGTAAATGGTGGACGGTCGGTATACGCTCGAGCTAAGACGGATTTAAAATTGCAAGTTCAATTACTTATTTTTTTTAGAAATGAAATAAAAGTTGTTTGGAAGTATATTAAATTTATGAATTAATCATATTTTATCAAAAAATATTTATAAAGAAAAAAAGTCAATATAAGAAATGAAATTTTCTTATTAAAGATTTTGCTAGTATAGGTAACGGTTGAAAAATTTGCTTAGTGTTGTTATTGAATAATAAAAGAATTTTTTATTTATTAAGAATCAAATATTAAGTAAATTGTTCGATATGATTACCTTGAACTTCTAGGCAGTGGTACCATCTTTGTAGTGTTTCCTCTCTCACACGGCTTAACATGTGATCAATATTTTGGCAGACGTCAATAATTTTTTGTTTTATATCCTCAATACTACCCAACGGAATTTCATATACCTTGGATTTTAAATAACCCCATAAAAAGAAATCTAAAGGTGTCAGATCTGGTGATCTTGTTGTCCATTAAAATTTTTATCAAGATAATTTCGTACCATTGGCGCATAATGTGGAGGTGCTCCGTCTTGATGAAACACTAGTTCCATTTCAAAATCGTCAGAATTCTGTTGTACAATTTGCAAAAGTCTTGAAAAAAAAAACATTTACTTTCTAATGAAATTGAGTGATAACGTCACGATATTCATGTGGATTAACATCACGCCGATATTGCAATTTTCCACCCAAAAAGAAAGTACATTCATCACTGAAACAAATATGTTTCAAGTATAATCGATTTCGTTCAACCATATTTGTCATTAGCTCACAAAATTCTGTTCTTCTATATCAGGGTCATCTTCTGTTAATTCATGAAGCATTTTTATTTAAAATGGATGATATTTATTCTTCTTTAAGTATTTCCACGTCTTCCAACAACGACGCGGAAATATTTAACACATCACACGTTGATGCGATAGCAGCAGACGACATCATGGGCACATTAAATACTTCTGTTAATATCTGACGACCAGTTCTTTTGCGGTCTTCGACGCTTCCAGTTTCCAAAAACTTATTCACAAGCTCTCTTAAATATTTTCGACTAATTGGATGTTCAGGAAATCGTTCCTTAAATTGTCGCCCTGTTTCATGTAGATTTCTGTCAGCACGAGCGAATATTAAAATTGCTTCGATATTGTGCTCTAAACTCCTTCTAGCCATGTTGATCTCGCCTTTCTTTGGTTATACTTGGTCGGGTAGAATTCAAAGATAGAAATGATGGAAAATATTTGCATGCTGCCTTAAATACAAAATTTCAAAGTACCTACAAACTTTAAAATTGTTGTTATGACAATTTTTTCTTAGAAGTTTTAAAAAGAACTTTCTTTTTATTCTTTTCTTGTATTGATTGTTTCATAAAAACATTCTAAAAGAATTGCTGATTTTAACCCTGCTTAATCCGAGCGTAGACCGACCGTTCACCATTTATCTGGCCCATTGTATCTCGACAGGTAGTCAACGAAGATACGTTGGTTTTTCCGGCGAAATTCCGCATTTTGTTTAATTTTTATGTAAAAAACTAATAAACCGATATTTGATTGTGAGGTATCGTTGAATTCGTATTGTTTTATTCTTTCGAAAGATACCATAATATACTGGGTGTTCCATTTAAAAAAACAAAGTTGTTCCATTTTCCGGAAAAACTAAAAGTGATACCAAAATTTTTCATAAGAAAATATTTGTGCTGATAAAATATAGAAACTGACGTTTTTTTTGTTCATATTGATATCTCAATCTGGTCAGAAGTTAAACAGGGGGGGGGGGGGGGTTAGTTTACGCTAGCACTGTATATGTATGACATACGAATACCTAGGCTAAGCAGTCTAGGAATGTTTGCAGATGACATGGTAATTTTAACACAAAACTACGATCTCGAAGAAACTATAGAGCAGCTGCAAAGTTCACTCAACGAAACTATTAAGTGGCTGAATAAATGGAATATACAACTCAACCCTACCTTGCTAACAATAAATAACCACGAAATAAAATGGAATCCAGAAGACAAAGCAGTAAAATATCTGGGAGTCATGCTAGATCAAAGGTTAACATGGAGTATACATATCAACTACAAACTAAATCAAGGGTACAACAGATTACGTGAATTATATCAACTTATAAACTGAAAATCAAACTTAAAAACCAACTGCACGATATTACTATATAAATCACTAATCCGTTCACTAATCATTTATGCTAGCCCGGTGTGGAGCAATACATCAAAAACAAATATTAAGAAATTAGAATCGTTACAAAACAAAGTCATTAGAATAGCAGTAGATGCTCCCTGGTTTGTTAGAAATGAACAAATAATAAACGACTTAAACATAGAGACGATTGCGAATTTTATACATAGGATAACAACAAATTTCTTTCAAAAAATCCAATCTTGTGGTTCCGCAAGAGAATACAATTTGTGTATACGAAATCTACACACTCGACTAAAACGTCAGCTACCGCAAGATACTCATCTACCTGAATAATATAAATTAAATAAATTCAAAGAGCCAGTTGCCTTCTAAAGAATTAAAAATGTAATGAATAAAATAATTTAATAAAAATAAAAAAAAGACTTCCTTTTTCATATATCAATAAGTACTTTTAGACACTTATCGAGACTTCTCAAAACTCTAATCTTTTGTAACAAAACGGTCTAAACAATATGTTAATAATTAAATATATGTCATAAACGTTAAAGGTCAGTTTTTAGAAATTATTTGGTTCATGTCACTGGAATAACATTCGTAAATGTGTCAACGGGCCCAACCGAAGCAAAACGCCGCATTTTCATTTAAGTGCCGAGCATCTACCGGTAAGCATCCACTGGTATAATTTTCGTAAATGCCGTGAATTATAAGGTAAAATCTTTATTTAACATAATGTATGTAGATAAATGTCAACTTATTTTTCAATTTGACGTTAAATGTAACATTACGCTATTTTGAAGTTTAAAGCTCCACATTCGTACATTTCATGTCTTAAGTCAAGATGAAAATCTTTTTAATTTAATTTTATTTTGAACCGTCACTAACATTTTGATACTGGAGCTGTTTAATATTTGACTTGTTTATATCGTAAAGCAGTTTTAAAATATAAATAAACGACTTAAAAAATAAAACATACTTAAGCAATGAATTACATTAATACTTCAATTACATCAACAAGTACTGAAAAGATTGCAGATAGCATTGGGTGGTGAATGCTATAAAAAGCAACAAATCGGGCTATACTCGATGTTACTAATAATAACGAACTGATAGAAGCAGGATCAGATAAAATATCAATAAACTTCTCTTCTTAGTGATTTTAAAAATGATTTTAAACATATTAAAGTAAGTAGTAAATGAATATTCAATATTATTTTTTGATATTTATCGATCTTTTTAATTTTTTTTTTTTTTGGCTTTAGGAAAAATCATTTTATTATTTTAAGTACTTTCCTACTTATTAGACTCGTTTTATCAGGAACTGGATATAGAGGAGCTGTAGTAACGAATGGACATGAATGTGCAGACATAGGAAAGTGAGTATTTAAATTTATTTAAAAAATTTTAACAAATACATTTCCATAAGTGATATCTATAAACTTAAAAATAACGTTGACATTGACAAAAGCGTACCCAATTCTTGTTTATTTTTTCATTCAAATTTGTTATCGACATATTTGATAAAATCAAATCGATATACGTTTGAATTGTGGCAATAAAAAACAGAAACATATTATAGATTTATAATTTCAATTCCGAGTAAATAGAATGGGGAAGTCTAGTTTTTTAACAGCCACAATATTTTTTCAATAGAACATTTTTACGTAAGATTCATCGATTCTTAGAAAACGCGTTAGACAATCTATGTTTAAAAATAACCTTCTTTTTGCAATTTTTATTTTCGATTCGATATTTTCGATTTTTATCTCGATGAATTCGTGATTAAAAAATTATAAAAATAACAAACTCAACCGAATCAGATCATATAGTGAAGCATCCTTTACCACTCTATCCGGATGCATTAAAACATGTATTGGGAATTTATAAAGATTATCTGAAAACAGCCGTGTGAAGTTACCTATAAATTCTATCCATCAAAAAAACTTTTTTGTTCGTGTATCGATTTTAATGATTAATAGCTCATTAGAAAGATCTCGTAAAGTAGGGCCTAACATAGTTTTGGCAGCGCAGATTTTGGGCGGGAACACCTTAAATTCCGCGAAAAACAGAAAATATATAAGAAAATTCGTGAAATTTCTAAATTTAGTGTCCCAAAAATTGAAAACTAATTAACATAATATCAGGTATGATTACCAAATCAGAACGCGTATAGTGTCTTCTACACAAAAGTGAATTTTGGTCGTCGCTAAATCATATAGGTAAATATAGGTAATGGCGGCGCAAAATTCTAACAATAACGGTAATTAAACGAGTAAAAACGTTATAAACAATCATACCCATAAATATAACTTTTTTGTTAATTGTCTGATTTTAATGTGTAATACCTTTTTGGAAAAGGTTCGTCCTATAGATCATGTCATAGTAATGGCGGCGCGAAATTGGAAAGACATACAAGTTAGTGGAAAATACAAGTTTCCCACGTGTGTTGTATAGTGTTTTGTTCAATCCTACCATTTAGAGAAAACCCATCTTAAAATTCAATAATTCCTGAGTAATTTCATGTCATGCGACGACAGCAGTTTTTGACATTGTCATTGATTGTCATGCTCTTAAATGATATACAGGTGTACAAAAAGTATGGAATAAGGGTTCTACAGCCTAAATTTAAACTTACATTACAAAAAGTTTTAAATAAAAGTTACTTGACACTATTTTCCTGTATATTTTAAGGTTTTTGGATTCCTTTTGACAAGGTATTGCAAAATGCCATAAGGTTTTAATGCTTTAAACTGCATAGTTTTTGAGATATTCAAACTTTTATTTAAAAAGGTTTGACGTAGCGACAACCAAATTATGACGTCATTATGGAATAGACAACCTAAGCCTTGACATCACAGGGATGGGCGGAGCTTATACCGACTCCAAAGATCTTCGTTGCTAACCACAGTTGCTAAGATAAATCGCCATAAAAATGTCATTTAAAATGTCATCTAAAATGTCACTTACAATTAGTTTATGTTATTTTAACACTAATTGAAAAATTGAATATGGGGATTTATCGTTAGCAACGAAGATGTTTGGAGTCGGTATAAGCTCCGCCCATCAGTATGATGTCAAGGCTTAGGTTGTCTATTCTATAATGACACCATAATTTGGTTGTGACTACGTCAAATCTTTTTAAATAAAAGTTTCAATATCTCGAAAACTATGCAGTTTAAAGCATTAAAACCTTATAGCATTTTGCAACACCTTGTCAAAAAGAATCCAAAAACCTTAAAATATACAGGGTGTTCCATTTAAAAAACACACTCACCATGTCGTAACTCAGACTGCCGTCAAGAGTTTTATTTTGTTTCTACGCCAAGATATGCGGAAAATAGTTTCAAGTAACTTTTATTTAAAACTTTTTTTAATATAAGTTGAAGTTTAGGCTGTAGAACTATTATTCCATACTTTTTGTACAACCTGTATATAAATAACCATTTGTGTCAAATTGTTAATTGTCATCATTATGTATAAAATTAATAAATTGATTAAAATTAATACTTTATAGAAGTGAAATACTTAATTAACTTTTCACGTGTGCTGTCCACCGTTTTTTAGTTAACATATGTTACGTTTAAACAAAGAGTTGTTCCTTTAAAGGTTTTATATTTAGCTAACAGTGATTAATAAAAATTAGAGTGAGTGAAAAAATTTTTCGGTCACTCGTTTCTATGAAAGTCAGCAGAGTGAATGCAAATAACAACATTTAACACTCGTATCCAAGTTAGAAACTGACGATTTCGAAGGTAGGATTGAACAAATGTATTATGTATGTACTTTCTTTCTTGAAAATCTATTTATGTATTTATTTTTTATTTTGACAGATGAAATAAGTGTTTAACAGTGTGAAACGCAATTTTCAAATTATTTTCCGAATTTTTTAATAATCCAAATCTTCTGTGTTTTAATTAATTCGGATTTGCGAGCCCCCCTGTGTATCGAAAATACCATTTTTTTAAATTTATTTATTTATTTAGTTATCAGTAGGGTACAAAACAGGTACTAAACCTAAAACATTGTACCACTTAATTGTTACACTAAAATAACAAAATTGTTCGACATTGTGACAATAAATTAAATAAACTAACTAAACTGAATAATTCAAAAATCAGAAAATAAAAGAAACAAGAATAAAAAGCAAAACCATAACAATAATCAAAAATAATTCAAACAATAGCAAATAAAAAATATATATATACATATATATATATCTACAGTGAAATTCCCCTAACTCGAATCACTAAGGGAGCGGAAGAAAACGTCGAGTTATGGAGAATTCGAGTTAGAGAAAAATTAGTAGAATTTCAGCTCTAATGAAAAACATTAGAAATGTACTTTTCTAATACGTATATTTAAAACAGAAACCTTAATAGTATTGTAAGTAGAAAATTAATCAAGTTTTTTTAAAGTAATCCGTAATTTTCTTTTGGCTTAAAGTGGACAATCGCTCTTTGTCGAAAAATCTTCTATTAAATGTAAAGAATTATGAATATTATTTAAAACATTTTCTCTTGATAATACCAAGGTTTCAAGCTTTCTAAGATAGGAATAAGCTTCATCAAATGTAGGCACAGCGATAAGTATTTCATTTTCAAGATTGTCATCACCCTCATTTGATTCTGAAACAATAAGAACATTAGGTTTGTTTTGGTTCAAGAGTCTGTAGTTTCTGAGCCTGAGTCTATGTGGTTTGATTCTGTAGTTAAAATTACTTACAGAACGGATTCGAATATTTTGTTCATTGGTAAATTCGACTTATAGAAGTAAATGTTGAAGAAATTCCATAGTACTGCAGTTCGAGTTACAGAAAAATTCGAGTTAGTGAAATTTAACTTAGGCTCGTTACTACCATCTTCTGGTTAAGCTATCTAAGGGATTATTATCACGGTTACAGTTATTTTACGCGCTCTGATTGGCTAGTAGATGGGTTTATCTATAAGATAAATTAATCTAAAAGATGGTAGTAATGGACCTGGCTCGTTACTACCATCTTCTGGTTAAGCTATCTAAGGGATTATTACCACGGTTACGGCTATTTTACGCGCTATGATTGGCTAGTAGATGGGTTTATCTATAAGATAAATTTAACTAAAAGATGGTAGTTATGGACCTTAGACTCGTTACTACCATCTTCTGGTTAAGCTATCTAAGGGATTCTTACCATAGTTATGACTATTTTACGCGCTCTTAAGGTCCATTACTACTATCTTTTAGTTAAATTTATCTTATAGATAAACCCATCTACTAGCCAATCAGAACGCGTAAAATAACCGTAACCGTGGTAATAATCCCTTAGATAGCTTAACCAGAAGATGTTAGTAACGAGCCTAAGAGAGATAAAAACACAACATATGAAACCTAGTGAAACGTTTGAGCTTCCGAAAATTATTCGACTTAGAGGATAATTCGAGATATAGAAGTTCGAGTTAGGGGAATTTCACCGTATATATATATAATAATATACACAATAGATTACCATTATTATTATTATGGGGAAAAACAGAAGATAATACCCAAAATTAAGTTAACGAAAAAACAAAAAGATCATCAAACGTCCAAGGCACGGACCGCCGAGAGGACCAAGCTCCTGAACCTCTTATACGGATGCTAAAATACGTCCACATCAATACAGTCGGACGCCCGCGACATACGAAAAATCGGTGAGTTATAAAAATAATTTGTGCGTGGTATAGGTGTGTAGAATAAGTGTTTGTGACGTAAAGAGCGAGATGAACTATGTATATCTATGTATAGCAGCAACCAACACAATAGAGTCAAAGTAATTACATTACATTTTAAAGGATTTAATGTTAACATATTTGATCGGCAATATCGCTCCAAGTTATCAACATAGTGCTGCAACTTGGAACAATCCATGGGTGACGAAACAAGAAGAAAGATTTTGATGTCATCGGCATACATTAAACAGTTTGACCACCTAATGACACTGAAAATGTCATTAATGTACATATTAAACTGTACCAAGATGACTCCCCTGTGGCACACTCGAAGACACTACAACTTCCTCAGAGCAGTACCCACCAACAGAGACAACCTGAACTCTGCCGCTCAAATAAGACCTAAGCCAGGCCAACAACCGACCACCAATACCAAAACCTGCCATCTTACTCAATAATAAATTATGACTCGATCGAATGCTTTGGTGAAATCAGTGTAAACCGCATCAACTTGATAAAAATCATGCAGAGATGCGGTGACGTAGTGAGTGTACTCAAGCATGTTGGTTTCAACGGCAAAAAAGCCGTGTTGTCTTGGATCAATCATAGTTTTGACAGCAAAGCATATACGTTTGTATATTAATTTTTCAAAAATTTTACTAAAGATAGGCAGCAATGATATTAGTCGATAATTGGTCATATCACTACGATCTTCCTTCTTAAATATCGGCAGAACGCGAGCACGCTTCCAGACAGTTGGGAAAACACCCTGCTCTAAAGAGAAGTTAAAGATTATATCTAGGGGTACTGGATTTAACAACTGCTAATTCAGCCAAAGCCTCATCAACCTCCACCAAATCCAACCGAACAGCACTTAACGAACATGCTCCCTTCGAAATGTGGTCATCGCTAACACCGACGGATGGTGCTGCAGACACCGAGCAAAAATACTGAGAGAAAAGTGAACAAACGGACCGACCATCGGAAGCGATGGTATCACCCAACATTACCTCGCCCGGAAACCCCAGACGATCAATTCCTACGTCTCATGTACGACCAAAAATACTTGGGATTGGCTGAAATACTCGATTCAGTTCGCTGTATATATTGTTGATGATCTCGTTCAATAAAATATTTAACCCGACCCCGCAGCAATGAAAAAGTTAAATAATCAGCACGATTACCAAATCGCTTCCACCTTTTGTGTGCTCTCATTTTTGCTTTAAGAGTTTTAACCGTAATAGGAGAAAACCAATTAGGATACCCGCTAACAGTTAATCTCGTCGTTGGAACGAACTTGTCAATTGCAGATCGCAAAACTGAATAAAAAACGTCAGTGGCTTCATCTACTGTGCTTTTGTGTAACACATCCACCCAAGAAACAGAATTTAAAAAGTTGTTAATATCGTTAAAATCTGCTTTATGAAAGTTGTAGTTTTGGATGCTTCGCTCAGCTACATTCCGGATGACATTCAATGTGACTTGAAACTCAAGAGTATTGTGACTGACATCCTCTCGTACGAGCGGAAAGTTGCTTAAATTAACATTCGTAATCCCGGTAAAGTTACAGAAAACCAGATGAAGTGTATTATTAAACGCATTAATAAAATGATTATGTTGAGTGAGGCCGCACAAGAAAATAGCGTCCAAGAAATCAGCTGAACGGACAGAGTTAGCACGAGAAGCAGAACAGGCGAAAGTGGATGCTTCAAAATTCCATTGAATTTCAGGCAAGTTAAAGTCACCGCATATGAGAAATCTATCGTTGGGATAACACTCAACAAGAGATGTCAGCTCCTCAATGAAATCATATAATGCTGTATTATTGTTCGGCTGTATGTAGACACAGCACACATGAACACTGCAGGTGCGACTCCGAAGCGCAATGCTAACCGCGTCCACACAATTAAACCAATCAGGTCTAGGTATAACCGAGAGAGATACCCATTAGAATAATGGGCCGTATAAATAATGCCTTATTAAAAGGAGCAAGGTGTTCGTTTATAAAACACTGATCAGCAACCCCGACAATCTTCAGCCGCCGAGTAATGCCAACGGGAAGCGCCCGTTTCTTCACGCCAGCAGCACCGAGGAGCTGATCACGTCGTAATCTACTACAAAATCTCACTACCACTGCCTTCGGACCACGATCACCATCACCCGGACCATGCGGCACTCGATGGACAGCATCAATGTCGGATGCAGTAACAGCCACGCCCAGAAAATCACCAATCGCACTCATGGTGTTGACGAGATTCTCCACATTCTTCTCCGGTACTCCCTATATCTCAATGTTATTACGACGTGAGTACTGCTCCAAGTCAGACACCTTAAGGGAATGATTCTCAGACTTGAGAACTTCGATGACGGCCAGCTGCCCCTGCATCCTTTTCATGGCAATTTCGAAATCGGACACACGATTACTACAAAAATTAACAGATTCAAGGAGTTTATCATGTTTGACGCGCATTTCACCACGTATTTTCAGTATCATGTCGGATAATGCCTCTAAAGTCATTGTCGAGGGCAAAGCCGAAGACAAAGCAACATAACGTGCAAGAAGGGAGGAACGACGAACCACTGGCTGTGGCGGTGAGCGACAAACGGAGCACCTCCAGGAGGCCTCCGCGGCAAGCAGCGTCGCGACTGATTTCTTCGTGAGGTGAAATGAATCCCCACGGCACTCTTCGCGCTATTTCTCCTCACCTTATCGCCGCGTCGACGACATGTAAACGTTAAAAACAACTTTTTCACCAAAAAGAAAAGTTAGATTGTCTTTGATACAAAAAAACAAACTGTTAATATAATAATAAAACAGTTACAGAACCGTCTTTCTTTCGGTAATCTTGATATTAGTTATTAATAAAAAATTACCGCAAAACTACGAATTATCAGTTAACAGAACGCTAAAAACGAAAATGACCGGTCTCTGCAAGCAACAAAGTCGAACTGATATTAATTGTAACATGATTACATTCTGTCCCATTACATGAATGTCTTTTCTTTCTTAGTCTTAATAGTGAGTTTAGACATGCATGGATTTAGTAGCGCCAATGAAAACTGGCGCACCAGTAAAATTAAATTGCATGTGTAAACATCAACTGGCATGCAAGTTGAAAATATGCATACATGGATCGAGAAAAGTCTGCACCCTTCTGAAATCACTGACGCCAGTGATGAGTCTAAAAACATGTAACTGGCGCAACAACTGGCGCCACTAAATCCATGCATGTCTAAACCCAGCTTTTGTCTTAGGTTCTCTTGGATTTGTTTTAATATTCCGTTTAAACTCATTCTCTCCCTTGATTGCAATTTCAATTTGACTTAGGCTGGTCTTGTTTAGTTTTTTCTATCAATTGGTCATGTTCATTATCTTAGTTACCGGATATGACCTAACTTCACAATATTACCTATATTATTCTTGACAGTAAAGTCGCCTATTCATTAAGATTTTGCTGGATGTTGAATGCTTCTTTGCTATTGATGATAATCGCAATTATTGATGCGATCTGTATAGTTTGTTTCTTACCTTTCCTACGAATAAGGGAAAATTGGTTCTACTACTTCATGAATTCTTAGTTCGGTGCGTCATTCTTGCCGATTATCAACTTAATTTGTTTAAACTGAGGTTAAACGCATAGTTGCTTTTCTTGTGCCTATTCTTGTTTTCGGATATTCTTCCATGCTAGTTCGATGCCTTTTAGAAGTGAATATCTGTTTAATTAATGAAACAAACCCTTGCTGAGATATTCTTGCCTCTATTAATTGATTTTCCTTTTGGATTTAGATTGGTGGTCTATGCTGAAAGTTAAGTGCCATTGGTGAATGCATTACATTTTTATGAAATTCGTCAATGAAAAAATAAATTTAACTACACAAATAGTTATTACAAATTCAACAATAACTTACAAATTATACTGTATTTAAACTAAGTTGTTTCTTCGTAATTTTAGTTGTAATTCATATTGATCTTACACTAGCATAACTATATCTTATAATTTGTTTAAGATCAATTTTAGAAGACGGTGGTTCAGCAGTTGATGCCGCAATTGCCGCAATGCTTTGCGAAGGAGTAGCTATCCCGGAAAGTACCGGATTGGGTGGCGGTTTTTTTATGACCATTTATGAAAAATCGACAAGAAACGCGTACTTCTTAAATGCCCGAGAAGTCGCGCCGGAAGCCGCATACGAAGATATGTTTGACGGAAATCCCGTTTTGTCATCAAAAGGTTTTAATTTTAAATGCAAGTTTTTGTAGGGATTTTGAATTATGTTTTTTATTTTTGCTACCCAGGGGGTTTGTCAATCGCAGTTCCCGGAGAGCTTCGTGGATTTTGGGCGGCTCATCAACGCTTCGGAGTCTTGAATTGGGAGAAATTAATTCAACCAACGATAGATTTATGTCGAAATGGAATTTTGGTGACCGATTATTTCGGAAGGGTGTTGAAAAACAATCAACAAATGATTTTAAATAATCCGGAATTCAGGTAATATGTGTCATAAATGTGATAGTTTTACAGAATTTACCTTGAACATACGTTTTTTAAAAGCATTTCATTAACAGTGTAGAAAAATATAAAATTCCAAACTTTTTTTTTATTATTATTTAATGATTTTCTTTCCATGTTATATTCAATGTAAAAAACTGCGATTTTTGCACTTCAAATGAATTCATTTATTTATTTTGTCTCTACCGGTTTCGACACGTTAATCGTAACATCATCAGGAGATTTCCCGGATAAATACAAAACATTTTACAAATTACTTAAAACAATAGACGCATTACATTATTTGAATAAACACATTAAACATTTTAAAAAACTTACGTCAAATGTTCACAAAAGATTTTTAAGATATGTAGATGATGTTGAGCATTTCTTTATTTGTTTTTATTTTCAAAATTTCATTGAAATCTTGGAGAATCGGGATTAGAGAAGAGAAAGAAATTACAATACGTTATGGCGTCGTGTACTATTCCGCTAAATTATTTTTGAGGTTAGGGGCCGCGTGGTTAATAAGGGGATTTTCAAAAATGTAAATCCAAAACTGCAAAAATCGCAGTTTTTTTACATTTTTTTATTGTCGACATGGACTAAAATAGCAAAGAAATCACCTAATTAAGGCGAATCGTACGTAGTATAATAACGTATATAATTTATAAACATCGAAAATAACTAATAAGTTTACAACTATTACAACTACTATACAACTAATTCTAAAAAAATATAAATTAATAATGAATACTCACATGATGACTTCATTATCATGTTTTCTAGCAGAACTTGTGATAATTACATCCATTATTTCCACTTCCCATTCTCGGGTTCGTATGTTTATTGATTAACGGGGGTTGGCTGGATTTTGTATGACGTTTTGACAGAGACCCCTCTTGTACTCGGAGAAGTCTTTCAAGTCTTGTATTTTATTGCCGCCTATCGGCCAGTATGTTGGCTTTCACGTAGACACTACACTTTATTTGTTCCCGTTTATAGCTTCGTAGACTTCTTTGCTTTTTGTCACTTGTTGTTCATTTTGGTTTGAACTTGCTTAGTTCATCTTAGTTTTTGTATTTGTTTCGAATCTTAGTAGATCGTTTCTTACGTATTTTCTGGGTTTGTTATTAGACGTAGTGTGCTGTTTAGCTTTTGTTGTAATCTCTTCTTAGCTGCACCGCCGTAGGCGGCTATCGCCACTATTATTGATTTGTAGATTTTGATTTAGTTGTTTAGGTTTAGTTTACTTTTTTTGTTGATAGGGCACAATTTTGCTGTTATGGCTGCTATTTTTCTTCTGATTTGGTCTGCGTGACTGATCATGTTTAATTTCTTGTCTAGTCTGATTCTTAGATATATAACCTCTTTTTTCCATTCTATTTCCTTGTTGTTGATTTTGACTTTTTCGAGAGTGGGGTTGCAGTCTTGTTTATATACGAACATTACTGCTTCTGTTTTGTTTATTTACCATTTATTGCCACAGACAAAAATACAAAATTACATAAGATACACTTAACTTAAACAGTAAGCAGTATTAGCAAATGGATCATTTTATCGCACAAGCGATCTCTGCCAAATGACCCAACAGAACAAATAAAAATAATATTTGCTGAATATGGCAAGTAGTGATAATTAGATATTATTAACATCACCAAATAAGATTAAGCAAGAAATGAAAAACAAAGAGAAAAATAAAGAAAAGACACAAAAAGAGAGATAGAGAGCGACTAAAAGAAACTAAAAGAATCTGCCGGATATCAGTTGCCAACAAGTGAGAGCAGTTGAAGAGAGGAAAAAAGAGAAAGACAAAGAATCAGGAAACAGCCAGTTGAAGGGCAAGCAAGTGGCTCTTTAAAACATGTCTAAAATTAGTAATTCTAGAAATATTACGAATTTCAGAAGGCAGTCCATTCCACAGCGCAATCGACTGTACTGTAAATGATCTATGATAAATTTCAGTGTTATGAACGGGAAATGTAAGAATAGTATCAGAACGTGAACGAGTAGCAAGCTCATGAGTTGATAATTGCTGGAATCTATCTGATAAGTACTTTGGGGTGCAGTTATGAAGGATTTTAAATAAAATGGTTAATAAACGAAAGGATCTACGTCTCTCATAGGTTAACATCTGAATGTAATTGCGATACGGCGTTACATGCTCAAATCTATTTAGGTCAAATATGAACCGGATACAATTATTTTGTAGCCGCTGCAATTTACTCAGAAGAGTCACCGAGAGATCGGGATAAACCGCGTCCGCATAGTCGAAGTGAGGAAATATAAGAGAGTAACAAAGATTACGACGCACCACAGGAGGAAGAGAGCAGCGAAGTCTTTTTAAAGAGTGGAAGCAAGCATAGACTTTTCTGCAAACATGTTGAGTTTGCGGTTTCCAAGACAGTGCAGAATCCATAAGGACTCCAAGATTTTTAACTGTGTTAGAAAACCGTATTACATTACCATCCAGCATCAGATCACTGCAGGCAGATGGATTAATCTTACCAAGTAATTGACGAGTTCCAAACACAATAGCTTGCGTTTTAACTGAGTTCAACTTAAGTCCGTATTTCCGAGACCAGTTCAAGACGTTAGATAGATCGTTATTAAGTCGCACAATAGCTGCCGGAAATTCAGCAACAGTAGTAGTAGTATATATCTGCAGGTCGTCGGCATACAAATGATAATTACACGAGATATAATTAGTAACACTATTAACGAACAAAGAAAAAAGTAACGGACCCAATACACTGCCCTGAGGAACACCACATTTGATTGCACAAGCGGAAGGAAGGTAGGATTGAAACCAAGAAACACAGGGGGGAGTGAATCCGTAGGCAGAAAGAGACGCTAAAAGAAGGCTGTGGTCGACAGAGTCAAAAGCCTTGCTGAAATCGAGCAGTACCAGCACAGTAACACATCTGTTGTCGCAGGCATACCTAATATCATCAGTAACTTTAATGATGGCAGTAGTTGTACTATGCCCACTGCGAAAACCCGATTGCAACTCATTGTGTAAATTAAACCTCTCTAGAAATCCTTGGACTTGTAAATAAACTAAGCGTTCAAGAGCTTTTGATAGTACGGATAAAATTGTAATCGGACGGAAATCAGTGTTACATGAAGAGGACTTGGATTTGGGTATGGGAACGACATGAGCAACCTTCCAGACAGAGGGAAATAAAGACCGTTCAAAAGAAAAGTTGAAGATATGAGTTAAGGGAGGAAGCACTATATCCAGGATAGGAAGAAGAGGGTTGAGACCGATACCATCAGAACCCACGCAAGGGGACTTCGAATAAGTCAAAGCATCACCTACTTCGATCGCGGTCACAAGCGTAAGAGAGAAGGAGCAAGATTTAAGAGAAGTAAGAATTTCATTAATTGTAGCCGCCTTAGTTACGTCATCGATGATCAGGGGAGGCTCTGCAAAAAAGTTTGCCATCGACTCACGATCAAGATCCATCTGGACAGACGGAGAATCAATCACTCCGAGAGACCTCATAGTCCTCCAAAATGTTCTCGGCGCGATTCCAGACAGCCTCTGGTAGAAATAAGATCTCTTAGCATACTTGCATTTATGATTACAGCGGTTGCGTAAAATTCGATAATTTTCCCGATTAGCACTAGAGGGTGTACGTTTAACTACGGACTTTGCACGGTTACGCAGTCGCATAAGAGATCTTATCTCATCACTCAGCCAAGGTGCAGGCACGTTTTGTCTTCGTTGACTTTTATTTTCCATTTTTCCATATAACTTATTACTTGGTCTGTTGTTTGTTGGAGTTTCTTAACTATTGCTGATTTCATTCTTCCTGAAGTAAAGATTGCTGTGTCATCTGCGAATTGTCGGTATGTCTGATATGTATATGTTGTAGAGCTGTGGTCCTAGTACTGAGCCCTGAGGGACCCCAGCGTTTATTTGCGTTTCTTTCGATATTGCGTTTTTTTGTTTTTTTGCGTTGTTTGACTTGAAAATCCTTTTGTTTAAGTATGATTTTACTATTTTAATTAGTTTTGTTGGGAATTTTGCTGTTCTCATTTTATGTATTAAGCCAGGGTGCCAAACTTTGTCAAATGCCTTTTCTATATCTAAAAAGATAGCGCCTGTGTGATTGGATATGTTTGCTTTGCTTATTATGTGTTCGATGATTCTGATAAGCTGTTGAGTGCTCTTTTTTAAATCCGTATTGGTGATCGGGGATTATATTGTTTTCTTCTGCTACTTGTCTTATTTCTATGTGTAGGGTTCTTTCGATGACTTTGCTTATTGAAAGTAGAAGGTTAATTGGCCGGTATGAAGTTATTTCGTTTTTTGGTTTATTATTTTTTTTATCTCGTCTGTAGTGACTGGTTCTATTTCTTTTTGGTCTTCTTCGTCGTCTGGTTTGTGTGAGTTTTCTATGTAGTTGTGAAATTCTTCGTATTTTCGTTGTCTTGCTGTTTGGTTTGGGTTCAATTGGCTTTGTATTTTTTGTATTTAGTTTCTTCTTTAATTCGGCTCTTAGTTGCATTTTTTTTGAATATACCGTTTTCATCTGTGTGGTCTGATTCAGGGTTTCGATTATTCTTTCCTCCAAGTCTCTGATGGCGTTTTCTAATTCGTCTGTTGAGTTGATTGAGGCTTTCTTGGTTTTTATTGCAACTTGGTATTTTTTCCAGTTTACTATTTTTATTTGTTGGGTTTCTTCTTCGAGCTCGATTTGAATTTCCATGATGAATTCCAATGGTCGCATAAGAGTTCGTTTATTGTTTTTAATGTAGTTTTTTGCTTTAAGTACTGAGTTGTTTGATGGGTGAACATGGGCTCTTCTGGGCCCATCACCATTAGTCCTTCCTTTTCTGCGAGATGTTTTAATCTTTTTCCGTGGTTATTTTCGACACAGCTGTTCCAATCCTGGTGTTTGCAGTTTAGGTCTTCGGCGAGAATCGTGGTTGCGTTGTGGTTGAAAATTTCTTTCAATTCTGAGTCTTTGAACGTTTCATTAGGTACTAATTTGTTTTCTTGTAGGAATAGCGTTGTTTTGATTTTCTTTGGACTGATGCTGTTGATGTTCCAGAAGGCCAACTTTATTGTTTGTGTTATTCACTTATTGCTTTTTGAAGAGTTCTACGATTTCCTTTGAGTTTTTTTTAGTTTGCCGATACTTCTGCATGATCATGTTGGCGTTTACTATCTCGACCACTATTTTGCCAATGATTTTTGCGAGTTTGTCCGAACCATTGCAATCTTTTCTTGTTTTTCTTCTTGTTTGTTTTGTTGTTGTTCCTTCTTTTTGTTTTCTTCTTTTCTTTTTTCTTCTCTGTTTGCTCATACGTTTTCTGGCACTGTCGGTGTTGCAGTCTTCTTCTTGTTTTCGCCGTTTGGATTGCATTTTATGGACGAGGAGATGTGTTCCCCTTGGCAGTTGGCGCATTTGGGAGGTAGGGTTAAAGGTTTTGTGCAGGTGTTGGTCATGTGGCTCTTACCGCATTTCATGCAGTTGAAGTAGCCGTTGCGGATTTTCTGGACCAGCACCAGTGGCGCAGGTAGACCTTTCTTTCCTTTTAATTCGAGTAATTTTCGAAATTGGGTATCCCTGTTTTTCTAGATCTCCTTTTATTTCTTCCAGGGATGATTTTATCATCCCACCTTATGACAACTTTTTTTAAACTAAAATTTAATAAAAAACTAAAGTTTAGTTATAAACACCTAAAATTTAATTATAAAAACTAATATAAAAGTCTTAAAAATATTACTTTTAGGAATGTCTAAATAGTAGAATAACAAAATTTTAAAGAATCTAATTATTCTCCGCCCTCTTTTGTAATTAGACAATGCATGCCTTCTCAAAATATTTCTTAGAAAAAATATGTACTTAATATTAGAAACACAACAAATAAAAGAATAATGAGTATTTATATATCACCCTATTATTTTTCTACAATTTGCAAGTAAAGTGTGTTCTTTAATGCGGCCCTGAGTGAGGAATATACTTGATTATTTTTCGGTGTCACTGCCTTGTTTTTCTTTGTATGTTTGTTTTTCCGGGTTTTCAGTCACTTCGTCTGGTTTCGTGTCGTCCATAATTTCTTCTTTACCTTGGTCGTCACTCAGCAGTGCGTATCTGTTGCTTGTCTCTATGTGGTGATGATTTTCTTGGGTTTCCGTTTGTATTTCCCTTTTCTTGTACTTGCTCGGTTCTTTGAACGTCTCCTTTTCGTTGCTCTCTTCGTTGTCGTTGTTGAATCGATGTATCTATGATTAGGTACTTAATCGTTTTATTGACAATGAATCATGAGGACCACTTCGCCCGCTGTCATACACCCTGACCCTGCTTTCCATATGAGTTGGCTAATACATTTATAGCAGAGTTACTCAAGTTCTCTTGAGGTTTCGTAGAGGTGGGAGACGGGATTAGATGCACCATCCTATTTGAACCACATGGCAGTTTTTACACTGTGGAATTGTGAACACTATGAAAAGTTTTAATATTTACTTGTTGTTCTATCTTGACTTTCATTCCCAGTATCTCTTTAATTTCGTAGATTTTGTTACCATCTTCGTCGTATTAATCACCGGTATTTTATAACCTAGTCATGAAACAAATCTATTACGACAATTTTAATTGGGTAATTCTGTCTGTTTTCATAAGAGTACTATGAATAAACTGTTTTCGTTTAGCATTTTTGTGTGTTTTCTGCAGCATTCGCCATCAGGCGCATTAATTTTAATACTTTTATTTGGAACCCTTTAAAAGAGTTGTTTACCCTTTCGTGTAGCTCTTTAAAGTTTTTTACACTATCTAAGATTACTGGCGGAGGTAAGTTTAATTACTTTATTTTCAGTATTTTATTTGTTTGCCGGTTGTGTTAGGGAGGAATCCATTCTTGTTTTCTGTTCTTTTCCCTTTTATTCTAATCCACTCTGAGAATATCAAATGATATGAAAATGTTAAATATATCATAAACAATGGTTTTGTAGCCACTGAATGCCACGGCGAATACGCAGCTTTCAGCTTTCTATATCTGCCACTACCTTAAAATTTTATCAATTCTTCAGAAAAACATTGAACCAAATTATGAATAGAGCATTTCGTATCAGACATTTATGATAAATCCATAGCGTACTTTCTTCATGGAGTTGATTTCCTAAACACAGCAATACAGTTCTTGAGATAGCCCATCAGAAGGTTAAGTTTGTTAGTCAAACTGGTTAAGACATAAGGATTTACAGGATATTCATATTTATTCACCTTTCTTAGATTTTTTATATGTTGATTGGTCAATTCACTTTTAAATAACTTTTCAGCCATACATCACGGTTTATCATTTTGAATTCCATTTATTATTACACATTCTAGTATTTGTTAAACACTTTGACGTTTTAATTATTATGGGGTTTGCTACTTTTTGTAGAGAAATGTTTGTAAATCCATCAACAAATCAAGTTTACGAAAAAGGTGATTTAATAAAACGTCCAAAACTAGCAGAAACTTTAGAAATAATCGCAAAAGAAGGTGCCGATGCTTTATACATGGGATCTTTAACGAAACAATTTGTTGAGGATATTCAAAAAGCTGGTGGAATCATTACAGAAGAAGATTTAAATAAATATGAGTAAGACTAAACTTTTTTTCTAAAAACATATGTTCACTATACTTCTCTTATTTTAGAGTAGAATGGAAAGATCCAATTCAAACTATTCTTCCCTTCAACCAAAAACTTTTTACATCTCCTTTACCCGGATCAGGAGTTATAGTAACTTTTATAATGAACGTTTTAAAAGATTTTTTGGTGATATGTGAAGGTGAAACGTTGAGAAACTTCCAAAGAACCGTTGAAACATTCAAATATGGTTACGCAAAAAGAACAGAACTTGGAGATGAAAATTTTGTTGACGTCAACGAATTAATTGCCAATTTAACATCAGAAGAGTACGCGAAAAGTACCCGTGAATTAATCTCGGATAACACAACATATCAAGATTACGAACATTACGGAGCTAATACCACTTTAACCGAAGATCACGGAACCGCCCATTTATGTATTCTTGCGCCAAACGGTGACGCCGTCGCCATAACTGGAACGATAAATTTAGTGTTTGGGTCGGAAGTTGTAAGCCCGAGCACCGGAATCATTTTAAACAATGAAATGGATGATTTTTCTGCACCGAATATCATCAATGCTTTTGGTATTCCACCATCTCCGGCTAATTATATCGTACCAGGTAAACGTCCTATGTCGTCGATGAGTCCGACTATTATCGTCGACGATAATGAAGGTGATGTTAAAATGATAATTGGAGCAGCGGGTGGAACGAGAATTATTACATCTAGTATTTTGGTTGCCATTCGAAAACTTTGGTTTAATTTAAGTTTAGAGGAAGCGTCAAATATGCCGAGATTACATCACCAATTATTTCCTATGTCAATATCGTATGAAGGTGGATTTGATGAAGTATGTTAAAGTTATTCGTATAAAAGGTGTTTCAGAGAGAATTGCATAATAGGACAGCTTGACAAATTTATCTTGACCGGCCAGTTGCGCAGGAGAAGAACTACGACATTAAATAATTGAAAAAAATTATTACCCTAACATTATGTTAAGTCAAAATTTTGAAGATTTGAAAAAATTATCTTCAATGTTAAATACTAAGTAAATTTGTATTTCAATTTGTTTTTGAGACACAATTGTTCTTAAAATTTGCAATAATCAAACATGCCAAGTTGGGTTCTAATAAAATAATATCTTTATTTACGTTACATTGAAACTTCATCAAACTTTAAACTTTAAAAGATTCTTTATTTAATGATGATTATGATGATCTTCATTCGTTGGTGAGATACGATTTTTTAAAATTTATATTTCATATATCTGTAACAGTTTGACTGTTAATGTTCTTTATTTCATGATGATATCTCCTATCATTCTTCAGATAGGATTTTTTAAAATTTCTATTTCATATCTATAACAATCAAACATGCAGAGTTGGATTTCAAAAATCATAACTATGCAGGACCGTCTTTAACCTATTGGAGGCCCTGGGCATATTGGGATAATGGGGCCCCTATGACTTTGACAGAACACTATTTTGTTAGAATAGACAAAGAAAGTAGATAAACAAAGTTAAAGATTTATTTTTATTAACAATCACATGAAACGAATAGATAAATGTAATATAGTCCACAAAAGTAACTCTTTTAGCATTTACAGGTTAGTGCTTAAAAATCTATGTTATTTGAAGAGGAACCCTTCTAGATTTCAGATGAATAGATTCTTCAAAATCTATGTTTTTTAGCACATCAGATTCTATGGACATCAGCGACAAACTGGTTAATCTCTCTTGAAGCATTGTACTTCTCAATTCATTTTTAATTCTTTTCATTTTGGAGAAGGAGCGTTCCCCACTGCAGTTAGTTACCATCGTGCTTAAAAAGATTCTCAATGCGATTTCTACATTTGGAAATGTGTTTTCAATTTTGTTTTTTTTCAAAAGTTGATATATTTTGAATATACAATCCTTATTTTCACTGTCAACAATATTCAAGTATTCTGTTAAATGTAAACATTCTATTTCTAACTCTTCATAATAAAATTCAGCAAATTCTGTGCAACTTTGTCAACTCTTCAGAATTCAGAGTTTTCAAGCGAAAAAATAAATCAAAACTTTTACTGATATTCTTATACGAACCTAATCGCTGTTTTAGATGAACGCTCATTGTATCAATTATAGGAAGAAAGGTTTCTATTTTAAAATTCTCTCTTCCATTCAGTTGGACTGACGGCGCAGAGCCATAAAAAAACTCTGGCGAGAACTTCTGCGTTTTGTTCTCTGAGATAGGTCCTTGTAGTCAGATTCCGGGTTTCTTTCTTTGGCAGACGATTCGAAGTAATCAAATTTATCCCTGATAAATAATAATAAAATCATCAAGTGAAGTAAACATATTAGTTGCAACTGCCAGTGCTATTGTTTCTTTCTGAAGATAATTACTTATTTTGTCTATTCTTTCCAATATACAGTTCCAAATTTCCGTTAGTATAATATATTCTAGTTTTTCCATTTTACTGGACAGACTAAGGGCTTCGTCTCTAGTTTCTCGTGCGTGTTCTGTATCTTTTGCGATGGATATCAAAGCTTTTATAACTTGTTCATGGCCTTCATGCAAGGCGCTTACTGCATCTGCTCGGGCTGACCATCTGGTTTGTGAAAGACTTGTAACAACTTTTTTTGAACCTAAATGTTCTGTCAATATATTCCATTGATGAGTAGAGTCCGAAAAAAAATTGTACACTTTCTGAACCATTTCAAAAAACTTTGTTGCCTCCGATACACACCCAGCAGCATGTACACCTACTAAGTTTAGTGAATGTCCCGCACATGGTACAAAGGTGGCAAATTCACATTTCTCCTTGATTCTTGCTTGTAGACCAGTATACTTCCCCGACATATTTGAAGCAGTGTCGTAGCTTTGTCCTCTGCAATCTTTTATAGGAATATCATGGTTATCTAAAAAATTCAAGATGGTTTTCGCTAAATACCCAGATTTATGCTCTATAATAGGTATAAATTTCAGAAACCTTTCAACAGGAACACTGTCATTCACGTATCGAATTATAAAAGTTAGCTGGTCAACATGAGACACATCGGGCGTACTGTCAACGCTAATGGAAAAATTTAACCTCATTTATACTTTTTTTTAGAACCTGTTTTCCCATTACGTCAATAAACTCATTACAAATATTCGCTGATAAATAAGAAACGTTACCTTTTCCAGAATTCCCAATTTTTTTTAAGTGATCTGCTATAAATGGATCAAATTCACTCAATAATTCCACACATCCCAAATAATTTCCATTATTAGGAGATCCTAGGATATCATTATCACCGCGAAACGAAAGCCCTCTCGATGCCAAAAATTTTACAACAGCTACAATCCGTTTAAGTACATTTCTCCATATTTCTCAATATCTACTCTACCAGCCTATGTGCTGGGCTATTTTCATGTACTAAAACTATGTGATTAATGTGCTTCCAATCATTACATCCTCTCGAAGAGCATAGATTTATATCAGAAGGGTTAAACAAGGAGCATGAAAAACAAAATACAGACTTTTTGGATGGCGAGTACAACAACCATTTTCTTTCGACGCTTTCATTGTTCTTCAATTTGCGAATAAATAATGCTTTGTTGAAATACCTAGTTACTGATTTATTACCATCTTTGTAGGTTCTGGATGTATCGGAAAAGTCATGATCTTTATTTTGAAAATATACGAATCAATATTTCGCGAATTTTTTCTATAAAATTTTCATGAAAATAATCGGCGAGATCGTGCGATATTTCTTCCGGGTTGGAAAACTGTTGTCGTTCTACTGACACAGTTGTCGCTATTTGTGAAATCACCGAATTTGTTGCTTTTTCGTCATAGGGACGGTCGCTTTCTGATTCAATGTCTTTTCCAAAGTTGGTGGAAATTGTTGAAGAACATGAGGATTCAGAAATTCCCGCAATTTGTGAACGACACGACTCATCATGTGGAAGATTTTTGGTTTGGTTGCTACTTACAGAAGTTTCTCCACTAGTAGTAGTAAAATATGATGTTAATTTTGGTAACTTTTTAATTACTTCCTTCTGATGTGCAGCTTTTTTCCTTTTTTCAGATCCACTAGGATATGACCGTTTCGACATTTTATATTATAATTCACCAGGTATTTATTTTTACACCGAAAATAGTCGCTAACACAAAAAGAAACAAGCAAATGATGATTTAATTAAAGAATACCTCAGAATACAATCAATAACAACTACAAACAAAACAAACGTCACAATACCACATACAAATGCAGGGGAATTCCCGACCGCCGAGTCAGTTTATTTATCCGAAGGATCCTGCGAGTAGGTCTTAGCGGTGTCTGATGTTAAACTAGAACCTCAGTTCGTTAATAATTAACAATCCGAAAAATTACTTTAACAAATATTTTATTAAATTTTATTTATAAAAAAAAAATACAATTAAGTAATAATTAAATATTGTTGCATTAGAGATTGCACTTAAGAGTATTTGATATCTGAGGGGGGCCCCTACCTATCGCCGGGCCCTGGGCACTTGCCCAAAGTGCCCACTGGGAGAGAGGGGTCTGTAACTATGTTTCTGGAAAATAAGAATTTATTTATGATACTTTGAATCTATATTAACTTTACTTTAAAAAGTGTTAACTATCAACTTGTTGGTTCTCTTACTAACAACTCTACTAATTTTTTTTTACACTAAATCTGTTCATCATTGACCAACCATTAGTTTATCAATATTAAATTCTTAAAAACTAATCACTAAAGTGACTAATCTTCTGGTCGCACATTGGTTTTCAGAAGATACTATTAAATTATACTACCGCACATTACTCTACTTTTTCACTATTTACCACTGTTACTCACTAGGCAAGGTCAAATGGCTTAGTCGTTTTTAATCTTCGTTGGACGTTTTCATTTTCAAAGAGAAGAGACACTCGGATTAACATGGTTTTCAATTATAGATTTATGTTTTTGTGCAAACCGTTTTATTTGGCTATATACATCCGCGATCTCAAGATCCTTAAGGATATCTCTGTTCCTAACATACCATGGCGCATTCACGATGTTTCTCAAGATTTTATTTTGGAATCTTTGTATGGTTTCAATATGGCGTTTTTTGGCGCATCTCCATAGTTGTATCCAGTACAGCCATACAGGTTTGAGGATATGCTTGTATATTAGTATTTTATTGTCTATTGCTAACTTTGATTGTCTTCCAATTAACCAGCTATATTGCCTGTTTCTTATTCGCAGTTCTTCCAGTTTTTTCTTTGTATGTACCACCCAGGTGAGTTTTTTATCTAGGTGTATACCGAGATATTTTGTTGAATCTGCATATGGAATGATGTTATTATTAATTCTGATTGGTGGTAAATCAAGTAATTTTTTGTTTGTAAAGTTAATATGAACGGACTTGCCTTCATTACCCACAGCCATCATGGCTGTATTGTCAGCGAATGTTGCTATTGATATACCATTGTTCTCTGGCAGATCGTTTGTGTACAGCAGGTACAGAATTGGCCCAAGTACACTATCTTGTGGAACACCAGCTTTTATCTCTCTTAAATCAGTAAATTCGGCTTCGTATTTGACTCGAAATAATCGGTCTGTAATATAAGATTCTAGGACAACCCACATACAGTTTTGGCAATATTTTACTAATTTTATTTTATTTATGCCATACTTTATCGAATGCTTGGGCTACATCGACAAATATAGCAGAGCAAATTTTTTTCCTTTGAGAGTTTTTTCTATCAAATCAGATATTCTGTATATTTGATCAATTGTACTATGTTTTTCTCTAAATCCGAATTGATACTCAGGAATAAGTTGGTTTTGTTCTATTAATGGTTTAAGCCTTTTGAGGAACAGAGTTTTGCGATTATTGGAAGCAACAAGATTGGTCTGTATGAAGCCACATCATATGGAGATTTCTTTGGCTTAGATATCATAATTACCTCTGCAATTTTCCACATACTAGGTACTTACGTATCATAAACGAAACGTTGCAATTATTAAATACCTTAGTTTTAAGATTGCTTTTCTAGGGAGGTTTTTTAAGATTTCTTCTGTAATCAAGTTAAAACTCGGTGTTTTCTTTGCACTTATATTCTTCCTAATTTCTTTAGCAACTTCATTTGTTGGCGTAATATGTTTTATATGTTCATTACTATTAACATATTCTTTGATCTCTTCACAATCGGAGCTTATATCATTTGGCTGGAAAGTTTTTTCTAGATGGTTTGCAAATAATTCTGCTTTTTGTTTATTAGTTCTTGCCCACGTTATATTATCAGTTCTGAGAGGTGGATTTTGAGTAATAGGACGTTTGAGCTTTCTTTTTGCTCTCCATAATGAATAATCACTTCCCTTTGGAAGGTTAATTTCAGTTAAGGATCGGCGGTTAACTCAGTAAGGTATTTCTTGACCGTTTCTTCCTTTATCTTCTTTATTTCTCGTTTTAATTGTTGTGTCTGCAACTAGTTTTCTAATTTCTTAAGGGTAATTGTTGCCAGCAGTTTTATGTTTCAATTCTTTTGTGTTATTCCATGCAACACGCTGAGTATCTCGTACAAAGTTTTCCACTTCATCTTCCAGTTATTTTTTAGTGTTCAGTGGAACGCTCAACCGCATTTTTCCTTCAAGTTCCAATCTGAAGCTTTCCCAATCGATGTACCATTCGTCAGGGTTGGTTTTCTTTCCTTTTCAATAATCTTTTCACTTAAAGTCAATACCAGTGCTGTATGATCCGAAGCTAGGTCGTAGTTATCATGCACTTCCAGAAAATTGGGTGAACATTTCTTGGATATAAAAAAGTCCAATAAATCAGGTCTCTTATCCGCATTAGTAGGCCAGTAGGTTGGGTTTCCTGATGAATGATAATTGGCTCCAATCCCTTGAATGGCTTTCAGTAGTTCTTTCCTTTTTGTAGTTGTGACTTTTGATACCCATTCTGTGTTTTTTGCATTAAAATCGCCACCCAAGAGAAATTTGTTTCCAAGATGGTGTAAGTAGCTTTTATAATTTTCTTTCTTGTTGTTGTGCCTAGGCGGAAAATATGCTGCTGCAACTGTCATATTTTGATTACTGATTTTCACACCAACCACACACACCTGTATTTCCTCCTTTTGCAGGGGGACTTCTTCGTGGTGTTCGATATTTTTTCTTATAATTATTGCGCTTCCACCTCTTGCTTGATTGCTGGGGTGGTTGACGTGGTATGTTTTCAAAATCTTATATTAATAGTTTGTTGTTTTATTAGATATGTTTCTGTAGTGAGTAAAATATCAATCTTCTGTAATGATAAGAAAGATGCAATTGTTTCTTTATGCGTTAGAACATCATTAGCATTCCAGGTGGCTATCCTAACATCTCGCAGCATTGTAGGATAGTGAAGCAGGTCTGGTGTAAATACTTTCTACTTTTTCGAGTCTTTTCTCAGTTTTGTTGAATTTGTCTGATAAATCTTTAAGTAAACGTTCGGTTATTGTTTCCGTTATATTAGGAGTATGATGTGCTGTAGGTACAGCTCTGCTTTGATCTTGCTTATCTGATGTTGTTTGGACATATTTATGGTATTTCTTTACTTACAATATTGGAAGTGAATTGTCTAGGTTTAGTATTTGTCTAATAGCAAATATTTTCCTTATATCTTCTGTATTGTGGAAGGTAATCATAAATAGATATAATGGCACTTTCTTTGTTGGTCATTGATTATTATCTTTTCTGATTTTATTGACGACATCGACTACTTTAAATCCTTGTGCCAGCAGGTTTTCTTTGATTTCTTCTATTTTAGTGGGATATAGAGCTAAATACTTGTGAAGCAGACCCTGCTGTTGATTTCTTTTATTACCATTTAAATTTTGCCATTCCAAAATTTACTCCGATCAAGCGCAAATTCACTAGTGGTTTTCCGATGTGGTTTCCGCAAGATACTATCAGAGTGATCAGAGAAAAGCGAAGGGCTCATGTTAAGTGGAAACGGTATGGAAGACAAATAGATTATTTGACTTTTTCATTATTGCGAGGGCGTTCCAAGTTTCTCATTCGGTGCAACTATGGGAGGAATGTTGGTGGTGTTGAGAGCAGTATTAAAGCTAATCTTAAATACTTTTGGTCTTATATTAAAAACAAGAAAGCTGCGGATACAATTCCTACACCTGTGACACTAGATGGGGCTGTTGCCGGGGACGGTAAGGGTGTCTGCTCGCTATTCGCAACATATTTCTCTTCGGTGTATGTCCGTCCCTCTGTTAATTCAATTAATTCACTTCACTCTGCTAATGCTAACCTTAATGATACTACATGTTTGGGTCCGATGCGCTTTGAGCGGTCTGAGGTTGAGGAAGCACTTATTGCTTTAAACATAAATAATGGTCCAGGCACTGATGGTATTCCTCCTATCCTAATAAAATCATGTTTTGAATCTCTTTCTCTACCACTTTCCATCTTATTTAACAAATCTGTAAAGGGAGGTACGTTTCCTGCCTTTTGGAAACGTGCATATATTTTGGCCGTTTTTAAATCCGCTAGCCGTAATCTTATATCTAACTATCGCCCAATATCTATATTGTCTGTGTTTGGTAAGGTTTTAGAGAAACTGGTCAGACTCTTCTTTAGCCTTAAATCCAAAATCGATCCCAGACAACATGTTTTTTTTGCGAATCAGTCAGTGGAGAGCAACCTGCTTGAATACACAAATTATATTTTAACATCATTTGACCAATATTGTCAAGTTGATTCTGTTTACACCGATTTTAGCAAGGCTTTTGATCGTGCGTGTGGGTGTTCATGGTGGGTTGTTCCGCTGGTTTGATTCATATTTGCGAGGTAGGAGCCAGATTGTGTCTGTTAACGGATATTGCGCTGATCCTATGTTTGTTCCATCGGGTGTCCCTCAGGGTAGCCACCACGGACCCTTGCTATTTAATCTTTATGTTAACGATATTTTCAAGGTCGTGAAGCATTGTGAATGTCTAATGTACGCAGATGATCTCAAACTTTATTTGCGTATTTCGTCTCCGATGGACTGCTCTAGACTGCAGACTGACCTTCTCCGGATTTCTGACTTTTGTACTAAAAACCACTTGACCCTAAATCTGTCTAAATGTAATGTTATTCCTTTTTCAAGAAGGAAGAATACTGTTTAATACGATGACAACATCGCTGGCGAAAACTTAACACGCCTTTCCTTTATTAGAGACCTTGGAGTGACTCTCGATTCCAAGCTACTGTACACACAGCACAGGTGGCACACGTTCGTGGTACAGATCATTTGGGTTTGTCCTGTTTTTGTATCCATAAATTGTAAATAAATAGATAATGTAAATTTCGCACCATTACTTGGATTGGCCGTGTTTGTTTATTTTCATAAGTATGCCAATTTTCTTAGCTTATGTTTTATCTATTTTCCATAAAAAAATTTGCAACATATAAACTAATAATTTTGTTAAGTACTGCATACAATCTTCACTCTGTGAAATATAACAGAGAGTATCTGACCTTCACCGGCCAAGATAGATTTGTCAAGCTGTAAACAGTAAAGTATACGCAATTCGTAATGAAACTCTTCTATAGAAAATGAAAAAAAAATTGCTTTGACGTTTAAGATATGCTAATTCTTTGTTAACTTTCTTTAAGGCTATTATACATGGGTTAGAAGAAATTGGGCATAATTACACAACTTTACCACCTCCAGATGGATTTGCAGCTGTAACATCAATTGCAAACGTCAATGGCAATGTTGAGGCAGTTCCAGATATTAGACGAGGAGGTTCATATGCATTTGTTGATGTTTAGTTTCATTTTTTATTACTTTCCTATTGTTGTAATAAAAATTATAAAGTAAAAAGATAAACAAACAAAAATTGTCATTTTTTGCCTACTTATAATAGAATTATTGTGGTTTCTTTGGCATATCTGTCAAAATTAAAAATACTTCATAATTAAAACCATTTTGGCATTAATTTCATGAGTTTTTCAAAATTTTTAGTGAAAAGAACAGCTAAACTCTTAAAACAATGGATGAATCTGTTCGCGTTGTCGCTAAAAATCTTCTTCAAAGAGCTGAAGAATATAAAAGTTCCGTCGAAGGAATAATTAAACGTTACAATGAAAGACTACAACAAACTGAAGGTGAACTCAAAGATATTTTGGATCAACTGGATAAACAACAAAATTTAAACAAAGAAGCGGTTGGCATTATTGCAAAAGTAAATGAAGAGATTAAATCGTTAGAAACAGAAAATTGCACGCTAGAGGAGTCGTTGAGCGATTTAAAGAGCGAGCTGATCATAACGAAAGGGAAATTGCAAGAAGTCGAAGTAACAAGAAGTACTTTGGAACAAGAACTGGAAATGGAAAAGGAATCAAATACTGCGTTAGCGCATAAATTTCGTGAGGCCCACGAAAAAATTGCTGAAATTGAAAAATTAACGCATAAAGTTAGTTCATTAGAACAACAAAATCAGTCTTACAGTAAAGAGTGTCAAATATACAAAGAAAAAGTCAATGAGTATGAGAAAGAGTTAAACGATTTGAATACACTTAATAAAAGTTTTTCAGAACAATGCGAACGATACGAAGATTTATTCATGAAATACAAGATTTTGGAATACCGAAACATACAATTAGAGAAAAATAAAGACTTAACCAACTTCCAAATACCTCAAGAAGCGACCACGAATGAACTTAAAGTAGAAGGTTATTCACCATACCATTCTCTCGCTAGTGATTTACAAACGGGTGTTATTGACGATTTTGCTACATTAGAAGATGACGATCTAAAAGAAGACGAGTTTAGTAAAATCATCAACGATCAAACACGAAAAATTAGAGATATGATTGAAATGAAGGAGAAAAACTTGGATGTTATCAAACATAGGTTACGTAATGTCACATTCATGATTCAAAAAAATGAAAATGATGATAATGTCTATAAGAACGATGATATAAAAAACTTGAAAAATTAAGCAAGAAAATCTTGTATTAGAAAAATGTTTTTATAATTTATTTACGCACTTTATTATTTTGTAAAAGTTTTAAACAAAATTATTTTTTTGTTGTAATTAGTTTATTATTTCTAAAATGACGTTTTCAAATAACTTAAAGTTTCTCATAGATGGAGATATTGATGGATATTTTTTCTGTGATCAAATAATTGTTAAATATTATCCGCGAAACATTGTTCGATTTAAAATTAGTGCGGAGGTTAGTCTTCTTCTTCTTCATTCGACTAGAGTAGTCCCTGTTTGTCTTGCTTCTTTTCATTCTTTAGACGAGGACAACCAATTATGGGCCTATTCCTTGGGTTGTCTTCTTCTTCTTGGTTACTCCGTCAAACATATATGAGCCAGCCGGTTCTTCTCCATTCTCTCTATATACTCTTTCCATTTTCCTTTTTTCGTCTTGGAGCACTTGACCACGTCTTGTACTTTATATTTTACTCTGATTGATTTGCTGGTCTGTTTATCTCTCAGTGTCACGCCTAATATGTTTCTGAGCACCTTCAATTTAGTTATCCTTGTTTTCTGCTTTGTTCATTTCGTTTCTGTTTTAGTCATAACATAGCTTTATATACAGGTATCCCGAAACTCAACGTCAAGCGGGCACCGGGTGAGAGGCCAACCCATACTTGCTCTGGTAAAAATAAGAAAAAAATTCCATGTCTCTTAGTTAAGTGGTAATAGATGTGGCTGAAGTTAGATTCATATTCGAATCTGTACCAGATTCAGATTCATAAAATTACAGTTGACCAGACAAGTATTGAACATATCAATTGAAAAATCGTTTTCTGAAACTACAGAAGTTGTAGCAATCTGCGACTACCCTGGATAATTCAAATAGACCCTCTAGTATGTTCCCTGTCTACCCTCACCCTCAGATTTGTCGTAGGGGCCGAGGGGTTCCTTGTATTCAATAGCAAAGTTAAAAATTATTTTCTCAATAATTAGAGACTGCAGCACCCTGGGACTAGTCTAAATTATTGCATTAGGTCCTCTGGTATCCTTGTAGCCCATCAACACCCCCAGATTTGCCGTACGGGCCGAAGGGTGAATTTTTTAATATTCCTCGTTTTCAATATCAAATTTAAACCTTATTTTCTTAATAACTAGAGACTACAGCGCCCTGGGACTGGTCTAGATTATTATATTCAAAATTTATTCAATATTTAGTTTGATTTGAAAGTATAATTTTCAAATGGCTTTTACTTCTTTATTAATGAAACTTGAACGATACTTTTCTAAATTTTGAGACACATTAAAGCATTTAAATTGAACAAAGATTGCAGGTAAATATGAAGGTAACGTGGGACGCTTGTTCAAAAGACATGTTCCAAATATTCCACCAATATTGGTACAATTTTTAAAATGATATCACCGTTGACGCTGATTGCAACAAATGTATGGCGATTCGTTATAGAGACCACACCTAGGGCAGTACTTTTTAATATTTTCAGAATTTGCCAACAAGTACGATTGTAGCCTAAACCAGTATTCCTCTGTATCCAATTGTTATCTATATAAAAAAGATCATTAATATTACGTTCTCCTATAACGCTCATAAAATATATAACAAATATTCCACAATTTGTGCTATGCGTTTGTTTAGGATATTTGTGGTCTTTAGCCATTTTCCAACCTTTAATATTTGTTTGTTCATTACGACTCTTTGTTTTATTACACCTGTTTAAAAACTTCTTAATTTTGTTAAATATATTATTGTCCGTATTTGTTTGACCGGGATCGAGTAAATAAATTAATTTTTCTGACATACTTAAAACTATTAATATCCAGTGACTAGAGTTTACATTATATGGAACAAATACGTACTTATAATTATTTAAATTTTCAACAAATACTTTTAAATTTAAGCAATCGTTTCCGGAAAACATAAATTGTACTGGAACAGAATCTATGTAATAAATACAGTTAGTCATGTTTTTTAAATATGAAAACGCAAATGCATCGATGCAGTAGTCTGACAACCACTTATCTGTTAATGTTTTTGAATTAACTATTGTAGAATTTTTAGTTGAATGTAGGCGTAAAAAATCGTCGCTCATTAATTTAATACTGGTGTTACGATACTTGTATATTCCAATCAAAAAATTTTAGATGTTTTGTAAATTTTGATTATTGCTTTCAAGTAATATTCATTATTAGATATCAGTCCGTTCATATAACATGGCACTGTGCTTGATTTGTAAAATAATGAGGATGATGAGTTATATTCTATATCATGAAAACTAGATGGATCATCAACATCATCTTCATAACAAGCTATTTTGGTGTTCGAATTGTTTTGTAGGTTGATATGTTTATGTTCTGTATCATGACAACTGGGTGGATCGTCAATATCGTCTTGATCTTCAAAATAAATTGTATCGTTGTTGTAATCATTTAATAGGTGGATATGTTTATTCAAAAAAGCTGCAAGTTTCTTTTTATCGAAATGAGTCCGCTGTTTGTTTACCTTTTGCCGCCACTGTTTCTTACATGTTAGACTATTAATGTTATCAACGTCCTGTGTTTGTCTTTTTTGCTTTATTTTTCGATATCTAATGTAAGTTCTTTTACATTAGTTTGTATAATTCTTTTTAAAATTCTTACGAATCGTCCAACTTTCAAGTATGTGTCATTCACCAAGATATTTTTTTTTACAATTTTGAACCAGTCAACATTTGAATTTGATGTAATAACTTCTTCTGCCGATATATTGTCTATCACAGACGTCCAAAGAGGTACAAATGGCATATAATTCTTTAGCAAAAATTGTGCAAATACCTTGCAGACTATTTTTCTCATCACTATCTTTATTCCATTTTGCTAATGTGTTCTCAACTTCAGTATAAATTTGATGAAAATGTTTATAAAATGGTGTATCTGCATAAGAAGCTGTGATAGCATCGACGTCTTCTTCATCCTTGTTATTAATTATGTCAAATTCATCTAATTTTAAATATTGTAAGTTAAATTAGGAAGCAATTTCAAATGTTGAATTGTTTCACTGTTAATTACAGGACTAATTACTACAATTAAAAAGCTTCTAAAATGGGCAGATAGTTCTTGAAGATTTCGACTTTTTATTAATACACCGACCATATCCAATATTATACCTAAGCAGTTTTTATTAATTTTTGCTTTATGTAGGTAATTTGACATCGTCTTCATGAAATAAGTGACACATGTTCTTAAAATAATGATGTCGCGTATGCTCTGGTCTTGATCGCACACATATTTATAACATACCTTTAAATACGCATATAACGGCATATTATTGAGAGCGAGACAAACACCTGTGATTAAAGCAAAGCTCCAATCCGTCACAATTTCAGAAATTATAGGCCATTTTCGATAACACCTTGCAATGACTAATTTTTTAAAATGACATAAAAAGGAAGAGATTGTTACGGCATCGTGCATGGAAGAGATTAATTCATAAATAGGGATTATTTGGATTATTTATAGGGGTGTTGATGGGCTACAAGGATACCAGGGGACCTAATGCAATAATCTAGACTAGTCCCAGGGTACTGCAGTCTCTAGTTATTGAGAAAATAAAGTTTAAATTTGATATTGAAAACGAAGCAATTAAAAAATTCACCCTTCGGCCCCTACGGCAAATCTGGGGGTGCTGATGGGCTACAAGGATACCAGAGGACCTAATGCAATAATCTAGACTAGTCCCAGGGTGCTGCAGTCTCTAGTTATTGAGAAACTAATGTTTAAATTTGCTAATGAAAACGAGGAATATTAAAAAATTCACCCTTCGTCCTCTACGGCAAATCTGGGGGTACTGGTGGGCTAGAAAGATACCAGAGGACCTAATGCTATAATCTAGACTAGTTTCAGGGTGCTGCAGTCTCTAGTTATTGAGAAAAAAATGCTTAAATTTGATATTGAAAACGAGGAATATTAAAAAATTCACCCTTCGGCCCGTACGGCAAATTTGGAGGTGTTCATGGGCTACAAGGATACCAGAGGACCTAATGCAATAATCTAGATTAGTCCCAGGGTGCTGCAGTCTCTAGTTATTGAGAAAATAATTTTTAACTTTGCTATTGAATACGAGGAACCCCTCGGCCCCTACGGCAAATCTGAGGATGAGGGTAGACAGGGAACATACTAGAGGGTATATTCGAATTATCCAGGGTAGTCGCAGATTGGTATAACTTCTGTAGTTTCAGAAAACGATTTTTCAATTGATATGTTCAATACTTCTCTGGTCAACTGTAATTTTATGAATCTGAATCTGGTACAGATTCGAATATGAATCTAACTTCAGCCACATTGGTAATAGACATATTTTTGAAAATGTTAAAAATCGTTGCCGTACATCATATCTTTAGGTACTAGGATCAGAAATGTTCTCAAGTAATTTTTTTAATAATGTCTTTCTTATGACTTATGCTACTATAGAAGTCACAAATCAAACAACAAAAGTCGTTAGTTTTGCAGAAAGAGAGAGAGAGATGCGTCGTGGTGAGTAGACGTGTTTCGATGTGGTGCCGACTTTGTTTCAATATTTGATATGTATCGTTCAATCGTAGATAATACTTGACTAAAGTCTTTTTCTAAATTAGTGTAATCTATTCGAAGTGTTACCGGGGAAAATTAACTAATCAACTGTGCAAATACATATTGTTATATAAAATGGTGCTGACTCTCAAACGAGTGACATTCAAGATCTCTTCGGTCGCTAAAAAAGTTGTTTGTCGACCAAAACTTCGTACACTCGTTGGCGAACTCAGTGGGAAAGATTATTGAAGGAAATCTACGCCACATGTTTACGGACATAACGAACAAATAAAGGAATTGCAAGTTAAAGTTTATAAGGTTGAACGGGAAAATTTGATTATTGTTAAATCAAACAACAAATTAACATCAAACGTTGACAGTCTTGAACAGTACACGCACAGAAATAACATATTTTTGGTATTTGCGAGTTATCAACGAAACGCTGAAAATTATCACTATTAGTTTATCGAACATTCACCGCTCACATAGAGTCGGAAAAGGCAAAAATAGACATTTAATTGTTCAATTCTTGAGTTATCGAGATAAAAGCCTGGTCATGAGGAATAAGAAGATGTTAAAAGGTACAAAAATCTATATTACTGAGGACCTAACTGCTATCCGCTACAAATTATGTCATGATGTTATGAAATCAATTGATAAAGCCGAGGCCTTTTGCGGCCGAGGTGTCACCGTATGTTGACAAGTTTGACGTATGATGGAAGAATTATGGTAAAAGATAATTCCGTTAAACATGTGATCACGTGCGAATCCGATCTCCTGGAATTTGGGAAAAAAAATATCGTGTTGGCATCAACCATCGCTCAGTCTACCTAGGAAAGTATCACTAAAGTTCTCACTATACAATTGTTTCTTTTTTGCATTTTTGCATATTTTTTTTTTTGGTCACTTTATTTATTATTACAAAAATCAAGTTTACATTAATTGACAATTGTTATAGTTGTTGATCATTATTATTATTATTATTGGTTATTTTATTATTGTATTTTTCTTTTTTTTTTAAATCTTTGCCGTTGTTATTGTTATTACACTTCCGAACTTAAGAGCTAAAAGCAATTACCTTATAGCGAGTTTTAACCATGTGTAACGCAGCAAAATTTGCTGCGCTGACACACTGATACTAGCGCACCTAAGTGAGTTAGCGCAATGTATCAAAGGTGGGCAGGGGTACTGAATTCGGGTATCGGATACTTTTTACGAGTACTTTTCACAATTTAAACTACCCTAGTACAGTACCCGGGTACTATTAGCGGGTACCCGGGTACTATTAGCGGGTACTCGGGTACGGGTATTTAAAAAACTTGTAAATAAAAATGATAATTGGGTTGTACTACTTACTTCAAAAAATATTTTCTTATATTGTATATTTTACTATTTACGTGATATATTATATCATAATAAATTAAAGTCTAATAAATGTTTGTTAGCATTCAATAATGTTAACATTTCAAAGTTGTCGTCTGATAGCGCTTGGCGTTTTGGAGTTAGGACCATGTTGGCCAATGAGAATAACCTTTCGACAGGTGCCGATGATGGTAATGCGGTATTGTATTTTAGAAACAGTTTTTTTAATGTTGGGTAATGTTGGGGAATAATGTTTAAATTTGTACGTTTATCATCTAAATATCTTAACGTTTTTTTGTACTTCACTTTCATAGGCTATTTTCCTCCCCAGCGAGCTTTCAACGTCGTCCTCTTTTAAGTCCACTGCTGCTTGCACTGTAATTTTTTTAATTTCATCAATGCTTAAATTTGGGTCCTTCATACCTGACAACCATCTCAATTTAAAATTTGGTAACACCTATGGAATCGTAGCTCTACATAAGAAAAATGGTTGAAAACCTACTTTGCAATTTCTCAATGCATGATATCCCCACCATCGGACTCAGTGGTTTAAGCGGTTCTATTTTCAGCTGCCCCAGGGAAGGGAAGATTCGAACCGCCATTTACGTACCTAAACATGTGCGGAGCTATCTGATGCCCCAATTCACGGACACAGATGCGACGACCGTTAGGATACGTTCTACTGTCAACCGGAAGGAAACAGACATTCTGCTGACATCTGTTTATCTCCCCATTGAGGACCTGCCACCATCCGAAGGATTGGTGCGACTGGTTGAAGCCGCTAGGGTAGGTAAATGGAATCTTGTCATCGGCTGCGATTCAAACGCTCACTCAACGGCTTGGGGTAGTGCGAATGACAACACTAGAGGTAAGGCCCTCTTAGACTTTATTTATTGCAGTAATTTAGACATACTAAACCGAGGCACTGAACCGACCTTTGTAACTGCGAAAGGTCAGTCGGTAATTGATATCACTCTAGCCTCCTTTAATATTTCACAATCAATCCACAACTGGAGGGTTTCCGACGTTGTTTCAATGTCGGACCACAGGTGGATTACTTTTGATCTTGGAAACACTAAGATCGTAAACAAACTGAGTCGCAATCCCAGAAGGACGGACGTGGATAAGTTCAGGTCTACACTATCTGGGTTATTGACTAGACTCGGTCGACGAAAACCAGTGGACAGCTGCGAGCTAGAGAACTATTCAAAGTCTCTACACAATTCCTTGATCCTTGCCTATAAAAAGGCTTGTCCCCTCCGTAGGGAGCAGGTATCTGGGCGCGCTACCATCTGGTGGTGCCCCGAGCTTGCCTCACTGAAACGAGAGGTGCGGACTGCCTTCAACAAAGCTAAGGACTCCAGGATCGACTCTGACTGGCACCTCTACAAGAGGAAGCTGTCAGCTTTTAAAAAAACCATTCGTCGAAAAAAGCGAGAAGCATGGAAGAACTTTTGCGAGGAAATTACTTCCTCTGCAGAGGTCTCCCGCCTAAAAAAGGTGCTTGCTTCGAGCCCTGTTCAACGTATTGGCATACTAAAGAAGGAAGACGGTTCTTATACCGACAACCTTCAAGACAGTTTACAGCTTTTAATGACTGTTCATTTCTCAGGTTCGGACAACTTTAACGATGTCCAACAAGAGAAAATTCACGTACCTACCGCTGATGAATGGCTTCTGGCCAAAGTCATCTGCAAGAAGGAAAAAATACGGTGGGCTGTGAATACGTTCTCGCCGTTCAAAACTCCAGGACCGGACGGGATATCACCGGCCCTCTTACAATGGGGACTGGATGACCTGCTACCGCACCTGAAGAGTATTTTCCAGGGATGCCTGGCGTTCCGCTATGTACCGGGAAGTTGGCGTGAAGTCACGGTCAACTTTATACCTAAACCGGGTAAGCAAGATTACTTCCTTCCGAAGTCCTATAGACCAATTAGCCTCTCCTCCTTTCTATTGAAAACGTTGGAGAGGCTTTGCGATCGTTACATTAGAGACTCTTGTCTGCGCAGCAGGCCACTAGACTCTAATCAACATGCTTACACCCAGGGAAAGTCCACGCTGACGGCTCTTCACTCAGTGATCAGTTTCGTCGGTGGTGCGCTGGACCACAAAGAGTCCGCCCTCGGAGTTTTTATTGACGTGGAAGGAGCTTTTGATAAAACTACCTTCTCCGGAATTAACGACGCCTTGCTAGAGCATAACGTTCCTCTGGCCCTGTGCGGCTGGATTGAGAGCACTCTAAGACAAAGGGTCGTCAAACTAAGAGCTGGCCAAGCCACTCTTCAAGGGGCTGTTACTAGAGGCTGTCCGCAAGGGGGGGTACTTTCTCCACTTTTGTGGAATCTCACCCTCGATAGCCTCATGAAACGCCTAAAACTAGCCGGTTTTAAAACCGTTGGCTACGCAGATGACCTGACAATCCTCATTAGAGGCAAGTACGCTAACGTACTCCTCGATAGGATGCAGGAAGCACTCAATCTAATTGAGAACTGGTGTAATAAACAATGCCTTTCCGTCAATCCCAAGAAGACAGAAATGGTTCTTTTTACACGCAAGCGCAACATTGGCAATCCTAGATTGCCAACGCTCGCTAAAACTCCACTTAAACTGTCTACTGAAGTTAAGTACTTGGGCTTAATAATAGACAGTAAACTAACGTGGAAATCCCACCTAGACAATAGAGTTAATAAAGCTTGTGTCGCCTTCGGCCAGTGCCGGAGGGCTGTCGGGAGGACTTGGGGTCTGTCTCCCAAGATAGCCCTGTGGATTTACACCGCCGTTGTTCGACCAATGCTAACGTACGGTGCGGTGGTATGGTGGACTAGAACTTCTAGGTCTACCGCCACCACTGCACTTAATAGAATACAGAGACTCGCGTGTCTGTATGTTACAGGTGCGCTGCGATCAACCCCCACCGCGGCCATGGAAATCATGTTAAATTTACCACCACTCAACCTACATATTCAGGAAGTGGCGTTGGTAACCATGAAAAGACTACAATCAGTAGGAACTATGAAGGATGAGGACGCTGGCAGCAGTTCAACACTCTGGAGGGAAGCAGTGTTAGACACACCCCTACTCGAGTGTAAGACTGATCACAGACCAGCAAAATATGTTTTCTCAAAGAAGTACCTCACCCACGTCAGTCCCACAGTAGTAGATGAACGAAGAACTTTTAAGATCTACACTGATGGTTCAAAAGGACGAAATGGTGCAGGCGCCGGGGTATTCTCTCACGATCCCCCGATTCGCCTCTCGGAACCCTTAGGGTCTAGCACCACCGTCATACAAGCGGAACTAACTGCTATTAAACTTGCTGCCGACTGCATTGTTGAATCCAACAAGCGGGGTAAGTGCTTCACTATTTTCACAGACAGTAAACAATCTCTTTTAGCTCTAAGCAGAGTTATTATAACGTCTGCAGTAGTAATGGATTGTCACAAAGCACTGGAGGAGGCCGCGAAATACAATCGTGTCAGAATCCAGTGGGTTAAGGGGCATTCCGGCTCCAAGGGTAACAACCACGCTGACAGGCTTGCCAAACGTGCTGCCGGTAGAGCGCCCTGTGCACCCGAGCCGATAATTACTCCCTCTTTAGCTACTCACATCGAGTTAATCAAGCGCATTACCCACAAAAAATTTTTAAACGGGTGGGACTGTACCCCGGGCTGTCATCTCGCCAAGGAATTGTTAAAATATCCTTCAGCCGCAACAGCCCAGTTCTTCGTAGGGCTCGGTAAAAGTGCCCTTCGCACTGCCACAGGTCTCCTCACGGGACACTGTAAGGTAAACAAGCACCTTCAAAACATGAATCTTGCTGACTCCCCTCTCTGTCGAGCCTGTGAACAGGATGACGAGACGGTTAAACACATCTTGTGTGACTGCCCCTCTCTGACCGACCTCAGAATGAGGACCTTCGGGGAGGAATGGCCGACCACAGATGACATCAGGAATGCACCTCTAGGAGCCGTCCTAGCCTTTGGTAAATCCTTAGGCTGGTTGATGTGACCAGAGTGTGTAATGGGAGGATGCACAAGGGGCGCAATGGGGCCTAAGTGTGGCGTGCGGGTTTTGCATGCACTCCCCAATCCATACATACATACATCCCCACCATATTTAAATTTATTGGATATTATTAAATTACATTCAAAATACCCGGGTACTTCGAAAATACCCGGGTATATTCAAAATACCCGCGTACATTCAAAATACCCGGGTACTCAAGTATTGTACCCGGGTACGGGTATTTTTCGTCGTTTAAATGTATCCGGGTAACGGGTACTCTAACAACAAATTACCCGGGTATCGGGTACTTTCTGCTGTCTCGTTCCAAGTTCTAGCAAATGAAGGTTTTATACGTGATTAAGGGCTGGAATTTTCACTTACATACATATTACTACGCCAACGGTGGCGCAATTGAGTTGACTCAATTTAAAATTGGGTATCAGCGTACATAACACACTGTACTGAGTTAACTCAATTGCGCCGCGCAGCGCAGTGTTACACATCTCTAGTGAGTTTAGACATGCATGATTTTAGTGGCGCCAATAAAAACTGGGGCGCCAGTAAAATTAAATAACATGTGTAAACATCAACTGAAGGGGTTGGTGCAATAACCAGCTATGTGCACAAAGTATAGTTTTGAGAAAACAAAGAAAAACGTTTGTTTGGCATATGCCTTCCATAGTAATTATTTTTGTCCCTTTGTTTTATAAGTAACTGTAATAGGAATTACTTACTGTAAAAATATCTTCTGTTTATTGCTTCTGGCTTTGGTTATATATAAAAAGGAATGCACATGACCTCTTATTGCCACCGATTCTGATACAGATTGATAAAAAGTAGCGATTCATGCTGCATTTTTATGATTCAGTTGACGGCCTACGAAAGTAGGATGGAGGGCGCAAATGACAATACGTTATACGTAAAAAAAATGCAACGGCAATGTAGTATTACCACCAAACAAAAAAAATTATACAAAAGGGAAACTGCTTTAATAAAGAAGCTAAAACTAATATGAATAGATATTGTCTGTATCACCACAAGGTAAAACTTAACTTTACATCTTTTAATAACAGCAGATAAGTATTTCATAAATTCTATTCTGAATCACTACCACCAGTTGAGGAACTAGTCTGTTTAAGATTTTCATAAAAATGGAGAAATTCCTTGGGCAAAAATCGGGAAAAAAAGTTGCACCGTATGCCAGTGGTACGTCACTTAAGTTAATGGAAACTGTTTTGTCTTTTAGAAGTGCGTATCCCTCCAACATTGTGTCATTATGACATGGGCTTACGTAAACCTTATCGGAATGGACTTGATCATATTTGAAAATCCTATACTTTGATAACGTAAACGGCTTTTTCTTAACAACAGCAGTTCTTCCGTAGGTAGGTCTTCCGTTCAGTAGGTCTTCCCTTAATTTATTAGGACGGTTTGGATGTTTTCCACGACCGTCGGTAGCTGGTAAGGATTTTCCTGAACAGCACTCTTTCGCTATTCGTTGAATTCGAGATTTATGAATTGAATGCAGATTACAAAACGCTGTGCGACAAACCTGCTTCTTCTTGGTTCCTATTTTAATACTGTACATAAAAGTATAATTTTGATTGTAAGATTCCTTATTTTCTATCCCCTTTCTTCATCTTTTATCTTAAGCATTCTGAACATTTTTATCAGCGTTCTTATAAAATCCTTCAAATATTTTGGAACCCTGCCTTTTTGCCTCAATTTGTTTCTTAACACTGTTTATATATGCTTTTCCACTATTTCTTGCTGTCTTCCTTACATTACGTTTCCACTTACTAAGAACCCTAATCCGCTTTCTTCCTTTGGACGAATCACCTGTTTCGGTAATGTTGCCATTCTGTAGAGAACTGTCACTACTATCACTGTTTACACTTTCTTCAATGTAGTCTGGGTCAATGTCGCTATTATGCAAATAACGAAATGGATCTAAACCATCCATTCTTTTAGAACATAGGATACACTCGACAACACGTTTTATAGGTTAGGATCGTTTACGTTTGGTGTAAGAACCGGCCATGTGCTGCTAATGGCCTGTTATTGCCACAAACGAAAACAAAATAAATTTTTATAGTGTAAGGTTGTTGGTTGCAAGATCTGGCTATGTAAACCTGTAGAGCATACCGTGTATTATACGTAGACGATCCTTGCACCCAACGATGGCCGGTACCTAAAATAGACGGACACAAGCAAAATATCATTTTAACCAACAATGACGTTTAGTCGGTTATTGCACCAAACCCTTCAACAGGCATGCAAGTTGAAATCATGCATGCATGGATCGGAAAAGTATGCACCCTTCTGAAATCACTGGAGCCAATGATGAGTCTAAAAATATGTAACCATGATAACATAGATGAGTATCCACAAAAACAAAATTTTTTAATGTCAAATTTAGGTTATGTTTCATTGCATTCAAATTAAATCCCAATTACATTAACACATTCACAATAACGTTTAATTATCCACATTAAACCTAGAATATATCTATTTTCGTTTCGATTTAGGTTCTAATTTGTGTATATTTGGAGGAAGCTTCAATAAATTATTTTCTATTGCATTCTTCAAACTGCTTTTTGAAAATATCCCTCCATCAGATACTCTTCCGTTTGCAGCTACATCTATATATTGAAAACAGTATTGGTCATCAACTAATGTAAGCAGTATAATACTGAACGTTCCCTTGTAGTTGTAAAATTCTGAGTCTGAATGGAAAGGACTTCGTAATATAATATGCTTTCCATCTAAAGCTCCAGCACAATTTGGAAAATTCCATCGTGTGGAAAATCCTTGAATAATATTCTTCCATTCTTGTTCAGAGCTTGGCACCTGAAAGTAATAACTTTAAAAATACTCACTAAAGTTTATTTTTAAAGATATCGGGTTTTTATTATGTATTTATTTTTAGAAAATTGAATCACAATCTCAACTGAATGATTCTCTAGAAAATACGCAGTCAGCAACTATCGAGGTACTGCCGTCTTCCCCGAATGAGTAATCCGTGGCCAGAAAACCAATCGCACAAAAACTAACTTCGAACTTTTCAGTTCCAAAGAGAGTTCGAAAAAGGACAAGTAACACCGATCGGGCTATACAAGGGCTACAGGAAATCGTACAGAAATTAGATGAAAAGCCTAAGAGAGAAGAGGACAATGAGTTTGATTGTTTTGGCAAGTCAGTGGCTTCTTCGTTGAAGAAGCTACCAGAATCAGTTGTGTTAGATTTTATATTATATTAGTTCGTTCATATTAGATTTATTTGTATCGCCTCATTTGTTTAGTTTGTATTTGAAGTGTCTCGAGTCGCAAGATTAGGGTTTTTTATCGCATTATTTATTGGGTTGAGTTAAGTGTGGGAATGCGTTGGGGTGTATATTTCGGTGTTTCGGTAAGGGTTTTTAGTTATGACCTTAAATAAAGAAGGAGCCTGCGAGCTCAACTCGTATCAGTTATCCAGCGAGTCTTCGATTTAACACCCACCGAAACAGTACCCCTTCAATTCACGCGGAGCAAGGCTCCCTATATAACTCTCGCCACAACTAATCGCAATTTATATGTATAGTTTAAGTGTAATTAATAATAAAGTTTATGGAAACGTAAAACCAAGATTTTGTTGTTAACCAGCGCCCACCAGATAAAAATAAATAATCAAGTTGCTTTGGAATCAACGGAGTACATACAATCGTATCTTGTACGACGACGGTTGTCAAATACCCAGTATTCCGAGCAAATATCACGACCTTCCTCATCTGCCTCATCAAGTAGTTATGAATATACTGCAAACCCATGTTCAAACTATTCTTACGATGACTTTAATTTACGTTTCAATCTTCAGCAAGAACAGTCAGATCTACTTTAACAGGCAATAAATACTTCATCGTATAACGACAATAATTAAGAAATTTTTGTATTTGTTAGCATTATTTAACCGAAATTATAAACTTTGGATTTCTATGTTCTGTGTTTTATTATGTATCTGCTTACCTTAATAAAGTCTTTTAACGCATCATAAATGGCTTGGCAAACTTCAGGGATAAAATTTGAAATTGTGCATTTTGGGACACGATACAAATATTGCAATGAAGCGAAAGAATCTCCTGTTGCGAGATATCTTAATGTTACTTCCAATTTTAATTGTGGTGTTAACGCATCTCTCATGTGGGTATCCATTTTTATAATACGTTGCGTCACACAATCGAGAAGAATATCAAAATTTTGCTTCGTCATTTGTAAATGGTTTTTATAGCTTGCAGAATCTTCTGCTTCGAGTTCTGGTAAAAGTTATGTAGAAGCACCCAAAGTAGGTCGACGACCAATCCATGGTTTAACCCAGACACGACCTTTTCTTCGTTTCTTTTTCTGCATTTCCTTTATCTTTTTTTCCACTAAAAGTTTGGCTACTATTTTGCATGCTTCGTACAGCTCATTCAACATATTGCACTCTGTGCAATACACTTTAAAAATGAAACTGGCGTGTCACTTATTTTTTACATGTGCCACTGGCGTGGCACATGTAATGTAAACCTTTACTGGCGTGCAAGTAGAACTGGCGCAACTACTGGCGCCACTAAATCCATGCATGTCTAAACTCACCTTTAAGCATTTTTTTTTAATTAAGTTGTGATTAGAATAAGAAAATTAAGTTTAAAAATATTTTAAAAAAATAATAAGGGAGACGTCATAATAATAAGTTAATTTTTAGATTATCTTCTTATCTTATATGTGTACATTTGGTTGCCTATGTTTTTATATGGATATAGGTGGCGTTTTGAGATAAAGTTCAATTCTTATCAGAAAATGAATCGTTTAACTTGACACATTCCTTTAATTTCAGAGATCTGAGCAATAGATCCAATATACTTTTAAGCCAAAAGCTCACCTTCGTACCACTTTAAACACCGTTCTTAACAGAGCACTTCGCACGTACGTTTACACAGTATAGCGGATTTCAAACATTTCATGCCCGTCTCATTTGTTGAGGGTGTAAAAATCGTAAATCGTAATTTCTAAGCAATTACATTTACAAACATAGGTATACAAGTTTATCACTGAATAGGTAATAAAAATAACTTAAAAAAATTTAAAAATATAATAGTGTCTCTTTTAAAAAAAATAGGTTTTATAATGTTATCTCAGAATCTATAAATTTGGCAACATTACCGATAGAAAATTTGAATTCGCATAATGCGTCCTAAATAAACAAATTTTTGTTCAAATTGATCAAGCCGTTAAAAAGATTTTTTCATGTTTCCATACATTACACGTGCACTGTACACATCTTGAACAGGATATGGGATAGAGAGGATCCTTTTGTTATAAGACTTTTAGTAGTTAAGGATCTTTCTGATACGATTTGATTTACTTTTACTGCTGATGTTGTGGTGCTATACAGTTTTCTTATAATAGACACAGAATTCCAATTTATGCATGTGTTATCTAATTCTCTTTTTCTCTAAAGGTTACAGGTCAAACCTCAAACTCCATTCCCCGTCAATTCTGACTCCTCCTAGTCTTATTTATTTATTGAAACAAGCAGGTTACCCTAATTACATGTTTCAACTATCTTAATAGTAGAAAAACTAAGATCTATAGAACAATATCTATTAAAATCAGGCCGCAATATAAAATATTGATTAACAACTAATACTTAATCAGTTGAGCGCCATAAAACATTTAGTTCTGAACTCCTTGTATAACACAGAGAATATTGGTAATGAGATGAGTTTCTTGCTGATACTTTAGTATATAATATTACCATTTTATTTAATGGTGAGTTTCTTCTCAGTTCCGTAGAGAAACGCTTTATATTAAACAAAGCCCTAGGGCGACTAGAATATGCAGGGACATACAAACCAACACCTCTCAAAATTGATGCAGCATCCACTTTCTTGTTTAGTATCTTATACAGATAACCAAGACTTATCACACCCCGTTTGACCGACAATTTTGTCATATCAAAATATCTCCGAGCGAATTCATAAGACTGAAAACCAACAAATCTATTGTATTGTTTGTAGAAAATATATTTAATAAATTTGTTTTGTACTGTCTCAATGAAGGGTGTTCCAGGGTTCCATGCCACAACAGCATATTCCAGTTTTGATCTCATTAATGAATTATATAGGTACTTTATGGTGTCAATATTGAAAAAGGAGTAACAGTTTCTTATAATAAATCCTAACAACCTTAGAGCTGATGCAGTTATAGCTTTTACGTGCTCGTCAAAGTTAAAGCTTTGTGTATATATTACTCCTAAATCTTTTTTTCCTTGCGGAACACCACAGTTTATTGTAAATTTTTGTGACTCACTATGTTTATAAGTAACATAAAAATGTCTGTTTTCCAAATAAGATACAAAGAAATTTAATGTTTGTTTAGAAAAACCATACTAAGCTAACTTGTCTAAAAGTACATCATGATTCACTTTATCGAACGCTTTAGCAAAGTCAGTGTATATGACGTCAACCTGACCTGTTCCATCCAATTCAGAACTAACATATTCATTTAAGATAATTAAGTTTGTTTCTACAGATCTATTAGGAATAAATCCAGCCTGGTTAACATCCAATGTCTCTTTGACGTGATTGAATATTCTATTATATATAATGCTGTCGAAGACTTTTGCAAAACAGGATATTATTGAAATTGGTCTATAATCGGCGATTTCACTTACAGAACCAGACTTGTGTATAGGTACAACCTTTGCCCACTTCCAATGTAAAGGAAACGTACAGGTGGAAATCGCTAGGTTAAAGATAATAGAGAGAGGCAACAAAAAAAACTCTTTGCCACCTTTTACGATATAAGGGGGTATATTATCTGGTCCTTGTGCCTTTTTTGGCTTTAACTTTCTTATTGCTTCCAATATTTCATTATTCGAAATGGTATTAAATGTAAATATGTTCAACGAGCTTCTTTGAAGGGATTCATCATATTTATTAAGCATATAAGTAGAAACATTATCAAAAACAGAATTGAAATATTCACCAAATGCCATACTTATATTTTCTACAGAAGAAAGTGTTGAACCATGTTGTTGAAAACACGTTGCTTCATTTAAGTTTCTTTTTGTGTTAGAAATGAAATTCCAAAAAGAATTTGGCTCATTCTTAATATTTTCTTCCACCTTAGCGGTGTAGCTATTGTATGCTATGCCAATGTCATGCCTTATGTTAGCTCTTAACTCCTTAAGTTTATCCATATGGTATGCAGAAATCCTTTTAAATTTGTGCTGAAAGTTTTTAAGTTTAATACTTTTTATTATATCATAGTTAAACCAAACTTCTCCTTAATTACGGCCTCATCACCTCCATTTTAGGTCATATTTACTCCCAGATATGTAAACTGTTCTATGCATATAGCCAATCGAACTAGTAACACTGCCCCAATAATTTTCACAATTTCTCCTGAACCTTTTTATGAATCGGTGTTATATGTGCATGTTTCCATTCGTCTGGTATACTTGCTCTCAGGTATTCTGTGAAAATCCCTGCTAAGGCTACTCTTGGACTTTGATTAATTCGATTTGAAGGCCTCCAGGGCCTGGAGCTTTACTGTTTCGCATTGCGTTCAGGGATTTATCTATTTCTTCAACAGTAAGAACCTCGCCTACCGACGAGTCTGAGAGATGTTGAAGCTTTGAATGGGTACTTTTCTTCGATTTCGGGACGATCTGCGGAGGTCGACCCGGACTTTTATGCTAATAATGTCAGACCTGGTGTGAAAAATTTCTTTTTCCAAAAAGTAAATGAATCTAAGATCAATATTATCTTGACGAAGATGTCGAGTCAAGTGGTGGGGATTGATGGTATAAGCCTTAGGATCTTGGGTTTCTGTTGTCCACACATAACTCCCTACCTTCTGCATGTAATTAACTTTATTTAGAGTTTGGTGTCTTTCCTGAGAAATGGAAATCTGCCAAAGTTGTTCCTATACCTAAGTCATCGACTGCTTCTTCCTTCTCGGATGTGAGGCCAATTAGTATCTTAAGTACTTTGTCGGGAATTTTGGAAAGGGTTGTGGCGGAACAACGGTTTCATATTCTACCCTCCATCCAATCAGGATTTAGGCCTGGGTATAGTTGTACAACCGCACTTTCGACAATTATTGATGATGTTATGTCTGCAACGGACAATGGCGCGGCTACAGTTTTGGTTTTACTTGACTTCTCTAAAGCGTTTGACACTATTAATCATCAACTTCTCTTAGCAATTCTTCATTATATTGAATTCAATAATACAGCCTTAAATTTTTTTAATAATTATCTGTGCGGGAGAAGTCAGTATGTGGTTATTGATAATGATGTGTCGGATCCTGCCGTATTGAGGTCTGGTGTGCCGTAGGGCTCTACATTGGGTCCCCTTTTGTTCACTATTTATACGTCTCAAATGTTGATCTTTGACCGCTTTTGCTCAAAATTTCATATCTATGCGGATGACACACAACTTTACCACAGCTTTAGCTCAAATAATGTGCTAGAGTCTGTTGCAGATGTAAACAATGATTTAGATAAATTTTTAAATATTACTAAGAAACATGGTCTTTTGTTAAATGGGAATAAATCGGTCTATATGGTATTCGGGGGTAGGGAATCCAAAGCGCTTGTCAGCAATATGGACCATATCTTTATAGATGGAATTGAATTGGAGAGGAAGGTCTGCGTCAAGGATCTTGGTCTTTACATTGACGACAGCTTAAGGTTTACACGTAACACAAGTGAACTGATCAGGCGTGCTTACGCAAAATTGAAAATGCTGTTTGCTCATAGGCAAGTCTTGAACGCCGATATTAAAAAGAATCTTTGCGAGTCTGTAATTTTATCCAACTTTACATACTGAGACACAATTTACGGCCACTGCCTGTTGACTGATGATGCGCGACGTATTCAGGTAGTTCAGAATTCTTGTATTCGCTTTATATTTGGTATACGCCGACGTCAGAGAGTATCGTATAAGCTGGGGGAGTTGAAGTGGCTGAGTATGTCAAGTCGTCGTCAGTTACATTTTGGTTGTTTTCTTTATAAAGTTGTGTCAAGTAAGCTACCACCTTACCTCACCAACAAAATTACTTACAGAACGGACATTCATAATATTAATGTACGGCATAAGGACCTCATTGACATTCCTCGTCAACGTACCCAATTGTTCAAGAGGTCTTTTAGTTATAACGCGGCATATATTTTGAATAAGTACAGTCTGTATTCGCTTTATATTTGGTATACGCCGACGTCAGAGAGTATCGTATAAGCTGGGGGAGTTGAAGTGGCTGAGTATGTCAAGTCGTCGTCAGTTACATTTTGGTTGTTTTCTTTATAAAGTTGTGTCAAGTAAGCTACCACCTTACCTCACCAACAAAATTACTTACAGAACGGACATTCATAATATTAATGTACGGCATAAGGACCTCATTGACATTCCTCGTCAACGTACCCAATTGTTCAAGAGGTCTTTTAGTTATAACGCGGCATATATTTTGAATAAGTACAGTCTGCTTTTTACTCAACCATCGTTTCGCACTTTTAAAGAGTCTCTGCGTCTTAAATTGCTTAATGACTAGCGCGTCGTTCTACCTTCAACTCGAATTAGTGTATATGTTACCGTCAATCTGTATAATTCAGGCATTCTATACAATGCCTAGGTAATCTATAAAATACCTGGGGTGTCTAGGCAATGTATGAAATATTATGAAGATTATTGTCCATTAGATACTTTACCTAGGTAATGTATACAATTCCTAGGGATTACATAGAGTACCTGTTGGTCGACTGGCAATATGTAAAATAAATAGATTTTGGTCTGTATTTATTCATTTTTACACATAATAAACTTTTTTATAATCTATAAGTTATTGTACAAAGAAGGCACCTAGTACTTTTCTGTAACTATAGTAAAATCACAATTAAATGACATTAAACTTAAAATTTTTCTGGGATCACTAACATAATGTTATTTACTTATAAGTAATCAAGTAATAAGTATTAAAAACTTAGGAAACAAAATAATTCTGTAAAAACAAGACGTAGAATTGAGTAAGTAAAAAAATATATTTATTTATTCTTACATGCGGAACTATTATGACACTTTGAAGTGCATAATATCTTACTTTTAAGACATGAACACTTTTTAGTACCACAGTGTTTTTTGCAACTATATTTAATAAATCCCTGACCTGTCCCCGTAGATTGCAGATTCGCAACTGTACGGGGCGTCTTGATTAGGGACATCTTCTTTTTTAAGTAGTTCTTGACGACAAACTGTAAACTGCTGTCTTGCATACATATTCTTTACAACACCCTGCTTTGTTCCTATTGCGACGTCCTTTCCTGGTTCGGTCCTAGGAAAGGGGTCTTGGTGCCTCTTTTTTATGTTCGGGATGTTATCGGTCTCGGGCGCCACCTTATGTTTAGAGAGTTAAGGAACTCTTTCGCCTCCAAGTAGCTTTTGGGGGTTACAGTCGGAGATTCAGGGTGTTTGAGAGAGGGTAAAAAAAATAAAAACATGCAGTTCGTAAATTTAAGAAATAAAATCAAAGTTTATTAATAATAAAAAAAAAATCAACATAGGAGTTTAAGGAGGAAGAAAAAAAAATCGTTATTTAAATATATAATTGGTAAATGTCTGGCCTAGTGCAATCTTGTGGGACTCGTACTTCGGATGTAATTGATATGATTATTCATAAGGGAATAATTGGTCTGGATGAAGTGCTACGGAAAACTCGCGATAGCACCAGGTCGGGAAGATATTGCGGAAAACTCGCAGCAATACTAGGTCGGGAGAGTGTTGCGGAAAACTCGCAGCAACACCAGGTCGGGGAAAGTATTGCGGAAAACTCGCAGCAATACCAGGTCGGGAGAGTGTTGCGGAAAACTCGCAGCAACACCAGGTCGGGGAAAGTATTGCGGAAAACTCGCAGCAATACCAGGTCGGGAGAGTGTTGCGGAAAACTCGCAGCAACACCAGGTCGAGGAAAGTATTGCGGAAAACTCGCAGCAATACCAGGTCGGGAGAGTGTTGCGGAAAACTCGCAGCAACACCCGGTCGGGAGATTGGATAAAAATTTATTTCGCAAAATAAAATCAAAGTCCCACAATTGCACCACCAAAAACAAACTTACGATGAAACTCGGTTATTTCCAAAACTCGGAGATTTTTCGGTGAAGTCTGGCGAACTTCTTGAAGACGGTTGATGACGGTTGATGACGGCTGAAGACTCTTGAAGAATGTCGAAGACTAATCCAGAACGGTCGAAGACTGATCAAGACAGTTGAAGACTCGTTGAGACAGTTGAAGACTGACTTAAAATGAAATTTTGACCGGCTATTTATACTTGTTCGGGGTGAAAACTGGATTTTTCCGAGTGGGGGGTCGTATTAAAACAAGTTATCAAAACTAAATTATAATGTGGGGGGCTAATTAATGACAATAGCAAAATTTTAACGGCGCTATCGGATGCGGGGTACAAAATTAACTAAATCCCTTTTTTGAGCGGATTAAATTGATTAAGGAATAGAGGAGTAATTAACAATTAATTAAAAATAATTATCGGAAAAATTTATAACATAATTCAAAAGATACCCTTATTTATATGGAAAATTACAAAAATATAATTATCAAAATCGGTTAGCGTTTACGGCACTTACATACATAAACATTTTCCCGACCGCGTGTTTCACGTTAACTTCGATTAATCAGTATTAATTAACGCGCACTTTAACACAAAGTAGCTTCAGCGGTTGGGCGGTGACCATCAGGAATGAAGTAAATTAATTAATTAAGATGCGGGATGATTTTGGTTAATAATCATGTTAATCATAATCGGATCGTCTTTAGAATCATTCAACGGTTATTTCATGATACTAGTAATTGTTTGAAATCGGTCGCTGTACGGTAGCTGAACGGTAGCTCTCTGGCTGCTGAAACTCACTCGGGACGGTCGGCCTTGTTTACAGTAACACACTGATTACTGATACTTCTTCGTATTTTACTTCGTTGCGGTGTTATTTAATTATTTTAAATAATAATTTTCAGAAACTATGTGCTTTCGGTAATGGGGTCATACACACTTATTAAATTTAGAGAAAATTTTTATGTCAAACGATATATGCAAGTATATGCATGAACACAAAGTAAAAGAAATATTTTGATCAATTTTATATTTTGCGTAATTTGAAGTGAAAAATAGCAAATATTCAAACGAAATAATTTCGCGGCTTTTCCGTGACGTAGGAACCGCACTGCCTAAAACAAGTTAAATTGTCCGTTAGATAGCGCTTGCGGTGTGACAGTGTCAAAATAAAACCATGGATGTAATAGAGTGTCTCTATTACATCCATGAACAAAACATGATAAACATAACCTACAAACACTCTATCTCTTTTCAATACAACCTAAATAACGTTCATCTCTTTCTCGCATTTGAGCGGGTAGCAGGGGACGCAAAAGTGAGAATCGTACGTCATCAACGCGGGAATTTTAAAAGCGCAAATGGGTATATAAATTTTCAATAATTTTTTTAACAATGACTTTGTTCGAAAATATTAAAAAAAAAAATAACGGTAACTATATTTTTATATAAACTTTCAGAAAATATAATAAAAAAAAAATCGTGTATGACCCCATTACGTCGTTCGTCGATTTCCACTAATTGCTTTTGTTTATTTGAAATTCGGTCAGGAAATGTTTTTGGAAATTTGAAGTTTAATTAAGGAAATTAAGGAATTAAGAAAAATGCGAATAAAGTTGCATAAGTGGGTGGTGATAGGGTATCAATTTTTGGATTTTTCTAAATCGGGCGGAAACTGTAGGAGGTCGGGGTAATGTGGGAAGTATATTCGGATGTTATAAATTTTTCGGAAAGAAAAAAAAAATGTAACTTCGTTACACTATTTTATAAAGTTCGTCATCCGTTTTTGTAAGACTACAGCTAGTATATTGCGAGCATCACCACGACCTCTGTCGGCTTCCGGAACAGGGATTCTTACAGTGGTACCCAATGGCACAGGGGGAAATTTTTTTCCAGAAGTGTTAAGCATTTCCTGAGCTTGCTCTGTTAAATTATCTTTGGAACTGATGCGGTTCTGTACACCTAAAGCGTATTTTAAGCATAATGGGCAAACAACTTTAGAACCATAGCCTTCTGCCATATCTTTCTCCGGAGCAGCACAAATAGCCTGAATGGGTCTATTGCATGTTCTACACGAATGAGTACCCGTTGTCTCCTCAGTACAAACACAGCACAAGAGTGGGGAATCCAATGATTGCTCACATTCTGATACAAAATTCAGAACATCGAAGGGTTGTCCATGTACCTCAGAAGGAAGACTTCCAACATTCACAGGTTCATCAAGAGTCTCGGCACTTTGGATAGTCATGTGTTCATCGTCATGTTCATCAAACGCACTTTGAGCATTCGAAACTTCATTACGGATCTCAGAACTTTCGATGACGGGGCTTTGTTGATGTTGAGCCTCTAGAGGTTGATTTTGAGTCCGAACTCGATCTACTATTAAAGATTCTGAAAGAATCAGAATACTTGGTGATGTCTTAATCACATTTTCTATCCTCTTGTTTCTCTGGTTGTGAGTATCATCGAGAGGTAAAGATATACCAACTTTTACTTTAGATCCAAAAAGAGCTTCGTAAGGTGTTCTTTTGATGCCTGAATGGAATGCTTTATTCTTCATGAGTTGTACAAAGCGCAGACCATCACTCCAACGATTACTGTTACTATCTTGCATCCAAGCTGTTAGCATATTTTCGATGTCCTGGTTTGCTCGTTCGACACTCCCCTGACTTTGGGAATGTCTAGGCTTACCATGTACAATTTTTAAAGTTGGCCAGTACGTTTTAAGACTGCTTACAATTTGGTTTGAGAATTCTCTACCATTGTCTGATTGTAGGATCGCTGGTGCGCCAATCAATGTAAAAATATCCAGTAAATTGTAAGCTACTTCCTCTGCGCGTTTTGTTTTTAGTGCTCTTAATATTACAAACTTCGTGAGATGATTCTGATAGACCATTACAAATTTATATTCTCGATCTGAATGAGATTGATAGTCAATCAAATCTACTTGACAGCGAGAATTAAATTCAGATGAAAGTATGGGTTTGACGACAATCCCTTTTTTTATTCCTTTTTGTTTTTGCTGGCACGGTTCGCAAAGTTGCAGATATAGTTCAACATCGTGGCGAGTTATATTCTTGTATCGTGTAGAAAGCTCGTTCAGCATACGGTCTCGACCGCCATGGCCGATACTTTGATGTGCCTCGTGAAGTACTTGGAATAATTCACTACCAGCAACGTAATATATAATATTGTTATTTGGGGTATTCACAGGAAATATTAACCTATGTTTTTGACCAACAGTTATAAAATCATAATGCTGCAATAACCAATAAATAAATAACTTCTTATTGGCTGTTTTTGCATTTTTTATTTCTTCTAACAATTGTTTATACCGTTGATCGTCAATAAACGTGCAGTTTTTAGTAGTTGCTGATTTTCTTTTAATACACAACTGTGAATAAAATCTTTCTCTCATCTGAGAGACTCGTTTATCGGCCACACTTCCACCCTTGTCGCACGCAGCATAATGAAATGCAAGCAAAAACAAGTCGCTGCGCGTTTGTTTACTGTATGGCCACATGTCTCCCCCTTCCCTGTTCTCGCCTTTTACACACATTGCCTGCTTCGCATTCGGTATTTTATAGAATACCTAGGCAAAGTATAAAATTAATAATATTTCATACATTACCTAAACGTTTTAGGTATTCTATAAAATGCCTAGGTATTGTATAGAATACCGGATTATACGGACATTTATTAATTTTTATTTGTTTAGGCTCTTCATTTTTTATATTTTTTTCGTTTTTTACTTATCGGCCACGATAATTGTTTCAGGTTGAATTTAATTTTGATTTGTTATTACTTTATTTTGTTTTTTTTTATATATTTCTTTTTTTTTGTGTATGGGATTTCCAGGAAGACCAGGACGCCATAATTTGGCTTACTGATGGAAATACCCTTGGTAAACTCTATACTTAGTTATTTTAATGTATTACTTATATTGTAGTAACTATTATTATTATTATTATTAAAATACTACTATAAAATTTGAAACGTAAGTTTCGTCATTATCAACATCAACAACTATAATTTTGTAGAAAAGGGAAATACTTTTTTTAAACTAAGCTTTTTTAAAAAGGCCACCCATTGAGAAAAAGCTAAAGTTGTATGACGATGAAGAACGATTCAATGAGAATAATATTGTTTTAAAAAACAAGTTCCTTATATTTCATATAAATCAAAATTAATTTTTAAATGTTCAACATGCATAAAAAAAGAAAATGAAAAACAATAATAAAAGCGATATCAAATTTGGGTCACAGTAACTATTGCCAGGGCGTTCTGCGCACAATCGATAAGAATATTGCGCGACCAGTTCCACAGATCCGGGGGCAATAAGAAGTAATTTCCAGTCAAGATAATATGACACAGCGGCTCCGGCTTCCAAAATGATTCCATTTACGTAAGTTCCTATGTGTTTCTATTACACCATACCCGTTAAAACCAACCCATTTTTTTTTGTTTTCCAGTCCATAACAATTTTTTGAAAATACAAAAAAAAAAACAAAAAAATCAAAACCTTAGAAAATTTTAATCGCATTCTAGTGAATTCAAATAACGCGAGATAACAATTAAATCGCCAATAAAAAAACAAATTAAGAACGAGAGGAAACGCAAAAAGGACGAGAAGAGAGCGATAAAAAGAGTTGGAGAACGCGATCAATATCGGCGCCGAGCGTCCCGGCGCCTGACACATCTTTCCGGATCTATTTCGACATCGTCGGTGGTAGTTCTAAATAATTTTTTCTTCTTCAGTGCAACTCTATTTCAGTTGTCGATGTTCAATCGCCAATAATGCCTTTGGGGTCCGCGAAGACCTTGATGGTAGAGTTTAGTGTAGAGAATGCACAAGATAACCAAGGGTCTTAAGAAGAAGAAAAAAGGAAAAAAATCAAAGCACAAAGAGGAGGAACTTTTTAAACCGGAAGAATTAGAAGCCTACAGGCGTGAACACAACCAGCAACATCAAGGATCAGAAGAAACCGGAAATAATACACAGCAAAGTACCGAAAATGAAGAATGGAAAAAATTTAATGCACTCACTTCTGGTATTGATGATATTTTAAAGAAAACTCAAGGTCAGTTATAACTACATAAAATAAGTTCTAAATTTCAATTAACGTACACATTTTTTTTATAATAGGTGATCTCGATCGTATAAAAAGTACTTCTTTCTTCCAACGAGTTCCGGTACAAAGTGAACTCAAAAAGAAAGAACTTGAAGAGAAGCAAGAAGTTGAAGAAGCCAAGCGACAAATCGAAGCGGAAGCGGCATCAATAACAGCAATTTCAGCTGTTGAAGCGGCAATCGTTCAAGTTTCAGAATCAGAAAGCGAAGACGATGATGAAGATGACATCTTTGATACGGCTTACATTGATGCTGTTGCATCTGGAGAAATAAAGTTAGCTTATATTCCAGGTAAATCAAACTTTATATAGTTAAAAATATATCTTTAAAATATAAGAAAGTACCTTAACTTTCTTATATTAGTAGAAATAATAAATTAATTATTATTTCTTAAAATTTGCATATTTATAACAATCAAACATGCAGAGTTGGATTTCACAATAACGATGATTATGGAAAATAAGAAATTATTTATGGCTTTTAAATTCGTTCTGAAAATTTTTTAAGATATTAGGAGTTATTCGCTGAACTTCTTTTTGTATTTTGAAAGTATTTGGTCTAGTGCTGTAAGTGTTACTGTTCAGCCCAACTCAACCCAAAGGAAAAATCCAACGAAGTCAAATATAGTGATCTTACAGGGTTCTCTTCTTCCAATCCATCGATTAGGAAATAATAAACTCGAATAGGAACGACATAGTGTTCCGGTGGCGCGCCATCTTGTCTCTCTGGTTTAGCTTCCTGTGTGGTACTCTGATCCACACATTGATTTTTTGCGTATATTGGGCAAATCTCTTGCTCAATATACTGGAATTGTGGATTTTGGAAAGCTCAATACCGCCTTTTTGTCTGTTCACTTGTTCACTCAATGTAAATGTAGTCTTGTAGAAGAAATTATGTTTTTGACAAAGTCATCGTTGCAAAATTGTTGCAACTGCACACAAAATTGCACAGTTCACTAAAGGGAACCAACAAGATGTAACAAGCTGGTAGACAACAACAGTTCCATCGAACAAGTCAGATTTGAAAAGCATAAGCAGTTTTAGGTTCTCTACGAGGTACTGTTTGGCAAACAAATTCAAGCGTATGTTAGTAAATCACTGATTTACGAAGTTTTCAACGTCGACCCTACGGTTTCTATCACACCAGTTAGGAGGGTCGGTACCGCATCATCCAGGGAATCACTCACACGGTCATCCTGACTGGTATCACGCTCTTGAGATACCTGCGAATTCCCTTCAATACTACTTTCTACAACACAACACAAATATGGCCCCGCCGCAATACAAGGCAAAAGGCCATTTCTCAAACTAACGCTTACTGTAAGTTACAAATAAGATTAATAGTCCCGCTATTAGGAAGCTACAACTACCTATTGTTCACATTTCATTTATGTGAATCAAATCATTTCCAAATCATTATTAGAAGGTTCAATTATAGTAATCTCAGAGGTCAGAAAGGCGCTAGCATGTTTCACCAGAATGAATTAAGGATTGGGTCCGTTACTTTTTTCTTCGTTCGTTAATAGTATTACTAATTATATCTCGTGTAATTATCATTTGTATGACCTCCAGATATATACTACTACAACTGTTGCTGAATTTTCGGCAGCTATTGTGCGACTTAATAACGATCTATCTAACGTCTTGAACTGGTCTCGGAGATACGGACTTAAGTTGAACTCAGTTAAAACGCAAGCTATTGTGTTTGGAACTCGTCAATTACTTGGTAAGATTAATCCATCTACCTGCAGTGATCTGATGCTGGATGGTAATGTCATACGGTTTTCTAACACAGTTAAAAATCTTGGAGTCCTTATGGATTCTGCACTGTCTTGGAAACCGCAAATTCAACATGTTTGCAGAAAAGTCTATGCTTGCTTCCACTCTTTAAAAAGACTTCGCTGCTCTCTTCCTCCTGTGGTGCGTCGTAATCTTTATTTCCTCACTTCGACTATACGAACGCGGTTTATCCCGATCTCTCGGTGACTCTTCTGAGTAAATTGCAGCGGCTACAAAATAATTGTATCCGGTTCATATTTGACCTAAATAGATTTGAGCATGTAACGCCGTATCGCAATTACATTCAGATGTTAACCTGTGAGAGACGTAGATCCTTTCGTTTATTAACCATTTTATTTAAAATCCTTCATAACTGCACCCCAAAGTACTTATCAGATAGGTTCCAGCAATTATCAACTTATGAGCTTGCTACTCGTTCAAGTTCTGATACTATTCTTACATTTCCCGTTCATAGCACTGAAATTTATCATAGATCATTTACAGTACAGTCGATTGCGCTGTGGAATGGACTGCCTTCTGAAATTCGTAATATTTCTAGATTTACTAATTTTAGACATGTTTTAAGGAGTCACTTGCTTGCTCATTCAACTGGCTGTTTCTTGATTCTTTGTTCTTTCTCTTTTTTCCTCTCTTCAACTGCTCTCACTTGTTGGCAACTGATATCCGGCAGATTCTTTTGGTTTCTTTTAGCCGCTCTCTATCTCTCTTACGTGTCTTTTCTTTATTTTTCTCTTTGTTTTTCTTTTTCTTGCTTAATCTTATTTGATGATGTTAATAATATCTAATTATCACTACTTGCCATATTCAGTAAATATTATTTTTATTTTTGTTTGTTCTGTTGGGTCATTTGGCAGAGATCGCTTGTGCGATAAAATGATCCATTTCCTGATACTGCTTAAAGTTTAAGTTAAGTGTATCGTATGTAATTTTGTATTTTTTATCAGTGGCAATAAATGGTAAATAATAATTAGGGACAAGAGTTAATCATTATTCAACTAAGGTGAACTCAGAGGCCAGAATATTTATTGTGGCGCTCGCTATGTGGCACGTAGCGCCGTCAAACAGTAATTTTTTGTGAATGCATTTTCACCTAGTGAACATCGTGTGGGTTGACATAATCTCATATATGGCAATTTTGTTTGTTAACATTACTTTATACAAAAATGCGCCTACTTAGTCGATAAAGATAACTTTTTACCAAAATTGAGGTCCTCCTCAAAACTCTCCGAAGCTCACTCACTGAACAGACGGCGTTATCTATGGTCATTAACTTTGAGCTTTAGGATCAATTACACCTTATTTGGGTGCAGGCCTAAGTACCGATGCAAAATTCGCTATGTTGAAGTCTGCGAAATTCAAAGTGATTAAGCCCGCGAGGAATTACCTACCTCAGGTACTCTTGCACACTTCCACGTACAACGGCGAAGTTCTTGCGTTCCTTTCATGAACCGATGTTGGCTGATTGTTTACCGATCCGGTCGCTTCATATTTGGCTACCAAATATTGGAGAATCAACTTTGAAGAACGACCACGTATGCTGTAAAATAAAGGCAACGTTTGTGCTAACAAACATTTATTTTATAAGCACAAAGGCTTTCACGGCCGGTGTTAATTAAACTAAAACTAGCACTATCACTAGACCTAGAAACTTTCTGGTTAAGCCGTGCGTCTTTCGAAAAAATGTTTGACATTTCGGATGCCATGTTGCAACCTTCTTCAGAAACAAGTTCGAAGTGACGAAATCATTTAAAATTTGACAATAAATACATGAAAAGATTGCCAACTAAGTTGTTTTTGTCAAATCCAGGTGGAGAAGGTTTCGTTGAGTTCACTAGCATTTTCCATATGCGGCTGAATTCCCAACCGTCTTCTCTATTCATGTTATTCCCATGTCGATTAAATCGTCAATTTTTGGAAGTAATGCCCGTTTCTTGGTAGCACTTTGGTTTTGTGAAACTCTATGGTGTGCCCTCCTTTGTGACTGCAGATTGTTGAATTTTACTCAGTTGGACATCCCTCTCGTGTTCCTTGGAAGGATAGCGCTAGTGTTAGTTCTAGTTTTAGTGTAATAAACATTCATTATGATAATAAAGATTTATCATTTGGATATACTGACCAGCCACATACTGTGAATATCGGCCAGCCCATATTGGAAAACCATTTATAATACCTACATCCACTAAATAATGACTTACCGCATTGATATGCACGAAGACATAAACAAAACTAAGAGTATCTCAGAAAAGACAAGATGGGCAGAATCTGATATTTCTTGTGAGATGGGTAAGACAGCGCATTGGGTGACTGCCGAGAATTGTGCTTACAAATAATCCGCCCGAAATCAGACTCCCAAAGAAATGCAGAGATAGCTGGCAGTCAACTTTTCAGGAGAGGAACAGTAAAGGAACAGAAATTGTCGATATGAAACCGTCAGTAATCAACTGGTGTGAAGTTATCCATAAATCCCAGCAATAAACTTAAAACATTAATAATTCCGTAACCAATACGATTTGGGTAACCAAATTTCACACACAGGTCACTCTTACCCTCAAGAACAGCTAACCACCCCCATTTGGTAAAAAAAAAATTTTTCAACCCTCACCCCCGAAAAAGGGATGTTTTCGCCCTGATGGGCACCTTCGAATTAAACGAAATTCTACCACATAATAGAACACACTTCTAAGTATTTTTATCAATTTTCAAAACACCGTAAGCCCTAACGGTTTTCGAGAAAAAAAATCAGTATTATAAACCGCGGATGGGACTTTAGGGGTGAATTTGACCCCGTTGGGCACCTCCAAAATTGACGAAATTTTAGGATGATTTAGAGGATGCCTTTAGCGATTGAAACCAACCATCCAAACACCGTAATGTATTACGGTTTCCGAGAAAAAAAATCTGTTATTAGACACTATCGGTATACAGCGCGGCGCGGACTTTGGGGGTGAATTTGACCCCGTTGGGCACCTCCAAAATTGACGAAATTTTAGGATGATTTAGAGGATGCCTTTAGCGATTGAAATCAACCATCCAAACACCGTAATGTATTACGGTTTCGGAGAAAAAAAATGTGTTATTAGACACTATAGGTATACAGCGCGGCGCGGACTTTGGGGGTGAATTTGACCCCGTTGGGCACCTCTAAAATTGACGAAATTTTAGGATGATTTAGAGGATGCCTTTAGCGATTGAAATCAACCATCCAAACACCGTAATGTATTACGGTTTCGGAGAAAAAAAATGTGTTATTAGACACTATAGGTATACAGCGCGGCGCGGACTTTGGGGGTGAATTTGACCCCGTTGGGCACCTCCAAAATTGACGAAATTTTAGGATGATTTAGAGGATGCCTTTAGCGATTGAAATCAACCATCCAAACACCGTACTGTATTACGGTTTCCGAGAAAAAAAATGTGTTATTAGACACTATAGGTATACAGCGCGGCGCGGACTTTGGGGGTGAATTTGACCCCGTTGGGCACCTCCAAAATTGACGAAATTTTAGGATGATTTAGAGGATGCCTTTAGCGATTGAAATCAACCATCCAAACACCGTAATGTATTACGGTTTCCAAGATTGTCTGAAATTTTAGGATGATTTGGAGAGTGGATTTTTGATAGAAAAAAAAACTTTTGATAAAGAATAAAATTTATTATATTAATGGTCTGTTTTACTTATAATTAAATTGTGTAATGGATTGAGAATATTATTATAATTAGTTGCTACCGCGTTCCAAACCGCTTCCAATCCTTGTTCATTTAAGTGAATGCCATCCCTGTGTAGAAATTTGTATTAAACACATAAGAAAAGAAAAATTTTCACGTTGTGTTACCCTTTCATCATGTTTCTGTTAACAATTGCTTCAATGTCGGTACAATTGATTTGCTTTTCAGCACAAAACCGTCGAATGTAATGATTGATTTCCTATAAAGGCATAGAGAGTATTTATTTATAGCATGACATAGAAATTATAATATCTTACGTTCACAGACTCGAAGTTTTTGCAGGGAGGAATTGTGCAAATTTGTATTCCTTTAGGATTTAAGGAAAGAAGGAAGCGGAAGAGGTGAGAATATTGGGACTTTAGTTGGGATGGTGATGTTTTGTGGAGTATATCGTTAGTTCCTATCATTATAACGATATGTCGTTCAACATATTCAACAAAACCAAGGGGAACATGTTTTTGGAATACACTTTGCGCGCCGCAAAAGTTTTAGTATTGTTTGACCGCCTACTGCTAAGTCGAGGAAATATTTTCCGTTGCTTGTCCGTTTTGATTGTCGTCCTAAAAATATATACCATTAGTAGGAATTAACTTCATATCTGTTAAAACAAATACTTACTTTGTATAGTACGTAGCATTCGGCAAAAATTACTATCGCCCAAAAACAGTAATTTCGTCGGCATCTTCGCTGGTCACTGGTTTTAACAAGAGATAAGCAGAACAACTGATCTCTGCAATAGCTGAGGAACCTTTATATATTATTAAGTTCTTACCTGTGTTACAGTAATATCGATGGCTATGATTGGTCAAAGCCGGTGTAAGTGTACTTACAATGCACTAACTCGTAAGCCACGTACCTGCTTAAGTGACCTTTTTACTGAAAAGAAGTTAAAAAGGAATTCCCTGTACATTTATTAACATCAAAAATAAGTTTCTGAATATCACTATTTCTTTATTAACTTCGCGCTTCTAAATGAAGACGTCGTTACCTCGCCAAATATTAATATATATATATTATATATTTAATTAAATATAACTATATTTGTAATTTATAATTTATATTATATATAAATATAATAACTTATTTATACACAATATATTATATACACAAAAATATTAACGAAAATATCGAAGCAGATTGATTCTAAAAAGAACCGATAAAATATCCATAAAGCGCGAACTACAGCAAAATATATCAACTAGTGATCTCCGTCCCCAATAGAATAGTTTAAGCACATTTATAAGTTTACTCCTCACCCTTCTGGCAAAATCTAAAAAAAAACAAAGGCGCTCTAAAACAACGCCGAATAAGTCGGCAACTATTTTCCCGGAATGCACTTATAATGCAAAAAATATGGACATATTTTTTCCTTAATACCTGCGCCTTTTGTAACTGCACGTGGCGGAGTTCTTACCCTTTGTCAGTAACGACTAAAAGCTCATAAAACTACAAAATGCCTTTCTTAACAAAATTTATTTTTTCCATGAAATATTAAGAGTTTCGCAGTTTTCATAATCTATTAAAATCGCTAAAGGCACCTGCTATCTGGTCTACATACGTGTACAATTTAATAACAAATTTTTTTCTCTGAAACCGTTAAGGGTTACGGTGTCTTGACGGTCGATTTAAATCGCTAAAGGCATCCTCTAAATCATCCTAAAATTTCATCAATTTTGGAGGTGCCCAACGGGGTCAAATTCACCCCCAAAGTCCGCGCCGCGCTGTATACCTATAGTGTCTAATAACAGATTTTTTTTCTCGGAAACCGTAATACATTACGGTGTTTGGATGGTTGATTTCAATCGCTAAAGGCATCCTCTAAATCATCCTAAAATTTCGTCAATTTTGGAGGTGCCCAACGGGGTCAAATTCACCCCCAAAGTCCGCGCCGCGCTGTATACCTATAGTGTCTAATAACAAATTTTTTTCTCTGAAACCGTTAAGGGTTACGGTGTCTTGACGGTCGATTTAAATCGCTAAAGGCATCCTCTAAATCATCCTAAAATTTCGTCAATTTTGGAGGTGCCCAACGGGGTCAAATTCACCCCCAAAGTCCGCGCCGCGCTGTATACCTATAGTGTCTAATAACAGATTTTTTTTCTCGGAAACCGTTATACCTTACGGTGTTTGGATGGTCGATTTAAATCGCTAAAGGCATCCTCTAAATCATCCTAAAATTTCATCAATTTTGGAGGTGCCCAACGGGGTCAAATTCACCCCCAAAGTCCGCGCCGCGCTGTATACCTATAGTGTCTAATAACAATTTTTTTTTCTCGGAAACCGTTATACCTTACGGTGTTTGGATGGTCGATTTAAATCGCTAAAGGCATCCTCTAAATCATCCTAAAATTTCATCAATTTTGGAGGTGCCCAACGGGGTCAAATTCACCCCTAAAGTCCCATCCGCGGTTTATAAGAATGATTTTTTTTCTCGAAAACCGTTAGGGCTTACGGTGTTTTGAAAATTGATAAAAATACTTAGAACTGTGTTCTATTATGTGGTAGAATTTGGTTTAATTCGAAGGTGCCCATCAGGGCGAAAACATCCCTTTTTCGGGGGTGGGGGTTGAAACAAATTTTTTTTACCAAATGGGGGTGGTAAGCTGTTCTTGAGGGTAAGAGTGACCTCTGTGTGAAATTTGGTTACCCAAATCGTATTAGTTACGGAATTATTAATGTTTTAAGTTTATTGCTGGGATTTATGGATAACTTCACACCAGTCAGTAATCATATATGGTAGGCAACAATGCGTCAAAAAGCTGAAGCCCAATGATGTTTACAAAATTCTTTAACAACCAAAAAGATATAACAAAAAATATAAAATCTATACAAGAATGTTTCAATTCATTCGTAGTCGTACAAATTTTTAGACATACCAATCAAATAATTAATACGCGTTATTGATTCTCAATCCTTAAAAGAAGTAATTTTTATTAAAATATATGCATTGCTTATGGTATGCGATTAAGTCTAAAATAGTAATAGTCTTAACAGATTTAACGACATGAAAATTCGAGTAGAATGAAACTAAATTAGTCATAAGTAATCATAAGTAGTCATAAGCATCCGTTATCAGGGTTGAGACATAACTATTTAGTATGCCTTAAGTCTACTAGCCATTGATATAAACATCACTAATGAGGTTTGACTTACCATCTATTATTCATCTCCTTATCATCTGTTGTTTCCTCCACTTTATATGGCGTTTGGCGTCTAGAACCTTGGCCTCTTTCAGTTTGCCCCTCCATTCTTTCTTATCTAAAGCTGATCTCTTCTAACGTCGCATCCCCAATCATGTCTTTGCAATCCCCTCCACAGCGTCTTCTCATCTTTTCCTAGTCTTCCGGTTAGTTTTTTTGCCTGCATTCGGCTGTAAATCGTTCATTTCGAGTGTCTTTCCTCCTCCATCCCGATAACGTGTCTCGCCAACTGTAGTTTTTGAACTTTTGCATAGTTGGACAGAGGGGGTTCCTTGAGTTGCTGGTATATTTCGTGATTGTACCTTAACTCAAGAAGTTGCAGATTTATCCTGTAGGTTCTCATTTTGGTTTTTCTGTGTATACTTTTAGCTTTGAAAATATGTGTCAGTGAGAAATATGATAGTCATAAATTTTTTCTGAATTTCTCCATCTTTGGCTCCATCAGTAGCTAGCCCCACGCCCAAATAGAAAGTAGGGAGGCCCCCGTGAGTGGGGTTGTGTAATTTGCATCTTTTGTATTATCATTTTTGTTTTATTCACGTTGATGTCAAGACCGAAGTGGTCATTGTCGCTTTTGTTGGTGTAATGAGTTCAGCAGGAATCCCCAAACCTCTAATACATGATATATGTTGTGTTCTCCAGCTTTTCTTAGTATTTGTTTCACCGTTAAGATCTGGTCGGTGGTTGATCTGCCTTGCCTGAAAACTGCCTTGCATCCCGCACACAGTATCGATATTCCGCGATGGTTAGAGTATTTCTATTTGTAGCTGTGTGGGTAGTCCATAGCCAAGTTGTTTTCCCGCTGTTGCCTTTCAATAAGGTGTCCCTGTTCCAATTATAAGTCTTGTTTCGTGTTCAAGTGCTCTTAATTTATTTCAGATTGTCTTTTATTTGTCGAGCTTCATTTCTGAATAGCGTGGTGTTTGGTTGTACCCATGTCTCAGTTGCATCAGATATATATACGCCTTCCTGGTAGCGTGCGCTTCAAAATTCTCTTCCATTTCGAGGATTCGGTTATTTTCATAATCTCTCTTCGTTTTTCTATATATTTTGTCCGCTCCTCTGCGGCTATCTTCGAAGATCCTTCTCCTTTCCCTTGTTTGTTTCAATATAGTCACGATGGTTTCGATTTCTCAATTCTTTAACATTTCGACATTCCTCAGCAAACGAGTAAGGTCTCTTCTGTTTTCGTTCTGTTTCTGAAAACTTTGTAGCTGTCATTTTCTCCATTCCGCTTGTTCATTTCTTTCCCTAATTCTCGTTTTGTTGCTTCGTGGTTCCTTTTCTAATTCAAGTTTCTTTTGGAGTTTCTGCACCTTGTGTATTATCTGCGGGTTTATCTTAGCCTTAAACTTGACATGTACCAACATGTGAGTCACAACTAGCACTCTTGCTGACCTTAACATCAAGAATACTTGAGGTTCTTAATTTATCTGTAAGCATGTGGTCTATTTAGTTCTTGGTGACTGAGTCTGATGATATCCATGTTGTCTTGTGTATATTTCTTATTACCATTTCTTCGGCAAATCTGTTAGTAATACGCCGTTTTCGTTTGAGATGTTATGGAGACTATGTTTGCCAATTCTCGCCCGACATTCTTTCTTGTTACTTATCTTGATGTTCATGTCGTTGATATTGATCTTGGGCTGTTTCTTGTATGTCGTTGTTTGGGCTCCGGATTTGTTCATGGTTCGTACATTCCGTTAACAATTGTGTTGTTAATATTACGCTGCTAGAGTCGCCTTCGATAGTTCCGTCTTGTCCGATGCTTTGTTGATGGTTCCGTACTAGCTAAGTCTTTTTCGATCTGGGGTACTAGCCCTGAGCCTAACTTCCTTATCGGAGGGTTCTCCCTTCCTCGTTAGAACTTTACTCTGCTTTCCACCTGGGTTGGTTACTCAGCTCTTCGGTAAGATTGCTCTGTCATTGAGTAGGAGAGGCTATGTCCATGATAGCTGGAGACCTTGCCATGTATTACGCATGATATATTGTAAGGTTGAAAATAAATATAATATTGAAATGTTTAGCGCAATTTTTCCATGTATTATTTATCTCAAATTCTGCCTGAAAATGTTTTTATTTTTTTATCAGAATCTCCAACTGAAGAACCTGAAGGTGACGATCCTTTCGACACTCGTATAGCGGAAAGGGCAATCTTAGGACCAGAAACGGTACGAAAAGGAACAAAATTAGTACCAATTGGAGCTGCTGTTGAAATTTTAACCGGCCGAGTACAAGCACCGACATGCGTTAAAAGACCGGAAGTCTCAAGAAGAGAGATATTTAAAGAAAAAGATTTGCTGTTGGGAAGCTTTGACGAAGACAAATTTCCAAAATCTGTTGAAAAAAATACAACAAACGAACACAAACCAGACATCTTAACAACTTTACTTGACGAAGATGCACCGCCAATTAACGAACCGATTGATTTGAGTATAAGTTTACACTTATTACAAGAAAACACTTTGAAGCAGGAAGTTGATAATGATGATGACGACGAATTTGCTCAATTAGCAGCAGAAAGTTTATCAAAACCTGTTGTTAATATTAATAATCAAGATTTTATTTCTAAGATTGAAGAGAGCGAAGTTGAGTTTCAAGTTGAGTTTCAAACTTTCGAAGGTAATCAAATTCAAGAAGATGAATTAGAACAGTTCGAAGAAGATCCTTTTGATACAACATTTGCTGAGAATATTTTACCCGGAAAAGCTGAGTTAAAAATAATCGAAAATCAAATTTTAAATACACCAAGCGAAAATTTTACCCCGAAACCAAACCAACTCCTTCAAGAAATCCAACAAAAAGTTAAGATTCATTTGACGAATCCTGCCGGTCAACGAGAATCGATTTCTTCATTGGATAGAGTTTCAGAATCTGATCTTTTTCCGATAAAACCGATCCATAGAGATTTACTGGGCGGAAGTAACACAGATCTTTCACAAGTAGGGGACGTTCCTCTTGAACCGAGTGAATCCATCGATGAAAATTATATTGAATACTCAGATCCTTTTGATACATCAGTTGTTGATACCATAAAACCAGGTCAAACTGAATTAAAATTTTTAGAACGAGAATTACTGGGAGATATTAACATAAAAAAGCAAGAAGAAGATGATGATGATTTTAATCCGCGCGCTGAAGAAGAACCTGACCAAATCTTGTCTCAATCAAGAAAAGTTTCTTTCGATTTACCATTAGAAATCCACGAAGATGATGGTAAATCAGTAAAACCATTAACCCCATATTACGTCAGGGAAAATTCAATTCCAGAAATTGAAGAAGTAGAAGTTGATCCTTTTGATACTTCGTTCGTTTCGGATATTGGAATAGGAAAAGTTGAATTAAAATTGATCGAAAACGAACTTTTTCAAGAAAACATCGTTCAAGATCAAAGTTTTAATCCTCGCGACGAAAAGGTTCATAAAGTTGTTGAAACTATTCGACAAATATCTGATCCAAATTTTAGTAAAGTGCAAGAAAAAATCGAATCAAAACAAGTTGTTGATTTATTGGAAATCAAAGAAACCGAAGAAGTTAAAGAAAAAGTACTAACTCCATCCGCTGAGTCGTCTTCTTTTGATCTTGAATATTCCGATCCTTTTGATACATCGATTGCGAGTAACATACTTCCGGGGAAGACTGAGTTAAAATTAATAGAAAAAGAACTTTTTAATACGTGAAAATCAAAATGGATATAAAAGGGGCCAATCCGTTTCTTTTTACTGAGGAGGAAACATCACCAAACTCATCAAATAGTAATCCTTTTCTAGTTAACGACGACTCTGAGGAATTTGGAAGCGAAAATCCATTTTTATCATCGCAAATTACAATGGCTCCGTCAAACTCAACAAATCCGTTCGCCTTCGATCCAGTGGAAAATGATACAACAGATATTACTCAAAATGCAAATTTTCCGATTACTACAACAAATAATGTGTTTACTCAAGATCTCTTCCTTTCTGATACAACAATTACAATAACAACCACAGCAATTAAAAAACCAACAGATTTGGATTTAAAATATATCAACACTGAGTCCAACACACAACCAACGAAACCTCCAAAAGAAACTCAAGACCTCTTAATGTCAGTTATGGGTGAAATGGACGCAACTAGTTCACATTTATTGGATAAAATTCCACCTACGAGGACTCCAAGTCCGGTTTCCATGCGAGACTTACACTCTCCCAGCCCAACTCCGGAACCTTTTGCAGACTTAGTGGATGTCTCCGATGAAAAACAAGATTTAAATGATTTGTTGATGCTTGATGAAAATGACGATGTTAATCAGAATGTGGTTCAACCAATGATTTCAAATGATATGACTCAACCAATGATTCCAAAGGATATGGTTCAACCAATGATTCCAAAAGATATGGTTCAACCAATGATTCCAAAAGATATGGTTCAACCAATGATTCCAAACGATATGGTTCAACCCACAGAAATTGCTCCTATAAAAGAAACGACTCCACCAAAGGTGGTCCCATTGAGACCAACACCACCACAAAGACCTTGTCCACCTGCAAGACCGCCAAGACCAGCTTTACCACCTCAAAAACCACCACCACCAGCGATTTTTCCACAAAAAACAACACCACCACAACCTATTCAACAACCAATTCAACAATCAATTCAACAATCAATTCAACAATCAATGCAACAATCAATTCAACAACCAATTCAACAACCAATTCAACAACCAATTCAACAACCTATTCAGCAACCTATCCCTCAAAATGCTCCGTTCCAAGCCCCACAGGAGTCAGTCAACGATGATATTTTAATGTTTGGGGATAACATCCCAACAAAACCTGTAACAACTCAAGATATTTTAAATTTATACAACAAACCAGTTGAAAAACAAGATTTTCTTTGTGATAACCTTGAAGAAATAACTCCAAAAAGTAGTATGGAAAACATTCAAAACGACAAAACACCCCAACCATTAGTTCAAGATAACTTCTTATCGCCGGATCCTTCTCATTCCGATACCCAAATGGATACCAGTGACAGTCAAAGTAAAGGTTCAGCTTCAAGCGTGACATTCAATCCGTTTGCAGTTCAAGATATCCCCGTTTCAAAAACGCCAGGAGATGAAACGTGTCAAGAAGACGTTCAAATGGAGGAAGAAGAAGTGGAAGAAATCAAAGAAGAAATAAAACAACCCGAATTTGTTGTACAGTCTCAAGTTATTGAACCAATTCAAAACGTATTTTCAATTGAACCAAATCAACCTGATTCATTTCAACATCAAGATATGTATCAAAATCATTTTAATCAACCGGAAATTAATAACCAAGAAGTACAGATGCAAAGTCATCAGGAGATATTTGAAAAGCAAGATGCGTTTGATGCCTTCACGGCTAAATTTGAATCGGCAGTTACTCAAGATGAAAATAAAAACGGTGGTTTTGATGCTTTTGGTGAAAGTGCCGGTGGTGGTGTTGGTGGTGGTACTTGGGGTGATTCCCAAATATCAGATGGTTTCAACGATTCTAGTTCAGGGTTTGGGCCGGACGAATCTTTCGATGCTTTCTTAGCTATGAAAGAACCACCGGCTCCGCAAAGTACGCCCAATAAATTTACTCAAAGTGGATCTTTAGATTCTGAAGAAGAAAAAGATTTTTCAGTTGTAATAAGGTAAGAAATTTGGAAATTATTTTTGTCATAATAATTCGTGTCTTTTTAGACCAAAGAACGACGATGTCTTCGTTGATTCGGTTTTACCAACAATTGCACCTCCGACGATTCCTATGGTTGCCATGGATTCATCGCCAAGGTTTAATCCTTTTGATCTTTCGGAACAAGCTCAAACAGCGTTACCACATGAACCAGCTATTCCATTTGGTAAGAAAATTAGTTTAATATATTTAATGAACATAATTTATTTAAGAACTTATTTATTTTATTAATTCATCACAAAAAGTTATTCTAATTATGTTTATGGATAATATCAAATAAATTATATTTCAAATTGGAGTTAAACGTATTTACAGGAGACGGCATAATGATTGATCTGATACACAAAATATCCTGTTTAGTTATTTTAAATTGGCGCAAATTAAAAAAAAAAACAGTCTATTATAAAGAAGTTTTTATATGTTACAAAATATGGTTGCGGTAACAGGAAATACACTTTTCCTTAAAGATTATTTTAACTAAAATAATAGACGAGGGAAATCTAAAACATGATTTCACTATAATAGCGGCATTAGTATCCATCATTAGTACTCCAGAATGTAGTAATTTTTACACTAATGAGCGCCTTCTCAGCTCAAGTCATCGTTAACATAAGTAATTTCGCAAATAAGCGATCATACACTAAAACGAAATGGGACGCAAATAGCGAGGAGATCTTAAAGTTGAGAGTAGGGATCTTATCAATACCTTTTAGGTTTTTAATGGACGAATAAATAAAATACACTTGAAACATTCTCTTAAAAATTATAAATATGATTTTGTAGCTTATGTTAATATAGATTTATTTGAAGATAAAAGTATACAACACATAAAGAACGCTTACAAACGGAGTGCGGGAAGTTAGCCCCCATTTTTTGATTTTTAATTTTTTTATTGTTGTTCTAGATTGTTCTAGAGTTGTTCTACATTGTTCCAAAGCGGCAAATCGAAAAAATAAAAACTCCGCGAGAAAACCGAAAAAACGGGGTTTTTGACTAGCCCCCCATTTTTGGAAAAATCTAATTTTCTTTGTTGTTCTGGGTTGTTCTAGTTGTTAGAGTTATTGTTCTAGAAAATCAAAATTATGGGATACAGCATTACGAAGTTATAACTAAAAATAGGTTTGGCCGCCGAAATGTCTAGTTGATTGCTGTGACCATAGTTTTTCTATTATCAATTCCATATTACAAATACTGGGTGTTTTTTTAAGCCCGATAGAACTTTAAATTGAAAAAATAACACAAAAAATTAAATTTTAATCCCAAAAATTTTTTTGTTCGAAAGATCAATACATAGCATTTACGGGCATAATGTATTTCGGGCATAGGGGCACCGCGGCTGTTCTTGACGAAGCGCATTCTGGACGTTCAATTTTGGGTACAATGATGCTACCAGTGTGCAAACCACACCAAACTGTGCATTTTTCTGCATGCAATGGAGTCTGTAGGGTCTGTTGTGGATTGGTTTCACTAAATATGCGGCAATTTTGTTTATTTACAAACCCATTAAGCCAAAAATGAACCTCATCGCTGAATACAATTTTGCGATAATAACGCATATGATGGTCTCGTGGCTTTAATTCCTGCACCAGCTGGATCTTAAACGGGTGTAGTTCAAGATCTTTGCGCAAAATTTTCCCAATTCCTGCGACTGACGATGAATCGATAAACTTGGATCTTGTTCCACATTTTCGTTTACAGCGGCGAGATTTTCTTCAGTACGCACATTCCTTCGACGTGTTGGTGTTATTGCATCATTTAGAGAGTATGTGGTATGAAATCTATCCACAGTTCGGCGGATGGCTTGCTCAGATGGACGATTATGTGCGCCATTCAAATTACGAAGTCGTCTATAAGTTGTGCGAATTAATTACTGATTTTCAAAGTAAATCTGGTTAATTTGGTAGCGTTGTTCATGCGTCAATTTATTTATGATGATTTGCCAGAGTATACTGGTCATAAATATCAGAAAGTGTTCGCAGTATCACAGTTCGTTTAACAGTTAACTCTTTCGTAAGTTCTATCTGGCTTAAAAAAAACCCTCTATATACTTATTATATCTAACGCAATCTGGAACAGCTATTAAAGGGCACTTTGCTCTTTGAAAATTAAAGGTTTTGGAAGTTTCATTCAGTAATTGTTGCGTCAGCGGTTTTAAATTACACAATATGAATTAATACACAGTACCATCTAAAATAACCCAAACTTTGCCGATTCAAATTGTTCTGGATGTGTTTTACGTTTAACACGGACATTAATTTTGCAAAATCACATATTTTTTGTTGCTCTAAATTGTTCTTATTGTTCTAGGTACTTAAAATGTTTATTTAATCACTGCGGCTTTAGTTCTTTTAAGAATTTCATAAAATTTCATAAGTTTCATATTAAAAATTAATACTTACAACAATTAAAACAATTCAGAACAGCTGTTATTTTCACTAGAAAAACCTTAAATTCGAGTTGTTGTGATATCGGACAGGTTTTGTTGAATCAGTGAACCCAACCTTTAATATAATAATAGTTTTAAAAAACTAAAAAAATATGGAATAATCTGACCATCCTAATTTTCTACAAATCACAAATTTCACTTTTCTGTTTAAACTTATAACAGTAAAACATAAGTTGCGATTTAAAGTGTATTTTATTTTGTATAAACTAAGTAATAAATTAATAAATAAACTAAACTAACAAGTAAAACAATAACTATTCGAACAGTATTACTATATCAGTACAATAACTTATTCTAAGGTAAACTATAAATAAACTAAACTATGTAAATAAACTAATATCATGGAATAATACGGTTACATCAGTTTGCTCATTTATAAACATATATGCACATTTGTGCATTTATTTCAGTAGCTTCTTCAACTTGTACGGATTTTTTTTGTAAGTCATTAAATGATATCCAATTGGCATTGTTGGGCACAAATGCCGGGTAGTGTCCTACATCATTCAAAAATTGAGTACCTTCGTAACTGATGATACCTGCGGAGATATAGTATTTGTTGTGGAGTTACAAATTGCGTGCGTAATCACTCAATTTTGTTTTATTGTTCTCTCCATTCGTTGTTTCTATAAACAGTATCTTTCCGTATTGAAGGCTAATGCTTGCGTCACAACCACATTTTTCGCAATTGTTGCTTAAACTTTGCATGTAGTTTTCTATTACTTGCTTTAGCTATGCATAGCCAAATATTGTTACGATGTCAATGTCGATTGGTAAAATTATGTTTTAATGGAAAGTAACGTTTAAACAATTATTGCAGTTTTTAGCCCTACAATAACTAAATTCTTCTTTAAATAGTTGTGTGCAAAGAAACGCAATATTTGAAATAGCATTCACTGTTATCATGCCATCAATATTCTGGCTACCAAAATAATTTATTCCTGTTAATAGTTCAGCTCTTTTTTTATATGTTGCTTTACTAGAACCGGTTTTTAAAAGTAATTTTAGGAAATTAAAGCAATCTCTGCAAACATTCTCAACATGATTTCTAAATGAATTGTGTATACGGGCAAATGCTAAAACATGAAATATACTGTCGAATCCACAAGTATTTTGAACAATATATTTTTTATTGAAATAGATATTAATGAATTTTACTTATGAACTTATGAAAGAATTACTAACTGAAACTTCCAAATATTTTAATTTTCAAAGAGAAAAGTGTTCTTTATAGAGTTGTTCTAGTGAAAATATTATCTGTTCCAGATTGCTTAGGTATAATAAGTATATATTTGTAATATGGAATTGACAATAGAAAAACTATGGTCACTGCAATTAACTAGACATTTTGGCAGCCCAACTTATTTTTAGTTATAACTTCGTAATGTTATATCCCATAATTTTGATATTCTAGAACAATAACTAGAACAACATAGAACAACAAAGAAAATTTGATTTTTCCAAAAATGGGGGGTTAGTAAAAAAACTCGTTCTTTTGGTTTTTCTCGCAGAGTTTTTGTTTTTGCTATTTGCCGTTTTGGAACAATGTAGAACAACTCTAGAGCAACAATGAAAAGTTTAAAAAACAAAAAATGGGGAGCTAACTTCCCGCACTCGATTACCCCCGCAATTTACAATTCCAGAAGAAAGTCTTTATCTTCGCAAGTATCATCAGCTACGAAGGTACACTCTTTGAGTGATGTAGGATACTACACGGCATTTGTGCCCAACAATGCCAATTGGTTATTATTTAAGAAAAAAAGCCATACAAGTTGAAGAAGCAACAGAAATAAATGCACAAATGTGCATATATGTGTGTAAATGAGTTCCGTGATATTAGTTTATTTAGATGATTTAATTTATTTAGTTATACTTCACTTTAGAATAAGTTTTTGTATAGTTTTTGTGAAAGAATAGCTATTGTTTTGTTAGTTTGTTAGTTTAGTTTAGTACACTGTTGGAAATAATTCACGAGCACACCCTATATAATTTGAACGCGTGAAGATAAATCCATAATATTTGCGGAGCACAAAGGTTTACTGTAGACGAGTTTATTCAGGGAGTTTCGAGTTGTTCCGTCGCGGCATTGTTGACTGAGCCGCCCTTCCAAGTGGAACATTCCATCGCTATGGAGACCGAAGTGGATGGAAAATACCGGTCGTTTTTAGTGTGGTGTGAGGGACCACATTGTTATCGTACTCTGTGGGCATTGCATGGGCGATCGCGTTACTTAAGCGAGTTTGAGCGAGGAATATTTGTGGGTATGCACATTGAGGGTGTATCGTTCTGTGAAATTGCGCGTCGTCTCGAGCGGTCGTTATCCGCAGTGCAACGGACATGGTGAGAATGGTCTGAGGTAGGACATAGGTACCTTTACCAGCGGCCGGGACGGCCCTGCGCGTCCCCATCACACGAGGATCGCGCTCTTGTGCTTAGCGCTTTAGCGTCGTGTGTGTCCTCCTCAAGGCAACTTGGAGCTGTTTGGCCACTGGCAGGGGAAGGCGCACTCACTACGCGAACTGTACGGCGGCGTTTGGTAGATAGTGGACTGGACCGCGCATCGTGCGATACAGCGGATTCCAGTAACACCCGAGCACCGCAGCATACGTCACGAGTGGGTCGACGCTAGGCATTAGTAGGTTGCCGAGTAGAGGGACATTTTGTTTTCCGATGAATCAAGATTCGAATTGAGCACCGGTGATGCGCGAATTTTAGTTCGTCGGAGCCGTGATGATCGTCTATTCGAGCAATGTGTGCAAGAACGCCCTATCCACCGACAACCGAGCGTTATGGTATGGGGTGCGATTACATATGGCGGACGTACACGTCTGCTGCGTGTATAGCAGACCATGACGGGTCAATGATACGTAGATGAGGTGCTACGGTCCGTTGTGCTTCCCTATGTTCGGCGGCTCCCATGTCTGCTATACATGCACGACAACGTACGACAGCACATCGGGCGTGTTGTACAGACCTTTGTGGAAGAGCACCGTATACGAATACTTCCATGGCTAGCTCGGTTTCCGCATTTGAATCCGATCGAACATGTTTGGGACATGACTGGTCGGAGACTTCTACGTTATTCGGCTTCCTCGGCTAACGTTGAGGAGCTATGGAGGCGAGTTGAGGTGGCATGGTTGGCCATCCCTCTAGCTACAATATAGCGACTTATAGACTCCATGCCACGTCGTGTAGCGATGGTACGCGAAGCTCACCGGGGATACTCTCGCTATTGATGTTTCTCCTCCCAGCAGAGTTGTGCCGCTCTCCATGTGAGAGTAAGTTATGCTACTTTAGTACTACTTCCATACCAAATTTTATTGCGCTAGACACACGCGTTCAGATTATACAGGGTGTGCTCGTGAATTATTTCCAACAGTGTACTTAGTTTTACAAAATAAAATACACTATTTTTAGTTATAACTTCGTAATGCTGTATCCCATAATTTTGATTTTCTAGAACAATAACTAGAACAACCAGAACAACAAAGAAAATTTGATTTTTCCAAAAATGGGGGGCTAGTCGAAAAACCCGTTTTTTCGGTTTTCTCGCGGAGTTTTTATTTTTTCGATTTGCCGCTTTGGAACAATGTAGAACAACTCTAGAACAACAATAAAAAAATGGGGGGCTAACTTCCCGCACTCTTGGTAATTCATTTAAATTGAGTGTCCGAAAAAACTTCATGTATTATTCTTAAAGAAAAGTAACTTCTTTACTCATCGCCTTTCTCTAAATTCCGTTCTCTAAATTCGCGATTCGTAAAGAAAAACGTATACTTTCTTTACTTATAATACAAATAACTATTTATGTACGGAAGTTGGAAGGCAAATATAAAATGCATTTTTTTCAAAATATTTTAACTTATTAATATCGATAAACAAAAATAAAATAAAAATAAAGGTAACATTAAAAAAATATAAGAATAATAATAATATATAAAAGAAAATAAAGATAATTATCTATCTTCCTACGTATACATAGAGAAATTAATTTTTTTTATTAAAGCATTCTCAACAGTAAAATCATAACAATTTTAATTTTTTAACAATTGTTTCGCATGTAAAATACCTGTTAAAGTTTCTATGGATAATTTGTTTCTAATCTTTGTTTTATTTACGTTTATTTGTGAAAATATTCTTTCCACATTTGCACTTGAATGTTTACAGTTTACATAATGTGGGAAACATATGGGTGTCATCGTTAGATTTTATGTTTGCAATTTTATTCCAAAATTCATGAATTGTTAAACCTACCAATTCATCGGAATTAATATTCCTTAACATACGCCACTCAACATCTAGTTGTGTTAATTGCGATACATTAATTATGTTTGGAAATTCTTTTGCTAATTCCACAATGGACATGTGTTTTTTAGAAAGCACTTCGGATGGCGAAATCGTTTGAATTTTTTTTAGAATCATAATGCTTATCTTTTGGATTAAACCTCTTAAAAATTTGCTTACAGCTTTCAACCAGAAACTCTAAACAGGATTTTTTAAATATTAATATTTCTGTTTGGGTTAAACCATGCGTATTATTGGCGAAACAACTCATAATTGCATTACCCAAATATATATTTTCAATTTGAACAAAATTATGTGATTTTTGTACTCAACATCTTCTATAGGTGTTGCTTCTAAATAATTTCGTTTTATATAACAGTCTAGAAAAGTTAACACTGTTTCAATATTTGAATATAAAACATGAATTTTAATAGATTCTGACTGCATCTCTAAATTTAGGTTGTTAAAAAGGGGTAACACAAAATCCAAAAAATTAAAATATAACTTAATGGAAGGATTTTTTAACCTTGCAGGTATACATTCAGCTGAACTATTTCTTTTTTCAAAGCAAACTTGTGTAAAGTATAATATTAAAGCGTTGTATTGCTCCAGTGTCCTTTTAATAACTAAATGTAAAGACATCCACCTTGTCTGAGATGGCTGTAACATTTTATGGGGTTTTACGTTAGCAAATTGTTGAAATAATGAAAAATCGTTTTGTCTTTTATAACTTTGGTGAAAATAGTTATATATATCTCTGGCAAGTAACTCTACTGTTTCGGGTAATTTTTCACAGGCACTATTTGCACCCAAACTAAATGAGTGGCATGCACATTTAATTAAAAATAAATACGGTATATCATTTTTTAATTTTATTGACAGAGAATTATGTATGCCCATCATTACACTGGCTCCATCAGAGCCAAATCCAATTAAATTTTCTTTGTAATTGATATTATATTTGTCAAAGAAATCAACTATACTTTTATAAAGTCCATCAGCTGTACCATCTGTTACAGGAATTAATCCCAACAATAAATCGGTTACATTTGTGTTAAATAAGCGCACAACTAAAGCTAAGCTTTTGATTACACCCACATCAGTGGATTCGTCAACTATCAAAGAAAATTTATTATGCTTTAACAAATCTAAAGTGGTTTCAAAACTAAAACTCCCCATAACATTATTAACTGCAGCAGTAGTTTTAGTTGTTTTGCTGCAAATTTTTTTTTGCAATTTCTGAATCCGTAAAACTACTTTTAATACATTCAGATAAATGGTCTATCGCATTAAACGCTATATTATGCTCTACAGCAAATGGGACAAACCTGATCTCTGCAGTCTTTAATTTATCATGGAAATTTATATTTTTTGAAAACCCGCCATAGTTTTTAAGGTTTGTTGCGAAATAGATTTCGCATTGGTAATGTGGCTTTTATATTGAGAGTGTTTAAGTAGCTCGGATTTTCCACAAACCAAGTCTTTGTTACATACTTTGCAGTAGGCATAATTGGGCCCTTTCTTGCTGCGTTGCAACCATCCCTTAAACGCGTCTTCTTTTTCCCAATTTTCTTGATACTTTTGCGAATAGACCTTTATCTTTTTTTTAATATGAAGCTCTTTACTCTCCCCGGAGGAAGACGGTGGAGAATATTCATTCCCGCCTTTTGAGGTGGATGGTCTAATCTTTCGTTTATCCATATTGATATCTGTTAAGAAAATAAAATTATTATACTAATCTATTTGCTTGCATTAAAACGATCTTGAAAAGTTGATCTAAACCGTTTATTCTCAGACTTATTTCCGATAAAATACGGTTGATATAGGATACTTTCTGTATTTAAACAATTTAACTACTTACCCTTTTATATTTTGTAGAAACACACTTTCTAATATTAGTGAAGACACTAATATTAAAACTTTGTTAACGTTCCACGTAAAAATGAATTACACTCAACTATTCACACAAGAACGAATACGGTGAATACCCTGAAATTCGTTTTAAATTGTCGAAATTCAACTTTGTAAACATAGGTCGGGTATTCCCCACCGTATTTGTTTATACCTATAACACAATTAAAGAAACTGACTACTACAAATAATTAATTTTAGATTAAAAATTTGCTCCTCTGTAAATTATGTTTTATTTACATAAAAAGAACAAAAAAAAATTTACCAAAAATTTTATATTTTTTCGAAACGTATAAAAATCCCTAGATTCGGGATAAATCCTTAGACATGGCAACCCTGGTTGTAACACGTGGCCGTTCTTTACCGATCGATACTCGCGTCATCGCGCATGCGCCGCTTATCCGGTCCGTTACAGGCTCCCCCTCTGGTCCGCCGGCTCGTCCTCGAAGGTGGACCAGGACCCTTTTTCACGATGCTACCCCTTGGAAGTCCTCTTTTCCGCAAGGGATGTGCTGGAGTGGGTAGTATTCCGGCTTCTTTGTTTTCAACGTAGGGAGTCAAGTCTGATACGTGATAACGACCCATCGGATTGTTGTAATCATTCACGGTTGTTACTTTGTAACTAGTAGGTGAGTGTCGTCTCAGGATGCGATAAGGACCATCCCTTCGTGGCTTAAACTTTGCGCTAGTCCCTAGCTTAGCGTTGCTAAGGAAATGCGTTCTCATCATGACTAAATCCCCTTCCTGGTAACAGACGGTTGGGAGACGCTTAGCATCCGCGTAAATCTTCTTGCGGTTCTGTTGGTGTTCACTCTTTTCTCTAGCTTCCGCTAGAACTCCGGCCAATTTTATTAAGTATGGGGTCATCTGAGGGACGAAATTCTCTGCGTCGACGATGGCCCTCAAATCCCTCGTGACATCGTTAGGGGTACGTAGCTCTCTACCAAAAGTCATGTATGCAGGTATCGCAACCGTAGATAAGGAAGTGGCCGTGTTCATCGAGAACCGTATGGATGGTTACTTTTCCACCCAATCACCATGGTCGTCAGCTACTAGGATAGACAGTTGCGTCTTCAGATCGCGGTTTTTTCGTTCGACGGTATTGGCTTCTGGATGATACAACGGGGTGAGAGACTGCTTAATTCCAAGACAATATGTCATCTTCTGCATTACCGCACTAACAAATTGAACTCCGTTGTCAGACACCATCTTTCGTGGCGTACCGTATCGCAAAACGATTTCGGCTATCAGGATACGAGCACAGCATTCCGCTGTTGCTTCCATTCCAACAATTCCACCCACCTGGAGGCAAGATCTTCGACAATTAAAATCCATCGGTGATTGTTTGGCGTTGTTGGTAAAAGACCAAATAAGTCTACGGAAATCGTTTCAAACCGTTGTGAAGTTACCGGTGTCCTCAACAATCCTGCGGGTTTCAAATTATCAGGCTTATACCGTTGGCAATCAATGCATTTTGATACATAACTCGTTATCCGTCTTCTCATTCCGGGCCAATAATACCGGGCTGATATCCTCTGAAATGTCTTCTCAACACCGTAGTGTCCGGCTGTCGGAGCGTCGTGATATTCAAGCAGTATGTTTCATTGCTAGGAATAACTAGTTGCGGATCTTCGGAGTCGGCCTCAGGCACATACCGATATAAAACTCCATTACTCATAATATATCCACGATCAGCCCAATTCGGTAACTCTGGACTGGAATCTTCGAATGACATTATTATTTTCCGCACCGCAGGATCATGCAGCTGCTTTTGTCTCATTTCTGTTGCTTTCTGATTCGGGATGGCAACCTCTACGAAACATGCACAGACGTTTTTTGTCTCTTGTCCGCAGGGTGGTCTCGACGGATATCCCGGGGGTATACGTAATTTGCAAATCGTCTGAAGTGTCAACGCCCACCTGGCTAGTCTACCACTTGGCGACTTTAACGACATCAACCACCGAAGCGGTTGGAGATCCGATGCTATGCGTATCTTCGACCCCTCGATATAACCTCTGAATCTGGTAACTGCCCACACCACCGCCAACGTCTCTCGTTCTGTGGTCGAGTAATTCCTCTCGGCTGCAGTCAGCAGACGGCTAGCGTATTCTATTGGTCGCTCATCTGGTCCTTCTCCTTGTAACAACACGGCCCGTTCGCATACGCGCTGGCGTCTGTTCTAAGGATATATGCTTGGTTCTCCTCAGCTTGTCTTAAGATTGGTGCTGACGTCAGCAACTCCTTTAGGTGTTGGAAAGCTGCTTGCTCGGTTTTTCCCCATTTTCATACTACGTTTTTCTTCGTTAGGTCGATGAGCGGTCTTGCCACTGCAGAAAAGTCTTTGATAAATCTCCTATACCACGAGCATGTTTGGAGGAACGTTCTTAGGTGTTTTACGTTACTCGGAGAAGACATCTGGATCATCGCTTTTACCTTGATTGGTGTGGATACCTTCGCGGGTCAGAACATGTCCAAGAAAGTTTACCGTTTCGCGCACTATCGAACACTGCCCGTAGATGCATCACGTGTTCTTGGAATGTCTCGGATATAACAATAATGTCATCGAGGGAGCATAACACATGTCTTTGAGACCTCTTCGGAATCGGTCGATTAGTCAGCAAAGTTGTTTTCGTCCATCTCGGGTTAAACGCGTACCCTCATCATCTCTTAGCACCGTGGTTGTATCGACGGATAATCCTCCTTAGGATTATACCTAGGAATGATTTGAGGAACATACTTGGCAAATGGGCGGACCGTACTCGCGTTCTCGCGGAACCACCATTTCCCTTGGGGGATATCTACAAGGATTCCTGCCTTTGCCATAACATCTATTCCAAGCAACATCTTATTCTTGGTTGCGTTTAGTAGAACGATAAATCTTTGTTGGAACTTATGACCTATTTCTACATCCACCGTCGTTTCTAACACGTCTTGTACATCTTCCTTTCCGTCGGCTAGGGAGATCTTCATCATCTTCTGGGTAAAGATGCTTCCGGAATCTTGCAAAACCTCGTACAGCTTGAATCCTGCGACGCTGACTTGTGCACTGGAGTCAACAAATCCCACTCCAGTTCGACCATACAACTTAAAATATAGCAGGGCTCGTCTCCTCGTACAGTGGCGCTGAAGAGCTTTGCCAAAAATCAACGGCATCTATAGTTGCGACACTAGTGTCTTTTACCGGTTTACTCGCGTTTTTCTTACAAACCGGACATTTTGCGCGAATTGTTTCTATTTTCCCGCATCCGTAACAACGAAGTACGTTTCGGTCGTCTACTGTGTATATACTATCGGAATTGCTACTCTTGTCCGCTAAATTTCGACAATCATCCTTAACGTGGCCATAACGTCGGCAATACGCACAGCGCGGGCGACTACGCGGCACTTTCGCGTCGTTTACTGTATTCAGGGCTTCACGTGACCCTCGAGGATCGTTTTTTGGCCTTCTGGATCTCTCGCGATACTCGCGTCGGATCGCGGAGTTCTTTTATGGACGTTTCGGCGACACGAGCCTTTTGTATGAGCTCTTCGAATGTCCTTATGTCCTCCCGTGGAACACGTTTGCGAATCTTCTTATTTATCAACCTGTACACCATGTCTATCTTAGCGGTTTCTGGGAGTTCGTACGGTAATTTCGAGATTATCGACCGAGTGCGGCACAAAAACACATCGTATTTCGTGTCCATTTGTTCGATCGAGAATAGATCGCGGAAAAGTTACGCAATACCGAGATATACGCGGGCCTAACGAGGCCATACATCGCGCGAATTCTCTCGATAGCGTCTTTCCACGACTGTACCGATCTTTTAACCCGTTTTTTTAACAAAAATAAAGTAAATTTTGGCAATGTAGGGAAATAGGTATGTAGCAGTTGGTAACACCGGAACACTTGAAAATAGAAACTTTGAATTGACAATTAGAAACTGTCAAAACACAAAATATATTCACCTGAAAAAAATGTTTGATGTACACCTCCCAAAATAAGAGAAATTGCTCAGAGTCAATGTCCTCATCATTGTGGACCTTGTATTCGATGCTAAGAACGTGTTTAAACATCCATAGACAAAAATTGTCACATTGACAACTAGAAAAATTAATGACCCAATGTCACCAACTTGAACTGGTTCCATAAAATGTTACTAAAATCTCATTACAGCATCGGATGCTGTAAGGAGTCTCATTACAGCACCCGTTTGAGAACTGTTATAACTTCCATTACCGTAGCGAATTACAAAAATAGTATAATTAGTAAAATAGTATATTAAGTATCCAGAACGGTAAATTACTTACCGTTCGTGATGGTTATAACATTTTTTGCACGATCGAAATGAATATAAATAATAATTAATTTACTAAAATATGTTGACATTTGTAATGATTTATAAAGTAGGTAAAAAATTTGAATTAATTATGTTGCCCTGGTTTTATTTACAAAAAAAAACAAATTGTGTGATTTGTGAAATTGTATTGTAAACAGTGCTTACAATAATATTAAAACTTAATATAATATAAATTATATAAATTATAATATATATTACTATATAACCAAAATGAGTGATTCTGAGAGTGAAAATGGTGATGATATAGAAAAAGCTTGGAATATTGGACGTTTGGCAATAATTCCCGAAAAATCTAGGGAACGTTATGAAATGACGTACCAAATTTTAAAAAAATGGTGTGGAGTAAAGAATAAAAATACGAGTGAAAAAATCTTGTTGGCATATTTGGTTGAAAGAAACGGAGAAACGGAGCTGCAGGTAGTTTATGGGCCGAATACTCAATGTTGAAAGCGACCATTTTTTTACACGAATCCATTGATATATCCAAGTTTTCAACATTAATTGCCTTTATAAAAAGAAAAAATTTTGGGTACAAACCTAAAAAAGCTAGTGTTTTTACCAAGGATGAAATGTTTAAATTTTTAATTGAAGCACCAGACGAATTGTTTTTAATCCATAAGGTAAATTTAGATTACTTGTAAAAATACGAGGATATATTTCCGACAATGTATTTTTTTAGGTAGCAATGATATTAGGAGTAGCGGGAGCATGTCGCAGAGAAGAGTTATATAAAATGACTATTAAAGATATAGAAGATCGTGAATCTTTTATTATTATAACCATTCCAAATACAAAAACCAATATTCAGCGCACAATTAGTGTCATAAATAAATAAAACGAAAAAATTAATTATTTGAAAATTGTTCGGAAATATATTAAACTGCGGCCAAACAATGCAAAGTTGTTGCATTTATTCCTAAATTATCGGAATGGGAAATGTAAAAATCAGGTAGTCGGTAAAGGTACTATTGGAGCTTTATCATCGATTAATGCACTTCAATAATATACAACCAATCAGAGTAACGATTGTTTAAAATTTCGACCAATAACGTGAATTTCTAAGTGGATAAAAGTTACCTAGGTTTTTCAACTGAATAAATCACACGTGATATTTTATAACTGATAAAAACGCGACTACCATATATATACTTTTGTTTACCTGTTACATTTTTGACATCTATAATTAAGTCAAAAATAGTTAATAAATAATTAAAAATTGTCGATAAATTGTGCAATTGTAGTGTATTAATCTCCCTAAAATACGCTCGAGCTTGATTTTAAATCAGGATAATTTTATTTTTAATTCACTCAAGTTTTGTTACCCTTTGGAAATAACTCTCAATCAAAATCAAAAGATAAAATCGCTCCAGCTAAAGCTGTCGCGATTTTATCATGCTTTTGATTTCGAGTTATTTCCATGGTAACAAAACGTTCGTGTAAAAATAAAATTATCCGATTAAAAGTCAAGCTCTTGTGTATTTACCCCCGAAAATTGCTGAATACTTAAAATTGGAAAAGTTAATTACACTGGTCACTCGTTTCGACGTACTTCAGCCACATTATTAGCCAATAAAGGTGTAGACGTTTTAGGACTAAAAAGACATAGAGGTTGGAAATCTTCGACTGTGGCTGAAAGTTATGTTGAAGATTCTCTTCAAAACAAAAATCTATTTGCAGAAAAGATTCTACATGATGATAATGAATCGCCCTGCAGCGTTTCTGATAATATACTACAATCGTCAGCTTGTGCTTCTACATCACGGACATTTTCTGTTGATACAAATACCGAAAAAAGCAATATTTCAATTTTTATTTCTAGCTGTAATAACTGTACATTTAATTTCAAATAAATTATATTTTTATTTGAAATTTTATTTATTATACTTACCGTTCTAGAACGGTAAGTAAATTACTTACCGTCGTTTTAGCCGTAGCAACCAGTAAAATCAACTTACCGTCGTAGAAACACTACTCGTAAATAAACAAAATAGTCCGATCGTGCAAAAAAGAATTTATGTTCTTTATAATTTATAATATTAAAGTTGTCTTCAAATATTCGTTTTTTATGTGGGTTGAACATTAATTGGGCTTCCATTTTTATAGCTATGTCTGTGGGTTTTATATTGAATGGTAAATTTAGTTTATGGCTAGATTTTAGGATGGTAGTCTCTATATCATTGAAATGAACATTGCTCAAATTGGTGAATCTAGGTACAAGTGTGATTTCAACGTGATCTCTTACATTTACTCTCACTTTTAAATTATGGTTAAATTTATCCATTCTCCTAACATGAAAGTACTTATTATTACAGGTAACATTATTCTTAGTAAGATTACAATTATCAATTTCGTCGGAAGTTACAAGTTTTGCAACGTTTACGTTATTAGAATTATGAACATTAGTAGTACTTTTATTATTATGTGAGTCTTTAAACCTCTGGTTACCTTTTTTCATTTTTTCCAGTTTTTCTAGCTTCTTCTTCTTAGTTTCTTTATTCTTCATTGTTCTATAAATAGCTTCCTCTTGAAATCTTTCATACAATTCTTCGTACTCCAAATAGTGTAGATGCTCTTGAAGTTTTCGATGAAGAAAATTTAATATTGAGTCGATGTACGTACGTTTTTTGTAGTGTTCACGAAGTTTCTTCTTTATTAACCTCTTCTCTAGCTGATCTTTTTGTTGTAGGAAAGGTTTAGGAACTTTTATTACAAATGACTTGGGAGTTAGATCTTTCTTTATTGCGGTATGTAAGAATTTTATATTATTTCTGGTCTTCTCTCGTTTCAATACAGTACTTCTTAGTGTTTGGATTAAAACAGATAACTCTGCTGTGAATAATGAAGCCAACGCATAATTCATGTTCATCAATTCAACAATTATTCTTTAAAAAAGGGGGAGCTATCCAGAACTGTAAATAAAATAAAATATTTTATTTTATTGTTTTTTCTATTTGCTGTTTGAATGTTTAATTAACATACGAAACCGATGATATTATCGAGATCCAAAACTAGATAATGTACTTTCTTTACTAAATTTCTGACGGTAATTATTATTTTAATATGTTTTTGTATAATTTACTAATGAATGTTTTTTTCAATGCAGTCGTGCCTGATGACGAGATATTTTCTCGAAACATATTGCACCAATATCATTTAATAAATATTTTTTCATCGTACTTAATCTGAAGTTTATTATTATTAATATATAGTTTTTTAATATACTATTACGTAACTACAAAAATGGTAAGGTTATTGCCTGTCTCATGCGCGTTTATTCAAGAGTTAACCGACATGTAACGAATAGTGATCTTAATCCATCCAAACAGTTTTCAGTATAAAAACCTAACAACTCTGTAGTTATCTGTTACGATAGTTATGGTTTGATGCCAGACTAGAAAGCTCACTGCTGAAGGTAACTTACTCGCAACATTTCTACCTTCCTCGAAAGGTTTTTTAAAATTCTCTCTATTTCTTTTTATAAAGATTTCAGACTCTAGAGTTAGAGTTTTACTTTAGAGTTTTAGTTTTATTGAAAGCTGTTCTCGCTTCCCTTTTAAGAAGTCATGTCCTCCGATTTAAGTGAACTCGTCTTTTTAAAACAGTTACTAAAGATTTTCGTATACCTTTTTTTCTACTTTTTTTTATTGCCAAGCCAGTAAATTAACATTACTATACATGGCTTTTTCTTACACTAAATAAATTTCAAATTACACAACTAAAACGACCTTACAAAATAATAAACATAAATCAAATTGAATTGTGGTAGTTTCCTTTTAAGACGACAGTAGATGTTCTTTTTGCTGAGGTCAAATGGCTATAGTACTTCTGTGTATTGTATGCGTTCTTGAAACCGGGAAGTCATTGTAGATATAAAGGCTACGATACTGTCAATTTTTAATTCATTGTGTAGTTGATCATTGCTGCTATGTGCAATATTTTGTTTTGTTATACCTGAACCTTATTAATATTTGATTTAGCCGAATTTTCCCAGACAACGCAGGAATAGGTGATGAGTAGTCGAATGAGGGTTTTATAAATTAGAATAGTGTTTTCGCATTTAAGCCTTGTTCTTCTGTTTATCAAGGGATACAGTTGTTCCAACTTTCCGTAACCATGATTAACTTTTTGGTGTATATGGTACTTCCAAGTTAATCTTGTGTCAAGGATTATGCCAAGATATTTGATAGGTTTGTCCGAGTCGTTCCATCTAATAGCTTCTCTGTTAATTGCAATGCCGGTGGGCTTTTAATTCGTTTGAGTGCAAAAACTTTTTCGACACTCTTGGATGGATTTATTGCTATATTCCAAAACTAAACCATTTGACTAGGGTGTTTATAGCTATTTGCAGATTTTCCTGAATATTTTCTCCAAATATTCTGCAACACCAGTACTTTTCTGTTGATCTGTTATTAAGTGTCCATTATCAATATTTACGTGTACCTTTTAACTTCCTACATTTGCAATGATTTATGTAGCCTAATTACGCTTAATCTCCCAAATAGCATTGATCTTAAAATGGTGCAGGTTGTACTGGGCCACCCTTAGTACGCCACTCTTTTCGGCACGTTATCTGTATAAGTCTTCGAAATCATGATTAAGAAGTCCTTGTCTACCAAGGTGCCTGAATTACCTTTCTCTACATCTTCTATCTCCTTTCGGGACGTTGTCTATCTTACGTGCGCAATTAAAAAGAAACAGCTTTTATTCTATATACAAGCTTACGCGACTTTCGTAACTTCCTTGTGGAAGCTACATCAATTAGCAATATTTAAATGCGTGTGCAAATTCCATTTTAAAAGTGAACAGTCACTTCAAATTCCAGCGAGCGTGAAAATTCACATCTATGTCTGGAATACAAATTTGGATTCTAAAGATGGTAGGAAGATCACTTCTAAACCTCAAAATTTCCTTAATGTTACATTTCCTTGGGCGGGGAAGTAGCAGTACAGCCTTCTTCATCCAAGCCGCCTTTTTTATGTTTTTTTTTTTAATATGGGCTACATAAATCATGAGCTGGTTTTGGGAATTAACGGTAGTGATTATTAGATACATCCTAAAATCTTATTTTTTGAGTGATCTCTAATACAATTTACAATAAATGATAATCAACTCGGTTTCTTAGATTTTCATTGAATGGTCCAAACAAGCTTAACATAGCTTTCAATAAAAAAGTAATAAAAGATTTCAATTTTTCCTGTAAACAGAAACTGTTCCGGATTTATTTTTATTCGCAATCAAAATCAGGTCAATCATTTCCCCACATCCTGGTATTGTTATAACTGTTCTACTTGTTCTTAAGAGGAAAAAAGTTTTTATGTTGACAACTACCAATTAGGGTTAAAAACATTATATTTATTTTTATATGTTTTGTACTTATTCAAAAAATTATATTTTAGAAGAAGCTGCTTTTAAACGGACGGATTCCCAAGAAACTCCCCCGACTCCTCTTTTCGACGACGATGTATCTCAACCTTTGGAACCATTTCCCAGAATGGAATTTACAGAGGATGGTTGGGAAATTCAACTACGACAACCGAACAAAAAGAAAATTACCGGACAAAGATTCTGGCGAAAAATGTGGCTTCGAGTCTACCAAACAGGTGACACTTCTTACCTACAACTCTTCAACAACAAAGAAGAGAAAAATCCAGTGCAAGAACTCCCATTACAACCGTGCTATTCCGTTTCGGATATTGGAGCTCAACAATACGATACATTTGGAAAAATTTTCACCGTGAAAATCCAATATATTTTCTATAAAGAGAGACCGGGAATTCGACCTGGACAAGTAAAGAAAGCCGAACGAATTACAAATAAACTTAGCCAATTTGCTGCATATGCAATTCAAGGTGATTATCAAGGTGTTAAAGAATTTGGAAGTGATTTAAAAAAGCTGGGTCTACCAGTAGAACACGCGCCACAAGTATCCCAATTAATGAAACTAGGCTCATTAAGTTACGAAGACCTAAAACGGTTCTCATTTTCAATGGAAGAAGCATTATTTAAAATGAATGCCCATCGAGATCGTGCTTTACAATTCAAAATGGAAGAGGTGCAAATTACTGCAGTCGATGAACTTTACGTAGAACAAGACGCCGAAGGTCACGTTGAAAAGCAAATAGCTCGTGTGAGACTATTCTTTTTAGGATTTTTGACCGGAATGCCGGATATCGAGCTAGGTATTAATGATATGCGGAGACAAGGAAAAGAAGTCGTCGGTAGGCATGATATAATCCCGGTAGCAACTGAAGAATGGATTAGATTGGAAGCCGTCGAGTTTCATTCTTGCGTCCAGCAAGACGAGTACGAAAAATCGCACATTATTAAATTTCAACCTCCAGATGCTTGTTATATTGAATTGATGAGATTTAGAATTCGACCACCGAAGAATCGGGAACTTCCTTTACAATTAAAACCAACTATTTGTATTTCAGGAAACAAAGTAAAATCATGTTCTTTTCCAATTAATTTAAATTTTAAAATTAAAATTTTAGGTTGAATTGCGCGCTGATGTGTTGGTGCCAGGTTTTGCTTCAAGGAAACTTGGCCAAGTACCTTGCGAAGATGTAATGATAAGATTTCCGATTCCCGAGTGTTGGATTTATCTTTTTCGGGTGGAGAAACATTTTAGATACGGTTCGGTAAAATCGACTCATAGAAGGACGGGAAAAGTGAAAGGAATCGAAAGGATTTTGGGCACCGTAGACACTTTACAAGAGAGTTTAATTGAAGTTACTTCCGGTCAAGCGAAATATGAACATCAACACCGGGCGATTGTCTGGAGATGTCCTCGTTTGCCCAAAGAAGGACAAGGTAAAATTGTTTTCCTTATTATTATTATATAGGGTCCTCTTGCTTGGATCTGAATTGCTTGGTCAAACTTCATCAACGTAATTTATGGAACCAAACTGAAAAAAAGTTCCTGTAAAGATGTGAATTAACTTTTTCTTTATAGTAAAACTATTTTTAAAAAGTTAAAAACTTATTTTTTTGAAACTTGATTACAAAAAGACACTGAATCTAATACAATGAGTATTGATACTAGACTAAATTATGTCTAGTTGAGCGCATAAATTTATTACGGCGATTACAAAAGAATCTGCTGATTATTTATTATATATTTTGATTATTTGTTCTCGGCTTATAACTCCTCCGGGCCAAGATAGGATTACGGCGGTTATATCGGCGGTAATTCCTCAACTGGAATTTGATAACTTTTATTGGTGTTCCCTTTTTTAATAAAAAATTACAATAAAAGATATTATAAGCAAACAATACATAATGTAATCGTTAATATAACCAATTGATTGATTATTATTAATTGAATTTAAAAGTTCTTGTTGTTACGTTATTGTTTTTTTGTTGGCTTGGTCAAATTTACATTTTCTAGTTTTTTAAAATTATTTGTATACTCGATAAATTTAATATTGCTATTCAAAATTTTCTTATAATTTTTAATTACTTTATTTTTAATTTTAAATTCACAATTATTAATATTTTTAATAAGCCATGGATTATAATGGTCTGTTTTTCTTTATTACATTTTTGAATTAATTTATTTTTTTTTAATTTGCAATTTTCATAATTATCGTCAATATTTAAAATATGAATTTCACATAGAGAATTATTATTAATAAAATGTTCTATTTCATGATTACATAAACAAGGCTGATCTGAATTAATAAACAATTGATCTTTAACTCCTAAATATTTAAATGTTGGAGTTATTTGTTTAAATGTGTTATTATTCAAAAATATCGGTAGCGCACTCAAAGAATAATATTGATTACTAACTATCGGTATTACTAACACAAATACATAGTGTTTCTCATTTTGATAAACTTTAATCTTAATTAACGATTCTATATGATAAATCTTGTCGACTATTATATCAAAAGGAAATTCGTGATTAACATTTAAATGAATATTTTTAATACAATCTAAAAGTAAGTTTGATTCGATTACGGTAGGATGTAAAATGCCTAATTTTGCAAAAGTGATCGTCTGCAGTAAATCTTGTAATCTATCTCTTAATTGATCCAAGATTATTAATTGGTGATTTAATATCTCTAGTGCGTTTACTCTTACTCTGTTTTCTCTGCCTTTAATGCTAATTCTTCTTGATTTTTTACCATTATTTCTATTGACTTTTCAAAATTTGTCGTAACGTTATCTAATATTAGCAATTGTATGTTCATAACGTTTTTCATTTTTTCTTGGTTGTTTCATAGATTCAATAGAATTTCTTCATGTCGTTTTCCATCTTCGGCATCTAAATTGCCTGTTATGGCCTTTATAATTCCTCCCATAAAATTTACTGCACCTCGTTTGTATGTTGTGGTTAATTCGGTCGCTTCGAAGTATTCTTGCACTCTGGCAATTTCTTGCTCTTTTAAATTTTCTAATTCTTGTAGATGTTCTGTAGGAATTCCGTGTTTTATAAAACTCGTTTCTTGTTTTATAAAGTTTTCCCAAACAGTTAAAAGGTTTGAATAATCTTTCTGGATAATTATTTCAAATTGATTTTCTACATTATATGCCACACCTAGTTTGATGGGTAATATTCCTGCTTGATTATCGATTTTACTTATTTCTGCTGATCCTCTTCCTATGAGGATTCTGGAAAAGATCCAGATTTTAAAGAATTAATATGATATTTTATTTTTAGAATTTTTAACTTCTACTGTATTGTTATCAAAAATGTGCGTTATTATGTATGGTAGTAACAGTAACGCTCTTTTGTCTTTTTAGTATAATATTTGGAAGGTTTTACATAAACTTGTTGACCGATTTGAAATTTTCTTAGTTCACGTTTTTCGTTTAATTTAGTTATTTTCTTCGCTTTAACCTGTTGCATTTTTTGAGCTATGCTATTATAAAGATGTTTTGTTCTTTCTTTATGATTTTGTATGTATTCTTGAAAATAAATGTTATCGTAATACAAATCTAATGGTTCTCTGGAATTTGTGTGACCATATCGCACCGTGGCAAGAACAGTGACATAACTCAAAAATGCAGTATTTGGGAAATAACAAATAAGAGAAAACCATAAAACTTAAATTGCAATAGTATAAGTTTCTGTTAAATTTCAGGTAAGTATTTTTGGCAGTAAATTCTATTATATTCTAAAGAATAATATTAAGGATAAACCACCAGGTCAAAACAGGTGAGGTGTCTGAGTTATGTCACTTTTCTTGCTTCTCCAAAATCTTTTTTTTGTTGTGACCTATCTATCAAGTATCACTTATGTCACATTTCAAACCTAAATTATAATATTTATTTAGCTTAATTAACCTCAGATTAGACTACTTATAATAAAAAAATAAGAAATTAACTGTTTTATTAGCTTATTTAAACTACAAATATTAAATGAACGTAAAGTAATTAGTAAACAATTTACATAAACATCGATTCATAAATGGGCTTATACAATGTAGGAATACATTTTGTCGAGATAAGGTATTTAATATGAGCCTGCTTTGTAGCAGAGATTTCAATTTTTTTTTTGTATGCCGAAACGTATTTTATTGTAGAGATGCTCTCTTGCCTTCTCCTGGTTTTATTATTTACATTGATTTGCGCATATTCTTTTTGTTTGTACGTAGTTTTCACAAAAAGAATGCCGGGGTCAGTCTTCTGCACTTTAATTACTTTTATGTCGGATATTTTTATCTGTTCGTTGTTTGATGTTTTGCTGTAGTTTGACCCTATCTGTTGCGAGAGCTGTTTCAAATCTACAAAATCCTCATAACCCAATTCTGTTACTTTATACGAATTTCCTGTTTTTCTCGCAGACCGAATTAATCTGACATAATCTGTGGGAATATAGATGTTGCCCGATTTCAGAGCTCGTTTAATTGACTTCACTGTGACAGAATGCACATTGTCCCCTTCATTTTGTGTGTGACCCCTGATAAGAAATTTGTGTGTGATCGATTTGATTTTCAATTGTTGCACAGCGTACAGGTACATTGCCATTATAAATTTGTTCTTTTGCTGGCCGCAACAATTATCCGAGTAGAGTACAATTTCAAGGTTATCGTCGTTTTTAATGTTAGCTTTTTCTTCTAAGTATTTCAGAACGCTAGAGCCGATTTCTATGGCACCCCGATTTCCTTGACCTTCATGCCAAAAAAAGCACTTGACGTAATCTGACTGAAGTTCGTTTACAGTTAAGTTGTAGCTGTTGATTTTGCTTCGTAAAAAAAAAAGGCATTCGTATCCCCTTTTGGTGCTGGGAGCACAGCTTGAAGATCATAAGTGGCGACTGTAATTTTTCCTTCGCTTTCTTTTGCTTTCTTTTTATCCTCTTCTTTCTCTGCTCTTGACAAAACTTTCTCCTTTAAATGTTTATCGTATTTTTCTTGTATCGCTTTTTTTTCTTCTTTACTTGAGTTGTTATAGGAGCTGCATAATTCGCATTGATCCTTTTTTGGGGTAAAAAAGAGATGTTAAAATTGCTGTTAAAAATTCGGGAATACATCGTGAGATTTGCAAATGGAAGGTTTTTTCCCTGCGCTCGTTTTTGTAGTCGCGGTGTAAATCAGCCAAGCTTTTCCCACCTTCTATAAACTCCCGAGTAGTTTGCGCGCGCAGATAATGACTGTCAATTCTTGGGATTGTATTAATATGAGCAATGACACTATCTTTTATTGCGGCATCTATTTTAGAGTGATGTCCGTGTTTTCCTCTGAGATCTTCTTGAAGAAATCCTTCGTTTAATTTGCTTATTACAGTCCTAATAGGTCGGTCATTGATGTCCAGTGTGGCTTTGAAGAAAAATTTGCAAACACGTACGTTTACTTCGTTGATTACGAAATGGAATGCGTGGTTACATTGACGCGTACTTCCTTCTCTTTTGTACTGATACCGAGGTGTAACGGCGGTCATACTTCTACCGATAAATTCTCGCTGGGATTTCAGACTGCCAAGTGACCAGTATTTGTTAAATATTTCGAGCCTTTTATTTTCTTCTATTTTCCATGAGCATTGTTGTTTGCATTTTTCATTACACGCCGGACGTACCTTTCTTGCCTGCATTTCTGTTTTGCGAATTGATGATGATGTATAAGGTTTCCCAGTATTTCGGAGGAGTTTAGCTTTAGACTTTTTCCACGCAACCAGATTTGCTTTCCTTTTCTTACCTTTTCTCTTGCGATCTGCTTGGGTATTCTCTGCTTTATCCTCTGTCTCGTTAGTGATATTTTCATTCTCTTTCGATCTTGATGACTCCGACGTATTTTCAGAATCAGAAAATGAGGGCATAATATGAAAATGTGATTCTGCTGATTCTTGTTGTGGAACACCTGATTTAACCCGTTGTAACCTCAATCGCATTGTATGCGGATTTTCAGTACGCTGCCATCTAGAGTATTGTATTCTTCTGTCGTTGTTTGTTTTAATTTTCAGACTTTTATTGCTGGTGTTTCTATTAAGCGCTTCCGTCCTCCTTGTAAGTCCTTTTTTAATGTCAGCAGTAGCAGCAACAGCTGCCACCATTTTCCTACCTCTGTATCCTTGCATAGGTTCCATACCAAGCCTAAAACAAACAAATTTTAAGCTACATTATTAATATTTAGTTCCTAAAGTTCTTTATTTGAAATTACAAAGTTAGGTAAATACAGTGTAAGAAATACATTTAAATCAAGAAAAGTGACCCAACACAAAATACTGATACTTTCAGACAGGAAAAGTGACACAAGTCGAAATAAAACAGTACAAGAAAAAAGGTTTACAGATAATTTCAAAAAAAGTGACACTTTTTTACTTATGACTATTTTAATAATTATATTCCACTTACCTTGTTCAACGAAAACTGTCACAACTGAAAATATGTCGTTTATCTTGACCGAAACATGCACACTTTCTTGTAGCAACACTAAAGTGACACTGTTCTTGCCATAATAAGTAATGAACTAGACTAAAACAAAACTGACATAACTGCCTTCTGACGGATAAATTGTGAGTTTGAAATGTGACATTTTTCTGCACGTCGGGGGCACACCAGACCTATTTATTACTGACATAACCTCAAAATTGTCATTTTTTGAGTTGTGACACTATTCTCGCCGGGGTGCGATATAAAAGTTCAAAAGGTGATACGCCCGTTACTTTGCGAGTTGACGAGTTATATCCTAATACAGCTAATTTCAATAATTCTTTTATATCACGTCCAATTTTTTGAGACTTTAAGATTCTTAAATGTTCTAATAGGGTTCAATGTAAACGTTCTATTGGTGCATTTGAATTAGCATTTTGCGATGTCGTATAATGAATATTTACCTTGTATAATTTCAATAATTCTTTTAATGTTTCCACAATAATATATTTTGCACACCACATTTCTTTTATTATTTATAATGCAGAAGTATCGGTAAGTATTCGTTATATTAGAGTTTTCAAAATTTGTTACCTTTCTTCTCCGCTCTGAAATACTTAATTCAGTAGTATAAATATTCTTTTTTAATCCATCACGCATAGTCACTTAATAGTCAGTAAATATTTTCTCTCCATTTTCCACATTTCTCCATGCAGTCTTTTTTCTTTTGTAGGTTTCACTTTTTTCTTATAAAAACATACACAAGCACACTAAGGAATGTTTTCTTCGACTATTGTAGGTTCCATTTTCATACCTTGCTTCTTGCACCAAATTATCTTGACTTTGAGTTTTTTGATTTTCACTTACATCGTCTTTGGTAATAGTTTTATATAAATTGTAAAATTTTGTTCTTCCTTTTGAATTATACTTTCTTGCGGCTGGGTTTGTTTCTTCATTGTTCGTTTATTTTGCCTTTGATACAAGGTAACTGAACGACGCTTTTCTTCATATTCGGTAAATTTTCAGTCAATTTATTCAATGTTGCTAAGGATCTAACTTTTGCCATTAGTTAGTATTCTGAAAGAAATAGAAATTTGTCTTTCTATGTGGAACTTCTTCAAATTCGGTAAATTTTCAGTCAATTTATTTAATGTTGCAGTTTTATTCTGATTCTTACACTAAAAACGATTTTTTTTAGAATTTACACTCTAAAAATTGTTAAACTTAACCTGAAAAAGTAAAAATCTTTATGTTTATCTTATATGAACTTTAGTAATACTAAACACTGGAAGTATGCATGAAAAATAGCGGACGGTTGGGATTCTGCGAAGTATGTGGTAATAAAAGTACCAATGGCATGAAGAAAATAGAATAATTACTGATGCTAAATGTGTAATACTTAATGTTCACCATAATATTCGCTTTAATGTACACCTGAAGAAAAAGTTGATGAAACCACTAAACAGAGGTTTCATAATATGCATGATTGAGGCGAGGAATGCATAAAAAGCACTAAAGCGCCGGTGTGCACGTGATAATGCGCATCTCGCAGTTAACAATAAGATAAAAATGGTGATGAAAACGAAAAAAACATATTGTTTTAAGCAAAATGTTTTAATTTTTCCACAAAATATTGATGAATTCTCTTGATGAATATCTTTCAGGTTCAAATAGAAAACGATATTGCTATTTAGATGTGTAAAGAATTTCATTATGATCTGTTTGAGATATCGTATCCAAGTGTTGTAAAATCGTATCTTTGAGAAAGTGACATTTAAATAAAAACTGATTTTTTTTTCAATATCTAAGTAAATTTCAAGGGGTTAAGAATATTTTTATTTATTTTCTAGGATGTCAAAGTATATTCGTAAAATGAGAAAATGCCTTGTATTTAATGTTAGTATCTCAACAACTATAAGATATTTTGAAAATCGGTTTCTTACATTGAAAAGCTTATAATTTGTATTAGATATGCTGTTAGTTTTATAATGGTTTATTGAAATCTACATTTGTGCAATTTTTTGAAAATTTATTGGTGATAATTGTTTTGCTTAGAAAATGAAAAAAATGTTTCAAAATTAATATCTCAAAAACGACATCATGTTCTGAAAAGCTGTTTATTTCATTGGAAAGTTTACAATTTATATTGCAAATGGTGACAATATCATAAGAATTCATTAAAACTACGATTTATTATGGTTTTTTGAAAATGATTTTTTTATTCCGAAAAATGAGAAAATGCCTTAACTCTAAAAGTTAATATCTTAAGAACTAAAAGATATTTTGAAAATCGGTTTGTTACATTGAAAATCTTATAATTTGACTTATAATTTTATAATGATTTATTGAAATCCAGATTTATTACGATATTTTGAAAATGTAGTGGATATAAATATTCTCCCTAGAAAACGCTTTATATTAAAAGTTAATACCTCAAGAATTAAAAGATTCTTTGAGGTTAATCAACAAACCATCAAGTTGAAGCTATGGTTAGTATTCTGGGTAACATCTGATTAGTACGTTGTCTTTCGATAGATCCTTATATTTTTCAATACAGTGGAACCTCGGTATACGACTGCTTTAAAATACGACCAATTCGGAATACGTGCTGTTTTAACGAAACGAATTTTGCTCGGTATGAGACATTTATTCGGTAAACGATAAAAAAAATTTGTGAGAATTTTCCGTCATTTTTAATTCAATAATACGTGAAATCTTTGAACAAGCAGCGCTATGATGTCTATACTAGGGGATTGTGGGATTCCCCCCTATTCGTGAAATTAGTTTTTAAGACTTCATGTAAAGTGAAGAGTTTTAGTAACGAGAGTCGGTGTATGTGCAGTTCTTTCGGTGTACTAAATCTGCTAGACTTCGCAATTTATAAGTTCTGATTATAAATTTTAAGTAAAATTTTATTAGTGTTATTACTATTAAGAAGGCAAACGGAAAGCAAAAGAAAACTAAAAAAAATGACAAGAATCACAATTGAACTGAAGTGGGGATTGTAAAATGAAGCCTTTACTGATCTACCATTCTGAAAACCCGAGGGCATTTAAAAAACATAAAGTCCAGAAGTCTCAGCTGCCAGTTATGTGGAGATCAAATAGCAAAGCTTGGGTAACGAGAAAATATTTCACTGAATGGTTTAACGTTGTGTTTAGACCAAGTGTAAAACGTTATTTAGCAGGAAACAATCTACCTTTGAAAGCTAACTAATGCACTTGCTCATCCACCTTGTTTGAATTGCTTTGATTGTGTTTTGTCTGAGTTCGATTTTATTACTGTAAACTTTCGTGGCAGAAAGTTTACAGTAATACCACTCCTCTCATTCAGCCTATGGATCAGCAGGTCATAAGTAATTTCAAAAAACTTTATAGTAAAGCCTTACTCCAGAAGTGCTTTGAAGTAATCTCCGAGACACAATGAACTCTCAGAGAGTTCTGGACAAATCATTTTAATATTGTACAAGCTATATCGCTCATTGATAAAGCTTGACAGGAAGCTTCTCACAGCACAATGAATTCCGCTTGGAGAAATTTGTGGCTACAAGCAGTAACCGAAAGAAATGTCGAATCTAGGAGCTCTATAGTGAAGGATATTGTTTCCCTGGCCAGATCCATGGAACTGCATGTATGTGATGATGATGTAGAAGAATTACTGAAAGAACATAATCATGAATCAGATCACTCAGGACTTACAGGAAATGGAAAACGATGAGCATCAAACTAGAATGGATGGACTTTCTTCTGACGCAAATGAAGAAGAGGTAAAAAAGGCTTCTTCATCATTAATCAAAGAAATCCTTGCAAAACCAAGTTCAAACAAGTCGTAACAGCATCGCTTGGGAAGATCAGACAATGTCACATTTTAGAGACATTTTAAGAAAAAGACCAGCACAAAGATCTTTGGACAGATTTTTAACAAAAGTTGCTAATCCAAGTGTAAAGTGGAAGAAGATAGAAAAGTAACAAAACCCAGAATCAGGCTCTTCTTCTTTAGAATAGAAATTTTTTAATTTTTGTTTTTATATTTTAGTAGTAGGGTTTTAACCACAGTTTGTTGTGATTTAATAATTATTACTGAAATAATTAATTTAATATCGTAACTTTAAAAATCAATAATAAAGTTGAGTTTTTTACAAACAGTGTCTTAATTAGATTTATCATTTTTTTGTAATTCGCGACGGTAATGAAAGCTATTACAGTACTCAAACGGGTGCTGTAATGAGACTCGTTACAGCATGCGATGCTGTAATGAGATTTTAGTAACATTTTATGGAACCAGTTCACGTTGGTGACATTGGGTCCTTAATTTTTCTAGTTGTCAATGTGACAATTATTGTCTATGGATGTTTAAACACGTTCTTAGCATCGAATACAAGGTGCACAATATGAAGACATTGAACTCTGAACAATTTCTCTTATTTTAGGAGGTGTACATAAAACATTTTTTCAGGTGAATACATTTTGTGTTTTGAAAATTTCTAATTGTCAATTCAAATTTCTATTTTCAAGTGTTACAGTGGTACTAACTGCTACAAACCTATTACCCTGCATTGTCAAAATTTATTTTATTTTTGTAAAAAAAAACTCGTGGCATCGCCACTCGTTTTTCAACTTGAATTCGTGCATTTCATGCGTGTCTTACGAAACTTGTTTTTTAATATACTATTACATTACTTGATATGGGAAAGGTTGGTTCGATATACGTCTTATTCGGTATAAGTCCAAATATAAGGAACGGATTATGGTCGTATACCGAGGTTCTACTGTATGTACAATAGTTCAAAATTTGAATTTTCCCCCTTTAATTAAAATGCGCAAATTTAAGAAATATTATATTAAATTACCCCTAAAAACTTTTATGTTGTGATACGGTCGGGACTATGTATCGTTATGTACATATTCTTATCAAAATTATTGATTTTAGGTGCTTACACAACACACAATATGGTTTGCCGGTTAGCTTTAACCAGTTACGATCAGATGCCTGAAAAATTAGCTGAATATTGTTACGTTGAATTTACGATGCCAGCAACTCAAGTGAGTCACACAACAGTTCGAAGTGTTAGTTTGCAGAATTCCGATAGCGATGAACCACCAGAAAAATACGTTCGTTATTTAGCGAGACACGAATATAGGTAAAATTAGGAAAATTAAGTAAAATAATAGCTTTATTAACAACTTTGAATAATATTAATTTAGGGTTGGAATTGAACATACGGAAGGTCAAGGTCCTGCGGCTTATGAAGTGGCAACTTCAGTAACTCCGAAAACTCCAGCAACTATACCAGAACAAGTACCGAATGCGGCTGAAAGTAGTACGGATAGTGATTAAGCTAATTAAATGAATGAATAAAATTAAAAAAATGATAAGCTTACAAGTAATAATTAAAATATAAGTAACTAACTGTGAATAACGAGGTAATTATATCGATTTAATTATATATCTAGTGAAAACTAAAAAGTTCTTTTCCTGGTTAAATCAGCTTTCTAATAAAAACCTGATGAGTTTTGCTTATGATATAAAACAAATATTGGATATAGAAAAATGGAATAGCAAAACTAGTTCTAAAAACTGGTACAAAACGTGTTCTTACTCCAAAAGTAATATATAATTGGATAATGTATCATATAAATAAATCTATATCTTAAAAAAATATCTATCTCGCTTGTAAAAAGAGATTAATAACAAGAATATGTGGACAATATTACAAAAAAATATTATAAAAAATGTTATGCAATAAAAGTTTAAAATGAATTTGTAAAAAATATTCTTAAATGAATTAATTAAAAAAATAGTGTTTTATTTCCACATATCAAAAATATAAGTGTTGTTATATTTAATTATTATATCATTAAACTTTTGTACCTATTACTTCCTTTATAATTTCACGTTAATGTTCAAAGAACAAAAGATAACATACAGGCTAGTAGACCAAAGAAGTTAAATTATTCTAGTAATAAATAATCGTAAAAATATAACGTTAAATATAAATTGATTGTAATAATAAAAAAAATACATTAACTTTGATAATACACATATAAAGATAAAATAAAAAATATATTTGTAATTGTAAGATAGTGATTATTGTAAAACGGATATTCCTTTGACATATCCATAATGATTACTATTAATATATGTTAAACGTTATTATAACGGAGAATTGGTTTGTGGAGGAGCACAAAGAAAAAGAATGGTATTATTATGTACTACTTTAAATTTGTAGCATGTTGACTAGTTTTAGACGAATATAAGCTTTTTATTTCCTGTATTATGTCCAAGTATTTAACGTTAACGTTCATTTTAACATTTTCCGCCGATTAGATTCGTCTTGTTATCAAGATATAAAGAAATCTGATCGGTTTGAGTCAAGCTCTAGTCACTAATTGTTAAGGTGTAAATGTGTAAAAATAGCCAGTCAACGGATGACACCGCAAAAACAAATAATAATGGATAAATAAATAAATGTGTAAAATCAAAAATTTTTAGATTTTTATTGTATTTTATTTATATCTTTAATGAGAGTACAACCGGAGTTGAAAAAATAACGTCTTCAACGAAAAACTTCTGTCATGGAACTTCCATCTAGCAAAGGCATATTTAAACTAATGGAATTTCGTTAATAATAATAATGACCTGTAATCCCAGGAAAATTAAAGGAGCAATACAATAATAACAACGAATAATACACAGGATAAATAAGAAAATTCGATAGCAACAAACCGCCCAGCAACAAACTTATCCCCTTATATTTCCACCTATTTTTCGGGCCCATATCTTCGTTATCTACAAAGATAGCAAAAAACTAAGCACACGGTTGGAAAGCTTGGTCTTTTCTCTATCTGAAACCGAGTTTTCGCCGAAATGTTGATAATACGAGCAGAAACGACATACTGCATTTAAATCACCTCAAAATTGCCCAACTTTAAGGCCTTGTGCAGCCGTTACCAGACGGAAAAGAAGCAAACGGTTTAAACATTCGAAAAGAGCTAACCTTGGCCTATCTTATTCCGAATTTTCGTCCGTCAATATCTGCCGGCGTCTATAAAAGAAACGCTCCTGGGAAGAAACCTACAGGTGGCAACTCGCAAATACTTCTTGTCATATTAAGTTTATTATTTTAACGGGGAGAAAACTCTAGAAACTCTATATTCATCTTATAGGAACTTTTCTGCTCTTTCTAACGGCGTGAGACGCACTTCGCTTACGCGTTTGCATATGCGTTTTTTAAATTGATAAACTGAGTTAAAATGCAAAGATGCGGATGAGTGCGGGAAGTTAGTCCCCCCTTTTTTTATTTTAAATTTTTTTATTGTTGTTCTAGATTGTTCTAGAGTTGTTCTACATTGTTCCAAAGCGGCAAATCGAAAAAATAAAAACTCCGCGAGAAAACCGAAAAAACAGGTTTTTTGACTAGCCCCCCATTTTTGGAAAAATCAAATTTTCTTTGTTGTTCTGGGTTGTTCTAGTTATTGTTCTAGAAAATCAAAATTATGGGTTACAGCATTACGAAGTTATAACTAAAAATAGGTTTGGCCGCCGAAATGTCTAGTTGATTGCTGTGACCATAGTTTTTCTATTATCAATAAAATTACATATTACAAATATACCGGTGTCCCTCAAAAGTGGCTCACCCCCATATTTTTCTTTATTATTGGTGAAATAAGAAAACCATGTGGAATGCATAGTTAGATCGCTAAAACAGATTATTACGACATGAAATCATTCTTTTTGTACTTCCGGTTATACCGGATGTGAGTACTAATTTTGTTATTTTTTTAAATCTATAATTTTTTTTCTTCAGTTGGGTTTATAGTATAATTTCACATAACTTTTACTTGAAAAAATTTTCACGATAGCTTATAATTTTTGAAAAAAAATTATTTTCGTTATTTTATAACGTTTCAGTACCTTCGGAAAATGTATTACAACTTTTGACGCATAGTAGCTAGGTTAATAGTATAAACTACGTTATGTCCCTCTTGATTTGCTATTTCTCGAGCAGTGATCACTGCTATGCTTTAGTCAGTGGTTCTTTTTTAATAATGGTGTAAATTAACAGTTGTATTAAATTAGTTTTAAAAGAAAAACGCGATCAAACAATTAAGTTTAATTCAATTATTTTTGGTTTTTTTATTTTTTTCTTCATTTTTTGTCTTTTACACTAAATGTTCTGCAGCTGATACTAACTTACAGTGTCCATTGTACATTATAATTTGGATTGTTTACTTTATTTTGGTTAAAACCTTTCAGATCACCTGACCTCACACCTTTAGATTCTTTTTATGGGGCAAAATCAAAAATGAGCTGTATAATACACCAGTAAGGTCTCGTGAGGTATTAGAAAATAAATCGAGTTAGAAATTGTATTACCTAAATATCTCCGCAGGAATAACGTCGAGTCGTTAGATCGACAATACGCAAGATACAATTATGTCAAAATCGAGGCGGGAGCATTTTGAAAATTTAGAAAATTAGTTTTTTTTACTTACAATTGAATTAAATTTAATTGTTGGATAACGTTTTTCTTTTAAAACTAATTTAATACAATTGTTAATTTACACCATTATTAAAAAAGAACCACTAACTAAAGCATAGCAGTAATCACTGCTCGAGGAATAGCAAATCAAGAGGGACATAACGTAGTTTGTACTATTAACCTAGCTACTATGCGTCAAAAGTTGTAATACATTTTCCGAAGGTACTAAAACGTTAAAAAATAACGAAAATAATTTTTTTTTTTTTAAATTATAAGCGATCGTGAAAATTTTTTCAAGTAAAAGTTATGTGAAATTATACTGTCTACCCAACTGAAGAAAAAAAAATTATAGATTTAAAAAAATAGCGAAATTAGTATTCACATCCGGTGTAACCGGAAGTACAAAAAGAATGATTTCATGTCGTAATAATCCGTTTTAGCGACCTAATTATGCATTCCAAATGGTTTTCTTATATCACCAATAATAAAGAAAAATATGGGGGTGAGCCACTTTTGAGGGACCCCGGTATACTTATGATAGCTAACGCAGTCTGGAACAGCTAATATTTTTCTAGAAGAACTCTCTAAAGGGCACTTTACTCTTTGAAAATTAAAGTTTTTGGAAGTTTCAGTCAGTAATTCTTGTGTCAGCGGTTTTATATTACACAATAAGAATTAAAAAAACATAGAACAATCTAAAATAACTCAAACTTTGCCGATTCAAATTGTTCTAGATGTGTTTTACGTTTAACACGGACATTAATTTTACAAAATCACATATTTTTTGTTGCTCTAAATTGTTCTTGTTGTTCTAGATACTTAAAATGTTTATTTAATCACTGCGGCATTAGTTCTTTTAAAGTTTCATATTAAAAATTAGTACTTACAACAATTAAAACAATTCAGAACAGCTGTTATTTTCACTAGAAAAACCTTAAATTTCAGTTGTTGTGATATAGGACAGGTTTTGTTGAATCAGTGAACCCAATCTTTAATATAATAATAGTTTTAAAAAACTAAAAAAAGTGTATTTTATTTTGTATAAACTAAGTAATAAATTAATAAGTAAACTAAACTAACAAATAAAACAATAACTATTCGATCAGTATTACTATATCAGTACAATAACTTATTCTACGGTAAACTATAACTAAATAAACTAAATTATGGAAATAAACTAATATCATGGAATAATACGGTTACATCACTTTGCTCATTTATAAACATACAGTGTGTCCGTAAAGTAACGGATATATACGATAAAATCATAATAAACGGTTTATGGAAAAATCCCTGAAACGGGTCTAATGATTTAAATTTTTTACAATTTTGAGCCTAGCTGTGACTAAATTTAAATAGCATGGCCATCTCTCGAAGTATTTCTCGAAGTCTGGCCTACTAAATGTTGCAAGGGAAGTTCAACAAATCGTGGTTTTGGCTGGGTAAGAAAACCCTCATGTTACTGTAAGAAGTATTGGGTCTAATTTCGACATTAGTAAATCAACGGTTCATAAAATTTTAAAACCGGCAAAATATCACTCCCATAAAGTAAACCTGATTCACGAGCAATGAATCGTAGTTTTTGCAACAACAATTTTGCAACGATGACGAAGACTTTGTCAAAAACATAATTTTTTCGACGAAGGGACATTTACATTGAGTGGATAAGTAAATAGACAAAGTTGTCGGTATTGCGCTACCCAAAATCGAAATTAGTCAAGAAAGTCGCACACCCAAAGATTTGAGAAAATCTTAAGTGGAAAGAGATGTTTAAATTTTTTCAAAGCGATGTCATTCCTTCCATCTCGATAATGTTGAGACAACTCAATTCCAACGGCAGTTATTCCAACAAGATGGCGCGCCGCACACCTCAAGAAGCTTTACTAAATCAGTTTTTGACATTCAGGGAATTGTTTAGAATAATTGGTTACCATAGTTATTCATGGCTACTGCTATTTTTATGATTTATACAAATTTGAAGTAATTAAACTTTAAAGTAATTTTTCTCCAAAATTTTCTTATGTAACCAATATTAATATTGACTGTACTAGATTCAGAAAAAAATCCTCTTTCATATTCCGCAATAGAAATGGGGGATTGGCATTTAAAAAAAATATCGATGACGCCATAACTCGTCTAAAAATGGCGGAAAAAATTTGAAATCTACATCAAAAAATTGCAAAAAATTTAAATCTTTTGACCCGTTTCAGGGATTTTTCTATAAACCGTTTATTATGATTTTATAGCCTACATCCGTTACTTTACGGACACACTGTATATATTTTATGATTTTGTAAGTATTATTTTATGTTGCCTTGTTAATTATATTTATATTTTTTTTTGTTTCTGTTCAAATAATTTTGTATCTTGTTCTTGTTATCATTATTTCTGACTCAACAAACAGTTTATTATTATTATTATTATAAAAATGTTAAAATACAGGGTGATTCACATAAGAACCGACACAGAGCAGGGACATGTGGAGGACAATAAATTAAGATGATTTAACGCAACTTATCTCTATACTAAGTTGTACCCCTCAGGAGTTATAGGCCTTCAAAGTTGGGTCTTAAATTTTTAAAACATTGAATATTTTCGTAATACATTAAGCTAGAAAAACCAAATTTGGTATACGTTATGAGTGTTCTGAGGGTATTAATTAGTAGCAAGTTGAGATTAATTGAGGCATTCCAAAGGGTTGATTAAGGGTGATGGTCCCCTAAATGTTGACAGATTTTTTTAACCTTTTGGTGGATTTAATGCATTATTACCTCATTTCATGTGGAATTTAATTCTAAAACTTTTTTTAGTCTTATTACTTTTTAAAAAACATTTTCGTTTTCATTAAAAACTCAAATAACTAAAGACACGTATTTCGTTAATGCTACTTAAAATCATCGAAAATTCAGTAGTCGGCTGTGAAATTGTACGTCAAACTTGACAAATAGGTTATAAAACCTTGTTGTCAAATAACTTTATACAGTATTGTTAAATACCCGGGTATTTATTTTCAAGGGTAAATATCCTGGATATATACCCGGGGGTATTTACCCAAGATGGGTACTTTGAGGTATTTATAAATTTAATTTAAATTGAGTTGATGGCAGTTTTGCAAGCACTTCAAGAATGCAGAGTCGCTTATCGACATACCAAACTTATTTAGAACATCTACAAGAATGCTACAATGACGGTAAAATTGTATAAAAGTACTGAAGAGAGTAAAAGTAGTAAAGTACTGATTGTGAGTAAAACAAGGCGGGACACTGTTGAACTCAAATTGTTCATCACAGTCCTCAGAGTGCATTTAAACAACTGACTTAAAGGAGGTGTGTGCAAGAGTCGTGCTAAATATCAACAAGGAGAAATCAAAATTTATGATAAATCTTGTTCCCAGCTCTAACATCAACATTGAGGATAATGAGATTCAGAGGGTTCACAGCTATGTATATCTTGGCTATGAGGTTCGTGTATCGAGAGATAATCAAACAAGCGAACTAAACAGAAGGATTTCAAAGGCTTTCAATCAATGCGTGTTTCCGGTTATGACATAAGGCTCCGAAACTTTAACATTAACGGTAACCACTGTCAGGAGGGTCCAAGTAGCGCAAAGACAGATGGAGAGGTCGATCCTGGGTCTAACTCTGAGGGACTACATACGAAATGAAGACCTATGAAGAAGAACTGGCGTAAATGATGTGGTCAACATTGTGGCAAAGCTTAAGTGGAACTGGACGGGTCATGTCGTGCGAATGAAGACAAAACGGTTGCTTGAATGAAGACCGCGAGCGAACAGACGAAGTCGACGTCAAAAGGATGACCAACAATTGGATTCAAACAGCACAGAATAGGGAAGGTCTATGTCCAACAATGGACGCAGAGGGCTGCTTGGTGATAATAATCATAATAACTTGATCTAATCTAAATTACGACAGATTCGTCTAATGATAATACGTCTTTGATTGTTGACAATTCCTCGTCTTCAACGTCCTCATCGTCTTCCTCTTCATTTTTATTGGAATCCATTGGAATCGATATATTTTTACTGGTATCACTTTTATACCCACTGTTTGGGTATTTACCCTGGGCCGGGGTAAATACCCGGTTAAATACCCATTTTAGAAATACCTACCCGCCAGGTATTTACCCAGCGCCCATCACTGACTTTATAACCTATTTGTCAAGTTTGACATACAATTTCATAGCCGACTAGTGAATTTTCGCTTATTTTAAGTAAAATTACGAAATAAGTGTCTTTAGTTATTTAAGTTTTTTATGAAAACGACAAAGATTTTTAAAAAATAATAAGAGTAAGAAAAGTTTTAGAATTAAATTCCACATGAAAGGAAGTAGTAATTTATTAAATCCGCCAAAAGGTTAAAAAAATCTGTCAAAATTTATGGTACCATCACTCTTAATCAACCCTTTGAAATGCCTTAATTGAGTTCAATTTGCTAGCAATTAATACCCTTGGTACACTCATAACGTATACCAAATTTGGTTGTTGTAGCTTAATTTATTACGAAGATATTGAACTTTTTAAAAATTTAAGAGCCAACTTTGAAGGCCCATAACTCCTCAGGTGTACAACTTAGTATAGAGGTAAGTTACTTTAAATCATCTTAATTTATTGTCCTCTACATGTTCCTGCTCTGTGTCGGTTCTTATGTGAATCACCCTGTATAAGTTATACATTATATTATATTTTATTTTTTTCTCAACTCATTTCATTTTGGTTTTGTTCTCTTTTTTCTCTCTTTTTCTTTTGATTCTGCGACGTACATCGTATTGTGTCGTTTAGTTTAATTTCTACTAGTAGTATGTAATTTAATTTGAGGATTGATGAAAAACAGTAGGCTTACATCATTGATTGGTGTTAGCCAAACTGACTCAATTCTCTTTCGTTCATTGTTTCGAATTAATTGGTATATTTCCAATGTATTTACTGTTATTATGTGAACCAATAAATATTGTTTATTATTATTATTTATTATTATTATTATTATAGTACCTACGGGTTAATAATCGTTTTTGAAGGAAGACATAACTGGCACAGAGCTTCGACATACGAATTTTTGTCACACGTTTCAACCAAGAAAAATGTCCGTCCAGCATTGGGGTGATTATTAGTCATTATTCGTCATGAGGAATAAAGAAGCGATATATATGAATTTCTTGGTATACTACAGTAAAACTATAATAGTTTTTGAAACAGCTTTGGAAAAGGTTGAATTAAAGTCCCATAAATTTTGTTTTAGAAATAATTTAAAAACAAAAACATTTATTAAAAAAAATGTTACAACAACATAAACTCATCGTTACGCAACAATTCAATAAAATATGCACATTTCTAAATAAATTAAATAAGATAGTACGAAATAATATTTATACAATAAGAATTTAGGAGGATATGTAATTTTTTAAAGTGGCTTGTCACAAGCACCAAAATAAATTAAATTGAAATGGTTAAAATTGTCAAAAAAAAACAATAATTTACGTTACTTACTTTACTTACGCCCACCAGGTATTAATATTTGTAATTATTACCATTTATTATAATTTATTAATATAACTCCATTGAGGTTTATTCATTTTGATATGCTATCGTAATATGTAGTACAACTTATACAGTACAAAAAAATAGATATTTTTTAACCAGCCTCTTCTTCTATAACTAACATTATCAAAAAATACCTGATGCGGCTGTTTCTAATATGATTAATGCTTAAAACAGGAAAAATGATTTGCCTCTTTTATACTTCCATTAAGTTCTATAAATATGGCTGTAAAAATGAATTTGATTTAAAATTGGTGCCAGTCTGTTCGACTATCACAGTACAAGTGTATATGTATATGTTATTATTTATAATTATTTACACATAAGTGAAAACGAAAAATAAAAGACTCAATGACCAGTTTTCAAAAAAAAAAAAACAACAAAAAATGTATCGAAATAATCAATGAAAAAAATCAATAAAATTTGTACTTTCTTTTCATTTTTTCATTTTCTTTTTTGTTTTAATGAAAACAAAACTTTACAAATCCTCTTTGTATCTATCTTCGAAAGTAAACATACTGTACAGTTTTTATATCCATTATACACATCAAAATACTTAATACATTCACTTAATTTATACATTGGTGTTCTTTTCTTTTTTTTTTTAATTTTATAACCGTCCACGAGAATCTCCACCATGCGAGAAAATTGCGGAAAACCTTACCACAATATTTTCATCACACAATTGACGAAATATTAACTTTTAAGTAGTTTCTCGTAGACAATTACAAATTAAAATTTTTTAAGTGGAATTTTTACGTGGAAGGTCTAGATCTAATAAACTTCCGCCTAATTTAACTCCACCTAAACTACCGAGACTTTGCCTTTCGGTGCGATTACGCAGTCTAGGAAGATCCGTACTCACATGAAGAGCTCGCGAAATGTTATGTCTAAGTGCTGTCGATAATCTAGATAAGGAAGAACAGCCGTTTCCGCTCTGTCAAGGTAGCATCTCGACGTAGTTCTCCGGAACCAAACCCGTCTTACCGTTTAGGGTACCTTCCAACCAACCTGGTTCTTGGGATTGTTTTACTAAATAAAATAATAGAAATAAATATAGTTTTTTGATACTTTAATAAATAATTTACCGTTTGTTATTATTTGATTTGGTTCAAATGATAATTCCCCTTCGTTTTCACCGAGACAGGCATATAATGTTCTAACCCTCCTACAAAAAATAGAAGTATTGTTAGATTATAATCTGATTATGATGCAATTGTTTTGTAGAAACATTTAGATTAGGTTAAAGGTAAATTAAGACACAACATAATAAAACAAAACAAGAATTCTTACCGTACAAGCGGCAAAGTCGATGGACTCGACCTACCACTACTATTGGCTCCAGAAGAAGAAGAATAATTCAAACGTCCTTGTAGACTTTAGCAGGAAAAAGAGTGTACAAGACTAGGTTAGTCAAAAAGTTAGTATAGAAAGATAAATTAGCGAAAGAATTAAACTAGTTAAAGTTTAATGGATGTAACATAACAATTGACCCAATTTCGCGGAAAATATATAAATAAATAAACCAAGTTAAATCTCTTAGTCTCAAAGACTCTTAATTGGAATTTGTTCAAAATCAGGTTAACCATTTCGTCACATCCTGTACTTTATGTACTATTTAAATAATGTTATAACAATCAAAAAATTGTAAATTTTAAATAAGCATATAATTTCAACCCCAAATTTTAAATTGCTTTTTTTATAAAATAATACACGCTTATAATGCACACTAATATTGTTAATATGAACCAATTACATTGTTCTCTTTATTATTGCTCTTCCACAGTTTAAGGTTAATTAAAAGTAAATTTAACCGTTTGAGTCCCAAGGAGTATTGAAAAAAACACTGTCAAATAGTTATTCATACAGCGCAATCGCGCTTTTTCTAAATGGCTACGATATGAAATGTGCTGCTTGAGACTCAAATGGTTAAGGATGATATTGTACAGGATGTACAAAAAGTATGAAGTAATGGTTTTACAGCCTAAACTTCAACTTATATTAAAAAAAGTTTTAAATAAAAGTTACTTGAAACTATTTTCCGCATATCTTGGCGTAAAAATAAAATAAAAATCTTGACCGCAGGGATGGGCGGAGCTTATACCGACCCCAAACATCTTCGTTACTAACTGTGTTGCTAACGAAAAATCCCCATATGCAATTTTTCAATAGACTGTCTAAGTCTGACGTCACAGAGATGGTCGGAGCTTATACTGACTCCAAACAATTTCGTTGCTAACTGTGTTGCTAACGAAAAATCCCCATATGCAATTTTTCAATAGACTGTCTAAGTCTGACGTCACAGAGATGGTCGGAGCTTATACTGACTCCAAACAATTTCGTTGCTAACTGTGTTGCTAACGAAAAATGCCCATATGCAATTTTTCAATAGACTGTCTAAGTCTGACGTCACAGAGATGGGCGAAGCTTATACGGACACCAAACAATTTCGTTGCTAACCACAGTTGCTAACGATAAATCGCCAAAAAATGTCATTTGAAATGTCATCACTTAGTTTATTTTATTTTAACACTAATGAAAAATCGCATATGGTGATTTACCGTTAGCAACACAGTTAGCAACGAAGATATTTGGAGTCGGTATAAGCTCCGCCCATCCCTGTGACGTCAAGGCTTAGGTTGTCTATTCCATAATGACGCCATAATTTGGTTGTCGCTACGTCAAACCTTTTTAAATAAAAGTTTCAATATCTCGAAAACTATGCAATTTAAAGCATTAAAACCTTATGGCATTTTGCAACACCTTGTCAAAAGGAATACAAAAACCTTAAAATATACAGGGTGTTCCATTTAGAAAACACACCCACCATGTAGTAACTCAGACTGCCGTCATCATTTTTATTTTATTTCTACCCCAAGATATGCGGAAAATAGTGTCAAGTAACTTTTATTGGAAACTTTTTTTGATATAACTTGAAATTTAGGCTGTAGTACCCTGTATATTCGCGAGCAAGTGGCTTCGGCTTAGTCATTAATGGTACAAGCTGAAACTGTTTATAATATTGTTGCGTCTCGTCCGCGAACGGCCTCGGCTTTATCAAGTGAAGTTGTAGATCTTTAATTAATTAAGCCGCGGTCACTTGTGGCCGAGGCTTAATAAGTAATGTTATATTTATTAACCTGAAATTGGTCATTATAATAAGACGCATCGGCTTTATCAGGTAAAGTTATAGATCTTTTAAATTGTTAAGCCGCGGTTTCTTCCGGCCGAGGCTTAGTAAGTAAAATTTTATCAACATGATCATCATATTTATGTTTCCATAATTCGTCGTTAATATCACAAATTGACGTATCTCAATTTTACCAATTTTACAAGAGAGCAGTTTAAAGTTATAGACAAGCTTTGAAGCTGCAGTGTGTATTACTGTGAAGTATATATTTTTCAAGAATGCTGCTGCGATTAGGGCTTGCAATACGGGACAAAAATCTCAAGTCCGGTATTCGGTATTCAAAATTTTTAAAACCGGGATACCGGTATTTCTATAAAAAAGTTTACTCACTAAATTACAATCACTAGATAGATATATCTAATTGTAAGATTTTTTCCCCTCTGCGGCGTCACCTCTACTAACAACAAGTTAATTCCTACTATATTTTTAGATTGGCAACAAAGCATAAGATACAGAATCTGAGAAGATAATCAAAAAATGGAAAGATATTAGAAATCTGTACAAAGTACCAATAAACTCAAGGTCTGGATACCATTATTGTTTTGTTGTCTTTCACTTGGTCCAAAGGTTCAACTTCACTGCCGCGTCAAAAACTGAAATTACACTTCATCATCTGAAGCTCTGTGGAATTCTTTCGAATTCCTGCTTTGAAATTTTCTGGAAAGATGCAGATTCGAGAAAGAAACTTTAACATAATGGTAGTTTGTCAGACTTATCATAGTACTGTTATACTTGGTGCGACACTACACGAATCAATCTGACCTAAAGCACCATTATGGAGTAAAAACTGCAAAAATAGTTGTATGCAGAGAGTATTTTATTGTTGGCTAGGTATGACAAATTTATTGAACACGAACATTAAGTTGCCGTCATCAAAGGTTGAGTCTTCGTTATCTTCAACATTTTGTCACAGTACAAAATGATATTTCTTGTGGATGGTATTCACACAGATCAAAAAATGTCACTTGAAAAAATGAGGTTAGTACGAACGTAAGATAGATAACAAATTTCTGTTTGGTCAACATCATTTTCCAGCACAGCTTTAAACAAACACGGCTGTTTTCGATCGGTCGCCTCCGGCTAGTATTTTTTTAATGAAACGTGAAAAAATATGACTTGAAAATGTAAACTTAGAACGGACAGAAGATAGATAACAAACAAGAATCCTCTACGTCATTTTACAGCACAACTTCAAACTAGCACGGCCGTTTTTGAAGACATCGGCCGCCCCCGGCCATCGAGGGCGCTAAATAAAAATAATACCGAAATACCGGTATTTTGCCATCAATACCGGTTTTTAATACCGGACAAAAATTGTCCCGGTTTGATCCCGGTTTTCGGGATCCCAGTATTGCAAGCTCTACCTGCGACTGAATAAAATATACTGCAAAACGTGACTCAGTTGTTAGTTTTTGATAAATAAATTAGATTAATAAATTATCTGAAAATAATATTTTTTAGAAATCGTAGATACGTCTATTTATTATAACATAAACACTGTATTTGTATATAAAAAAGAATGGTATCTATTGACAGACACTTTATTTTTTCTAAGATCATTAGTACAAAACATACCAATCAGAAATAAAGCTCATTTTGTGAAAAGTACACACCAATAAAGAAATAAATAAACATTCTTACAAAACGAAACTGTTTTAATGGGGTAATGAGGCATAGAAATTTTGATGTTCAGGTAATCTGATTAACGGAATATCGCCAGACCACTTGGTTTTGGGTCTCTTAGCGGTTCTGTTTTCTTTTTCAGTACTCTGTATCGACCGATACAGAGCGTATCTCCGGCCGGAAGAATCAAATCAGGACTCCGTTGTTGTCAGGATTCAATGCTTCTTAGCGAAGAAGAAAACGACGCTGACTCTAGCATCTGTCTACCTGCCTATAGAAGAGATGGCTCCTACTGCGGCCTTGACAACATTAGTCAACGCTAGCAAGGTAAATAAATGGCTACTCATTGTAGGCTGCGACTCCAACGCTCATGCTGTTACCTCGGGATGTGACGAAGGAAACTTTAGAGGTAAGACCTTGCTTGAATTTATTACGAGTAATGACTTGGAAATAATCAACCAAGGCTGTGAACTCACGTTCGTCAATGCTAGGTGTCAGACGGTTATTGATTTGACCTTGGCATCGGCGAACGTATCTCAAAAGATTAGCAACTAATGTGTCTGCCAGAAGGCGTCTATGTCTGACCATAGATGGATCACTTTTGATTTAGGACCAATTATGCTCTTGAAAAAGAGGGTCCGGGATCCAAAGCGGACTGACTTGAGCATTATTGTAAGCTGTCTAAATGAGCAATTGCGAGATTTTTCAGATGCCCTTCCTGGAAATACCAATGAATTGGAGAATTACTCAAACCTTGTGGGTGACACACTAACGCAGGCCTTCCACAGTGCATGTCCTGAGAGAATTGTGGAGGAGAGAGGAAGGGCTATATCTTGGTGGACTCCTGATCTACATTCACTGAGGGTCACTTGCAGAAAAGCTTTCAATAAAGCAAAACAAACTAGACTGAATTCTGACTGGACCTTGTTCAAAACACACCATTCAGAGTTCAAACGTTTAGTACGACAAAAGCCTGAAGAGGTTTTTGTGAAGAGGTGAAGAGCGCTGCCGAGGCCTCACGCCTAAACAAAATACTATCTCACGGCCAAAAACACAATTGTGATATTCTAAAAAAAAGTCTGATGGCAGTTTTGCCAAGGATCCAGAAAATTCCACCAAGTGGAATTTAACAACGCTCCTACCAGCCAGGACTGGCAGGTAGCCAACCAGGTTGTACGGAATGAGTTGGTAGAGTGGGCCGTCGGCAGTTTTGAGCCCTTCAAAACACCCGGACCCGACGATATATTTCCTGCTCTTCTTCAATGTAGCCTAGAGGATATGAAAGTACACTTGATGAGAATTTTTAAAGCCTGCTTAGCCTTTAATTACGTTCCCATCAGCTGGAGAAAAGTTACAGTAACCTTTATACCAAAGAATGGGAAAAAGGACCCAGCGGATCCTAAAGCCTTTCGACCAATTAGTCTCTCCATCATGTCTTTTAAAGAACATTACATTAGGGAGAATGTACTTAAAGCGTTTCCTTTGCACTTGCACCAACATGCTTATATCAAAGGTAAATCTGTGGATAGCGCCCTACACATGGTAGTGGGGCGCATCGACCAAGCACTTGATTTGAAAGAGTCTATTCTGGGAACTTTCCTTGACATCTGGAGCGTTTGACAAAACCACCTTTATTAGCATTAACTTGGCACTGGAATCTCGAAAAGTGCCATTGGTCATCGCGGGCTGGATAAAAACAATGCTAGCAAGCAGAGTTGTTCAGGCTAAGGCGAAAGGACACACAGTACATAGAGCTGTGGTTAAGGGTTGTCCACAAGGTGGGGTACTCTCCCTGCTTCTTAAATAATAAATATCTCTTCACAGTTGGTTACGCCGACGACATGGCTATCTTGTTAAGAGGTGAACCTGACAATTTTCTTTGTTACAGAAAGCAACAGGAGCTTAATGTTGTTGAACGATGGTGTGAAGAACATACCCTCTCTGTCAATCCTAATATTTGAGACTGTGCTCTTTACTAAACAGAAAAAACTGGAACACTTAACGCCACTCAATTTCTCTAATAATCCATTAACCTTTGCTCCAGAGATGAAATATCTGGGTGTTATCTTGGACAAAGGACTATGGCCCTTTAGATGGGCCCTATGGCCAGCATTAACTCTTTTGTGACTTATTCCACTAATACTTTAAAAAAAGAAGCAAGACCCCTTTCACGCTACCAGTATATAGTAGATTTAACTCGTCGCCTTGCTTAGCCATGGATGATAAATAGACTATCAACTACTACATTGCGTCGAAACATTTGTCAAGATCTTGCTCTTATTCTCAATGTTGGAAAAGATGCGACACCTGTAATTCCTTAAGAGAAAAGTGCTTTTTTTGCCCTAGTCAAAAAAGACGGATGACAACGACCGTACTGTGGACAGTGTGGATATCCAATCTGTGGTGAGCACTGAGGAAATATATGCCAAGAATGTAGTGGCACTAACTAATCATAATTAGTTAGTGCAATCATATGTTGCATTAGAGTTTAGTTTTTAAATAAACATTTTTGTTAAAATGTGAGTTTTTCTTACCGTCGTAAATTTTAAGATGGTCCCGTATTGAGGTATTTTGAAACAAGTCTCATAATCTATGGTTAAGGTTCGTAGACAATGTTGTACTAATCAGTTCAGACATAGAGGAACTGGAAAGTATGCTACAAGATCTAAAATACAGCTCAAAGAAAATATGTCTAAAAATGAACCTTACTTAAACCAAAATAATGAGCAACATGCAAAGTGATGTTACCATTGACGTCTCCTTAGAGAATGTAAACCAGTACATATATCTTGATCAAACTATTAAAATTGGTAAAGAAAATCAAACAGCCGAAATAAAGAGGCGGATTACTATCATGGATAGCATTTGGAAAACTCAGTTTTATACTGAAAAACAAAGAAATACCGAGAAGCCCAAACCGAAAGGTGAAAACTTGAAACCATGGCCTTGACAAGGAAAACTGCAGATCAACTTAGTTTAACTCAAAGAGCGATGGAACGAGCAAGTCACTCTGAGAGACAAGATTTGAAATAGCGACATTCGCAGAAGAATACAAGTGACAGATGTTATGAGTCAAGTACGAGAGTTTAGTGGTAATGGGTCGAGCATGTGGCCAGAGCAAACAGAAAATGGACACAAAGAATATCCTTTTGGAGACCACGAGAAGCTAGAAGAGATGCAGGAACAGCACAAAAGAGAGGGCCGATGATATAAAGGGTGTGGTGGGGAAAGACTAGATAAGAACAGCAAAAGACACAAAAGAAATAAATAGAGACATTTGAAAGACGCGCAAATTTCCCTTCAATTTTTAAATGCAGTTTTTTTATTCTGTTGTTTCTACTAGTGATGTAAAGTTTAGTTACTTTTTAGTATTTGTAACTATCCGTTACTTTCAGAAAAAGTATTCGTTACTTTGTACTCGTTACAAGTAATCGTTTGCGCTTGAGGTTCCAGTACTAGTTTACGCTCGAGGTTCGATTACTCGTTTTAGTTGGACTACATACTTATATGAATTTATTTTATATTACACTTATTTTTGAAAATAAATACTGTACGTATATTATATTGTGTTTGTTACGCTATTATGCACTGTGCACTAATATTAAAAAATAGAGTGTAGGTTATGGGATTTACTTTTTCACTGCATATTATAACGAAGAATTTTTCTTAATTATTATTATTTAATTATTAATAACTTACGTTTCACTTATTATATAACAAAAATATTTGAAAGTAGTAACACATTAACAATGGAAAACAAAACTTCTTCTATAAAACAAGCAATAATAAAATAAAATAAAAATATTAAAACAACAATAAAAGATATTACAGCTTATTATTGCAATGTAAAAATAAATGTTGTTGTGCATTTCGACTTTTAAGTCGATTTCGCCTATCCAACAATACTTGGCCTTTGGAAAAAGTAACTGTTAGATCCAAAGTAACTGGTACCGATGTGATACGGTAACAGTTACTTCGGATCTCGCGGAGTAACGAGTACTCGTATAACGAATTGTTACTTTTTTTACATCACTAGTTTCTACTTTTAAATCATTGTACCTAGAAACAATCATTGCTAATATCCCGTATAGTTTGTCACCAACGAGATATACTTAACAATATTTATTTACAAGTCAAATTCGTAGTATGTATATAGTTAACACACGCCACCATGCCACAACAATAAGAAAAATGCTGACACCGTAAAAGATAAAGAAAATAGTATATAAGTCACGTTTATAATCAATTGTATTAAGTCTTTGTTTTAATGTAATAAAATGAGCTTTACTCTTGACTTCAAACAATAAATCGCTTTTTAAAAATATTCCCAACGTTTTTGAAAGTGATAAATATATTGTTTCAACAGATTTTCATCTATTGCTCAAATAAAAAGCATTTTATCTCTCATTTACTCTTCTCAATTATGGTGAAGTGATCAACAAATAAAATATAAGAGCCTGTAAATTTAACTCTTAAAATTACATTAAACACTTTCGTGTCTTTTTGTGCCCAAAAGATAAATAATTTTTACATTTTCCGAAAATATAAAAATTAGAACTATAACACGTTATGAGGTAAAAGCACCCAGCATGTAGAAGATGATCTATATTTGTTAATATTACCTACCACTTAAAAGTGATTACCATCCATGACCAAAAAATTTAATAATTGAAAACTAAATCCAAATAAATTTACTTACACTGTCCCTTGTGCTTTATAACTCTTCGGATATGGCATCCCTATATTAACTCTCTTCGTTTTTTCAGGCGACATTGTATGTCCATACAAATTATTCCCACTATCCCTTGAATTCGACGAAACCGATTCATTAGAACTACTCGCACTATTTCCATCTAAAAATCCACAAAAACATAAATTCAAAAACTCAATTAAAATTTTTAACTAAATGTTCTAACCTAACATCCTTAAATTAGTTGGACTTCCACCAACAACAGGCAAATTCCCCTCTGAAACAACCGTATTACCAAATTTATACTTCCTTATTTGATGTGACGGATGATGATTATTTTGAGGCGTTCGTTCGTAAAACGATTGCCAATTAATTGGGTTGGAATCGTGAGGATTTACTAAGCCAGAAGAAGGAGGTCCATGTGGAAGTTGTTCCCCATAAGCACTAATTGTACATGTGTATGGTTGGTTATAAGCCCGAGCATTAGCGTAAATGTACGATTTCGTCGGGCTATAATCGGGAGTTTCCGTGCTGATGTAAACAGGTGGTTGTTGATTTTTGGGAGGATTTGATAAGTGGACATTTGAAACATGATTTTGGGGATTGGGGTTTGATTTTAGATCAAGACGGTTTTCAAGGCGGTTTTCCAGATGGTTCCGCGTTTGATTTTCAATCATCGGTTCACTATTGAAGATCTTTTCATAGTTTTCAATCAAAATTTCAACGACTATGTTGTAAAATTTTAATTCGGTTATCGAGGCCACCGTTTCTTCTTCTGGGCGGAGTAATGTTGGACCAAAACATACTCCTAAATTACTTATGGTCATTAAGTTTTTATCACTTTTTGCAGCTACCCTAAAAAACAAAAACAAGAGAAAATTGAAATTTTAATATTTAATAAAAGATTAAATATTACCTTGTTAAATGTTTCATAAGCATTTTTAATACTTCAAAATTAATTTTTGGAATTTTATAAATCAAAATATGTACATCGTTAACTCGCATTTGTCGCGTTTCTTGTTCTGTTAAAAAAGTATTTTTATAACCTATTTTTTATTATTTTTATAAATAAACTTACTAACTGCCGTAATAAACCCATTATGATATTTAAAAGTCATCAAAGGTTCTGGTAAGTTCCTGAGATAACTTTTTAAACCGCTCGTTATTGTTTTGGTTTCCCATTCTTGTGCGTCATCTAAATTGGCAAGTTTATCGATTTTCCGTCGATCTAAACCAGTATTTAAAAGTTTCTGAACTTTCGAAGTAACCCCAACTATCCTGTAAATACCCTGCTCTTCCAAACTTCTCCTTTCCAATACTTCTATACATTTCTTAAGAAAATTTATGCCTACATCATCCAATATACGTTCTTCCGTATTTTGAGGTTTTCCTGTATAGGTGTATGTCTAAGAAAATAAACGATTTGTTGTATTATTAAAACAATATCTAAATACATACAGGATATTAGATAAAAAAATACCCGAAGCTGTAATTCTATTATTTATATTCCAATTTTTTTGAACCAGATACCAAACGTAATGGTATCATGAATGTGAAAACAAAATTTTTAAAGAGAAAAGAAATTCGGAAACGGGATAGAAAAAGGCTGTAAAGGCAAGAAAGAAACTAGAAAGAGACGCAAAAGACTGAAAAGAGACTAAATAGATACTGGAAAGAGATGAAACAAACTGGACAAAGATTATTGAGAATGAAAAGAGAGTGGAACGAAAAGACTTAGGTTAGATAGAAACTAATGAGAATGAATAGAGACTGGAAGACAAAGACACAGATTGAGCTAATACTATTGTGACTAAAAAAACACTAGTAATGGAAAACACTGCAAAAGAAAGAAAAACGCTAGGTAAAGAAGGGAAAGACTGTGTATGGATTTGATATTAAAGAAAAAGATTGAGTACAAGTGGAAAAGAGAAGAACTGGACAGAAGGAAGGATATTTGGAAGAGACTGGCAATAAAAGATAAATATTTGAGCAGAGAATGAAAAGAGGAGAAAAAAATCTGTGCAGAAAGGGGAAAGGCCGGAAATAGATTGGTAATAAAAGAATGTTACTGGACAAATTAAATAAAATAACAGCCGAATTAAGAGCATTAACAGATACCCACAAAGAAAATAATATTCAAAAGTACTTAAAAGACCTTACTGACGATGCCAGTACTAATTATTCTCTGTGGAAGGCAACAAGAAAGCTTAAAGTTCCAAAAACACATACACCTCCAATTCGAAATAGTAATGGAAATTGGGCTAAGAGCAATCAAGAAAAAGTTAATTTGTTTGCTGAACATCTGAAAGAAACTTTTACATCAAACAGTCTAACAACTATGCTAAATAGTGTCCCTAGCGTATTTCATAGTGATCAGCAGAGTAATATACCATGTGTAAGAATGAAAGAACTGTATTATGAAATACAAAAACTAAATATAAAGAAATCAGTGGGCTATGACCTAATTAATGGAGAAACATTGAAATATTTATCAAAACGGGCGATTACAAAACTATTACACATAATTAATGCTGCTTTCAAACAGAAATACTTCCCAAGCATATGGAAAGTTGCTAAAATAATAATGATACCAAAACCTGGTAAACCCCCCACAGATGTTACATCATATAGGCCAATCTCATTATTACACTTACTATCAAAACTGCTTGAAAAATTATTATTAAAAAGACTAAAACCTGTCATAGAAGAAAAAGCCCTAATACCAACACATCAATTTGGGTTTCGGAATAAACATGCAACAATAGACCAAGTGCATAGAATATCGAATACTATCGAAATAGCAATGGAAGAAAATAAAGTCTGCTCCGCCATATTTTTGGATGTTGCACAAGCTTTCGACAAAGTCTGGTTAGATGGTTTAAATTACAAACTAGACCAAATACTACCATCAACGTATAGTCAACTATTAAAATCGTATCTTTCTGATCGATATTTTAGAGTAAAATACGAAAACGCTTATTCACCAATACATGAAATACGAGCCGGAGTTCCTCAAGGAAGTGTGCTTAGCCCAACATTGTACTTACTCTACACATTCGACCTTCCTCAGGTAACAGAAACTTTAACAGCTACATTCGCAGACGACACAGCGATCTTGGCTGTTGCAGAAAATGAAGTAGCTGCAGCAAATAAGTTACAATTGACATTAAATTCAATAGAAAAATGGACCAAACGATGGCTAATAAAAGTAAATACAAATAAATCGACATACATAAACTTTACTTACAAGAAAGTAAACTATGTACCAGTACACATAAATGGCAATGCAGTCCCTTACGCCGACACCGCAAAATATCTTGGTATAACGCTGGATGCCAAATTCAAATGGAAAGCTCACGTCAAAAAAAAACGTAAGGAACTTGATATCAAATTTAGACACCTATATTGGCTTATTGACAGAAAATCAACGCTATCACTAAGAAACAAGTTGTTAATATACAAGCAAGTATTAAAACCAAAATGGACATACGGAATCCAACTTTGGGATTGTACCTGCAAGACAAATGCAAGTCTGATTTAAAGATTCCAGAACAAAGTATTAAGGTGCATAGTGAATGCACCCTGGTATATAAGAAACACCGACCTCCATCGCGACTTGAAAGTAGCATCGATGTCATCAGAAATTGTATCATTCGCATGTAAACATGAGAAGAGAATGCACGATCATCCCAACATCGAGGCCATCCAGCTTCTCGACAACGAGAATGTCCTGCGTCGCCTTCAGAGGATGAAGCCGTTCGATTTTTAATGTTTAATTTAGTGTTAAAAATAAGTAACTAATTAGTATGTACTAATTGTATTTACTAGGTGTTATACAATTGTGCTATGCATTAATATAGAAAAAAAAAAAAAAAAAAAAAAACGATAACTCCAAATAGAAGAACGATGCTTGAAAGAATGAAGCAGATTGTGAATATAAGAAAAACACTAGGCAGAAACTAGGAAGACTGTAAAATCTAGAAATAGAAGAATAAGACTGAGTAAAAAAGTGTGCACAAAAGAAGAAATTTGAAAAGGGATTAGTAATGGATAGAAAGATACTGAGCAAAAAAGAAGACCGCAAAAAGACTAGCAATAGATTAAAGTACAGAAGAGAGATTCGAAAGAGACGAAAAAGACTGGGCAGAAATTATTGAAATAAGAGACTAGTAATAGAAGAAATAATCTAGATATAGAGGATGAAGAAAGAAAAAGATTATGATAACTATCTATCTCAGCTATCTAGGAGCCGAGATACAGGAGGTGTCTGAAAATCGTAAATTTCAAAAACGTAAAAATGGGTTCTAATAGATTTTTTCACGTCGAATCCAATGGTGCACGTAGGATTTGCCTAGTCATCAAGGTTTTTGAGTTATAAAGAGTTAAGTATTTTAGAAGTTGAGTATTCAGTATTTGAGTTGTGTTTATAACTCAAAAACCGTGATGACTAGAAAAATTCTACGTGCACCATTGGATTCCACGTGAAAAAATCAATTAGAACCTGTTTTTACTTTTTTACTAAGTTTCCGGATAGCCGAGATACAGGAGGTGTCTGAAAATCGTAAATTTTAAACACTCCCTGTATATCAAAAACGAAGAGGACTATGAAAATTTGGTTTGCGCCATTGTAAGTTTCACAAAAAAGTAGCTCAGGTTCGCGAAAGCCGCAACTTTCTATCTTTTATAATAACTGAGATATCCTGCAAACCCATCGAAATTTGGACACCTGTACATACAATACATCTACATTTATAAACTACTTTTTTGCGAAAAAAATTAAAATATTCCAAATATTCTCTTAAAATTGTTTTTACTGACAAAACAAAATGATAAAACTATGATAAAACAAAAACGCGCTTCTATCATAAAAAGTCGATAAAGAACGATGTGTAGAAACCAAACATATAATTGCCATTAATAGTAATTACTGTTTTAGACGTTTCCTGAACTTTTTGTTAATCCATTTTTAATCAAAAATTATGATTGTAATGAACTTACTGGTTTGTTATAAGTTTATTTTGAATGCAGAAAAAACCCTAGTGATCATGGCAAGCTACTCAGTAAAAACAAAGTTCATTGTTTTTTGGTTGCAAGAAGTAGTATTAATGAACGTGAGTACATTATATTGTAGTACATAGTATTCATGATACCATTTCGTTTGGCACCTGGTTCAAAAAAATCGGAATATAAATAACAGAGTTACAGCTTGGGGCGTTTTTTATCTGACAGCCTGTTATATGTAAACAATTATTAAATAATAATAAAACGATATTTAATACAAATATTTATAGGCACAGTAATCGCACAGGAAGATATTGCCGCATAGCGTCTCCTGCCCAAGCCCGACTCTCACCTCCACGAAGCCTCAAGAGGTAACAAAGGCCCTGGAAACCTAAGCCAACCCGTACGGTTAGGGCGAACGAGAGCGAAAGAAATAGTCCCCAGAAAAATATGCAATTCATTACGAACACGTTCAAAAAACCTTGAAAATTGGACTGATCAAAAGAAGACGACTGTGCAAGAAAAAAATTGCTGAAAATATTTTTGAAAATTGCGACATGGAACGTGAGATCCCTATATGGCGCAGGTGCGCGCCAGAACCTCTTGAACGAAATAGATAGATATAAAAGCATCACCGCTCTGAAGATATCAGGCAAAAGAAGAAAGCAAGATTTATTACTAGAAGAACAGGCGCAGAAATGTTGGCTAGTGGTTAATTCGACAATGTACACGAAACTTCCTGAACTGCCAGCTAGCTACTGACGAATCTTGTTTTACCAGAAACGGGATAATAATTTTCGTAATACCCATACTTGGCGCGAAGAAAACCCTCATACGACTGCTTCTACTCATTACGAACATACTTTTTCCTTAAATATCTGGTGCGATGTTTTTTGTGACAATCTCATCGGCCCTTTCTTTTTACCACCCAGGCTTTCCGGAATATCTTACTTGAATTTTTTGCAAAATAACTTGTATGAGCTCCTAGAAGACATTCCGATTGCCGATAGGCAGGGGATGTGGTTTATGCATGACAGTGCCCCTTCTCACTGTTCTCATCTTGCCACTGATTATTTGTTTAAACAGAGCATATGGTAACCGATGGATTGGTCGAAGCGGACCTGTGAAATGTCCACCACGGTCCCCTGATCTAACACCGTTAGATTATTTTGTGTGGGGCTGGATGAAATCTATAGTTTACTCTACATCTATCGGTACCCAAGAAGAGCTCAGAAATCGTATCGTGGAAGCCGCAGTAATTACCAATGGCCGTCCTGATGCTATAAGACTTGCCAGAGAAGCGTGGATTCATCGTGCTTAATGTTGCATTCAACAAAACAGGAACCATTTTGAATATTTACTCTGATCACTTCATTGACAAATTAAAATTTTTCATTTTCAATACCTCGGTAATAAATTAATTTGAGACACATGTTTATAAGAACTTGTTTGTTTATTTTGTGCTGAAGAATACAACCCTAAAATAGTGCCGTGCAATTCTGAAACACCTGTATAATCAAGACTCTGCACACTAAGAAGAAAATTCTTTTAACTTCATGATCCTATGCGTCCACGTCCCAACTGGAAAAAAACAAGAGGATGTTAAAGATCTATTCCATGAAGAGTTCGAAACGGGATTAGCAATCAGAAATAAAAAGCTGGCGTTCAAAACTTGGCAGATATCGAAACAGAAAACTGATCGCATTAACTACACATGTCTAGAGAAGCTTTCTATAGTCAAGTCGAGAATGCGGAGTCGGATGCTAACATTTTTAATAAAGAGAAATAAATACATCGAAAGTAAGATCCAAAGGGTCCTAACGATGAATGATGATATAAAAAGCAGGTGGTATACTATAGGGAGCTAATGGACGAAGAGTACCTATGGATAAAGTTAGAACCTCTGTCACCAGTTGAAGAACCTTTACTACATTGATGTTCTATAAATAATAAACTTAAAGAAAACAACGCAATATTTGTAAAGGCAGACAAAGGTGCCAGAATAGTAATTATTGATAAAGACTCTTACATTCAAAAAACTGTAGATTTCATACATAACAACAATTACATCAAGCTGACTAAAAACCCAATTATCAACATCATTAGGAAAACGAAATTAATAATAAATAACTGCAAAGAAACACTACTCTACTATACTCCCAAGTTGAACAATTCCAATAATTATTTTTTCAATAGTTACTTCACACATATGAAACCTGAAATCCCTAGACTATATTCACTGCCAAAAATTCATAAAGAGGATATGCCTATACGACCAATCATTTCTTTTAGAAAAGCCCCTACTTCAAAGTTGGCTAATTTCATGTTTAACATTTTCAAGCTAATCGACTTCCAGCCTAGTTTTTCCATTTCCAATTCACTGCAATTCATTAATAATACCAAGAATATTGACCTTAATAATAAAATCTTTATCTCCTTTGATGTCACAAATCTATATTAAAATATCCCCATAGAATATACTCTTCTACTTGATCACATATTTTTCAAAAATTCAGTAACAACAATACTATTGTGAATCACCTAAGCACAATTTTGAGACACATTGTCACACAGAACTACTGCCTTTTTGATAGTAATTATTACAAGATTAGCGAAGGCCTGCCCATATTTCTCGACCACATTGAAAATACTTTTATTATTAATGACTGTAATCCTTTTAAACAACACATAACTACTTGGGTTAGGTATGTTGACGATGTTTTTTGTATATGGGATGGAGATCTCCTCTCACTGGAGCTCCTCCATAACTATATTAATCAGCTACGTCCTAATCTGAATTTCACTTTGGAAATAGAAAAAAACAAAACACTTAATTTTCTCTACTTACAACTTAAGAATATAAATAATAAGATCTGTTTTGATATCTTTCGAAAACCGACTAATGTTAATACTACAATTCCATATGGCTCCTCTCATCCTTTATCCCATAAATTGGCGAACTACCGTTTTTTATTCAATAGAGCCCTCAACTACCCACTTTCAGAAGAAGATAGAACAAAAGAATTTACCTACATTTATAAACTTGCCATGGCCAATAACTTTCCAAATAAAATTATTAATAAACTCCTATATAAAATTAAACTTCAGAAAGATCCATTATACTTAAAATGTACAGAACCTAAGATTTACAAAGTTATTCCTTTTAATAATATTACATTACAATCCAAAAATATTTTTTCTAAGTATAATATATCATTGGCTTTTTCCAATAATAATTCTATTCTCAAATCAAATTCTCTACTCTCAAATTGTCATATGGAGAAGATAGACACTCTTGACAAATGCGGTGTTTATTCTATAGAATGTTCTAACTGTGGTGGAATATACATAGGACAAACAGGAAGAAGATTAGGAACAAAATTAACATGTCTGATTATATGAGATCTAACCCGTCTTCGTATTCACACCCTCTAAATCAACAATCGATGCAGGCAGTTAGAATATTAACGGAAAAGCACCGCCTGAATAAAGACGATCTGCATTTAATATTTTTAGATCGAAAGAAAGGAAAGTAGTTTGGCAATCTGTCAGAACGCAACATCTGCCTGAATGTTACATACATTTAGTATAAGATATGTATCACAATGTTCGTAGAGTTAAGACCCTGGCCGGTCTCAGCCAAGAATTCGAAGTGGAAGTGAGTACTCATATACGAAGTGAGACTCACAGAATAACCAGAATAGCCATTGGGGTTATCTCGCCAAACTATGTCTGTGCAGCGACTCCCTGCTTTAGAAGGCACATCTTGTTGTTATTGGTTTGCCTTTAGTTCCCTCAACAAACTGACGTTAAGTCGAAAAAAAGGAACAGACTATTGGACGTGGAATCTCATCCTGTGTTTGACTCTAATGTTCGTTTCACTGTCAACATATTTTTTCGAATACAATTAAAAGGTGCCATAAAAATTCTAGCATTCCATTTAAAATAATGAAGTTGAGGTCTACTTCCAAAGACCGGAAGTGGCCACCATCTTGAAAATACTTTAGATGGAAAGATCAGTATGAGCCTCCCATATAACCTAAATTTCAGGAACGTTGATGCAATGAAACAGAAATAAAACGGGTGTTGCTGACTTTTTGGCGGACACTGTATATCAAAAGTTTGCGAAACACTGCTATATGGGATAGAATCCTGCATGACAAAAAAAACTCATGCAAAAACATCATATTACCGAAATGAAAATGTTACGATGGTCGGGAGGACTTACGACCACCTATTCCACATTAGACAAGCTGAAGATCAAACTTGTCGACTTTGCAACGACTAGTCAGAAACGGCTGAACATATACTGTGTAATTGCGTTGCCAGAGGCCCTCTAAGACACAACATTTTCGGTAAAGATCTTTTAACACCTATCGACATAAAGGAACAAGACCTTGGAGCAATACTAAGGTTCATTAAGGACCTACATTTGCCCTAAACTTTTGAAGGGCTAAAGTTACAATAGATCTTATAGGTCGGGGTAACGAGAGGGGCCGCTCCCCTCAGCCCGACAGCAATAATAATAATATTCTATTTATAGGGTAAAATCGCAGAAATTGAACAATCAATTTTAGAAACTTTACCATTTTCATGTAAAATTGAAGTAAATTAATTAAAATTTTACCGGCTCTTTTCCATCCATAATATCCATCCATGATTTTCGATCAGCTTCTGATAAAGCTTGGAATGTGTAAATTAGTCCCGGTTTTGAGTCGACTTGTAAATCGAAACAAAATCGTTTTTCTATCGAATCGGACATCCGTCGAACGCAAGAAGACAAAAATAATTCTTCTTGTGGTGGAACGGCTTTTGACGTTAGTTGGTTATATGGTAACATTGTAAATTTGTTCGTTTCTTTGTCGTAGGTGCAGTAATGTTTTGTCCAAGCTGCACCAAAAGCTTCTACAAATAAAACAAAATTATAATTAAAAAATAGAAATATAACAAATCTTACTTTTTTCGAAAAGATGTAAATATCCTTCCTTTTTGCCCTTAACGTTCCTTAAAGGTTCATCTTGGGCTTGTTTTTGAACCTCAGCCATTCGCTTTTTCAATTTTGAACTATAATCTTCAAAGTTGTCGCGCGTCTTTTGTATTTTACATTGCAAATCATTCATGTAAGGTTTAAAATCGTTCGCAACTTCATAACCCTTAAAAAAACGACTGTTAATCTTATCGAAAACACGCTTAAAATTAATTTTTCAAACCTGATGGTAAAACGTTAACCAGCTAAACATGAATCCCAGGAGAGTTTCAACGAATTCAAATTTCTTTCTTTCATGAACTTCTTGAATTAAATAAACGTATTCCATACTTGCGTTGTAAAAGTGGCGTTCTGCCATATCTACTGAAGCATCTGCCTGCAAATAAACACACACAAAAATTATTATTAACACTATAAAGAAAGTTGTTTAACGAAACTCACTCATTTTTCAAGAAAGAAAGGAATTCAATAAATAAAATGAGAACACTTTAGTTGATTGAATAGGGGTGGTGATTTTGTGGATGAAAAACTTTAAAGCAGCGATAAAACCCAGGGAATGTAGGTGAACACCGACGAAGGACAACAATCGAATTTTACGATTGCGTTTGCCCCAAATAATAAAGATGTCATTTAGATGGAAAAGCGTGGAAATGTCAGTTGCGCGAGCACCCTTCGTTACTACGTCATCAATCGATATTTCGGGTCTACGTCATTATACGATTTAGAATTACGTCATCACTTTTCTCTCCCGAATCTGATTACATTTGAGTACAGTCTCAAATAAAGATACCCGATTAATATGCTGTATGTATTTTATAATTATGAGATGCATTCAGATATCAAATTTCAATCGGATCGCATTACTGAAAGGAGTACTTTATTTGATCACATACTTGTTTCTTTTTTAATGCAAACTGATACTAAAAATTAAGCTAATTTAATCGTACATAAAGTTTGTATCAAATTGTGTTATCGCAAGTGGTATTTATCAAATGTTGTTATATGTCAATAAAGATTTTTAATTTACTGTTAAACTCCTCGTTAGGACTAAGGTTACAATTAAGTTTCATGAAGTACATTCAATTTCATTAAAGTTTCTTTGCTGGATATTAAATTTTCGATTAAAAATTAACGGTCCAATGAAGTTCTTAATTTATTTTTTACTTGAAATTAAGTTAAAATTTTAAGGGTAACAATTAATATTTCAGTAATGATTTTCAGTGATTTCTGAGTTTATGGTCACTGTATCATTTATGGCCATTTCAGAGGAAGTCGTTGCGCATTAAGATCCTAATAGACAGTAGTTGAAAAGTAAGTGCATTACAGGGCTTTGTCAGACCCTAATTCATCACAGACGGTTCCAATATTGAAGCAATTTGAAAATAGTTTCCATGTTTTAGCAGATGTGCTGTGCTCGAAAATCTCAGCAAAAACGGTAAGAGCAATGCACATTTAATCTTTTATTATCTTTAGCGTCGTTTCATATTTAAGCGATCTTATGGACTATATGATCACAAACAACTATAAATTGAGGTTAAGCGTATTTTTGTTAACATGGCCATAAGTAGAGCGAATTTTGTGAAGTTTGCCAGTTATGGCCATGATGTGGCCTTAAGGGAATTAGCGTAAACCCAGTTATGGCCATTCTGTTACATTTGATACTTTAATGGATTTTGAAAACTCCATTTTCCAACAATAAGCCCGGTAAAAAGTGGTTTACTTCTTTCCTATATAGACACCCAGAAGCCTGTTGAATATGTCAACAAGGCAAGGAGCACTGTTACTGAGACTTGTTTCTGTTTGGCTCCAAAAGGAGGACTCATTATCAAGCCAAGAGGACAAAACGTTTACAATGAATCTACAAATTCGGATAAAGAGAATGTGACAACTTTATTTTCGGTCAATGCATGCGGGCAGTTTGCTCCACCCCAACCCTTCCTTTCAGGTACCTACACTCCCTCAAGAAACATTGCCAACGATACTAAATAATCCAGTTTCGGAAATAGAGGTGATGCAAGAATCGAAGCTTCTAATGAAATAGTCACTGAGGTGCAAACACCCCAAATTTAAAACTCTCAAGTATGCTTGCCTCGTCAACTAGAAGGCTTATCCTCCGAAAAAGAGAATGAAGTTGTTGCTCAACAATTACAGGATTTGTACTTCAACAGCAAAACTGAAAGTGTTGATCCATCAACATCATCAACGTCGAAGATACTTGCCACGCCTAAACGGTCTCTTGCCTTAGTGATGTCATTCCTTGACCACACCATAATCCGATAGTACGAAAAAGGAAAAAAGAATATACTCCAAGCGTTGTTACGTCTGACAAATGGGTGGAATATTTTGAACTCAAAGAGAAAGAGAAGAAAATCCAAGAAGAACTGAAAATGGAGAGAAAGAAGAATGCAGAAAAATTAAGTAGAGGAAGCGCAGAAGGTAAAGAAGACGAAGGAGACACAGGAAAACTGTTTAGAAGAAGAAGAGGAGGAAGAAGAGTGGAATGAAAGTGGGAGCAGCTTAGATGATGTAGACAATATTGAGACACAAAATCAAGAAACAATTGATATCTAAGGAATTACAGCCCTGTCGGAGTGTGTTGCAAAAATTTTGTGCGTGTTGGATGACGATGAGTTTGAAGTACAATGTCTAAAAAGTTTAGATCAGACTAATTGTAAGACACATTTCAAAGTGTTAGACAATGGCAAATGTGCCATTATAATTATTGAAGATTTTTCATTAACAAATCCTTGGAACGCTTCCAGAACCCGAACTGAAAAATGTTGGTCGAAAGATGACGATTGTTTTCTGCAGTGCTGTAGGCGTATTTGAAAAACAATAAATGTATTAACTTTTGTTGTATCTATGTGCCTAATAATCTAAAAATTGTACTTTATTGCCGTTGATTTCTACGCAAACAAATTATAGTGGCCATAAGTAGAAACTTTTATGGCCATAACAGCGGTATTGGTGGCCATAAATGGAGAAATTGATTTACTTTTGTAAATTATTTTTTGTGTTTTAAAATAAAATGGAAGGTGCCTATATGCAACAAGAGCTAAGAAACACTATTTTGATTTTTTTATTAAATTATACAGCGGCCGACTAGAAGTTAAATAGAGGAATTTAATAGATTAAGAGAAGCAAATTACATTTGCAGACGAAAAAAGCTGGAATATCTATATACACAACTAAGCACGCTAAAAGAATTTCATGAAACAAGAAACAAACCAGAAATTTCTATAGTAGTATAAAGAAAATTAGTCGAAGCCGTTGGTGTAAAAATACAAGCTTAAGGCGATAAAATTGTCGTGATGGTCAAAGGAACCTATTTGTCGAGGATATCCAAAGTCTTCCAGGTGACATAGCATTTGCGCTTAGTGTAAGGGAGAGAATCTCTCGATAAACCCGCAAAAGACAAACATTGTGCACTTCACCAGGAGACGAAAGTTGGAGGGACTAATCCGCCCAACTATCCAAGGTGAAGAAATTCCTTTCGCAAAGGAAGTCAAATATCTAGGAGTAATCCTAGACAAAACCCTGTCATGGAATGGACATTTGCAGGGAGTTTTGCATAAAGTTAGACTATCCTTGTGGACTTGTCGCAGTCTTAGCCCTGAAAGACTGTACTGCCTCTATGTGACTGTGGTTAGACCTATGATCTCATACGGAGCAGCAACCTGATATAGGAAAGTCCGACAAACTTCAGTTATCAGTAAACTTTCACGAATTCAACGAGTAGCTGGATTGGCAATATCTGGTGCGATAAGCACAACGCTAACTCTACCAACCCTCGTTGGTGAAGTCCTGTCGGCAATCACTCGAGGAGGCAAATGTATACAACAAGGTCACGATAAAGTGGCGAAAAGGACACACTGGAATTAAAGGACATGATCATGCGGACAGGCTGGCGAAACGGCCGGCTAACAAGCCACCGATCTCCCCTGAACCGTTTGTACCACTAGCTGTTAATAAAGCATCAAAAGTGATAAATTCTATCTCCCATCGAGCTTTTTGCGACAGATGGGATGGGACAGCAGCAGGCGTCTTTGCTAAGAAAACTCTGCTCTACCCTGACCGGAAGAGATCTACTCAGTTTCGAGGGAAATCAAAAAGTGACTTGAGGCTTCTTACCCACTTCCTGACCGGACACTGCAAGTTACGTAAGCACACGTTTTATATGAAGCTGGCGAATACACCCCTCTGTAGAGGGTGTGAAATGGAAGACGAGACGGAAAGTCATATTGTTTGTAACTATCCCAACCTCGCGTACTTAAGGGAATCCATTGTCGGAGTACCATGGCTCCAAATTTCGGATATAAGGAACATACCTTTCTGTTCTATATTAACGTTCATGAAAAGATTGGGCTGGTTTTCTGACCCTTGAATGAACAGTAATTGTGGGGACGCACAAAAGGCCCGCTGGGGCCTAAGTGCTGTGAAGAAACTCACCCCCACGTGAAACTACATACATACACACAACTCTACCAATGGATGTTCTGCTTGGCCTATCTCCTTTGCATTTGCATATAGAGAAAGTGACTTGAACTACCATTTAGAGATTTAAGCAATATGCTCAAAACTGTTCCGACATGTCCTACCAATTCTCTGGTTCAGGCAGATATTTGCATGTTCACAGATAGATCAAAAACGCCGGAAGGGGTCAAAATACACTGAGTTGTGATAACAGAGTTTCTCTGATCTGGGTCCCAGGTCACTCTGGGGTTGATTCTGCTGGCAATGAAGCGGTAGATGAGCTAGCACGAGAGGGTAGCGCTAAAGCGTTTGTGGGGCCTGAACCAGTAGTTGGTGTATCATTTGCGATGGCCAAACATAGGATTGGACTTTGGATTGAAGAGAGACTTCACCTACTGTGGACCAGTACTCCTGGAATGAGACATGCTAAGGCATGTTAACGTGTTTATTAACATCGCCACTGTCAAACCCGGGAATATTTTATGACTTGCTCGTAGCAACATTAAAATTCTAATGGGTGTCTTTACTGGGCACTGCCGATTAAAAGCACACCTCAACTTGTTGGGTCTGGCCGACGATGTTGAATGCCGACTATGTACAGAGGAAGTGAAGACGGTTGAGCATGTTTTATGGCACTGCCTTGCTGTTAATCGTACCAGATTCTCGATTTTTGGCTCGCAGTTTATCTCACCAACGGATCTGAATGACTTTTCACGGAGCAAGGTATTAACGTTTGTTAAGAGGATTGGACTGCATGGTGAAATTTGATAACGTTATCTATCGGAGTACAATAGATCCTTAGGGTCACGGTGCAAGGTTGGTTGGTCCGCCTACCCGATATGTAATCTATGTATTGTAATGTAAAGAAAATTAGGAACACATATGAGCCTAGGCAAGACGTATTTAGGTGCGTGAAAGGTGCTGGATAAGGTGAAAAAGTCAAAAACGGTACGCCTAATAAATAAATAATAAGGATTACATGATATCCCAACAAGGCTACTGAAGCGCTATGGAGATGAAGAGCAACTGAGAAGTTGCAGAAACATTTTCAGAAAATAGTTACAGTTTACGACAAGCCTATAGGTGAAATTCGCGATATCAAAAAAGTATTTAATTACTCTAAGTCTGCAAAATTAATTGTTGCGCGATTTCTCGTTTTTACGTAACTGTAGTATCATCGTTGTTAAGTACTGATAAGATTATTAAATTACTAAATCCGTCCCAAACATTAAAGTGATACACATATAATATTCAGATTTTGTTTATTTATAAAATGTACCAACATTTGAAGTAAGTTCGCTAACACGAAATCTACATGTGTTTTTTCTAAGACCGACTCTACTCACAGTGATTTTGAGCAAATATTAATAATTACTTCGAAAATTACCTTAATTAGAGCACACATTTATAAACAAAAATTGTTTCCATTACCATGGACAATTCGCTCTTAAATTTAGTGCAGTTATTTCAATTTTTCAACTCACTCTTTAATCTTCCACGAAAAACATCCTCAAACTAGCCATACATTAGTACAAACGAGCGCATGTATAAGCACTTAAGATCTTACGAGAGTTGTCTTATAATGATCACGATTTCCTTATTATCCAAACCAAGTAAGATTTCACTTTTACAATGACGAATCTCCTACTATTATGTTCTTTTCTCGAATTTTCATTTTCTATCTCCGTTGCAAACTGGTTAAATAATTTAAATCAGTTTTGACAGGAATGTAACTTAATTTTATAATGCGATCTTCAACGTTTTCTAAATCGTTACAGCATAACTTTTTTTGCCGTAAATCAATAGCAATATGATACAACAATATAATTTATGGCTAATCGTACTTGCTTAAATGTTTTTACTTAAAAATTTAGAAGCACCGCAACTGACTTTAATGACCCCATATAAGCGTCATTATAAACGAAAGGGTTAAATCACGTTTGATGGTGAGATGTTGGATAGTGGTTTTACAGGTCATACTATTAATTATATGGACATACGTGTGAACTATGCTTATCGGAAGAAGTGGGTTAAATTAAGTGGAAATGAACTATCAAAGGAATTAATTGACACGACCGATAAGTCTGTGAACACACCTACTTTCGTTTATTTATATAACGATTTTGTAAACATTACGTATAATTATTTGTTTAATTCGTCATATTTGATAAAGCCGCCCTGATAAGAATTAGCAAATTTTGAGTATAATTTTATTAGAATGTACATCAACGCCACAACGCTTTGAGATTTAATTTTATTCATTCCTTTAGATAACGACACAATACAGAAAAGATACTTGAATATGGTATTACTGATTGCAATAATATTCTTTTAACTTAACACTTAATGTTTAACACGTATTATGCATCGTTAAAAAGCAATTAAAAACCAAATTTAATTTGTTTGGTTTTAATAACGTTGGTACATTGTTATTTTCATTATTAATACTTTATGAAATTATTTATTATTAGAAAAATTGTTATGCAGTTATTCTAAAAATTGTAATAAAAATGTTAAATAATATTAAAACTGAATACCATCAACATATTATTATACTTATAAAAACATATAATTAAATAAATAATTACAAATTAAATATAATTATTATAATTTAGATACGGTCCTGTCCAAAAATCTTAAGTGATTACATCACTCAAAAAATGTTCATCCGTTTAATAGGCTTGAACATCTGAATAAATTAGATAAGCATTCCGAGAATGATATAAAAAAAAATTATAAGCGTAAACATTTTTAGAAAACCTTTCAACTATTTATTTAACGGCTTAGCTTGAAGAAGCTTCGGAAATTTGGAATTTTTTCGAAAATAGCAGTTTGAAAACGTGAATCAGGCGATATGCGAAAATTATTATTTTCGTGGTATAGCTGTGTTCCAACAAAAGTTCGGACTGGTTTAGAACACCTTGTTTATAACCAGTCAGAACTATATGCCATTAAATTTCTTAATTCATGAAAATAAAGGCAGAGAAACGTGCTGAATTTAAGTTGATCAGTTATGTACGCTATTATACGTTATTCATGTATGAGATATACTGTGAGTCAGAAAGAATGAAACATCCCAGAACTTTATTCCTGGTACTGGACAACAAAATATGACGATTTTACACCTTATGCTTATAGCAATGTTGATCGTTCGGGAGATACTGTGTTCAAAATTGCATTTCTAATTACTTTTAAAGTTTTACCATGAGAAATTTGAATTTGGTGCTTATTTTATGATTATTGTAAGTCTTGCCAAAACTGGAATAAAAGTGTGGAAATGTAACATGAAATGTCCATTCATGTGGAACATGAACGATGTGCGATGTACCCTGACTCTTATTATACTTGGTAGCAAGTCACCATTATAAATACATTGGGTATACACTTCATCAGCCTCTAATGTCGTTTTACAGACAATATACAACTATTTAATAACTAGCAACCTACTATTAAGATATCTGGTTAGGTCACGAATTCAAACAAAACCTTCAATAACATAAAAGTGAAGTTATTTAGGTGACTCAAAGCTTTAAATTTATGATATTGACGCGAAATGTGTCTCTATGTGCATTCATTTGATAGCACTTTATATCAGAGAGCTAAGCAAGGAATCCATCATGAAAATATTCATAAATTAAGAACACTCTTAAACAAGGGATCGGTTAATTGGCCATACCAGGGGAGCTGTCAAAATTTATCAAGACCACCTTGAACAATCTCGTTGAACGTCTCATTGAAACTAGCTTAACAAGGGTTGGCTATGAGGATGATCATCTTCTTCACAGGTAAGCTCGTAAATGTGGTTATAAACATAGCTCAATCAACACTCAAATTAATTGATAACTGTTACCACAACATTCATTCCTAGAACGACGAAAATATTTCTTCGCACAGTTGCCAAATCCACAATGTCATTATTAAACTTGGTAAGACTCAAAAATCAATGGATAAAATGGAAGTCAATCCTAATCAATAAAGTGAAAAAGGCATAAGCTGGTTTCAACACATGGGATTTGTCACCCAAAGTCTTACCATTTGCTCACATATAATACAATAATTTAGTAATCTACAACCACTGCTGCTGTAAATAGAATTCATAGATACGCGTGTCTACATGATTCAGATCCTCCCCTACCACGAAAATGGAAACTTGCTAAACCTCACACATTTGCATTAACTACCTTTCTAAAGCTTGGCAAAATTGCCCTTAGCACTATTATGGGACTAATTACAGGTCGCTATATAGTAAAAAAGCACCTTTGTAATTTAAAATTTGTCGATAAACAGCAATAAGATGGTTAAACATATTTTATATGATTACCCCACTTTGCACTATCTCTGGATGAGAACCTTCGCAGATGATTGAGGATGACTCTGCGACCTCTTCTTCGACTCCTATGATTGATTCGCATCGCATTTTACAGTCTATCCAAGCGGATATTAAGGTCATGATGGATAAAATAAGTGACTTTGAGAAAACCCTTAAAGGTTTAAATGATAGAGTTAAACGAGTGGAGGGTGTCGCTGCGGAGAACGTCCAGTTGAGAGGGACTGTTGCCGATTTGTCCTCACGTGTGCAGCATTTGGAACAGTACTTCAGGTTGAGTAACGTTATCTTCTCCGGCATTCCGGAGAGAAGAAATGAAAATTTGACTGCGGTGATTTCTGATATTGGAGCGGTCATTGGTCATTGGCCCGGTTGGTGGATTTGATGTTGACGCGGTTCATCGACTTCCTTCTCGTTCTCCCTCTGTAGAAGAGGCATGCCGCCTGAAGGAGTACAAGTTTTGCTGGTTGAAAAATTGCGTAATACACGTTCGTCGCGATGATAGATCGAGAGTCATGATTATTAAATCGGCCGAAGACTTGTCGAAGCTTTAGGTCAGCCTCAATTAAAAATTTGTATCAAGCCTTTTATTTAGACTATGACTCTGTCTATTTACTATCAGAATGTACGTGGTCTGCGCACGAAGTCTGCTATATCTTATGCGAACTCACTGAACCTGACCCACGACTTGGTGTGTTTAACAGAGACTAATCTAAACGATTCCATCTACAGCGGTGAGATCCTTTGCAGTAACTACGTCATTTATCGTCGTAACAGAAATCAGACTGCTTCTGCTGGTTTTGAAGGCGGTGGTGTTCTTGTTGCGGTTCGCGCGGGCATTGTCGCTGTCCCGGTACCTGGTTTTCATTCGAATGCCGAGGACCTTTGGTTGAATGTATGCTTTTGTGGCTCGCAAGTGTTGTTGTGCTGCGTATATTTGCCTCCAAGTGATTCTGTGTCATTTAACCTTTTCCTCTGTCAACTCCAGTACGTGCGCGACCGCTCTCCAGACACACCTATATTATTGGTGGGTGAGTTCAATGTTCCCAACATTTCTTGGGCCACGTCAGTCGCGGGGAACCTTGTGCCTACTGTCGTCGCGTGTGAGTTACTTCTTACTATTTCTTATTGTAATTTGTCTCAGATTAATAATATTGCTAACAATAACTCCAGATACCCAGATTTAATTTTGTGGAACTCAAGAGGAGTCGATTCGGTGCGCTCCTGTAACGATCCACTAGTTGGCTTGGATGGGCATCACCCTGCTTTAGAATTTTTGTTTAAGTTTGATAAACCTCATGTCTTGCGTGAGAGTCCAACCTAAAGGTTTGATCGTGCGAATTTTGACGGTCTCAGGGGTGGGCTGGCAAGTGTTGATGGGCGCAGTTTGTTTAGTGGGTTAGATTTAGACCTCTGTGTTGATACTTTTTATTCTGTTTTATATGGGTATATAAATGAATTCGTTCTCCAGAGCTTCCACTATTAAATCTGTTAAAGAAAAGTTGAAATACCATAAAAAGTGGAAGAAATGAGGCAATCGAACCGACTATCTTTCCTTTAGCTTCCAGCGTAAGCGTACCAAAGCTTGCTGCTGATTATCGCAGTTATCTGAATCGCATTCAGAGTAACTTGATTGATTGTCCATCTAGTTTGTGGTCCTTTGTTAAAAGTAAAAGATGCGGTGGCGGCGGTATTCCGTCTCGAATGCAGCTGAACGGTGAGGTGGCAGACGACAGGAAACGAATTACTGAACTTTTTTCTGTTTTTTAGTTCGGTTTATATCGACGGTTGCCTGAATACCTCTCACAAGCGAAATGTTATTTACCAATCGCAGCCTTGGTTCTCTGAAAGTGATTTCTCTCACCTTCTGACACAAGTATTCAATGTAGTGTCTGTGTTTATTTTCTTTTCTGCTTCGTGCTTGCTAATTTAATTCCATTTTTTATTGTTTCATGCTTTCGATGTCTTTTTTGTTTTTTTTTTCTTTCTTTCTTTTGTAGTTTGTTTTTTTTTGTATTATTGTAGTGGACACTTTTTTGGGATTTTTCCTGTACGTAATAAATAAATAAATGATCACGAATTGCAAAACGAACACAAGTCTGAAAAGTTTCCTCGAACTTAATCCTTTAGCTGGAGGCTGTAGAGAAACGATGCCCACAAGACTTCGGCTTACATACACTATAATATAGCCGTAGTAAATAATAATCAAGTATATAATTTATAGAACTATTAGTTCTAGAATTTTAGATTTAGGGCCCTAATAATCTTAAAAATGAAAATAATTCGTTAACTCTTTCGGAATAAGAGACTCATCACTCAACGGCCTTATCCAAAGTTATGGCAATAATTGCTACAAAAAGAAGTCAAGGAGAAAGTATCAAGTATCAATTTGGGATTAACGCAGAGGAAGTGTACAAGAAACTGCGCATCTCATTAGCGCATTAGAAGTTGCCCTGAACAAAAAAACAGCAGAGTATAACGATGCTATTAGACGTGGAAAAAGCTTATGAGACTCCGTCCGGCAAGGTGACTTGCTAGCAAGCGTGGATAACTTGATAAGAAATACGTGTTCCTGTCTAAAAATCAACGACTTATAGATGAAGATGGGAGAAAAAGATAAACACAACTGACGTTTTTAACTATTTCCCCTGCTATTTTATACAGGGTGTTAATAAACAAACTTTACACACGCTGGCAGGTGATAGTAGAGATAAAAACAAGAAAAAAATCCTAATACACATAGGTCCAATACTCATTGGTTTTCGAGATATGGAATTTTTAAATTTTCATTGTCAGCTTTAAATTTGAATGCGATATCGCGTTACCATTAACGCGATAAAACAACAGCCGCAGAAACTGCATGTCAATAAACATAAACATTTTGTGACTTATTCTTATTTAAGATAGCTTATTTTCGCAATGGTTCAATTTACATTTGCGGAATACGCCGATATGCATTTATGTTATGGCGAAGCTCGTCGAAATTCGCGTGAAGCTAGACGAATTTACCAGCAGAGATATCCTACGAGGCATATTCCATCTCATCCAACCTTTCAAGAAGTCGACCGTAGGATCAGAGAAACAGGATGCTTTAAGCCGCCAAAATCAGACACTGGCAAACCTCGTACAGTCCGCACGCCAAACACCGAAGATAATATTTTTCAAGCTGTAGATAATAATCCCCACGTGAGTACCAGGCGAATAAGTAGAGCTATCGGCGTAAATCCTGTATCTGTTTGGCAGACCCTTAAAGAACAATTACTTCATCCGTATCACTTACAGAAGATTCATCATCTACGGTTAGAGACGGACTGCCGTCCCTGTATCAAATTTTGCCAATGGCTGCTACATGAATGTAATTTAAATCCAGATTTGCTTGGGAAGATTTTGTTTACAGACGAAGCCTGTTTTACGCGTGATGGAGTTTTTAATTTCCACAATATGCATGTTTGGTCTGATGAAAATCCGCACGCAACTCATGTTAGAAACCATCAATTTGGATTTTCGATAAATGTCTGGTTCGGCATTGTGGGTGATTTTTTAATTGGACCATTTCGTTTACCGAATCGGTTAAATGGTCAAATCTACTTGAACTTTCTGCGTGACAATTTAAACGAGTTACTGGAAGATGTGCCATTAGACGTTATTAGAAACATGTATTTTATGCATGATGGAGCCCCAACCCACTATTCGCTAAACGTAAGAAACTATTTAAACGAACGATTCGAAAACAGATGGATTGGTCGTGGAGGACCTGTCGCGTGGCCACCAAGATCTCCTGATCTAACGCCAAACGGATTTTTTTTGTTTGGGGACATTTAAAAGGTATTGTTTATGCCACGGAAGTTTATACAGAAGATGAACTTTGGCAGAGAATAGTAGTCGGTTGCTAGCAACTAAGAAATCAAACTGCTTTCAATCGAGTGCGTAATTCCCTTCGACAACCAGTGCAACTTTGTTTACAAGAGGAAGGCCGATAGTTTGAAAATCTTCCGCGATAGCGAGTGTGCTAAATGCGTTGCGTGTTGTATTTTTTTGTAAAAGCCGTATCTCGGAAAATAAATGAGTATTGGACCTATGTGTATTAGGATTTTTTTCTGCATATCGGCGTATTCCGCAAATGTATAGCTTAAATAAGAATAAGTCACAAAATGTTGCAGTTTCTGCGGCTGTTGTTTTATTGCGTTAATGGTAACGCGATATCGCATTCAAAAGCTGACAATGAAAATTTAAAAATTCCATATCTCGAAAACCAATGAGTATTGGACCTATGTGTATTAGGATTTTTTTCTTGTTTTTATCTCTACTATCACCTGCCAGCGTGTGTAAAGTTTGTTTATTAAAACCCTGTATATTAGATAATTTTTTCGGCGACAATGCAAAAACTAAGGCAAAATTGTCATTATTGGCAGAAAATATGGAAATAGCGGCAAAATTGAAAGTTAGTTTCACGGCTGAATAAGCCAAAACTGAAGCAACACGTGTTAAGTGTCTTAAGTACTGATAAGGTAATGTAAATAATGAACAATCTATTGATCCCAAGGTAGGTCAATAGAGCGGCAAACAAGTTATAAACTAAAATAGAAATAATAGAATCCTTATCGTCGCAGTTAATATATCAGGAACGGAAACATGCTGAAAGTAATGCACAAGAGAGAATTTGGTAGCACCCTCCCCACCAATTTAGCTTCTTCAATCTTTCAATCCATGTTTCCATCAGTATTGCCCCTACACGATCAATCAAACTATTGTCACAACGTTGTCAAATATTGAGAGTCTGAATGATCGTGTAGGATCTTCTTTAAAATTCTTTGTTTCTATTTCGTTATTCTCAACAGCATAAATAAACCTTATTTTTATACAAAATGCTATATTTTATGTTCAAGTAATTTCAGTTAGCACTACCTTATTTTTAATAACTAAATTTTATGCAATGTTACAGTTGAAGTTGAGTTAGCTGAGCAGTTAAACTTGAAAATTAAATAGTTGGCGTAAATAAAGGATGTTACCTTGTATTTTTACAGAAATCCAGTAATTTTTAAAACAATGTAAAATAAATTACGTTGTGAATTCACAGGAAACAGTATTTTAAGTATTAATATTACAATAAAATATGAGATAATTTACACAGAAAAGTAAATATTTACAATAGAACGCAAGGACAATTATTATTAAATATATTTTATTTTTCTAAAAAACGTGTAAATGGGTGTAATACAATAATGCATTTGGTAATAAAAACAGCATAATACATACGACATACGACAATAAATATTATTTCTGGTTTTTCATTTATAGAAATATTGATAAATATTGAATCATTTGAGTTGCAAGCAGCCCGATCGCGCTCTTTAAATTTTGTGTCGAAAACTCCCGGTACTTTATATGCAGGTGTTTATGTTGGAGCAAAGCGTTAAGGCACGCGTCACTTTACAAACTAACTATACTAACTAGAATATAAAATATTTGAATTGCTATATTAACCAAAAATAAATAATTGTTCTTTTCTGAAATAACACTTCTTAATCTTTCAAACTCATCCTTTGTTAAAGGATTAATTAAAATGTCACTTCTCTAATATCACTTTCCCTTTTTGAACATAAGTCCTTAATAAAACGGTACTTAATATGTTTTATTCATCTAAAATTTTCTATCGTCTTGATAATTGCGATTACATTTATATTCTCTATTTTTAAAACTGCCGGTTTGTTACAGTTAAGTTCTCATTACGATTGATACATACATAAAATTGCATATAAATTTCCTCCATATATGTATGGTTCATTTGTTACTGTTCAGTATCTGCCATCCATTTGAGAATGTACTACCATAAAAGTTGTCACAAATTGTCTTTCAAACATTCAATCAGTTTATTAACTCTGATTAACTAATCAAGCCTTGATCTAATTCTATTTTAAATAGAGTCATTAAATAGAGAAAACAAGTCTTCAAATAAAAATAAGTATACATTGTCTTTGATATAAAAATAATAAACAAATTCAGAACGTTTCAAATTTAAATTTCATCAAATTTTTAATTCCAAAATTTTAGCACGTTTCTTAATATAATATTCAATATTTATACTTTGTTTGAAATCTTCAAATGGATTAATACCAACTTCATCTTCAAATATACCGTTGAAAATACCGTTGGAACGCCAATTTCTTCTATAGTCCATATTTGCTCGTATATTTTGTGTAACCGACAGTTGAGCCCCTCCGTGTTTGAGAAATTCCTCAGGGATTGGGTCGCTGCCAGGTGACCTATTATTACTTAGCGTTTGAAGGGCTCCTTTTATCTCCGCTACGGTAGATGCATCATGTTTCTCGTCATTTACTCCCCTCGGATTCTCCGCAGTCATGTCAATGTCTACATTGGGGTTAAGCAGCTGATTGGTACAATAAGATTCCCACTTTACTCTTACACAACGTAGTTGCGGGCTTAAATCCCTATTTTTATTTATTGAGTACTCCGTACAGCATTCTTGTATATGTCTGTTCTATTTCGCCTTCTTTTTCTTCTCTTCGTATTCTTCGACATTCCCCCTCGTTCTCCTCTGGACCATTTTGTGATAGTCGATATTTTCCAAGTTATTGCTCTATCATAGTCGTTATCAAACCAGTCGCTTCTTTTCCGTTTTTACGTGAGCCTGGAACTTCTGAGCCAGTTGTTAAGAGAGCTATTCTAAATTTTTCTCTTCTTTTCCCTGCTATTATGTTGCATCAGTTCAAATTGTTACAGTTGAAATTGGCAGAGTGATTGTTTGCTCCTCTGCAGTTCTTTAAGATCGTGAAATTTGACCTTTGACGGGCGTCTTAATTAATAGATGATCTATTTGGTAAGAAATGTGTCCACTGGGGGATACCCAGGTTGCTTTATGTATGCCTTTTCATTCAAATAGGATCACTACCAGACTTCTTAAAGCTATGAAATTTTCCACCCACAGTCAGTCTCATTGCTTCCCTCAAGAAGGGTATTGTTTCCTACCTATTCGTAGTACCGTTATTCTATTCCTATTTTTGCGTTGAAGTCTTCCATTATGATTTTTATGTCATGGTATGGGGCACCGTCATATACCACTTCCAGTCCTTTGTGAAAGACATCCTGTCTTTCTATGTTTTTTTGTTTCGATGGGAGCATACAGATTATTATAGCTAACATTAAAGAACTTCTCCTTAACCCATAGACTATATATTTTGGAACTCAATGGTTAGAAACCAATTATCCTTTTCTTAAGATATTTGCTTATGATGAAGGTAGACCGGAACTCATGCCTACTGTCATGGCAGATATAAAAATCGTAATCCCTCATTCTGTAAATAGCCCTGCCCGGTCTACACTTATTTTTTTGGATTTCGGTAACCCCAGCCTTCTACTTTGTCACGATATCCTTAGTAGCTTCCTTTGCTTCTACTTCTGTTTTCTTGACTATCCATTTTTATGGAGTGGGATTTTCGGAGGACCATTTATCCTGCTCTCGTTAGCCCTGATCCTCCATTCCTACTGAGGTTTGTTACCACAGTCCTCCGCAGGACTGATCAGGTTTTCAGAGTCCACCAATCACTTGGAGGTAATAATCAGAATTGGGTAGAAAAGGTTAAGAAGTTCTGTAGTTCTAACATAAACTGTTTTAGTTAATTTCATGTCAACAGTTCTATCATTAATGTTCTAATCATGTCCATTGTTACGGGCATTTCATCCATATTGAAAAAAAAAAATACGTCAATGCCAAGTACTTTATGTTGTGAAATACTTGTAACCTTTTTCTCTGTCTGTCTGGTTTTGATTCTTCTTAAAGCGAAGATATTTGCTTCACATTTTGTGGTATTTAATTTGAATTGTCATTTTGTGAACCAATTTAAGATAGTGTCAGCTGATTCTTCCAAGTTTTCCTATAGCTATTGTGAAATTAATTTCTGGGACGTCGGTGGGGTAATGAGCGCGCCTAAGACAAGCATTAAATATAGCATAGCCAGTGTTTTATTCGGGAAATATTTTAATACAATGATCGCAATGTTATCGTTTTCTGTTGAATACTTCTTCAAGATGGACAGCAAAAACAGCACATGTTTCTTCAACAAACCAGTAGTTGATATTATCCTCAGTGATATTAAGAATTATAAGTTCTCTTAGGATTTCCTTGGAGCTTGCTCTGCCTGTGCTTCTGAATCATACTGTTGGCAATCCACACAATAGCTAACGGACTTCCATTTGATTTTATGTGTGAGCCTGTTGATTTGTCGTTTTAATGCTTGTTTTAATACGGTTTTTTGCCATTCCCGTTTTTTTTCTGCTCTTTTCTTTTATTAAGTCTAGAATATATTGCGGCGCAGTATTTGGCTTATATCTTGTACTGATTTGTTGGCGGTTGTCAATAATGTGCTTAATGTTGGATGTTACTGTTTCGACTGCTTTGTCAATATCTTCAGAAGTATTTATAGTTATAGTTGCTAAAAACATTAATATAGTTTAAAAGTAAGTCCAATTAATTTTTCATTAATTAATTTAGTTTTTGGTATATGTTGAGATATGCTTTCCAATATTATAATAACAACCAACAGATGATTGATTTAGTAACATTTATTTAAAGTAATGTCTAGTATGTCCGGCTGATGATGTGTGCAGAATGGAAAATATGTAAGCTCTTCAAGTGCGTTGACATAGAACATTAGTTTCATCGATAGCCTTTGACGTCAGAACAAACACAATAATTTGCTGGATGGTTTCCAGAATAGTTAACACATAGTTGTGGATGGTTTTTATCTTTTCTGCATTCTATTGTTATGTTATAGTCCTAACATTTAACACATTTTCGATTCATTTTATAGCAGTTCTTGGTGTGTCTGATGTTGTGTACGTTCTATTTTGAAAATATAGTGACCACCCTCATTGGCATATATTTCAATTGTACACACTGAGATCGGGTGTTTGGATTTATTCAATAATCTAGTGACTTTTAAAACCGGTATACTGTTGTTTTGTAACTACACCTCTATTTCACTTTCAGGAATTGCTCAATGGTGATAATCCTTTCTTATACGTAACCATTTCTTATTACACAATTGAACTTCACAGCATCGTCGCTTACAGTGAATGACTTTTCGCAATTTAATACACAAAACAAAAAAGGGTAAAAAAGTTAAAAAGAATTTTATTGTCAGACAATAAAATATTTTGGTACAGAAAAATCTTCACCAACTTACTTAATGTGTTATAAGTGAAAGTTACATTAAACCAAACAATAATAAAATTAATAAAAAAAACAGAACAAACTAGTCAACAGATTTTTTCATGAAAATGTAACTAGTAACTGTAACTAGTAAAAAAAATAATCATTCGAAATTAATTTTAATTGAAGAGATATAAAAGTAGGTTATTTCAACAATTAGTGTATCTATACTTATGTAACTTCATACATTTCCGCCCACAATTAACTTTACTGTTTTAATATTCAATAAAAACCGGGACATAAAAAAATGTTACAAATCTAATAAAATAATCTTACCTCTTGAAGTACAGTGTTCTGTTTCTTATTGGTAAGGTTCAAGTACCTCTCTTGACTGGCACAGAACTTAGCCGTTTGCTTATCGAATTTTTTCTTCCCGACTTTGACGCCACCAATGTGTTTTTTGCGAAAATCTTCAAGTGGTGTTACCACTAGAGTATAGGCGTTTTCTAACTGCAATAAAATTATTCAATGTTAAAACGATTAAAGAATTTAAAACGAGTCTTTGTTTGAAATATCATTTGCTTAAGAAAAGAAAATATGGGCTAGTGCACTTGTCGTGAAATGTAAAACAAGTTAAAAGTGTTACGAAACAACGAAGATGCTTCTAACGTTAAATGTCAGGTGAAGATTTTTTTATAAGCAGGGTCGGATCATGGTATGAACGATTGTTCTTTAACCGAACACATTAAAATTTTTAAAAAGATGTAAAAAGAGAATGCGAAATTAATTATTATTAAATATCCAAATTTGTGGAGATTCGCTATTAATTTCTTTTTTTGAGTTAGAACCGTATATAATACAACGATAATAAAAAATAAATCATGATTGAAAGACCACCTAGTACAAAGAATGAAATTAGTACTAAACTTTTATCATTTCAATTAAATGTGCTTCATAGCGCAAAATGTAAGGACTTTAAACAGGAAGCTACATCATCTGTTCCATAAACAGCTGGTGGCTTATAAAATTTAAAATATTGAGAAAATAATTTGTGTGGTGAATTAATCCAAAATACAGTGTCCACCAAAAAGTCAACAACGCCCTGTTCTTTTGGTATCTAGATATTTTCAAGATTAATTCCGGTCCACCTAAAGTAGACCACAAAATCATTATTTTAAATGGAATGTTATGGTTTCTAAGACAGATTCAAATTGTTTATACAAAAATAGATTGATTTTGATAGAGATTGTTGATATGTACAGCTTTAAGTTTTCCAGTTATATTAATTTTCGTTTTTTTTTAGCGGTTATAAATCTGTTTCTTAAAACCGAATTATGTGATGATTCTATTATATGTATGCTAAATTACCGGCGAGACGACAGCAACAAACCGCTCAGCAACAAACTTTTTCCTTTATATTTCCACCTACTTCTAGGGCCCATATCTTCGTTATCTAGAAAGATAGCGAAAAACTAAGCACACGGTTGGAAAGCTTGGTCGTTTCTCTATCTTAAACCGAGTTTTCTTCCGCCGATGTGTTGATAATAAGAGCAAGAAAAAATAAGAAACGTCGCGCTGCATTCAATTTACCTCAAAATTACCAAACTTCACGGCCTTGTGCAGCCGTTAACAGATGGAAATTCAATAAATGGCTTATATATTCGGAAAGAGCTGACCTTGGACTATCTTATTCCGAGTTTTCGTCCGCCAACATCTATCAGCGTCTGTAAGAAAAACCCACCTGAAAAAGCCCCTACCGATAAAAACACGCAAATATTTCTTGCACTAATAACTTTCCTATTTGACAGGGAGAAAACTCTACAACTAATATTTAGCTTATGGGAAATTTCCTGCTCTTTCCAACGATGTGTGACACACCGTGATCACACGTTTGCACAATCCTTTTTTCTGACTATGAACTACCTAACCCACGAATTTTTGTCGCGGCTAAACCACGCTTAGGTCAATAACTAAATCTCTTGTATGACGGTGAGAAAACTCTAAAACTATATTCATCTTATGGGAAATTTTCTGCTCTTTCCAACGGTTCCAACGCGTTTTCTAAATTGATGAACTGAGTTAAAATGCAAAGTTGGTAACGTTACCAGATTCAAAACCATCAAAACACAATTCAACAATTCGAGTCTAAAATCACTCAAATTGTTCCAGATTCTGATAAAATAGGTGTAACATGAAATAATCTTCCCTTTTTGAACAGTTTAACATGTTTCTACACGTAAAACTAGAACTAACACTAGCACTATCACTAGAACTAACACTAGACCTAGAACTAGAAACTTTCGGGTTCGCTTCCAACTTGTTTTCTGAAAAAGGTTGCAACATGGCACCCGAAACGTCAAACATTTTTTCAAAAACGCCTTGAAAGCCTTCGTACTTATATGTTTTTAAACGGTTTTAAATAAATTAAGAGTGAATGAAAAATTATCTGTCAACATGAAATGAAGTTAGGATTCTCTCTCGGGTAAAACTTTGTTCCAATTTTTCCTTCATCAAATAAGAAAGTTATGGTAAGAAGTGATTGCTCTTTCCGAATATGTAAACCATTTATAGAATTTTCGTCTGGTAACGGCTGCACAAGGCCGTGAAGTTTGGTAATTTTAAGGTAAATTAAATGCAGCGCGACGTTTCTTATTTTTTCTTGCTCTTATTATCAACATATCGGCGGACGAAAACTCGGTTTATAGATAGAGAAACGACCAAGCTTTCCAACCATGTGCTTAGTTTTTCGCTATCTTTCTAAATAACAAAGATATGGGCCCTAGAAGTAGATGGAAATATAAAGGAAAAAATTTGTTGCTGGGCGGTTTGTTGCTATCATCTCGCCGGTTGCTAAATTGATGCTTAAGGCTTCTAGTTTCTGATATGATATAAAAACTGTAAGATAATATCATTGAAATTCCCAGGAAAAAATTATAAAGAGGAAATTGAACTTATAAACCAAAAATAATAAAAAAATTTTAATAAATCCTATCGACTGCATTTTTAAGAATCATGACATGATATGTATGTTAAATTTGAACGTTAAAGATTCCAGTTTGTGATATGATATAAGAATTATAAGATAATATTATAATATTGTTGAAATTTTGAGGAAAAAATTATTAAAGAAGAAACTGTTGAATTTATAAATCATACATAATACGAAATTTTGAAGAAATCATATCGACTGTTTTTAAGAATCATGATATGATATGTATGTTAAATTGCAACTTGAGCCTGATATGATATAAAAAGTATAAGATAATATTATTGAACTTTCCAAAAAACATTACGAAAGAGGAAACTGTTAAATTTATAAACCAAAAATAATACGAAATTTTGAAAAAGTCATACCGACTGTATTTTTAAGAGTCATGATATGATATCTTAAACTGGAGCTTAAGGATTCTAGTTTGTGATATGATATAAAAATTATAAGATAATATTATAGAAACTTCCAGGAAAAGCTTATTAAAGAAGACATTGTCAAATTTATAAATCAAAAATATGAAATTTTGAAAAAATCTTATCGACAGTATTTCTAATATTCATGACATGATGTGTATGTTAAATTGAAGCTTAAAGATTCTAGTTTGTGATATGATATAAAAACTATAAGACAATATTATTGAACTTTTCAGGAAAGAAATATTACAGGAGAAATTGTCAAATTTATAAATCATACATAATACAAAATTTAAAAAAAATCGTATCGACTGCATTTTTAAGAATCATGATATGATATGTATGTTAAATTGAAGCTTAAAGATTCTAGTTGTGATATAATATAAAAACTATAAGACAATATTATTGAAATTTTCAGGAAAAAATATTAAAGGACAAATTGTCACATTTATAAATCAAATTTAATACAAAATTTAAAAAAATCGTATCTACTGCATTTTTAAGGATCATGAGATGATATGTATGTTAAGTTGAAGCTTAAAGATTCTAGTGTGTGATATGATATAAAAACTATAAGACAATATTATTGAAATTTTCAGGAAAAAAATATTAAAGGACAAATTGTCAAATTTATAAATCAAATTTAATACAAAATTTAAAAAAAATCGTATCTACTGCATTTTTAAGGATCATGACATGATATGTATGTTAAGTTAAAGCTTAAAGATTCTAGTGTGTGATATGATATAAAAACTATAAGACAATATTATTGAAATTTTCAGAAAAAAATATTAAAGGACAAATTGTCACATTTATAAATCAAATTTAATACAAAATTTTTCAAAAATCTTATCTACTGCATTTTTAAGGATCATGACATGATATGTATGTTAAGTTGAAGCTTAAAGATTCTAGTGTGATATGATATAAAAACTATAAGGCAATATTATTGAAATTTTGAGGAAAAAAATATTACAGGAGAAATTGTCAAATTTATAAATCAAATTGAATACAAAATATTAAAAAAATCGTATCGACTGCATTTTTAACAATCATGACATGATATGTATGTTAAATTGAAGCTTAAAGATTCTAGTTTGTGATATGATATAAAAACTATAAGACAATATTATTGAAATTTTCAGGAAAAAATATTAAAGGACAAATTGTCAAATTTATAAATCAAATTTAATACAAAATTTTTCAAAAATCTTATCTACTGCATTTTTAAGAATCATGACATGATATGTATGTTAAGTTGAAGCTTAAAGATTCTAGTGTGATATGATATAAAAACTATAAGGCAATATTATTGAAATTTTGAGGAAAAAAATATTACAGGAGAAATTGTCAAATTTATAAATCAAATTGAATACAAAATATTAAAAAAATCGTATCGACTGCATTTTTAACGATCATGACATGATATGTATGTTAAATTGAAGCTTAAAGATTCTAGTTTGTGATATGATATAAAAACTATAAGACAATATTATTGAAATTTTCAGGAAAAAATATTAAAGGACAAATTGTCAAATTTATAAATCAAATTTAATACAAAATTTTTCAAAAATCTTATCTACTGCATTTTTAAGAATCATGACATGATATGTATGTTAAGTTGAAGCTTAAAGATTCTAGTGTGATATGATATAAAAACTATAAGGCAATATTATTGAAATTTTGAGGAAAAAAATATTACAGGAGAAATTGTCAAATTTATAAATCAAATTGAATACAAAATATTAAAAAAATCGTATCGACTGCATTTTTAACGATCATGACATGATATGTATGTTAAATTGAAGCTTAAAGATTCTAGTTTGTAATATGATATAAAAACTACAAGACAATATTATGGAAATTTTCAGGAAAAAAATATTACAGGAGAAATCGTCAAATTTATAAATCAAAAATTCGAAATTTTTGAAAATCATACTAACTGTACCTTTAAGAATCATGATATAATAAATTGAAGGTTAAATATATTGGTATAAGTAAAAATACAAAGTTGAAAATTTGTATAATTACACTTCGAATTTTCACAAAATTCGGACATAATTAGTAGTATTAAATAAATTATCCAAATAATTTCGTATATCACGTGTTATTTGCGCTGGGGAACCGTGTTGTTGAAAAAACATTTTGCGTCTAAGGTTTAATAGGATATTGGACCAAAACCAAAAATAATAATCAAGAATCAAAATCCAGATTTTGCAATTAGTGACAAATTTTGGCTTGAATTCTATAAACTTGTTACATTTTAAAATCCTTTTTACTGTAGACGCGCTAACTTCAGCAATTTGTACTATTGATCTTTCTGGTGTTTCAATCACTGCCTGCATAACAACCATTGATTTTCTTCCATGTGAACCAAAATAAAATTGCAAAATTCTACCCATCGTTGAGGAACTACTGCATCTATTTTGTGTTATTATTAATTTATATATTTGACAATTTCTTACTTTCAATTTCTTTACTGTTTCCTGGAAATTTCAATAAGAATTTTTAATCTTCAATTTAACATACCTATCATTTCAATAATATTATCTTATAGTTTTTATATCATACCACAAACTAGAAAACTTAAATTTAACATACAGGGTGTCTCAGCGAGACCGGTCATTAGACGTTTCTGGGGTTCTGGCCAAACAAAAAATTTGAGAATGCAGACTTAAGTATTATCAATTACGTTCTCTTCATCTAAAATATTTTCATATTTCTAGCACTTCCGGTTACACCGGAAGTCGCCACCAACATTATTTTTTTAAATGGAACACCCTGTATATTTTTACATATTTGGATTTGTCTGTTGTCAAGGTTTATAAATAACTTTACTTTTTGCAATTTGATTCGGTCGTTCTCGAGTTATTCGAATTTTTCTAGAAAAATCTGCTCCAGCAGACATTTGTTTAAAAAATCAGAAAACACTCAATTTTTGGGATATCAATTTAGCATTGAGAACATGCTTAAGCAACATGATGGAGTATGTTTTGGTGCCAAGAACTGCGGTCTAGAACGTTTGATCACTTTACTATGACACGTTAACTTTTCAAAATTTGGAAGTACCATAACTTCATTTTTTTAAATGGCACCCCCCATATTTTATTTTTTAGTCGTCTTCGTTGTCTCATTCTACATCTTTTATATCCCATACCTAATATTATTAGTTTGGGAGATAATTAGGGTTTTTTGAAAAATGCACACATATCATATGGATATTTAGCCTAGTGTGCCATGAAAAACAAGCCTTCTCAATGAGTTCTTGTCAGAAACTCACTTGTTTACGTCACTTGATGCATGTGAGCTAATAATTATCTGTTATGTCCCTTAATATTAGTACTGAAACGAGTTAAAATCGATAACAATAACGAAAGTAATATTTATACAAATCAAGAAATTCTTAATTTATTTTTTTTGCATGAAAAGCGCGACAAAGTTCGTAGTATGATTCCCAGATCTTCTTTGGCAGCTCGAATTGAGGTGTTGGGACTGGGCTCGAATTAAGTCAAGGTATTCACCTCTTCCGTTGCATTATCTACTACATTTTTTGGTCAGTTTAACAAGTGATTAATTCGTCCAAAATGCAAAAATTTGCTTCTATTCCTCTAAATTTACCTTTTGTCATCGGAGATAAATGTGGATAATTTTCATTAAACATTCTGCAAGTTCTACTAAGAACTTTGTCGCACTTTTCGTGCACAAAAAATAAATTATGGATTTCTTCATTTGTATAAACATTATTTACGTTATTAATATCCATTTTAACTGGTTTTAGACTCACAAGCATCAAACAACCTAAATTAGACTTTGACGTTTATCAATAAGTCATTAAACATTTGTTTTCCATGGCACACTAGGTTAATATCCATATGATATGTGAGCATTTTTCAAAAAACCCTAATTATTTCTCAAACTATTAATGTTAGGCATAGGATATATGGAATATAAAAGATGTAAAATGAGTCGCCGAAGACGACTAAGTAATAAAATATGGGGGGTGCCATTTAAAAAAATGATGTTATGGTGCTTCCAAATTTCGAAAAGTTAACGTGTCATAGTAAAGTGACCAAACGATCTAGACAGCCGTTCTCGGCACCAAAACATACTCCATCATGTTGTTTAAGTGTGTTCTGAATCCTAAATTGATATCTCAAAAATTGAGTGTTCTATGACTTTTTGAACAAATGTCTGCTGGAGCAAATTTTTCTAGAAAAATTCGAATAACTCGAGAATTGCTGGTTCAAATTGCAAAAAGTAAAGTTATTTATAAACCTTCAAAACAGACAAATCCAAATATGTAAAAATATACAGGGTGTTCCATTTAAAAAAATAAAGTAGGTGGCGACTTCCGGTATAACCGGAAGTGCTAGAAATCGGAAAATATTTTAGATGAAGAGAACGTAATTGATAATACTTAAGTCTGTATTCTCAAATTTTTTGTTTGGCCAGAACCCCAGAAACGTCTAATGACCGGTCTCGCTGGGACACCCTGTATATATTATATCATGATTCATAAAAACAAAATCGATAGGATTTTTTCAAAATTTCGGATTATTTTTGATTTACAAGTTTGACAACTTCTCCTTTAATAAGTTTTTAATAGCAATTTCAGCAATGTTATCTTATAGTTTATATACCATACCATAAACTAGAATCTTCAAGCTACACTTTTACATACCTATCTTATCATAATTCATAAAAACAAAATCGATAGGATTTTTTCAAAATTTCGGATTATTTTTGATTTACAAGTTTAACAATTTTTCCTTTTATAATTTTCCACATAAATTTCAAAATATTATCTAATAGGTACTTTATCTTTAAGATACTTTTTAATATGCATATCATATCATAATTCTTCAATATTATTATCTCACTCAACAATTTTTAACAATACAGGTGTCCTTTTTTAAATTCGTTTTTGATGTGACATACATTTCATTTTATGGATTGATCCTTAAAAAAATGAAAATTACTGAAGTTAGAATACGTAGGATGAAATTGTCTAAGGTTGGCGTGACTCATCCTATTTTCACAAGAGAAAGTGTTGAAATTACGATTGTTCAAGAAGTCTCTTACTACTTGAAAGAGAATCTTAGAGCAAAATAAATCATAAATAGTTATCGATCGAATTGACCCCCATTAAACGATGATAACGAAACCGTATCGAAACAATAACACTTCAATTTAAAGGTTTTTAATGTACTCGAATTGAACTAGATTGAAGACATTCTCCACTTCCTCTGCAAGATAACCAGTCTATTTCGTTATTTATAAAATATAATTCTATCTCGTAATTCATAGCACCTCGATTTATCCCAAATTTATGATACAAATCTTAATAGAAAGATTAACGTTGAAAAAAAATGAAATAAGGAAGTTGTGTTTATAAGTTTTGTTTAGATTATAACTAAACGGTTCTCTTTATACAACATTCCAACGTGAAGAATACCGAATACCAACGGAAACATCTGGAGTTTGGTACAGAAAAAAAGAAGAAATACGTTTTCTTATACGATATAACTTCCGCTTGTCATATGGCGGTTCAATTCCACGCGTTTAAGAGAATAAAAATGTGTTGTGGTTAATTAAAAAATAAAATGAAATGAAAATAGATTCTATTGATGGTTAATTTACCATTCTATCTCGTTCGTCTTCAATGGCGCTGATCAGTTTGCTGAATTCTTCAAGTGACTTGCAAATTACACGTTCATCGTCCGTTTGTGTGCTTCCTATGCACTCGAATGTGAATCCTTGTAGACATTTTGCAAATGTTCTTTGTGCTTGACTTAATTCTGCAAATAAAAAAGTTTTGATTTAAAACATTATTCTTCAAATAAAATTAGTATTAAATTTTCAAAATGTTCCACTTATTAATTGATAAATATTATCTAAATTAGGTAATAATTGAAAATGTTAATAGTTCACTAAAAGTGTTGAAATTAAATTCAATTTCGCATATGACTAAGTGATAATAAAGTCATGTTTATCGCATTTATTTGCTAATTTTTAAGATTACAGGACAGAGTACATTGACAAGCGTGTTGAATCACGCTCTTTATCATCTAATTTATCTAATTTACATTGAGTCATAAAAGGTAAAACATAGTTATATTCGTGCAGATACGAATAATAAATAGAAAAAAGAAAATAAAGTTAAATATTGTAATCGTGTAGCAGGATACCGAGTTTTTGAAGTAAAATATTGTATTTTAATGAGAAAAGTTACATCGTTTCTGTTAACATCTTTACCCCTTTTATGTCAAAAATTTTTAACCAAATTTTTTATGAATTAAATTATTAGAAGAGCAGCTGAAATTAAAAAAAATCTTTAATTGATAGAGGATGACCAGATTCATAGTCTGGTAAAACTAATAAATACCATATACACAACATAGAATCCGTAAAGGCCTAGGAACAATAAAAGCACTGTTTTCACTTAATAGCATTGCACAAACATGCCTAAACATAAAGCAGAACCAGTCCTCGGTAGAGTTAGATACGACCAACTAAAGTAAACGCTAATAAAGAAAAAGATAGACCTCCAGGCATAAGAATTATTTCAAATCTCTACTACGGGCGAAAAGCAGCTGTGCCAGTAGAAGACATGACACGTGAAGAAATAGAAATAATGAGAGGAATGCGTCATGGATGTATACTACCACCAACCCCTTTTAATCTGTGCTCAGAACACATAGTAAATAAGGAACTTAATCACCAAGATATAGGCTTTAAAATTAACGGCATTGCAATAAATAGTTTAAGGTATGCCGACGATACGCTTCTTTTAGCAGGAACATACGAGCATACATATAGATGCTAAGAGCTCACGATATTACAATAAGTCTGTTTACTAATGAGTAATTTATCTTTAACCTATCTTTCTACGTTTGCTGATGCCTTACATTGAATATATTGCTATCGTACTAGAAAATAATTTAACCGCTTTGTACCCACCAACTTAAACGGATTAGTTACTTGAAATCTGCGTACTAGCATGTGTCGTTATACTTCAGACTTTTTTCTTTCAGCGTAGCTACCCCAAAATCTCCGTGTAGGTCGCTATTCTTTATCCACCAAGGTGCATTTACAACGTCCTTTAATACCTTGTTCTAGAACCATTGTATAATATTGATATTATCATTGTCAGCACAGATTTTAGTTCTAATTCTTACCATCGTAATTTAGCATCAAAAGTCATATCTAAATATTTGGTAGTATTTGTATATGGATTAACGTTGTTATTAATTGTCATCGACAGGTATTCCACATTTTTCTTTGTAAAGTTCACGTGCATCGATTTAATTTCGTTTAATTTTATATTTCAGTTTTTAGTCCATGAGTTCACTTGGTCTAACGCGACCACAGTTTATTGGTAATATCTTCTTTCTTTTCTTAGCCGAGATGTATGTTGTCCTTTTTTCAGCAACTATGTTGCGAAAATCAATTAGATAATTATTGCCTGTGGCTTTTCTTGTAAACTCTGGTGTACTTGTCCAAGCAGCTCGTTGGATGTCAACGATTAGTTTTCAACCATCAGCCTCCTTATCAAGTTGCTCTACATTTTTTAGATGAATATTAAGCCGAATTTTGTTAGATATTTCTTCTTTAAAATGACTCCAAGCAGTATACTAATTAGTAAGTTTTGGATACTTAACACTCCAGTAGTTGCGCCTCCGGTTACTACCAGAGTGGCCGCATATCATCTCTTAGTCTGCCTGGACTAACCTGTTAGTCCAGGCAGACTGTCTATGTCATCTCTTAGATGACTTTTCAATGCATGCAAAACATATATATATATATATATATATATATATATATATATATATATATTTTTCTATGATGCAAAAGTATTAACGGGTTAGTCATCTCTTAGATGACATGCGACTATTGGAGTGTTAATGTGAGTATTATGGTGCAGTAATCGCCTGCCCAATCTAGCCCTCCTTTCACATGCGTAAAATTTGAAGCGATACGTTTACTAATAAAGAAATCTGGTAGGTAGGTAATTTTATTTCTGTCAGTTGGCGAATATATGATCTTTCTAATTGAGTGAAATCAGAATTTCATCACAATTTAGTATTCTGATATAGCTGCTTTATAATACTCTACCTTTGTGAAGGTGAATATGTTTGCCATTAAAGTGTCCACCAAGAATATTTATCTCTTAGGCGCTAAGAAGAGATTAGTTGTCCTTGTTTTTCAAATTAGATAATAATAATAATGGTTTATTCTTCAACAATACGTATATACAAAAACAAAAACTGTATTAATGCTAATTAAATTAAAAAAAAAAAACAAAAGGAAACTAACAATAATAAATGCTGAAGAATCATAAGGTCGCTGATTCAGTGCCATGGCCAAAAAACCATTACTGTTCTTCCACCCCAACCTTAAATTAAAAAAAGCTATCAAAACAGGCCAGAAAATACCTAAAAAGAACTTAAAGCTAAGATTCCGTATTATCCCTAAATTATCGATCTTAAAGAATCAAAATTTAAACCTAATGCTATCAAACAGCATAACATACATTTAATAACCTTCCGAGATGTTCCTGAATGTTAAAATCACTGCATGTTGAAAAGGTAATTAAACAGCAAACACTTAAACGCACGGCCACGCCTAACTTTTAAATAATCTGGGATAGAGTTCTATAGAGAATACACACTGTAGATAAAGAATCGGTCAAAAAGGGTGGTCCTATGCTTAGGAGGATTTATAACATTTCTATTTCTGATGTTGACACTATGCAAGTCACCTCTAAAATAAATCTTTCTAGATAAGTAAGGTGGATTGCTACCAACCATCATGTTGTGATAAAGTGTAAGTGATAGCATTTTAATACGAGACCTCATATTAAGCCATCCAAGGTCCTTCAATTTATAAGTTATATGGTCATATTTTCTTATGCCGAAAATGTATCGCATACAAACATTTTGCACACGCTGAATCCTAGACATGTCAGCAACGTCGAAACAAGGACCGAAGGCTGGAGCACAATAATTAAAAATGGACAGCACAGTGCTTTCACATAAAATTGTCTTAAGCGTGATGCTGAAAACATTCCTAAAAGGATACAAAACCTTCAGGTTTAGAAAACTCACACCTATAAGTCTTGAAATATGCGAAAAATATCAAAATGTATTATCAATAATAAGACCCAAATTCTTCTCCTGTAGTGATATAGGAATCACATTATTGTCAACACTGATTTTAACCAGCGATAGTAGTTGCTGAACTTGTTTCTAATTTCCAAACAAAAGAACAGCACACTTTGCGGTATTCAAAAACAAAAAATGTTCACGTACATAAACTGACAGTCTCTGAAGATCACAATTAATTTTATTTACAGCATTTTCATAATCATTAAATGGAAAACCGTAGTACAGTTGAGTGTTATCCGCGTACATGTGGACATTACAATATTTGAAACAATTATGCAACAAGGACGTATAAATGATAAACAGAAGAGGGCCCAATACTGATCCCTTCATTAACATGTAATGGGTTGGAGATTTTGGCGGGCAGTAAATGTTAGGTTTCGCGTATTACGCTTAGTTCTAATTTTGACCGAGGTTACTTATGTTTTCGTAACTTCCATCTTCGTTGTAGAAGATACTTTCCTTGACTATAACTGCACGCACCCCCATGTCGTGACATGCGTTTCTGATATTAAACACACATCAATTCTTTAAGTCAGTGGGTACATTGGGAGTTCCTGTTGGTGTTGAAGTAAACTATTGGCACTCCGCGTTATACTTTTTTATCGTTATTCATTGTTATGCTTTTGAAATGGCTGATTTAGAGCCGTAGTTGGTGCTCTTTATATTTGGTTGATCTTTAAGGACTATTCTGCAACCTTTATAATTCACAGTATATGCTTCTCCTTTATTTAGGCTTAGATTTTCGGTTCTTTCCTGCAGAACCGTTGTGTATACCCAAAGGCTTGAACCTTTTGCACTGGTGAACTAATTTTGATTTTCTTACCGCTTCGATATCAACTTTCTTTTCCCGGGTTGTTTTAATTTCGTAAATTTTTTTGATACTCCCTTCATTGCTGAAAGTCAACATGAAGAGTTGTAAAGCTGTTTTGTCTGTTTATGTTAGTACGTTTGTTGCATGTAGTATTTTGTGACCAGCATTTTTTGATCTGCAACTATGTTTTCTCATCATTGAACAAAAGCATATGTATAGAATCAACCTAATGAAAGGGTAAGAATGCAAGTATCTAGACACAACTGAAATGAGGACAACAATAGCTCTCAAGAAATACGAATTACAAGCGAACGGGCAAAAAGTACATTTATAGAAATGAAGAGGCTTTTCTATTGCCAAGGTCTAAGAAGAGGCCTTGAATTAAAAATACGAATGGTGAGATATTACGTGCTATCAGTGCTGTGAAAGGAATTGACGTAAGGAGATAGTAGACATTTGTGCTATGGATACATCGAAGAATACTGATGATTTCATGGGTGGACAAAATAACCTACGTGGAAATAACAAAGCTTCTAGAATTTGGCTTGTGAACAGGATAGATGAGCCCTGCTCTTTTCAGCTACTTCATTTTTCTTCTTCAAGTGGTCCAAATTAGACAAACTTCCAACAAACAGGATTTCATCGCGCCTTCAAAGCCTCTCTACAAATATTGTAAGGCTATTTCGTCTTAGCACATAAATAATTAAGTTATGTCTAGATACACACACAGTAATCACACTTTTTTGTGATTAATAACAGAAAACTCCAGTTTTACTGTAGCGATTCATCATTTTTTAGTATTTGAATTATTATTAATAAAACTTTACACACAATATGAATGATATTTTAATTTTACGCAAAAAGGTATTCTTATTTACATTGTTTAAACCGACTGTTTTATAGTTATTTGTGTTTAAATAATTTAAGGCAATTTATTTCTTAAAATTCTTAACAATCAAAAACCATAAATAAACGACAATTACAAGCGGCAGCCATGAAACGCAAGACACAATTGCCGATTATAACTTGTTTGAGCAAATAACATGCTTATTTATTTATGCCTTGCATTTCGATGTCGGAAAAATGATTATGTCGTGGTATTTTTGCCAAGTAATAAGTACTTTAGGATTATACACACGCCATTACAATGAAAATTAACGCAAAATCACAATTTGATTCAAAATTAAACAATACAATCTTTTTACGTGAAATTAAATTCTGTTTTAAGTTAGACTCTTCTTATTAATCATAATTCAATTAACAATAATATTATAGATGGCTCTAATAAAATAATAAGCCGTCCTCTAAGATCAATCGTAAAAAAACATCAAATTCCAATTTCTCGCTAAAACATCGTTGTTGTATTTGCGGATATTAAATACTTCGGGTGCAACAAGCACAAAGAGTAATGGAATCTTAGGAAAGTATTCCTCTCGAAAATATAATACTATTTTTTAGTCGACTACGTACTATAAAGTACATAGTTGTTCTTATAATCTATTAACTATCCGGATACATCCATTTTGCTTAATTCTATGGCCTCTATCCCATGATTTATTAGGAAGTGCCAAAATTTATTACATTGGTCGTAGTTTTAGAGCATGAGTAATCGTGACCCGGTAACACGACCCGGTGTCTCTTGACGTTGTTTCTAATCTAATAATGTACGGGTCTGCAGTTCGTTTACCATCGTTTTTGATTTCGTCATTGTACCTGTAATGCTTTCTACATCAATTCATCATTCTCTATTAGATTTATCAAATATAACACAAATCCGGTAGAAACAAAATAGTTTTACATAATATATGCCAGTTCTGCCACACTATAATGCATTTACATTTATTAACAAGATTTAATAGAAATAATTCCAATCTGGCTTCTCACAATGAACAGCGAAACTATCGAAAATTCCATCGAAATCTAATTGCCACTAACAAAAAGGATTGCAATAGTGAATCTATCAACATTAAGCTATATACGATATTATTAGAGGCAATAACCGTGTAGAAACCCAACCTACTCGGTCTCACACCACTTCATCAGTGGAGTATATACAAAAGGAGGCAGCTTTAAGTTCCTTATCACTGAAGACGTGCTCTTCACTAAAATTGATGCAGGGTAACCTCAGGGGATATTTCGAAAACCTCAGGGACCTATGTCTAAACCACTTAATTGAAGTTAAAACGGATCATATACCGATAGAATATGTCGACCAGTCATATAAGGTCGTATTTAGAAGTAGGGAAGAATGGACGAAGGGTGAGCCCCAATTCAATAAAGGAGCCCTTGCTTGGTACACCGATGCTTCAAACACAATTGGATTCGGAGTAGGTATGGACATTAGTGGAGCAAATAGCCGCATTCAGTGGCCACAAAGTTCGGATACAACCATTTTTCAAGCAGATGTTCTTACCACAAACTTGTGCACCGTTTTAAACCTAGGAAAGGGACAGAAATTGGCATAGATAAACATTTTTACGCACAGTCAAGCCGGCTAAAGGCAATTCAGGCCTACACGTGTGACCGAGAAAACTCGCCAGGGACGATGAAGTTACTCTATGGTGGGTGCCAGATCATAAAGACATCAAGGTTAATAAAAAGGTAGACAAGCCAGCCTAGAATCAGCGAGGACGCCCTGTATTGGACCCCAACCAGGCTGTGGATTACAAAATCCACTTAAAACTGGTAATTAATACATGGGAAGACTCAAAGCTAGCCTTGTTTTTGTTTTTTAGCCTTTTTTTGGTAACTCCGTCGCAAAAGAAAACTAAAGAGGTTTTATGCCTCAGCAAAGGAAGCTAAGATCGCTTTCAGGTTTCTTGGTCTCTTTTTAAAATACCACCTCTTTAACATTGGAAGCTGGAGATCAAACTTTTGGACTTTGCAATAACGAGTCAGAGCGGTCTCTAACATATTCTGTGTGAATGCGTCGCCAGAGGCTACCTAAGACACAAAATTTTCGGAAAGGTTCGTCTGCCACCTGGTTACCCTAAACATTTTTGGGCTTAAGTTATAATAGATCTTATAGATCGGAGTGACGTGAGGGGCCGCTCCCCTCAGGATGGCAGCAACAATAATAATAATGGTCTGCGGTTCTTGGTTGTAGCTAAGGTACCACAACCAAGATTCTCGTCGACATAGATACAGACCTTTTCTCATTCCTGTTCTTCTTCTTTGTAGAAGCCATAGAGACTTGTTCTACCTTTTTGGATGCTGGTTTGCAAATCATGATGATTTTTTCTGCCGGTATTCTAAACGCCTACAGTAGCCATTGCAGTCAAGGGTATTTCTTCTGTGTTAAGTATCTTTGTTTTATATGATATCGTTTATATTAAGTTGTCTGATTCTTTCTATTATACATATGTGGGTACTCTCCTTTACGACTCGTTTATACTCTTTTATATAACTTGTTTCCCGCTTGTTGTTATGTGTTTCAGAATGTGGTGTTGTCTAAGGATATTCCTTTCTTAAAGAGTGATAGTGATTCACCGGCTCTCTGGAGTTTGTACGCAATGCACTATTTTATTATACAGTTCCGTGAGTTGTTCTGCCCACTTCAGCCAGCTTACTGAGAATATTGTCCGGACCTTGCCGTTGTTTCATCTGTAGTACTACTTCGTCCATTATAAATTGTTCCATTTCCTGAACATCCTCATCAGTAGCTTCCTCTAGTCCGTGTTCTTCGGCGGAAGACAAATTTCATTCTTCACTTTTTATTATCCTGGGTATATAATATCTACTATTACCGGTGACTGTTTACCTCTCTTATTGGGGTCTGTCCACATTATCCCTAACATATACACTGACCCTTTCAGGGAATGCACACGATTTACTTATCGTTGTCGTAGTACACTATTTGATTTTGACGTTTAATGGGTCTTCAGTGCGTCATACTTAGGAAGATCTAAACTTAGAATGATTGCAAGCAGTAGGAAAACTATAAACCTAACCGTGGCCGTCTCTCATTAAAGGAAATTGATATTTAAAATTTAGTTGTTCCTTTAAAGACCCCTAATATTAATACTATTTTTGCAATTCCTTTCATATTATTTCAAACAATTCTGAGCAATTAAAATATTGAGAATCTTACCAAATGGGCATTTTGAAAGAAAAGAAAATATTATTTATTGTTGCTCGAACCGTTTTATAGTTTCCTTCTAAAAGCACCGATAATTGAAGAAAAACGATTAAAGTCATCGTAAATTCTACTTGCGAAACCAAAAATACGATGAAAAACATGGAAAACGGAATGTGTCTCGAATTTTCCGACTTGTTTATGTGTAATTGAGAAGGGAAGTATCACAAGTGTAATTCATCGATTTCCCAGAAAAATACAATCTACACCACAGCGGTAAATCCTTTTTTAACACTCATTAGATGATATCATGTTTGCATTAAGATAACGAATCGTTTTATGTGCCGAGATACATAAATAACAATTAAAATTTATGATATACCTCTAAAACAACAATTAATAAAATTTTCAAGCTTGATTTTCTCGTATTACAACGAAGTATTTGACTTAAATGTTAAAACAGAATTAGGCGGTTTATTTTACCTTTCACTTTTGATGTTTTATTGATGATAAACCGATAATGGACGACGTATTGTAGCTACATCAACATTGAAAATTAACGGTGAAACAGTTTATATTTCAATTATATTATGACTACATTTTCTAATAGAAACATTATTTATTACCCTTTTTGATCTTTAAACTTTTATTATGATTATCTAAGATATTTGACAGTTTTTTTCCTTATTATTATCCCTATATCATTATGAAAACCTACATATAACGGTCTAACAAATAAATTCGGAATTCAGTCGGAGAATGATCAACAATGATAAAACACACAAAAACTTTATGAGTACGTATAATGATAATGATATTTATTATATTTCATAACAAAAGTGTCACAAAAACAGAAGTCAATCCAAACATTGCTGGAATATATCTCGATATAATCAATCTCACCGAACATTGGCTGACTGAGAAAGAGATTGAAGCAATCACTATCAATGGTAATAATGGATATTTGTGTTCACTCATAAGATATATGACCACGGGGGGTCATGCATTTTCATTAAAACGTCCAGAAATTTTAAATAACTAGGAAATCTGAAAAGTCTTAGCGAAGAATTACTTCTGAAATGCACAAGGATTAAATTAAAAGAAACCTAAACAATTATACAACAAGTGATAGAAATAATATTAAACTTAATGAGTTTTTTTATCAATTGAATATCTTGTTACATAATATAGAGAACTAACTAACAAACTATGCTATAATTGTATAAAGTGACACCAACATTAATCTTCAAAAGTAGGTTCGTGAACAATCGTTTTTGTTGGATACAATTACTGAACATAATCCAAAACATACAGCAAAAGAACCAGAATTTCTTTGACGTACTAAAAACCAAGAATCCCGAATATGAGTTAAGATAAAACCTCCAAAATTCAGGTCAAAACACTAGCAGCGTCTTCAATGCGGAGAATGTGACATTATTACTAAACCTTTGAGGCACATATACAATATTAGCATGGCAAATTTCCCAAACAAGAGAAGAAAGCCAGTCATTCCGATTAATCAGAAGGGCAATAACAAGCTATTTAATAACTATAGACGTATAAAATTAACATCCAATATCTCCGAAGGATATTGTCAATTTTATGGAATCAAATATACTCTCGAAAAGTCAAAACGCCTACTTGAAGGGAACAAATACTGAACGTGGAATCTATAAAATGATATCAGAAATAATAAAATAATTAAACGAAAAAGGCAAGAGTGTAGCTAGATTGTATCTGGATCTATCATAAGCATTTCACACAGTGCGCGTGATAAGTAAAATACACAAGTTTTAAACTTTAAAAGTGCACAAGTTTTATTTATTGAGCCGTATTTTCCAGCATTTATTAATTATTATCATAAAAACTAATGAACCGATATTTCATTGCTAAGTACGATCATCAAAATGTTATAATGTCTGTATAGGTGTCCCATTAGAAAATTTATTATGCTAAATTATTTGGGTTAACAAAAAAAAATCGACGTGTCTTGGCTCATGACGATATATTCCGATCGTTGTGTAATGCCAGGTAGATTCTCAACAACAACGATGAGCTCTCTCTTCTCAAGTTTATCGTTATTACTATGGATGGTCGGCCAATTAGTTTCAATTGCAGAAAACTAACATATACTATAGACTTACATTTCGTTCAGTCACCAATTTCAGTCAAAAATCTAACTTCTAACATAATGTCGTATAGTTCTTATTATTTACGTGGCGGCAAGCACCACAGCCAACCTTAATTAAAATCATTACTATGTAAAAAAGTATTTATTTATGTGCACATTTGTTTGGTACATAATTATAAAAGTTCTCATGTGAGCAGTAAAATCGCCCTCCTTTGAAAGTCCTTCCATAAACTGGTGACCCCGACGAACACGACCCTTCGTGTGAATTATTTTTAATTATTTTCTGATGCTCTGAAAGCTACGAGATAAAACGATATAAAACGGTAAAATGTTTATCATATTTTTTAAGAACTTCTTGCAAAATTTTGTGTGAAGCTTCTTCTTCTACTCCTAAAATTTACATCCCCGTCACACTATCTTCGATAAATTTCACAATATTTCTCCATATCCAGAGATTCTTGCGACTCAAGATTCTCCCAAAACACACTATTTTTGGACGCAAATGAACAAGGACTTTGGACCAAATTTTGCCTTCGTTGTCAAAAATACTCAAATACACAAAAATTTCAAAAATTTGTAGTTCCAAAAGGTAGATTTGAGCACATTCACATAGACCTCATTGGTACTCTTCCACCTTCACCAGACTACTCTTACATTCTGACAGTGATAGAACGCTTTACACGGTGGTGAGAAGCTTTTCTTGTAAAAGATGTTTCAGCAAACACAATCGCTATTACTCTCTTGCATCACTACCTTTCCAGATTCGGCCTTCCCCACACCATCATACATGATAGAGGAAGGCAGTTTGATTCTTAAATTTTGTCTCAATTTAATAAAATACTTGGATCAAAACCGATCCACACTTCATCTTTTCGTATTCAGAGCAATGGCATTTTAGAGAGGTTCCATAGAACTCTCAAAATATCCATTATAGCCAAATCGACAACAATCGATGGCATAAAGAACCCTCAATGATACTTCTTGGACTCAGCTCTACTATCAAAGAAGACCATGATTGCTCTTCCGGCCAACAAATGTACGGTCAACCTCTACGTTTACCAGGAGAATTTTTCATCAAATCACACGACTTCATTAATAAAGAACATTTACCCATTAGCTTGCGTGAAACTGTTGGTTGGCTGAGTATGAAACAGAGATTCCGTGTGCAATATTTGTGTCTAATTTATAGGATTCTTCACGCAGAAGAGAGTAGTATCCAGAGAGACTCTGTATACTAACTTGTGATTTTTGAATGAGAGTTGAGGATGAGTAAATTTTGACTCAGTATACGATTTTGTCGATTTTTGTTTGTCTTGGTACAGTTAAAATCAGTGCTAGCGTTGCTACCTTTCTGCTCTTGTACCATTTAAGCCATTGTAATTTGAATACTTTTTTATTTATAAGTTGTAAGGATTTATTTTGACTTGTTAATTATATTTATATTTCTTTTTGCTTTTGTTCAAATAATTTTGTGTCTTGTTTTTGTTGTCATTATTTCTGACTCAATAAACAATTTATTAATTAGTAGTAGTTAAATAATTATATTCTTAGCCCTTTAAACATTGTTAGTAATTGTTCGACTTTTATAATAAGTAAAAACAATATATTAATAAAATTCTACAATTCATTATTATTAATGACAAGTCAACTGTATATTATATAATTTTTCTGTAACGATAATAAGTATCTAAAACACGCTACAACAATTATTTTCAAAATGAGGCCAATTAAACAATATTGTATAAGTAGTAAACTATTAAAATCTAATTAGTTGCTACATTAAATTGTATATAAAAATTCATGGCACATTTTTATTGTATCGTATAGGGCCGTTATCCTCAATCGAATAGAGAGGCCATCTATCGATAAACTATGTAAAAATAGAAGGATTGGTAACATTTTCAGATCCTAAAATTGCTTAATTTTTGCAATAATTAATATTAAAATTTAAAATCCCTTGTATAAAAGCTTTGGTGACGTTTACGAGGTTTTCGCATAAGATCAAGAAAACACAAACGTACATCGCTCAGATCTCTTTTTCTAGCGTATAAGATTCTCGTGGCATCTCGCTCATGCACCTATTATTGATTTTTATTTCAACCAACCGCGTGCGAAACGACGATGACGTCACCAAAGTTTTTTCAAATTTTCATTATTTTTTTTTGGAAAAACTAAAGCCCAGTTTGAAAAATAAAAAATTATAAATGTCTTCAATGTTGCTAAAGTATCGAATAAGCCAATAAAAAAATTTTGTAACGGCCCCATTATGTATTAATATTAATGACGAAATAAAGTAAAATAAATATTTGTACAAAAATGAGGTTACAATAAAAAAAAATAACATTTTGCATATATTTTTTACGCTTGACCTAATTCAATAATTTAGAGATTAAGAAATTGTTTAAAACACATTGTCGTTAAACTATAAAATCGTGTCATAAAAAAGTTCTAAGAATAAATTTCTAATATTTTAGCAAAACCAATTCGCAATAAAAATTTATCAATATAAATGTGACTAACAAAAGATTATTTTTAGTATCTTAACGTTTATTATTTTTCTTATAAAAGTTTTATAATTTATTTCCCATCCGTTTCGTTATGGATTAATCAGCGATATCGACGTTTTGTAAAACTGCGGACGTTTATACCTTTCAAACAAGATCTTAAAAATAACTCGTATTCAAAATAAACAATTTCTCGATATTTACCATATTCCATTTTATATTTATAAACTCACAGAATTTGCAAACACTTAAAATCCACCAAAAAAGTGAAAATTTATAAATTGCATTAACAGTATAAATTAATCTCCAAAATTTTAAACCATAAAATCCTTAAAATTTTAAATCAACATAAATCCCATTGTTCGAAAAGGTTTTACTCGACTTATTTTTCTTATCATTCGTCACATGTCGAGTCATGTGAAACCGTTTAATAATCAAAATTCCTTAAAAGTGAGACAACTAAATAGGAGACTCTTTCTTTTAATTTTTTAAACAATTTCAACACAAGTTATGTACTTTAAATCAATGCAAGTCTCTCTCTTTGAAATAGAGAGTAATTCAAGGGTACGTAGTACTTGTTTTCTAAGTGGTTATTCTCGTTGGGGAGGAGTTTATAAATAAAATGAGAAGGAAAGAAGACGAGGGAAAAGGGGGACGAAGATCTCGCCGATTCTAATCTCGCGGTCGACTCGGTCTAAATTATTTATCATCAAAACCGCCTCAACTTAAAACAGTTTTTTTTCTGTCCCTTTTTCGCAACAACGACGTTTTGGAAGGGCAAAGGTCAATAACCCGTGGCGACGCGTCGCGGTCGATATTCGAAGTATCCAATTTTATTTGCGAAAGTGAAAATTTTAAAGTTTACAAAGAAAATTGAACTATTAATTTTAATAATACTCGATTCAAAATTAATTCTTTTTTTAAGAATATTTTTCGACGGTCCAACCTGAAAAGACTGTTTAACATCCAATCCTATACCACGTAATCTAAACCTCGTAATTCCCGTTGTGAAAAATCACAGTGGTCAGATAACACTTCACATTTTATTCATCACATAAATAAGAAATCTTTTCAAGACTCTAAAATTAGTAAGGTTATATATAATGTTCAATCACCGTCATGTTAACTTTGATGGAATGCTGATCGGCTGAAGCATGATTAAATGTGTTATATACAAAGTAATAAAGCAACATGTTAACATAACCGTTGATCGAATTCGTCTTTGACGAAACGATTACCGTCAATGCGTCAATCATGCTAATTTAATAAAAGAGTTTATACAACTTTAAGTTTTCTTCAAATAAACGCAACATTTTCGCTAGTGCCTCTTCTATTATACAGAATGTCCGGAAATGACGTGTACAACAGAAGACCACAAGTACCTTTACCAAAAATATGATGATTTAAATCAACTTATCTCTATACAAAATTGCTTAGTTTATACAACCCGTATATTAATATAAATCTATAATAAAAATAAGATAAGTTGTTTGTTTAATTGAGATTATCCATTATTTTCGATATCAAGTGAATGAAAGCGTTACATTCTGTCAGAAATAGTCAAATTATTTGACCCTCTAGCTTGGCTAGCACCAGTCGTTATAAAAGCAAAAATTCTCATTCAAGAGTTATGGCTCCAAGAATTAGAGTGGGATCAAGCTATACGTGGTTTGTATGTACATACGGTCTAACGTGGTTTGTAGGGTTGTGGAGGTGGGACCTTGGAACAATTATGAATGAGGGTTTCACTGAAGAAATTATCGTTATCGTGTTGTGTTATTTATAAGCCCCCAAACATAGCTACTGGAGACTTTATAGCTTCTTTTGAAGAAGTATTGGCACAAGTTACTATATTGGCTGACGATTTTATGCGTTGGGGACTTCAACATAGATATGCTCAAATCTGACACGGCAGCTGTTTCTGAATTAATTAATACACTGGAGGTGTTTGAACTACACCGGCTAATTAACGAGCCAACACGAGTCACCCCAAAAACTGTCACTTTGCTTGATGTTATTCTGTTCTCCAACGATGAATTGGTGTCTGATAGTGGGGTGTTGGATTATGATTTGTCGGATCATTCTCTGGTCTTTGTCGAGCTGCATACACCACAGGAGAGGGTCGTACCCCTTTTCAAAATATATCGGAATTACGTTGGCTTTAACGAGTTAATGTTTTATGAGCACTTACAATCATTACCCTGGCGAATTTTATATGAGGTTCAGACTATGGATGAAAAAGTTAGATTTCTAAATGAAAATATACTAGTGTTACTGGATCTGCACGCGCCGTTAAAGAAAGCTCGAATTACCAAGCCATGGGCCCCCTGGATATCTGCTGAACTAAGAGAAGCCATGCAAAATCGAGATAAACTGCTTCAATCTCTTAACCGCTCACGAGACCCCGTGCATTGGCAACAATATAAAACGACGCGTAACTTGGATACAAATTTGTAAACGCAAATATTTACAAAAATTTTGGATTTGGGTAACTGAGGTCGCTAAAACCTGGCATACGCACGATGGAGTATAAGTTAAAACATTAGAGTACTGTATACCATTTCTACTGCCTTATGTCACACATGTTGTTAATTTTTGTATTCAAAATAGTGCCCGATACCAAAAGTTGCTAATCCAATCCTAGTTTATGACCTTCGCCCAATAAGTATACTAACGGCAATGTCAAAAATCATGGAAAAAATTATTAATGTTCAGCTGCAGCATCACTTCGAAATTAATACTATCCTTCCTTCGGTTCAGTCTGGATTTAGACATGGTCATAGTTGTACGACTTGAATGGGTGCAACAGATAGAGGGTACATGACTATACTTGTTCTATTGGACTACACGAAGGCGTTTGATACAGTAAATCACAACCTCTTACTAACTGTTTTAAAGCACTATGGGCTGGAAGATTCGGCAGTTTCATTCATTTGAGAATTTCTTGAGAGGTCGACAACAATCCGTGCAGCTGTCTAACCATCAATCTAATGTACGTCTTCTTAGGGTTCTGTGCTCTCCCCAACCCTGTTCTCAATTTACACAGCACCTTTAAGTAATATTTTTAAGTACTGCAAAGTTCATTTTTACGCAGATGATACTCAGGTGTATATATCATATAAACCTCAAGAACAACAACATTATCTCAATTTATTGAATACAGAATTGTCGGATCTGGTGACTACCTCCAACCATCACAGTTTAATAATCAATCCGAATAAATCAAAAGTAATGATATTTGGCCGAAAGGAGGATATTTTGCGTTATGGTGGAGATGTCAAGGTAACGGTCCACGGATCAACGATCCCCATTGTATCTGAAGCACGTAATTTAGGGTTGGTGGTGGATTCGGATTTGAGATTCCGGTGTTACGTGTCAAGTACGCTTCAGGTTGCGTTTGGTAAACTAAAAGCTCTGTACTCTCTCGCTATCTTCTTACTGTCAACACTAAGATTTTACTTTGTAATGCGCTGATTTTATCAAAATTCAATTTTGAAGATGTAGTGTATGGGCCATTTTTACTTAGGGTCGATGAGCAGCGCATACAGAGGGCTCAGAACGCCTGTCTGCGATTTGTTTTTAAGATTAGGAAGTACAACAGAAATTCGTATAAGTTAATAGAGGTAAAATGGCTTAATATGGTCCGCAGGAGGCAGCTGCATTGTTGTGTGTTTTATTACAACATAATTCAGAGAGAAAAGCCGCAATATTTATGTAAAAAAATTCAATATCGCAATGACATTCATAACTTGAACTTGAGGTCCAGGGGGGGGGGGTGTCTGTCTCCTCCCAACCACAATACGGAGTTATATAAACGGAGCTTCAGTTATCTACAATTTCAGGAATTAAAAGCGTTAGAAGAAATCAACCTGCCACGGAGCATCAAAAGCAGAAAAGGATCCAAAGTTGAACTCCACGGGTTTTGCAACGCTTCAAAAAAAGTGTATGGGGCAGTAATCTATGCAAGATGTCCGAACGAAAACGAACAAATTACGTCGACCCTAGTAATACCTAAATCAAAAGTAGCACCTGCAAGAACAAAATCCATGTTACCATGATAAGAACTTTGCGCAGCAGTATTACTTGTAAGATTATTTAAAAGAATCACCAGAACATTAAAATGAGATCAAGAAACTCCACTCTTCGCATGGTTAGATTCCACAATCACATTGGCTTGGATAAAAGGAGATCCAACGAAGCGGAAGACGTTTGTTGCAAGTCGACTCGTTGAAATAAATAATATGATTTCGAAAGAACACTGGCATCGCGTGAGCGGCGAAGAAAATCTATCCGACATCATATCAAGAGGTATCGATCCTGAAAAATTAGTTCAGCATCAAAATTGGTGGAATGGTCCATCATGGCTGTTTAAAGAAGGATGTTGGCCACACCAAGAAGGGAAGATGAGAAGATGTATATTCCAACCTTCAGACGGATTTTTTTGCCGTAATGGAAGAACTAGATGACATTAGCTCTAACCCAACTTTCTCTGAAACACGACATATCCCTTAGAACAACACTGCTGCTATCCCTCTGTCACAAATAAAACTTCCCGTATTCTATGGATCCTATGACCAATCTTCTAATATGATCACCTAATATAATCCATGCTAGTACATTCCTAACAAAAGTCGAAAAATCGAATAATTCAACACCTGCAAATATCCGATAGTAATTATGATGCAGCGTAGACACTTCGAAAAACAACCGATACCAAAACAACCGATTAATTCTATCAAAACTACTGGAGAAGATCTTGGATCTGTCAGCAACTACGACTGAAAACGGGGAAAAGATAAAGGAATTGCACGACACAACAGTCGAGTGTCTCCAAGCCATATCGAACGTGGGAATTCTAACCGAATCTTGGCGTCCTATCATAGGAAAAGTACTTGTCAGAAAATAAGACTATGGGAGAAAGAAGCAATACGAATTGTCGTTGAAAGAATCACATAAAATAAAAGACTTCCAAGCTTTATTAAGTTTCCTCAGAACTCGCTTTCAAACACTAGAAGCAATCGCTGAACCAAAAAAGCGAAACAATTCAATGCAAGCAAAAGAAGCTTGCAATAAGAATAAGTGCAGATATTGTAAAGAAAACCATATAATACACTACTGCATGAAATTCAAAAAACTTACACTTCCAGAAAGGACAGAGTACATCAAAGCTCAAAAATTGTGCAAAAATTACTTGTCTCACGACAAAAGCAACACTCAACATTGACATGTCACATCTGCCATAAACCACATCAAGCGTTGGTTCATAGAGATGAGAAGAAACAGATTAACCAAAGCTCTAAACCTTCAAAAAATGTAATCCTAGTTTCTACCAAAAAAGAAAGAAAGGAGAGGATTGCATCAAGTGGACTAGAAAGTGAAGTTCTTCTAGCAATAGCCCTGGTGAAAGTCAAGACAGTTTCCGGCAGTTCTAAAAAACTCCGAATACTTATCGATTCCAAGCCTCCTTCATCACGGAAGACGAAAAAATATGTGGGCTGGAAGACGGCTCACCAAGATATCAAAATGGAAAATGGACCTAAACGTTCAACCTCATTTTTCGAGTAACTTTACACTCAATACCACTTTCCTCATTCTATCTAAGCTAACGCAATCATTACCAAACAAAAATCTACCAATTTTTTCAGACGAACACTGGAACAACAAAATGCTTGCTGATCCCACCTACAATATTCCTGGTCCCATCGATGGTCCCATCGGAGCAGAAGAATATGAAAAAATCATTCAAGACGGGATTCACAAAGCTGAACATGGATTATTGGGACTGAAAACGGAGTTTGGATGAATTTTATCAGGAACAATGAAAGAGAAACAAGCTACCACAATTATAAGCATGATAAATCGAGTCGAAGAAGACGCTCAATTAAAAAAGTTCTCAGAAATTGAAGAAGTTCTAGTTCCAAGAATTCAAACGATCATAGTCAAACTCCGGGCAGGCCAGATGTTTAAAAGGTCTTTGAGAGAAAATAAACTCCGGGCAAGCCAGATATTTATTTTAGAATGGATTAAACTCCGGATAGGCCAGACGTTTAATCCAGGAAAGATATTATATGTGGCAATTTGAAACCTATAAGTAGCACATTGCGATCCAATAATATCCATAACAGTAACGAATGTTCGCCGTTGATTTAGATAAGGGATTAATCAAATGATGGCTGAATAGTATCAGGCTAATTTCTATTAAGATTTAATTAGCTCTAGAATTATCGATTTCATCGAATGAAAAGAACGCCAGAAAACGCAATTATGCTCCTTCTCGAAATTATAAAACACTTTCTCCAGGATAAAATTATTATAGAATTTATTGTTAATACGTGAAGACAGAGAATAACAGAGGTACAGCTTCGCAAATCTATTTTGGCCGGTCTGTTGCGCAAAAGGAGGAGTACGATAGTATATCGTTGTAGTGATAGAACATAATTACGATGTATGTACTAAGTTCATGTCACGTGGTCACCTATCCACATGAACTTAGTACATACATCGTAAGGGTGCGTCCAGATATTGCGCGGCAGCACCACGTGGATTTCGCAGGACACAATTTTGCCGCGCGCGAGTTTGAACATACCAAAGAATATTTGCGCAGCAGTGCTGAGCAACATATGCAAGAGACGCCGCGCACTTACTAAAAATTTTGGCGAGCGGCAGATATGCTGCGCGCGATGATGTCGAAACATCGAACAGTATATACGACGAGCGATGTGTGGACACACCTCAAGAATACAACTTCTCAGATAGTCTTCTCAATACATATCAGGTGAAGTTGATTAATTATGAACCTGAAACTGGTCACTATATTGTGGCGCCTCAGCCATGAGCGGCTACGGCTTTAGCAACTTATAGATCTTTTGAACAATTAAGCCGAAATCACTTGCAGTCGAGGCTCAGTGCTTAAAATCATATCAACCTGAAACTGGTCCTAATATTGTAGCCCCTCAGCCTCAAGTGGCTTCGGCTATACATTAAGTATTTTCACATGTCATAAAAGGATACAAATATTTTTTTAACTAAAATCAGCACTAAAAAATTCGTCAATCTTATAAAAGGCACTGGCGGTCAAGAATTCTACAACTATGCGTCTAAAAAATAGAGTTGGTAATGTTTGAATGTTAGAAGGTAACGCATTAAAAAATGTACTGCCATAATAATTCAGTCCATCTCTCGCCCTAGCCGTTCGGCTGCAATTTATAATAAGATCATTCTTATTTCGGGTATTGTAATTATGATGGTCATTGTTTTTTAAGTAAGAGGGCAGATTTTTCCTACCGTGTATCACGCAAGTGAGCATATAGACAGTGTCAAAAGTTTGTAATCAACAAACTTCCGCCGACAACACTCAGCGAAACCTACTACCGACGTATTGAATAGGTTCAAATTGATAGTTTGAATCAAATTGACGAAGAAGGAAATGCAAAACATGTTTTTCATGTAATTTAAGTTAATTGAAGGAGAACCATTTTACAATCCTTTCATGTGATAGCATGAACTGTTGTCTCAATTCCTGTGAGGAGGTTGACACATTTAAAGTCGTGGTATCATCAGCAAAAAGAATACATTTTGTCTACGTCGACATACTTTTTGATAAATCATTGATAAAGATTAAGAATAACATGGGACCCAATACAGAATCTTGAGGTACCCCATGTTTATTGAAGACTAAGTTGGAAACTTTATCATTAAATGCGACACACTGTTGTCGGTCAGATAAATAGGATTTAATTAGATTTACGCTTTTTGTACAAAAATTTATTTTATGAAGTTTGTTTGACAAGAGATCATGAGAAACACAATCGAAAGCCTTAGTTAAATCAGAGAAACACGTCGCACTGAGCGACCAAAGCACAAATGGCGTCAGTGGTTGACCCTTCCTAAATCCAAACTGATCATTAGTTAGTAGTTGATTACTTTCTAAATAGCAAGTTATTTCGAAATGTAAAATAGTTTCAAATATCTTCCCAACTACAGGTATAATAGATATAGGTCTATAATATAATTAGATACGTCGTGTAAGGAACCCTTCTTGAGTATAAGTACAACGTTTGCAATTGTATTGTAACGCCTCTTTTGAGTAATTAAGTCGTGATTGATTGCGGCCAAGGCTTAGTGATTAACATTATATCAATCCAAAACTGGTCATCATATTGTTTTGCTTCGGCCGCAAGCGGCCTCGGTTTTATCAGATAAAGTTGTAGGTCTTTTGACTAATAAAGCCATGGTTCCAATATGCTATATGAAGTACATATACGAATACTTTTGTAGGTACCGCTCACCGTTTGCTACGGCGCATTTGACCTTTACCAGCCAAGATAGATTTTCCAAGCTGTACCGCATTTCCTCTACATTAGGGACTATAATCAACTTTCTATTAACAAAACATGGAAATAGAGGTTGCAATTTAAATCATTTTTCATTTTAAAACCAATAAATTATAAATTATTGGTTTCTAGCAATATTAAAATTTAAATAAATATATTTAACAAAATTAATTGGAGTAGCCTCAACTGAAAAAAATTGCAACACAATTAATACTACTTCAAATTACTCTTTTAATTACACTTTACTAATTATACAATTTAAGACCACTTTTTCCACCTCTTATTAAATTTATTAGATAGACAATTCCAGCTCTTAGACAATGAGAGCGCTAATAACTGCTGTAATTATGGGAACAATCAACCAGATAGCTTATCAAAAAGATTATAAAAGTGGGTATGCTAAAATTATCATAATGTTAATATCTAAAATTTTCAGGTAAGGTGTTTACTTATTTTTTAACTGGCATACTTAGCAGATATACAGTGCGCGCGTAATGTATGGAAACATGAAAAATCTTTTTAACGGCTTGATCAACTTGAACAAAAAATGTGTGTATATAGGATACATAACCTTGCGAATTGAAATTTTCTATCCGCAATGTTGCCAAATTTATAGTTTCTTAGATAAAATTAGAAATCTATGAAAGAAAAATAAATGATACGAAAACTACTTGCAACAAAAACGTATGAAGCGTATGAAAAATCCTTTTACATAAGTCGAATGAAATCTACTTTAAGAACATAAGCTCGAATTAGTTTTGGACGATTTATTAAAACTAAACTTGTGATAAAGTGATAAAAAGATATGGCACATGTAACAGAACGCCAAAAAATTGAATTTTAATAATGAAAGGATGCATGAACAGGTAAAATTAGAAACTTAATTTATGATGTTATTTTTTAAACTGATCTCATGGTTGCAGAACTAGTACACATGATGAGGTTTGCGAATGTTTAACAATAAGTATGAAGGGCCTATAGGGCGTGGTACTGTGAGTGAAAACCGCTAACAGACTTCTAGGGCAGGTAATACATTAAAAAAAAGATTAAATGTCTTAATATACATGGGGTCGCAAATACCTCCTTAACGAGATATAGCGGGTCAAAGTTTCTCTAAAATTAAACATTATCTGCAATAAAAAACCCTTTTTTAAAAATATTGTCTATGCCATTGCTAATTTTGTCAAACGGGCAATATTTTCGTGTAAAGTGATCATGTATTATACATTATCCTATTATTATACATGACATGTATTATCTACTCTAGAAGTCTGTCAGCGGTTTTTTGAATCATCCTGTATATTGAAAGTTCTTTTATAAAAAATTAATTAGTTTTTATTCATTCCTGTAAAACTTATTACAATGCACATAGCGGCTTTTGCAGGCGCATCGACGATATGTTTATTTCCGTTTATTAAAATATTTTCCGTTTATAATGTGATAAATTTCCTACAACTTTTATCTAAGAAAGAACTGCGTATCTCGGCTCCTTAACGCCATTCATGTACTTTGTCGCTTACCTGGGACACCTGTACAGTGTCTCATTTAAAAAAAGGTTTTATAATTTTATCTCGGTAACTATAAATTTGCCAACATTGAAGATAGAAAATTTGAATTCGCAAGGTTATGTAAGCTATACACACAAATGTTTGTTCAAATTGATCAAGCCATTAAAAATAGTTCTTCAAGTTTCCATACACTACGCGAGCACTATATACTCTGTTTTATATTTCCTCAACTTTTCGGTGCAAGATAAACAAATTTCATTGTTTCACGTTCAGGATAAAGTAAATGCTACCAGCGCAAAACTAAATATTATTATGTCAACAGAGGAGAGTTAATATTGGAAAAGTTAACTCGTTTTCCTCTTTATGAATTTATAATAAGTCTGGTTATTAAAATTGATGATGATACTCTGAAATGTATAATACATACAGCATATGAGTTTATAAGTGGGTCTAAAAGAAGTATTTTCCTGATTTAAACAAAAATACTGAATGGATAAGGTAAGTTGTAAGACATCCGTTCATCATTAATACAACCTCCATTCCACATGGTTTGTTGCATGCGAAACAAGAGCAATTCTTGGAATTAGCTTCAGACGGATTCTTGAAAAATAAACATTAGCATCATTTTAGTTACAAATACAACATATGTATCCGATTTTAACAGAAAAGGTCCTGAAATACATCTTGCCTTTTCCAACTTCATACCTATGTGAAGTTGCTTTTTTAGCATTTGTAGGTTTAATTCGAAAAATAAAAAGAGACTTTTGGATGTGGAACCGCATCTCAGATTAAAATTAACAACCAAGAAACCAAATTATGATGATCTGTCATCTGAACATAAACCACTGTTAGTAAATATTGTTTATTATTATTATTATTATAATTTCACCCTTTGCATTGATCATAACAAATGTTTATAATAATATACATAACTTTTATTTATATCGTATTATAAATAGATTTATTATTATGTATTTCGTTACTAAAAAAGGAAAAAATCTTCTTACGAAGGGTATTCAACGTTACGAAAATTTGGGAAACACTGCCATAGGGAAAAGTGGTTTATTTAATTCCAAATTTAAGTCACAATTACTATGTAATTAGAGTCCAGATATTGGGGACGACATTTCATGGAAACAATCTTCATTCACTTAACAATAAAAAAATTGTATTATAAAGGTTCACACAAGATATTATTTGTTTATCACGAATTATCTCGAAAGTGAAGTTAAATTTTATCAAGATATAAAAGATATACTAGACTTTGTTTTTTAGAAAGTGTATTAGTAATCAACTGGTCGACATTTATTAACAAAGTTTTCAACATATTCTGAGAAATTGAAACTACAACACTGTTGCAACGTTTGTTTAGAAAAAAACACTACTCAATTCAATAAATTATTCAGACATATATTAAAAATTAAAAGATAGTTCTATAAATAATAACCGAAATATTTATAAATTTATATTAAGGATTTATTTGCTTTGTTGGTTTATTTAAAAAGGTCACCCTTCTTTCCTCTCCGCACCAATTTCTATGGTTGGCATAGAATGTAGCACAATGTGAACAACTTCCTGATTAAGTACCGGAAATGCGGTATTAAACGAGAATCGAAAAGGAGAAGTCACCTGAATGTCCTGGATCCGAAAGCTTTTACATGATAAAAGTTATCTAACTTGTTTGATTCGATCAAAAAAAAAACAAATTTTAATTTTAACTTTAAAAAAGAAGCTAATTTTGTTGTGTCCCCAAACAGGAAACAGTAGATTTTTCCGCTTCGCACAAACGTTTCGACCTTGTCTCGAATAAATATCACCGATATAAGCAGCTCCGTGTGGTTATATAACAAAACGGTCTTATATTATTAAAGGTGTGCGAGTATATTGCGTGTTGTCTACGATTTAACTCTTTTCTCGGATTTTGCCGTTGTTAAAACCGGAGACAATGGCACGCAGATCTTGTGCTCTTAGAACACAAAAAAATACGCGTTGCTACTACTAACTGTACCATGCGCTGTCGCAATATTTTACGTTTACGGTTCTGTTTCTAAAACGAGGTTGGAATTGTTGTAATGTACCTGTACTGCAAAAAGAAACGAATGTGACACAACGGGACGGTATTTATTTAACAACCGAGTATACATTTTTAAACATTTCCAAATGGGGAAACAACGCACTGTTTTGTCATCAAATTTTGTCAATTCACTACAAATTTGACCTCATTTTTACTTTCTCGTATATACGAAGTATACTCATATACAAAAATAAAGTTTCAATATTTATACATAGAGTAGATTTGACACCAAAAAAGATAGATAATATCTTACCGATTTAAAATCCCGATTTCGTAATTCACAAATAATACATATAATAACGATTCTTCTACTTGGATACCATACCATGTCACCATAATCTAATGGTTATTAATTATTAATGTAGATAAATAAATTATCTAGAAATGCATAACTTGCGTATATTACACCCAAACATCAACAGCTACAACCGTATTAATCTCATCGGATACTTTATCAGCAGCAATAATGTATAATTTATTACATTTGCTGAAATTAAAACGGTGGCATAAATTAAAAATAGCAAACAGTTATCGATATTTAATAATATTTCAAATGATAAAGTTAGAAAAGAAGCTATTAGAAAAACAGAGAAAGTACCTTTCTAGAATAAATAAAGCTATCAAATCAATCATCAAACATTAGAAAAATAATTAACATTGAACTGATGCCAGCTTTATTTTTGATTAATTTAATTCAGATAATCCAGATATAATGCTGGACTTAAACAGATAACAGATAATAAATCAATTTTATGAAAAGGTTTATTTTTTAATAAAAAGCACGATTACAAAAATGTAATAATAATATAATGTAATATGTTGTCATTAATATCAGAATTTCCGGAGTATTGCTTATTTGTTGTAACGATAGTATTTGTTACGAATGCGTAATATCATTTGTTCTAAGTATAATGGGTCTATCTTATTGGATTTAAAAATATTTTTGTTATCTTGGAATGTTTTGTAGAATGTCAAAAATGATGATCTGGAAAAGGAATTTGAAACTGATATGATACAGGTTTTATCTGATGATAACTTGGCCGATATAAAAAAGAATACATCAATGATGTTCAAAAATGAATTACAGATAATACCTTCAAAAAAGACAGATGTCTCAAAGGGAATGATTATAACTCATAAATCACCATCAATTAGAATACATAGTAGATATATCTTCTTATTCTTCTTCTTTGTCAGTATTTAGTCATCCACTCCTGAACATATGCCTCCTACTCGTTTCAGACTTGTGCTGGTTATAGTCAATTCCTCCCAGCTTTTTCCTTAATTCTCCGCTTGTACATCTTTGACCTCCATACTAAAATCCGTTTCGACACCATTTCCACTTCATTCTGGTAGTTTTTTCTATGACAATTTCCACTTTTGTTCTTCTTCTAATTTCTTCGTTTGTTAGTCTATCCTATGGTAAGTACGTCCTATTGCTCTTTGTGTTGTTTTTAGTCTTGTTGCTGATTTTATAGTTGGCGGCATTGTCTCCATTTCATTAAATGTTAATACCGGTAGTATACCCATACACCTTATTATTCAGGTTTATTGGTATTTTTGGATTTTTAGTTATAAATCCCAATTTTCCAGTAACTGCCCATATTAGCCGGATTCTTCTAGTCATTTGAGCCGTGTGGTTCTGTATATTCTCCCTACTTTTAATGTGTGGTCCAAGTATACGTATTTTTGTACATTTTCCAATGTGTCATTTCCAACTTTTATCCTGAAATTATTAACCTCAGTTAAACAAGAAGAATTACATTCTATCTTGATATTTTCTGGAGACATAACTTTTGTTTCTCCTATATTCATGGAACATCTCTCATAGTTCCTCTGAGGTGGGAAGACTACGATGTCATCTGCATAGAGATGCTGATTTAGGCGTTGGCCATCGATGCTTTCTCGAGGGAAAGGTAAACAATTTTATGGAAATCTTCTCCCTACCTCACTCCACGTTTGGTATTTATTTTATTTGTTGTCCTCAGTAATTTTAATTTGTATTAAAACTCAGAGAGGAGACTTTGTTCAATTCCGTTGGCAACAATAAGATAAAACTATTCCAGGACAGGATCAATCGAGAAAAAAGGTGTAGAAAAATTTATGTAGTTTACCAATATTTCGCTTTTATTTTAAAGCTTCTTCAGGGTAATCCTTCAAAATTGCAAGGAAATTAAGCGAGAGACCAAGAACATCAAAACACCGCAATACATTCATGATGTATTGCGATGTGGCAATGTCATATATATATTTCAAGGTGTTTCTGTATCTAGAATCTATCCTTGCGTTGTCCATGGCTGTACAAATTTTCCAAAGCTTTATAGAATCGAACGCTTTGTTGTAGTCTACAAAAGCTAGATATAGTGGGATGTTTTATTCACTGCACTTCTCTATTAATGTACACATTACCTAAATGTGCTAAACCCCTTGAAGTTGTATGTTCGTTGTGAAGTTGTATATGTTGGTTGAGTGTTGGTTCATGAATATAGTTCACTATAGACGTTTTCAACTATTTCGACCAATGTTTTCATATTTTATTTCTCCGCTTTCATTCTTTAGTTGGTACGCTCTCACTTTTCCACTTGCCCTTTCTCGCTTTAATACCTTCGTGTTTCTGTTGTTCTTAATGACCTCTTTTATTCTCTGTGTATTTCGGTTTCTTAAGTATTCCGCAATTTTCTTCTTTATGACTTTATTTAATTTCGAATATTCTGGTGCGCCCTTTTCTGTTTTCTTAATTACAGTTTTTATATCATTCTTTATTTTCACCCCAATGCGTTTATTTCTATTTCCTTCAGTTTTTCTGTTTGCGATCATTTTTTATTAGTTTTATTTGATATAAATTCATATGTTCTTTCATTTGTTCGTCGGTAGGATTCTTTTTGATTTTATAAGCTTATTCTTTACTGTTGTCCTTACGCGGCTATGGTCACTGCCTGTGCTGAATTGATTTAAAATTGAAACGTCCTTCATAATATATTGTGAATAATGAATCTACCTCATTTATTATTTTGCCATCCGGGCTTCTCTAAGTCCATCTTCTTTGCGGGGGTTTAGGGTAGAACGTATTCATACTAAATCATATTCCATTAGATCTAGGGAACAAGACAAACTATACATGACTTAAAACAAAAGAAACATGCTTTAAAAAGAGATGATAATTTCGTAAACAAACCACAGCAAAAATATAATCAATGGCATAAATATACTCGTGCACAGCCACATACGAAGAAAGGCGGAGAAACCTTAGAAAACTACAAAATCGATGAGCCAGGCAGAAAGAAAACCACCAAAAAGACGCCAAAAGAAAGAGCTCTTGAAAATCCGGGGTAGGGTACACCACGGAGTAGCAATGCAAAAAGTGAGGTGAGGTCACCAACTGGTTTCTTCACGTTGATAAAAGAGAATGCGACATATATTTCTGGGTGGAAAGAAATCGCCAACACGTTAATGGACCGCAATCAGAACCATGAAACCATGGAACAGAAAGAGATGAGGAAAAGTGTTTTGAAAAGTGGAAATTAGAGAGAGTTATTATAGAACTAAAAGAAATAAACAATAATGCACTGTTAACAATGCCTATTTACAGTAGAGAATTCCAAGGTTTACAAAAAATGACAAAAACTACCATCCCTACACAATAGTGTGCCTGCTCAGCTTCCTAGGAACGCATTTAAAGGAAATGCTATTCGAAAAATTTCAGAAGTACATATAAAATAATAACGCATACAAAAAATACGGTCTGGTCGTATCTACTCATTGACACTTCGGGACTATTTCTATTCACAGACGACAGTCAGTTTTACTTTTGAGTTCCTCATCGACAATTGGGAAGAGTGCTTTGAGTTTATTGATAACGTGGAAATGTTACATCTTGGTACAGATTGGATTTGACTGTAGGACACCAATAATAAGCATGAGTTCTGTCTAACGATAAGTAAAGAACTTATACTGTAAAGTATCCCTACGTAACTACATTTACTCCACAGTCACCAGATTTAAAAACCATAGAGCATATATAGGACAGAATTGAAACGTTGACTAATGAAGAATAACAAAGTGTGAAGCTAGTCATAGTGTGAAGTTAGTCTTCGCTTGAAGTGAATGTGATACTAATAAAGTTGTACAAAACTGTGTCATAGTTAAGATGAACTACAGATGCACATTGAACTTCCTTTATTTATTTATTATTTATTTTCCTATATTTCGACTTGCTACAGATATTCAAGGAAAGTTATTCATTGTGTCAGTTATTTTCTTACAATTAATACAATTCATGTACCTTAAACGTAATTGTTCTAAGTATAGCGAGTTGATTTTTATTCCCTATGATGTTGTATAATGTATTGTTTATTTTTATTCTTTCGGCTCCCAATACATTCTCGGTTATATAAAACATTATCTCATAGAAACGCATAATAAACCGAAAACTTAATTAATTTAATCCCGATAACTTTAGAAGTAGTTTCGTCGCCACTGACTTTTAAATGCAAAAATTACAGTACATAAACCTTGGTACTCAAATCCTACAAATTCAATTAACTTTTCCATTAAGAAAATTGATTAAACAAAAAATATTAAATGATAAATTTAAAAAAATTTTAAACTAAAAGCACAGACTATAGACTCTAGGACTACTCCAGACGAGCCGGTACACTCTCAGAGATATTAAGCAAGCCACCAAACAAGGGTCCATTTGTGCCGTTTTAAATAATTTTTATGTCAAATCTTAGTTCATGAGGATTTATGTTATGCAATTTGCATGTAATGTTATATCGAAAAGTTGAACAGGATATTTGATTACATAATATTTAACCAATTTAAGTATGTTTGAACTATAAGTCTACATAAAAGACATCAAATATGTGTTAAAGTAAAGCAACTTCCGTATTATCCGTAAATGTTGACACAGTTCTACAAAGTTTGGTTCAAAAACACACTAAATTTCGTCAACGTGATTAATGTGATTATGAGTTATCGTGTTGTTATAGATATGTAGTTGCATATAGATATAAGATTAAAAATGGTCGAAATAGATTGAGGTCCTTCAAAACATATTCATAAAAAGCTTGAGGTCGAATTCTTTCTCTACATACTTTATAAACTCCTGGGAACCCGGGCATCATATACGTTATGATATTTTCAATCTTTTTGTTTAAGGTATAGAGAATAGATGTTTAGCAACGTAAACCACAACTTTCGTCATGTAAAGTGCTTTAGATTTTAATTTGTAGGACCATTTTATACACAAATTCCAAATTTTCACAATGTTGACTTCACGTAAGGGTAAATAATTATTAAATTATAAATTTTTCTCTCTGCCCTTCCACAGATCTTCCTCCACATCTCTCTTTCTCATCTCCTTATCAAATCCCTCTCTCCAGCTGGTTCTTGGTTTCCCTCTCTATCTACGACCATGCGGTTTCCACTTTTGGATTTATTTGAGAAGTCGATTCTCAGCCGTCCTTTGGACATGGCCAAGCCATCTCAGTTGTTTCGTTTTTATATCATCTAAGATGGTGCGTTTAGGATCCATGATTTCCCGGAGTCTTACATTTCTATCTCCGTGGCTTCAAGATACTTTTTCGTTTTTTTATTTCCATGGCCACACTTCGCTTCCATACCAAATTATATGTTTTTGTGTCTTTGAAAGCCTCAACGTTCCACCTCGGCAGCCTGACCTGTTGTTCTTTGAGTCTTTCTCTTTGAATTTCGCTCCAACCAAAAAGTGGTTACTGCCACCGTCCAGGCCATGTAAACTTCTAACGTCGTCGGTGATACTGCTGTCACGTCTTGCATTAATCAGAACACGATCAATCTAGTTTCTCGTTATTCAGTCATTAAAGACCCAAGTTTGCTTATGGATATTTTTATGTTCAAACATCGTTGATTTGATGTTGCTCAATCCAGTCTAAATTCGTTATCACAAAGAAAGCCCCGGGTGTTGATAACATACCAGCTGAGTTATTGAAAGGGGGTAGGGAATGAATAAAGGCTATGTATGAAATTGTGAAAAAGGTGTGGAAAGAGGGAAAATTCCCAGAGGATTGGAAAAGGACAATCGTTTTCCATGTTTATAAGAAGGGGATTGACGTGTAGTAGTTACAGAGAATTATTGGTGAATCTATAAAGATCTATTTGGCCTAAAAACCTACCTGATGGTTTATTGTAATTATATCTCGATCCCTCATAGGAATAAAGGAAGGGTATAAGGTAATTAAATTGGTGGCGAGGACAGTAGGTTTGGAGGTCAATGCAAACAAAACCAAGATAATGGTCCAATTACGTGAACACCAAATGCAACCAACGCATATAGATATAGAAGAGGATTCCATACAATTGTTGACGAGTGCATATATTTGGAGTCCAGGTTTGGAAGAGAAGGTGAGGACTGTCATGAGATAAGGACAAGGATAAATTCAGGCAATAAAAGCCTGAATTTAGTGAAGTAGCAGTGTTTTGCATATAGTAGTATTTTATTGCGTTTATCATGGAAGAATGAGAAACAAGAAGTGTTTTGGAAATTAGTATAAGGAAAAGACAGAAAAATGAAACACAAAGGTAAATGGAAACAAAAATAGAGTCAATTTGGTTACATCATCAAGTTTTTTTTAGATGTCGTGATAGCGATCATAATATAATATAACTTTAGAAGACTTTGCCATTACAATGCCATACGAGGTAAAATTTTTGAAAACAATGCTAAAACGGAACAAGATACCAAATTGTGTCTCTATATATCCGTAGTAACAATCCAAAGAAAAAGGAATACAGGCGTACAAAAGGAATATAGTATTTCTTTCAAAAAGAGTCAGCAAGAACAAAATTAGAGTATGTCAAGTGTTTTTCTGGTAATGTATGAATTTGAAAAAGGGCCGAATAAATCACATTGCTAAGACATTGTCAGATATAAATGTTCCAAAAGAAAAATCGAGACGGTGATCACGTGTCCGCTAAATTTAGTGTGAAAAAAAATAAAGAAAGAGAGTTTATTGGTAATCTAAAAGGAAGAGAAAGTTATCATAATAGAAAAAATCAAAAAGAATTTATTTGGCTGCTGATTTAAACATAAAATATACCTCAGTGAATACGATGTTAAACACGGAGTGAGTTATTTCATGTTTAGAAAAATATTCGGGGATAAATTTAATATTGAAAATACTTGCGAAGACGTGGAAAAGAAAACAGAGACTCGGTGGGCAGAGTTAACAGTTCACAAAAAGAAGGCTAATGGTTTTCATTGTATGTTACAACACAGTCCAGAAAAACCAATTACCAACTGGAGAAACAATATTTGATATGGTTAATAATTATTTTGAAAAAAATGGAACAGATGCACAGAAGCGAATTAGTTAAAAATCTTGGCCAAAACGATATTTTTGTCAATTTTTTACTGCAAAATTGGTGGAAATTAAAAAATATCTATACAATTAACAAGGATGAAGTATTTTATGATATATACTGCGATTTTATTTAATTGTATCTACCTATATTTTTATATATAGGGTGGTCCGTTACTACTGGGACAGGGAGGAACAGTGAATTCCTTACATTAAATTGTTACGATTTAATCCAATTTATGTTAGTCCAATTGTCAATAATAACGAAAATACTGATGATTACAGTTAATATTTTATATTCGCATTTCTTTAAATATTTCGTTTTCTCTTGCATTATGACCATGAAAATTGGTACATTACCATTTTTTAAGACGATAAATAATAATTTGGTATTAGTTTTGATTTATCTTTCAGATGGCACTGCCTGCCTTAAAAAACTCCTTTAAAATAGACATGTCCTTATCATCGTTAAAATTTTTGCAAGTAACACCACTTGAAACAGTTTCTCAGACATTTTCTAAAGTTCTCCGTTTCCAAGATAATCACAGTAAGGCACTTTGCAAAATTTAATTATGCTCAGTAAACATTAGTTGGCGTTGAAAATGATTTTATTTCATCAAACACTAGACTAACACCCTCAATTGGCATTAATACTATAGTATTGGCATTAATACTAGAGTATTAATGCTAATTGACAGTGAAAATTATTAAAGAAAAATGAAAATAAAGTATAAACTTTACCCATCTGTAACTTCGTTATTATTAACAAGTAGACTAAGATAAATTGGGTTAAATCGTAATAATTTAATGTAAGGAATTCACTGTTGCTCTGTGTCCCATTAGTAACGGACCAGCCTGTATAAGACGGATGGTTAATAATTTTCAAGGAAAAAATCTTGCAAATAATAAATTGAATTGACACAATAACAACTTTTAATATTTTACCGTAAATTCAGTGTGTCAATTCAAGTCTTTAATTTCTTTCTAGAAAATTATTAACTTTAGAACGCTAACATCTCATACTAAAATTAATTAGTGTTTCAGAAAATAAATTGTAAATTTGGTTAGAAACTTTTTTGTGGACACCTATATTGTCAATTTAATAGTGAAAAAGTGTCCCTTTAAGTTTATTTTCTAACTGCAAATGCGCTCCCCAAACAAACAGCACATAGCGGAATTATGATTTTTTTCCGAATTTTATACACACACTATAATAAAAATATATTTTAAGGTAAAACCGCAAAATACCGCAAGAATTTTTAGTAAAATCTACAATAGTAGGCCTTATACTACAACACGTATACAATATTACTTTTGAACAATGTTAAACAATTTATTTTTTGCCCATCTAAATATCGTAAAATAAATTATTTTCTCAATTTCCACATATGATGTAATCAAACAATATTACAAAAATACTAATAACCGAATTGTTGCTTTCTGTATATTATACAATTCTTCTTACCACCAGCAATAGGTTCTATGATAAATTTTCGAAATATATAAAAAAAGTGTAAAGGAAAAAATTAATTAAAAACCACAATTTTTACCGACGTTTTATCTAGGTGATAACTGTTTACTAAACAATCAATTAACAACTAAAATATTTTGGCGGCGATTGTTACAATAATTATAAAGAAGGTGTTTCAAGGCACCTTCACCCCAAGGGTTTACTTAATCAAATAGCAATAATTGCAGTTTCAATCTTATTCCTTACATTTTTCCAATTTTGGCCGAGATTTTTAAAAAATTCGCCTGTGTGAGATGGTGCAAAATCAATGACAGGAAAATTGTCTGGTTTTGTGGCACGGGTAAAGAAGATCAACGAAACAATTGAACGGACACATTCCTATATAGATAGACAAGCATTAGCATGTAAGCGTATTCCTACTATCTACTACTTTAAATGATGCTGCAAAAATTGTAAACTTTATAAAATCCCAATTTACTAATTCCCATCTATTTCTTGCGCTTTGTGTAGACTTTGGAAGCCTTCACGTTTCTTTATTACTTCACACGAAAGTTAGATGACTTTCCCGTGGCAAAGTTTTGACACGCATGTTTAAGTTTTTCATTGGAAAAGCAAACCGCCACGGAATTTTCAAACTGTTCTGGTCTCTCCTCTATATATCCAGATGTAAACCACGCGTATTTAAAAACATTAATAAATCGTGGGGAAGACAACTGGTTATGCGTTAGGGATGATTACAATTTTAAAATATTATCCCGCTGATGCATATTGACATCGTATTGGTAGAGAATAACTTGATCAGAAAATCTTCTAATGAAATTTTTCCATATTTTAAAACCAAATAAATCCAGGGGTTGAATTTGACGTGTTGTCCCTGCAGGTATAGACAAATATTTAAACTTAACATCCGATGGAGTTACTTCACTAAAAAATTCAGGGCAGTGGCCAGAGTAGTGTAGTGAATGTCCTAAAACATATTACTGCCAAATATTTTGAAAGTAGTACCAATAGTGTGGCTAAAAAAAAAAATAAGGCGTTTACTCTGAATCAGGCTGTATATTTTGCCCCGACTTCCAACCCTTATAACTCGCCCCAGGGGCTTTATTAGCATGTATAAAAAAAACGTAAACCTTATTTTTGGCCATACTATCGCTGTACCAAATTTCAACAAAATCGGTGAGGGACAGTTCTGATACTTCCCTTGTAAAACAATGTTCGGAAAATATTTTCATTGTTTTTCTCTGCTAAAATTACAATTAATGTTAATGTATTGTACAGAAATGGGTTCAGAAAAAAAATCTGTATCCAATAACGTGAAGAAAAACATACCGAGCAATTTGAAAATCAGAAGTTGATAATCGCTTGAAATTGAAGATGGCGTTGGAAAAAGTTTATTTGTAGCATCAAACCATTTCATTTGATACCTCGCTCATAAAAATCGGAAGGTAAACAACAGAGTTACAGCTTAGGGCGTTTTTTATCTGACACCCTGTATATCTTGACTATGACGTTCGTGTAACGAGAGATAATCAAACAAGCTAACTAAACAGAAGGATCACACTCGTATGGGCAGCCTACGGGAAACTTAGAGACATCTTCAAGAAAAAAGGCCAAGAAAGGCTTTCAATCAATGCGTGTTTCCGATTATAACATACGGCTCCGAAACTTTAACATTAACGGTAGCCACTGCCAGGAATATCCAAGTAACGCAAAGATATCGAAAGAGATCGATCCTGAGTGTAGCTCTAAGGGACTACATATGAAATGAAGACCTATGAAGAAGAACTGGCGTAAATGATGTGGTCAACATTGTGTCAAAGCTAAATTGGAATTGGGCGGTTCATGTCGCGCGAATGTACAGTGACAAAACGGTTGCTTGAGTGAAGACCACGAGCGAACAGACGAAGTAGAATGATCAACAATTGGATTCAGACAGCACAGAATAAAATCTATGTCTATGTCCAACAATGGACGCAGCGGGCTGCTTGATAATAATAATCATAATAACTTGATCTAATCTAAATTACGACAGATTCGTCTGATGATTGTTGACAATTCCTCGTCTTCAACGTCCATTTCATAATCTTCCCCTTCCTTTTTTTCGCATCTGATATATTTTTACTGATATCACTTTTATACTGTTTGGGTATTTACACTGGGCTGGGGTAAATACTTGGATAAATATCCATTTTAGAAATACCTAACCGCCGGGTATTTACCCAGCGTTCATCACTGCCTCTAAGTAACAACTACACAAGCGGTTCGTCAATTTTTTTCTCATTTATAAGTGGTTCGCAAGATGATAAAGGTTGGGAAACACTGGTGAAGACTATGTATATCGATTTTGGGTTTGAAAACCTCTTCTCTTTCCACCTTTGCATTAAAGTCTCCTATAAGAAGTGTTGCATTTCGTTTAGGCAAAGCCGTAATAAATGTCTGTAGGTGGTCATAGAAGACATATTTAATTACATCATTCTCTTCTTCGGTTGGTGCATGGACTGATTGCATCGAGATATATGTGAGAAGGCAAAAACGAATTGATACAAGCGGATATGAAAGAAGAAATTTTTGAAGAAAAATCAAAGCATCTAACGTGTGTAATAACAATAAATCCGTTAACTCATTTTCATAAAAACGGTACTAATAAATAAGCAATTATCTCGGCAATTCCATTTAAAAAAAACAATAAAGTCCGTGTTCTAAAACCGTAAAAAAGTATGCATTTTTCCCTATCATTAGTGATTACTCATAAAGTCGTTGGCTTTATCGATAAATTATAATTTTATATATTTTGTGCAGAAATAATTGCTGATAACGATAGGCTTTAACATTTTTTTTTGTTAATCGCTTACTTACTAAAATATGGCACCGAAAATAAATTCTGATTCAAAACCTGGATGAGGAAGAAAAAAAGTGTTAAAATAGAAAATTATCATTGACATCGTACGGTATCGAACACTTTCTCCTTTTCGTAGCAAATTTCGTTGATTTTTTTATTTATCTCAACGATTTCACCAAACACCTGTGACATATTAAAAAAACCTTGATCTAAACGATATTAATACAAAATTGATCAAAATTAAACGGTTGAAATAAGCTTTGGTACAATTCCGTGACAGGCGGCGGACTGCAAACTTCAACCGCAAACCGCAGGTTGTTTCTATGACAACCGGTAGTGTCGTCGACGGTTTGCGGTTGCAGTTTGTCGCCTGTCACGGAATTGTACATTTATGCTGATGAAAATTTATTTAAAAGCCAAAGTGAAAGTCAAAAAAAAACCGATGTGAACTTTAAGAACTAAAACGACACAATTGAATAGTTTCAATTGAAAGATAACTTCTTAAACACGTATATATTTTGTATTCAAAGTGTTTCTTGGCTGTTTTACATGTGGTTTTAGTCGTAGCAATTGTATTGACAAATTGGGTGACAAACGTGAGAATATGTGGGGCCACAAACAAAACCAAATAATAAAACGACCTTCGGATATCGAACAATATTATTAAATGGAACAATAATCAACGGTACAAATTTGTTTTAAAATAAAAAAAGAAAACACGTACGTTTAGCGGCCTCTAATAACTCCTTTACTTCCTTGATAAGCCTTTTAATCTGGTGATTGGTATTCTCTAATTCCTTCTCATGCTTATGCAGGTTCTCGCGAAAAAACGGGCTGTCGTAAATGCACTCGGTAAACTCCAACGGCGGTAAGCGCACCATTTTTACATTGAACTAAATAAACAGCGGTGTTTTTTTTTGTGTACGGTAAATACCGCGTTCGTCGTGTTATTTTATTTGTTAATCCACGACGTTTTCACTTTGTAACGAATTCCGCCCCGTACGACAACATACTCGCCCGTTTACAATCTCTTCTAAACTGACTTCAGTAAGGCCGCCTGCCACTTCCCAAGGTTAGAATCAGAAAACAACAACCTGTTGTTTTTGGTAGGTATTATGGCGCCACCGGCAGATGGCCACCAAAACTTCAAATATCAATTTTATGAATTAAATTTCTAAAATCTACTGCTTATTAATATTTACAAAGTTTTAACTAACTTATTATTTTAATTGCAAATTGAAAGTAGAGTTTGAAATAAATGATATTTTTAAATTTTAATTGTGTCGATAACGTAGTGATCTATGCTATAAATAGAAAATTCAATTTTTATTCCTTAAATTATTTTATTTTTTAAATTAAATCGTATTAATAACAATTTTTAGCTGATGAGCAATATTATTATTTATTATTATTTTAAATAATTGGAAATTCGAAATATATTACGATGTGACCACTCAAGTTAGGTTTACATGACGCCACCGGTAGATGGCGAGAGAAAATTCAAATTTCAATTTAAAGACAAATATTTTTAAATTAAAACATTTTTAATTTTAATCTTAGTATTTGATACAGATGTCCACCAAAGTTCCAGACTAAAATTGCAATTAAGATTACTTCTTTTTGATGAAACACCCCATTAATTAATTAAAATTCTATTTATGTAGCATAATTAATTATGAAATTCTGAAATAAAAAGCAATTTAAAACAAATTTCTTTAGTATTTAATATTTTGAGATCATTTCTTGAAATCTTCAAATCACAGAGATATAATTATTTGAACACAACTCATAGTCTTAAACATAAATATTATGATAACCAATCTTTGCTTATCTTAGAAGCTAATTGAGATATTATTATGAAATAAAAAACAGTTTAAAGCAAATGTAATGAAGATTTAATGCACCATAAATAATTTCTAATTTTCCATAATCATCGTTGTTATCACTTTTTAAGTGTAACTCTGCATGTTTGATTGGTAGAGATATGAAATATTTATAAACTTTAAAGGATCGTATCTCAAAAACGAATTGAGATATAATTATAAAATAAAAAGCAATTTAAAGCAAATTTACTTAGTATTTAATATTTTGAAAATGGTTTCTACAAACCTTCAAATTTTAGACTTATGAACCTTGCATAAACATTAATGATAGGGTAATAGTAATTAATCTGTCGATATCTCAAAAATTGCTTGAGATAACGCTATGAAATAAAAGGGAGTTGTAAGCAAATTTAATGAAGATTTAATACACCACAAATAATTTCTTGTTTTCCATAATCATCATTATCACTTTTTAAATGCAACTATGCATGTTTGATTGGTAGAGATATGAAATATAAGTTTTAAAGAATCGTATCTCAAGAACGAATTGAGATATCATCATGAAATAAAAAGCAATTTTAAGCAAATTTACTTAGTATTTAATGTCTTGAAAATGGTTTCTTCAAATCTTTAAATTTTAGACTTATGAATTTTTGAATTCAACCTTGCATAAACATTAATGGTAGGGTTATAGTAATTAATCTTTGGATATCTCAAAAATAGCTTGAGATAACGCTATGAAATAAAAAGGAGTTGTAAGCAAATTTAATGAAGATTTAATGCACCATAAATAATTTCTTGTTTTCCATAATCATCGTTGTTATCACTTTTTAAGTGCAACTCTGCATGTTTGATTGGTAGAGATATGAAATATAAACTTTAAAGAATCGTATCTTAAAAACGAATTGAGATATAATTATAAAATAATAAGCAATTTAAAGCAAATTTACTTAGTATTTAAAGTTTTGAAAATGGTTTCTTCAAATCTTCAAATTTTAGACTTATGAGTTTTTGAATTCAACCTTGCATAAACATTAAAGAGAGGGTAAAAGTATTTAATCTGTCGATATCTCAAAAACTGCTTAAGATAACGCTATGAAATAAAAGGGAGTTGTAAGCAAATTTAATGAAGATTTAATACACCATAAATAATTTCTTGTTCTCCATAATCATCGTTGTTATCACTTTTTAAGTGCAACTCTGCATGTTTGATTGGTAGAGATATGAAATATAAACTTTAAAGAATCGTATCTCAAAAACGAATTGAGATATAATTATAAAATAATAAGCAATTTAAAGCAAATTTACTTAGTATTTAAAGTTTTGAAAATGGTTTCTTCAAATCTTCAAATTTTAGACTTATGAGTTTTTGAATTCAACCTTGCATAAACATTAAAGAGAGGGTAAAAGTATTTAATCTGTCAATATCTCAAAAACTGCTTAAGATAACGCTATGAAATAAAAGGGAGTTGTAAGCAAATTTAATGAAGATTTAATACACCATAAATAATTTCTTGTTTTCCATAATCATCGTTATCACTTTTTAAATGCAACTATGCATGTTTGACTGGTAGAGATATGAAATATAAGTTTTAAAGAATCGTATCTCAAGAACGAATTGAGATATCATCATGAAATAAAAAGCAATTTTAAGCAAATTTACTTAGTATTTAATGTCTTGAAAATGGTTTCTTCAAATCTTCACATTTTAGACTTATGAATTTTTGAATTCAACCTTACATAAACATTAATGATGGGGTAATAGTAATTAATCTTTGGATATCTCAAAAACTGCTTGAGATAACGCTATGAAATAAAAAGGATTTGTAACCAAATTTAATGAAGATTTAATGCACCATAAATGATTTCTTGTTTTCCATAATCATCGTTGTTATCACTTTTTAAGTGTAACTCTGCATGTTTGATTGGTAGAGATATGAAATATAAACTTTAAAGAATCGTATCTTAAAAACGAATTGAGATATAATTATAAAATAATAAGCAATTTAAAGCAAATTTACTTAGTATTTAAAGTTTTGAAAATGGTTTCTTCAAATCTTCAAATTTTAGACTTATGAGTTTTTGAATTCAACCTTGCATAAACATTAAAGAGAGGGTAAAAGTATTTAATCTGTCGATATCTCAAAAACTGCTTAAGATAACGCTATGAAATAAAAGGGAGTTGTAAGCAAATTTAATGAAGATTTAATACACCATAAATAATTTCTTGTTTTCCATAATCATCGTTGTTATCACTTTTTAAGTGCAACTATGCATGTTTGACTGGTAGAGATATGAAATATAAGTTTTAAAGAATCGTATCTCAAGAACGAATTGAGATATCATCATGAAATAAAAAGCAATTTTAAGCAAATTTACTTAGTATTTAATGTCTTGAAAATGGTTTCTTCAAATCTTCACATTTTAGACTTATGAATTTTTGAATTCAACCTTACATAAACATTAAGGATAGGGTAATAGTAATTAATCTTTGGATATCTCAAAAACTGCTTGAGATAACGCTATGAAATAAAAAGGATTTGTAAGCAAATTTAATGAAGATTTATTGCACCATAAATAATTTCTTGTTTTCCATAATCATCGTTGTTATCACTTTTTAAGTGCAACTCTGCATGTTTGATTGGTAGAGATATGAAATATAAACTTTAAAGAATCGTATCTTAAAAACGAATTGAGATATAATTATAAAATAATAAGCAATTTAAAGCAAATTTACTTAGTATTTAAAGTTTTGAAAATGGTTTCTTCAAATCTTCAAATTTTAGACTTATGAGTTTTTGAATTCAACCTTGCATAAACATTAAAGAGAGGGTAAAAGTATTTAATCTGTCGATATCTCAAAAACTGCTTAAGATAACGCTATGAAATAAAAGGGAGTTGTAAGCAAATTTAATGAAGATTTAATACACCATAAATAATTTCTTGTTTTCCATAATCATCGTTGTTATCACTTTTTAAGTGCAACTCTGCATGTTTGATTGGTAGAGATATGAAATATAAACTTTAAAGAATCGTATCTCAAAAACGAATTGAGATATAATTATAAAATAATAAGCAATTTAAAGCAAATTTACTTAGTATTTAAAGTTTTGAAAATGGTTTCTTCAAATCTTCAAATTTTAGACTTATGAGTTTTTGAATTCAACCTTGCATAAACATTAAAGAGAGGGTAAAAGTATTTAATCTGTCGATATCTCAAAAACTGCTTAAGATAACGCTATGAAATAAAAGGGAGTTGTAAGCAAATTTAATGAAGATTTAATACACCATAAATAATTTCTTGTTTTCCATAATCATCGTTGTTATCACTTTTTAAGTGCAACTCTGCATGTTTGATTGGTAGAGATATGAAATATAAACTTTAAAGAATCGTATCTCAAAAACGAATTGAGATATAATTATAAAATAATAAGCAATTTAAAGCAAATTTACTTAGTATTTAAAGTTTTGAAAATGGTTTCTTCAAATCTTCAAATTTTAGACTTATGAGTTTTTGAATTCAACCTTGCATAAACATTAAAGAGAGGGTAAAAGTATTTAATCTGTCAATATCTCAAAAACTGCTTAAGATAACGCTATGAAATAAAAGGGAGTTGTAAGCAAATTTAATGAAGATTTAATACACCATAAATAATTTCTTGTTTTCCATAATCATCGTTATCACTTTTTAAATGCAACTATGCATGTTTGACTGGTAGAGATATGAAATATAAGTTTTAAAGAATCGTATCTCAAGAACGAATTGAGATATCATCATGAAATAAAAAGCAATTTTAAGCAAATTTACTTAGTATTTAATGTCTTGAAAATGGTTTCTTCAAATCTTCACATTTTAGACTTATGAATTTTTGAATTCAACCTTACATAAACATTAATGATAGGGTAATAGTAATTAATCTTTGGATATCTCAAAAACTGCTTGATATAACGCTATGAAATAAAAAGGATTTGTAACCAAATTTAATGAAGATTTAATGCACCGTAAATGATTTCTTGTTTTCCATAATCATCGTTGTTATCACTTTTTAAGTGTAACTCTGCATGTTTGATTGGTAGAGATATGAAATATAAACTTTAAAGAATCGTATCTCAAAAACGAATTGAGATATAATTATAAAATAATAAGTAATTTAAAGCAAATTTACTTAGTATTTAAAGTTTTGAAAATGGTTTCTTCAAATCTTCAAATTTTAGACTTATGAGTTTTTGAATTCAACCTTGCATAAACATTAAAGAGAGGGTAAAAGTAATTAATCTGTCGATATCTCAAAAACTGCTTGAGATAACGCTATGAAATAAAAGGGAGTTGTAAGCAAATTTAATGAAGATTTAATACACCATAAATAATTTCTTGTTTTCCATAATCATCGTTATCACTTTTTAAATGCAACTATGCATGTTTGATTGGTAGAGATATGAAATATAAGTTTTAAAGAATCGTATCTCAAAAACGAATTGGGATATAATTATAAAATAATAAGTAATTTAAAGCAAATTTACTTAGTATTTAATATTTTGAAAATGGTTTCTTCAAATCTTCAAATTTTAGACTTATGAATTTTTGAATTCAACCTTGCATAAACATTAAAGAGAGGGTAATAGTAATTAATCTTTGGATATCTCAAAAACTGCTTGAGATAACGCTATGAAATAAAAAGGATTTGTAAGCAAATTTAATGAAGATTTAATACACCATAAATAATTTCTTGTTTTCCATAATCATCGTTATCACTTTTTAAATGCAACTATGCATGTTTGACTGGTAGAGATATGAAATATAAGTTTTAAAGAATCGTATCTCAAGAACGAATTGAGATATCATCATGAAATAAAAAGCAATTTTAAGCAAATTTACTTAGTATTTAATGTCTTGAAAATGGTTTCTTCAAATCTTCACATTTTAGACTTATGAATTTTTGAATTCAACCTTACATAAACATTAATGATAGGGTAATAGTAATTAATCTTTGGATATCTCAAAAACTGCTTGATATAACGCTATGAAATAAAAAGGATTTGTAACCAAATTTAATGAAGATTTAATGCACCGTAAATGATTTCTTGTTTTCCATAATCATCGTTGTTATCACTTTTTAAGTGTAACTCTGCATGTTTGATTGGTAGAGATATGAAATATAAACTTTAAAGAATCGTATCTCAAAAACGAATTGAGATATAATTATAAAATAATAAGTAATTTAAAGCAAATTTACTTAGTATTTAAAGTTTTGAAAATGGTTTCTTCAAATCTTCAAATTTTAGACTTATGAGTTTTTGAATTCAACCTTGCATAAACATTAAAGAGAGGGTAAAAGTAATTAATCTGTCGATATCTCAAAAACTGCTTGAGATAACGCTATGAAATAAAAGGGAGTTGTAAGCAAATTTAATGAAGATTTAATACACCATAAATAATTTCTTGTTTTCCATAATCATCGTTATCACTTTTTAAATGCAACTATGCATGTTTGATTGGTAGAGATATGAAATATAAGTTTTAAAGAATCGTATCTCAAAAACGAATTGGGATATAATTATAAAATAATAAGTAATTTAAAGCAAATTTACTTAGTATTTAATATTTTGAAAATGGTTTCTTCAAATCTTCAAATTTTAGACTTATGAATTTTTGAATTCAACCTTGCATAAACATTAAAGAGAGGGTAATAGTAATTAATCTTTGGATATCTCAAAAACTGCTTGAGATAACGCTATGAAATAAAAAGGATTTGTAAGCAAATTTAATGAAAATTTAATGCTCCATAAATAATTTCTTGTTTTCCATAATTATCGTTATTATCACTTTTTAAATGCAACTATGCATGTTTGATTGATAGAGATATGAAGCATAAATTTTAAAAAATCGTATCTCTAGAACGAATTAAGGTATCATCATGAAATAACAAGCAATTTAAAGCAAATTTACTCAGTATTTAATGTTTTGAAAATGGATTCTACAAACCTTCAGATTTTAGACTTATGAATTTTTGAATTCAACCTTGCATAAACGTTAATGATAGGGTAATAGTAATTAATCTTTGGATATCTCAAAAACTGCTAGAGATAACGCTATGCAATAAAAAGGAGTTGTAAGCAAATTTAATAAAGATTTAATGCACCATAAACAATTTCTTGTTTTCGATAATCATCGTTATTATCACTTTTTAAATGCAACTCTGCATGTTTGATTGATAGAGAAATGAAATATAAATTTTAAAGAATCGAATCTCAAAAACGAATTGAGATATCATCATGAAATAAAAAGCCATTTAAACCAAATTTACTTAGTATTTAATGTTTTCAAAATGATTTCTACAAACTTTCAAATTTTAGACTTATGAATTTTTGAATTCAACCTTACATAAACATTAGTGGTAGGGTAATAGTAATTAATCTTTGAATATCTCAAAAACTGCTTGAGATAACGCTATGAAATAAAAAGGATTTGTAAGCAAATTTAATGAAGATTTAATGCACCATAAATAATTTCTTGTTTTCCATAATTATTGTTATCACTTTTTAAATGCAACTATGCATGTTTGATTGGTAGAGATATGAAACATAAATTTTAAAGAATCGTATCTTAAGAACGAATTGAGATATCATCATGAAATAGAAAGAAATTTAAAGCAAATTTACTTAGTGATTAATATTTTTAAGATCATTTCTTGAACTCTTTAAATTTCGGTGTTATGATTAAACATAAATGTAAGGATAATTAATCTTTACATATCTCGAGGACTAATTGAGATATCGTTATGAAATAAAAAGAACTTTAAAGCAACTGTAATGAAGATGTAGTGCACTATAAATAATATTTTATTTTCCATAGTTATCGTTATTGTGATTTTTTAAATCAAACTCTGCATGTTTGATTGTAATAAATACTCCCGCTGTCCCATAATAAGTGACCGATATGGTGAAAATTTAAGTCCCAAAATAAGTGTCCGTTTTAAAATAAAAAGCTTATATAATTTTTTTTCAAGATTTTTTTAATATCAAACGTCCAAAATTCTTAAGAAATATATTTATAACTTTACAAAACTGTGTAAGAATAATAATAACACTACTAAGTAGTATTAGAAAAGTAAGTTCTGCCTGAGTAGCTTCGACGAGCTCTATACCGCATTTAAGATAAAGTGGTAACTCTCCTCGTCTAAGCAACTTATTCTTGCCTAAGTGAGGCAACCTATAATTATTGCCGTCATTTGCTGTCATTGTCTCTATCATACACTGTTGATGTGTTAAGAAGACCTTGTTTAATGTTTCATGACTTAGATCGTTAAAAGCCTTGGTGACTGAATCGATGAGCTGATCGATGTTTGAAGCAGCAGTTTGATACTGCAGCGTCTGTATAGCATTAAGAAAACCGAGGTCCAGAACATTGGTATCCGGACTATTCGAGGGTTGACACATTAGGGTTATTGAAGCATTAGTTAATTTTAAGGCGCTAACAGCTTCATTGAAGTCTTTGTCATTTTTGACAAAATGTGGTTTGGCATTGTCTTGTTGGATGTAAATGGGCGTAGAGTATTGGATCTAGGCCATTTAGCTTTAATCGCCGGTAAAAGTTTATTCACCATCATATTTCTATAGTCCTGTTTGGTTACAGATTCAATAACTTTTGTTTCCACCGTCCCGGCTGGACGATTTTTACTTGTACGTTTGACAGGTTGTTGAGTTACAAATGGCCAAATGCCTAGTTTTCCATTAAACCATTGATTACTGTAGTTATCCCATCTTGGACGGGCAACAGCGGCTAAAAACATGACCTTCGTAATAAACCTCTTACTTTTACATGTTTCATGAGGCTCCCTCTCATCATGAACGAGGTAGTATTTATTAGAGGTCTTTTTTAAATAAAACCATTTCGCGCCAACATGAATGTAGTTTTTCATATCCTTAAAAATAGGTGCACCAGCAGCGATACTTTCAGAATCAAGCATTGCCAAGCAGTATTCCAAACGTTGGATTTTGTTACGGTCAGTAAGAAATGGTTTTACTGCGCTTGAATGAGGTTTGATCAGTCCAGATTTAATGCTTCTGTGAATTGTGCTTTTTGAAATTCCAATGGCATATGCAAGTGATCGGATATTTCTGCGGCGTTGAATCGGTATCTCTTTTATTTTTTCTATATCTACGATTTTTCGTTTCCTGCCGACTCTTCCAGATTTTCGAGAATTTACATTTGCGCTTACCGCTCCTTCACGTAAAGTTTCGCCAAATTCGACTTATAGTCTTCTCCGATACAGAATACCGTGCAGCTGCATCCTTTATCGATGCATGTTTAAGTTTAACGTTTACACTTACTTCTAGCAAATAATGGTACACATTTTGACGCACTTCCTGGTTTAGGTTAGGCCTTTTTCGTTGAGGCACAACTTCAAAAACTCCTCGACGGTCCATTATGTGACCACTCCGGTACTTTTAGAAATAACAAGACGACGTATGATTAATTTACAAATCACTACTCAAAAGTTAAGTAGAGGCGTTTACATTTTTTGACAACATTCATGTGTCAGTTTTGACTTAAGTCACTTGATGGAATACAAGATTGCGTTAAGTTTCGGGAAATACCAAAATCGGACACTTATTATGAGACAGAGGGAGTATAAAATATAAATGTTAAAAAATTATATCTCAAGAACGAATGGAGATATCAACATGAAATAAAAAACAATTTAATGAAAGATTTAGTGCACTGTAAATAATTTCTTATTTTCCATAAATATTATTGTTATGATTTTTAGATCTAACTCTGCATATTTAATTGTTATAGATACACATACTTTAAGTCGTATCTCAATAAGGAATGGAGATATCATCACGAAATAAAAGGCGATTTAAAGCAAATTTGCTTAATATATATTATTTTGAAGATAGTTTCTTTATCTTTTCAAATTTCATACGTATGATTTTTTGAATTTAACCTTGTATAACCATAAACATTAATGTTAGGGTACTAAATTTTTGGCGAGCGCTATATCTTCGATCCTTGATGTCACGACTTCGTCTATCTTCAACGATTTACTGTCGCAATCCTTCTTCTGCACAACTGACCGTCAAAATAAATTTGCAAAGCTGTATATTGAAATTAAAACAATTTTAAATTTAATCTTAGTTTTTGATAATCCAGATGTTCAGGCAAAATAGTTCTAGACCAAAATTGCAATTAAAATTATACACCTTTTTGAGGGAGCACACATATTTATGATTCAATTCAGATTTAGGATTTAATTAATGGTAGGCTTTAGAAACCTACTTTGAAAAGTTCTAAAAGAATTTTTGGTTATGGAGAATTTATTACTTTCCATTACAGCAAGTCGACAAAGGTGTCATGTCACATTTTTTGAAGAAATGAACAACAATTAACACACATTAATTATAGTGAACCATAAAAATAGGTTTACTATAAGAGAAAACTATGTAAATATGTATGTTCAATACTATATTTATCGTTTATTGTTAGGCAGTAAATTTATGATAATTTTTAACTGTTTCTTACAATCATAGACAATATATTTACTCTCGATAAAAATCTTAAAGAAGACTACGATAAATATTTCGATAAAAGCCTCGGAACAAAAATGGGAATAAATTAAGACGGAAGTTACAAAAACGAAATATGAAACTAATGTAGCCATTAGGCATTAGAGCAAAACTAACAGAAGTTTTAAAGCACTGAAAGAGAGGAATATTGACATCTGTGTTCTGACTGAAACAAAGAAGGAAGGAAAAGGAATCGAGAGAATAGGAGACTACATATCTACAGTGGAATGGAAAAAAGTGCAAGAGCGAAAGGAGGGTTCATAGCTCTACACATAACAAATATAAACGGAATATCAAATTTTGGGAAGAAATAGACGAACAAATTAATGATAATGGTAAAAGATGTTTTTACTATGAGTTGTCAAATAAGATACCAAAGATAAAGAATAACAAAGAAATCTGCGTATTACGTGTTGTGCTGTGTGACGTTTTAAAATTATTATTTAATTAATATTTAATAATTTAATACATTCTTCTATACATCAGTCATGTATAACTTAAAATGCCAACAGCAACATATAAAAACATTGAAAAGATAAACGCTTGGGTAGGAAGAAGAGACGCTGTCTTGGAAAGGTATTGAGGACAAAGAATGAACGATAACGACCAGAGACTAATAAAAATATGTCAAAGTTTAAACTTAAAAAGTTTGAATGGATTTTACCAACATAAAGATATACATAAATTCACATGGGTGCAACCGAAGAGAGACCTACGATCAATAACTGATTATTTAATACAGAGACAAAAAACAAAAATAAAAAGCAACTACTTAGTTGTAACGCTAACAAGTGTAGTTTGATTAGAGTAAACTACAGAAAGGCCGCTAGCCAATATAAAGAAGAAACCAAAGAAGAACATAAATAAACAGAACGTGAAAGATATAATATAGAAAGTCTTAGACATGAATCGACACAATTTCTATATCAATTAAGACTAGCAACGAAGTTTACAAAAATAAAAGACGAAACATGTACAGAAATACAATACGAACTACTAAAGACATATAACATCGGGCGAAAGACGCTTTGGGCGAACAGGAAAAGACAGTGCTTAGAGTGATGGTCAGATGAAAAATGCAACTTATAGAGTAAGAAAGACATGAGAGAAAAGTAATGTGAAGAAGTAGAAAGGTGTTTGGGAGGATCAAGGGTATCCGAAGCTTGGATGGTAATTCAAAATCTGAGGAATGAAAGAATTTATATTTAAAATTAGTTTATCGATGCACTTTTTTGTCTCTTTTCTAGATTCAAAATGGTGCAGAACTTTATAGCAAGAACTTCAGCTTGAAGAATGGTTATGTCCGAGCTGAGGGGCAACTTAATGTGGCTATTAGGTCCCCTAATGCCCATAACGGACCCAACTGTCTCTGAAGCATCGGTGTACCAGGCAAGGGCTCCTCTTTTGACTTGAGGCTCACCCTTCGTCCAATCATCACTGCTTCTAAATATGACCTTATACGGCTGGTCGAAATTATATTTTATCGGTATATGATCCGTTTTAATTGCAATCAAATGGTTTAGACATGGGTCCTTGAGGATGTCGAGGTGTCTTTTAAGGTTACCCTGCATCAATTTGAGTGAAGAGCATGTTAAACGAACTGGTGTGAGATTGAGTAAGCCCAGTGGGCCATTCGTGGTTTAAGACCCCAGTTTCTTCCTCACCTTGACTATATGGTAGTTCCAATTTAATGTACTGTCCATTATTACCCCTAGGTATTTGACTTCTCTTTTGAGGTTAATAGTTCTGCCTTCTACTCTCAGTTGGAGCTTCTACTTTGTTTTAGCTTGTTCAGATTAATGCTGAGCTCATTGTTTCTGTACTAGGTGCATAATATATCAAGGTTTAGTAGGATGCAGTTATGTCGAAAACAGCTGGGAATTTCAACGCGGTTTTAAACAAAATATGTCAAATAATTGCGTGCTTTTTTATTTTAAACGGATTATAAATTAAATAGAAACAGAAATAAGCCATGCGGGGAGAGGAGGGTTCTATCCAATCCGGCTGGTGTGTGTTGAAAACAGGAGACGCGCCTTTATTTTACCTACATAAAGAAATAAAGGCGCGACGTCCAGTCTAGAACACATACCAGCACCATCTTTTCCGATTGGACGGCACCCCTCTCTACAAAATCGCGATTTTCCACGAAACTATAGGGAATATCGAAAAAATAAAATATGCCCCTCATTAAGAACGCATCAGACTACCACTTGTTCAAAATTAAAATATTGTCGTCAGAAAGCTTTTGAGAAAAAAAATCGTAAAGTGGACAAAGTTGCCGGCACTCTAAAAAAATCGGGTACTTTTTTCATTTAACTTATGATAAAAAGAAAACAGCGGAGCCTAACATTTTTAAATTCACATATGTTACGTAGAAATGTTCAGTGATTACAATGAGCTTTAACTTAATTTTTTTTATCGAGCGGTTGCTAAAATATCGATCTCTAAACTGATGGGCTTTGACTTTTGGCATGGATAGTACACATCATGTATTTATCGATCTGGAGAAAGAATACAATATGGTACCCTTAGAGAAGGTACGCATTTCTAACAATCGCGAGCAAACATAAATTTACCTTATATTTGCTTTGTGGATTTGCTGAAAATAAGTTCAGAAATTGCAATTTTTACGGCTTCAGACACTTGATAAGGTAAGCCTTCATCGCTTTCCGACGACATATTCTATATTTTTATTACTCCACAATATATAAATTATTAATTGTTAATAAACAATGCCTGTTACTCTTAAATGCTTATTATTTACTCTGTTTGTTTTTGTTTTCATCGCTTCCATAACCATCAAAACATGAAAGAATATGTTATGTTCAAAAATAAATAGTTCATTGACATAATATTAAATGAATTCCAAATGCCATTATTTATTTTGGTCGTTTTATTAATTTATTAGTTAATCATTTTCTCGAAAGTTCTTGAATGCAAAAGTGTCATTTCGCTATGTTATATCAAAAATAATTATTTGTTTATTGAATTAAAAGAAATATTATTTCTATATCAAATTTGAGCTTTATTTTAGCTTCAATTATACATTGTGTACATAAAGTAAGGAATAAATTCGATTAAAGTTTGATTTCTCGTTTAAAAATTTCAACTTAGGGGTCGTATTTCAATTTTGATACAAAACTAAAATTGCAGTAGCCACGAGTAAGTAACTATGGTAACCAATGATTTTAAACAATTTCCTAAGTGTCAAAAACTGATTTACTAACTAGTTAACCTCTTTAATACAACACATCCTGATCGTCAACTCATTAGCCAAAGTATGGTAAGCCTAGCTGTGACTAAATTTAAAGAGCATGGACATCTATCAAATTTCTCGAAGTCTGGCCGACCAAATGTTTCGTGGTTTTGGCGGTGCAAGAAAACTCTCATGTTACTGTAAAGGGTTTACAAAATTTTCACAAAAACCGCAAAATATCATTCCTATATCCTCATTCACGAGCAATGAGTCGTTTTGGCAACTACAATTTTGCCACGATGATGAAGACTTTGTCAAAAGCATAATTTTTTCCGAAGAGGGAACATTTTTATTATAGTGGACAAGTAAGTATAAACAAAATTATCGGTACTGGGCCACCCAAAATCCACATTGGGCAAGAGAGGCGCACACCCAACATCCGCAATAGATCAACGTGTGGAGCGAAGTAGTACGGAATACTGTCATGGGTCCTTACTTTTTTTAAACAACCTTAACTGGAGAGAGATGTTTAAATTTTTTCAAAACGATATCATAATGTTGACATCGTCGACTAGATCCAACAAGACACCTATTAGAACTTTAATGCTTTAAGAGAGGATTTAGCACCTCTCTCAAGAAGGATTTAGCACCCATGTCAATAGCAAATATTTCCACTGGAACACAGTACAGTACGTACCTAGGCTGTAAGCTTAATCCGAGGTGTCGGGCAGTATACTTCTTCCCAGACCCCTTCCGGCGCTTTTGATCCGTGAACATGCAAATATCTGCCTCAACCAGAGAATTTTCATTTCCGATCCAGAACTGCCGTTCAGGCAGTACAATCTGGTATCGAGCATTAATCACTGATAATGATTCCGTCAAATCTGACGGCATTGATAACACAATATTAGTGCTTATAATATCTTCCGCGGCCCATTGGTAGGACATGTCAGAACAGTTTTGAGCATATTGTTTAAATCTGTAAATAGCAGTTCTAGCCACTTTCTCTATATGCAAATACAATGGAGATAGACCAAGCAGAACATCCATTGCTAGAGTTGGCGTTATGCTTATCGTACCAGAGATTGCCAATCCAGCTACTCGTTGAATTCGTGAAAGTTTACTGATAACAGTGATAACTGAAGTCTGTCGGACTTTGCTATACCAGGCTGCTGCTCCGTATGTCAACGAACCCATACTCTTTTAACAGTTATTTTTGGTAAAAATAGTAAAAATGAATGAAGACCAAGACAACAAAAGAATAACGTATAAAGGGCTACCTCAAGGAAGTCAAGATTGAATGACATGTTTAATTTTAGGGTGGACTTGGGAGATGTTGGAGTGACAATTTTGAGCGGATTACCAATTGTGGATCATCTGATGAAATGGAGCGGATCCAGTGCAAATATTGATAACGCATTTAAGGATGAAGCTGGAAGTATGTTTCCTGACAACACCTTCTTTTTCACGGATAGGTCCGTTGTAACAAACCGCCCTGTATATTAAATTGCGTTTTGTATAATTATCTTGCTTAAGTCAGCTTTATCGCGTAAGGCGTTGAGTGCCACCGAGTTCGACTCGGGGAGTTGAGTACCAACTACCAAGGTAGATAGAAGCTACAGTCTTCCCCTTGAGTTCGCTCCATTTCATTTTATTTTTAATTTAAATTTTCAATACTAAATTCGGAAAGGCTTCTAAATACGCTGGTGGTTTGTGCTGGGTAATTTGCTAGAGAAATCGAATCCTCAGATCGAAATTGTGCCTTGAAACCAGTTCCTGAAGCGTCCGAATCCTGGTGGAAGAGCGTCGTCGTGGCGTAGAATAAGTAAGCATGATTAATTACTATTGTTCTTGAAACTCATAATCATCGCTAGTATTTGTATCCATAGTTAACGTTCCGTTATCCAAAATTTGTTCAATTAGTTTTCGTTTTTCTTCTTTAATATTTTAACTTAATTTTTGTTGGTTAATTTATTTTTCTATTTTTTTTATATATTTTAATTTCCTTAATTTAATATATTAATATTTTTTTATATAAATTCTTGTTTCGTATTATTTCAATTTCAACACAAGGGCTACGATCCTCCCTCCTTTTACTCATTAACTTCTTAAACCGTTCGGCCAAGTACGTAACTTGCCTGGTGGCAGCATCTTAAAAATCTTCTATAATTTTTTCTCTTTTTCTGCAAGTACACGCTACCGTACTTCTATCTTTTCCCGTCCGCATAACGTTGGTGGCGGGTGCCCCTTTCTTCCTCGAATATTACACCGTTAAGAAGGAGATACACATGGCTGGATTTGGGGTTTATTGTCCGGAATTATCTATAAAATGTTCCGGAAAGATGTCTGGCAATTTATCCATTTTTGTTGTGGAAATGTTTACGATTTGGTGGGCATTGGATTATATCAGGCGGAGCAAAATAAAGTCAGCGGTGATCTTTTCGGATTCTCTCAGTGCTATAAACGCTATTAAAGGTTTTATGGGTGGAGATAAGAAAAAACATTATTTGATATATAAAGCGGTTGATTTGATTGATCAAGAGCCAATGAGAAGGGTATTGAAATAGTGCTATGCTGAATCCCTGGACATAGGGGTATTTTAACGACGTGGCGGACAGATTGACTGGTGAAGTGGGGAATGCACCCTTGGATGACATTAAATTGGATTGGAGAGATGTGGTTGGAGTTCTCAAGAATAAGGCTTTGGAAGAATGGCAGGAGATATGGGACATATCAAGTAGAACCAAGGGGAAAAAAGTCAGAGATTTGAGTCCATTGGTTGGGGTTGCTCCGTGGTTTATGCATAGAGCCATCTACGATAAGGCATTTATTTCTACTATGAATAGGATTAGAATGGGGCGTGGTATTTTTCCTGCACATGCACACAGAATCGGTTTGTCTGAGTCTCCGTTATGTAGTTGTGAGGAAGTGGGAAATTTGAACCACATATTTTTCCATTGTCAGCGCTTTACGGCTGGTGTTGATTGTTTGTCTTTGGAATTGTTGAAGTTGGGTTTATATGCACCGTTCGGTATAGGTTATATCTTGAATGAGGAATCGTTGTCAGTGTATAGGTTATTATATACGTTTTTGTGTTCATGCAAAATCTGTATATAACTCTAAATCTTTTACCTACCCATCATACAATTCCTAGTCTTTTCTTTTAGTGGGATATTTCGGTTGTGATCAGAAGGGCTATCCCCCCTTCGAGAAGAGTTTTTCCTTTATTGGTGATGGGTACCTATCATGAGTAGGGAATTCGGAGATTTTTGATTTTAAATATAAAAGTCAGTGCCTGGTGTCAGAAAGGGATGTGGAGAGATTCAAACACCAAATATATGCAGGTTGATTCAAAAAACCGCTGACAGACTTCTAGGGCAGGTAATACATCAAAAATTAAGATGAAAAGTCTTAATGTACATGGGGTCGCAAATGCCTCCTTAACGAGATATAGCGGGTCAAAGTTTCTTTAAAATTAAACATTATCTGCAATAAAAAGCCCTTTTTTAAAAATATTTTCAACTCCACTGCTGATTTTGTCAAACGGGCAGTATTTTCGTGTAAAGTGATCAATTATCTATCAATTGGTCTCTTACAAAACTTTAATCAAAGCAATAGTTTGTAGAAAAACAAGTTTGTAGAATATGTGTTAATCCAATCAAAAACTGTTGCTTTAATCAAAGTTTTGTAAGAGACCAATTGATAGATAATTGATCACTTTACACGAAAATAGAGTTTTATGTCGGTCATTCAAGCGATACGGACGTGCGTATTGTGTGATCTGATCCAACTGATATAAACCTTAACGTAAACACTCGATTATTCATAATATTAACTTTTATTTATCGTGTTGTCGGGAGTGTCAACCCTTATATTATATCGATAAAAACGAGGGGCAGCCCTAAGGGGTTGTAATTCAACCTTAACTTTATGAGCTTCAAGAGAAAATCTGACGAATTGTCACCACCATGTATTTTTAAATAAAGTAGATGTCTTGTGGTAGTTTCCTTTTAAGACGACAGTGGATGTTCTTTTTGCTGAGGTTATATGGCTGTAATACTTCTGTGTATTGTATTTCAATACGTGAAACCGGGAAGTCATTTTAGATATAAAGGCTGTGATACTATCAATTTTTAATTCGTTGTGTAGTTGATCATTAGAGATATACCACTCGGAGTCTACTGCTATGCGTAGTATTTTGTTTTGTAAAACCTGAACCTTATTAAGATTTGATTTAGCCGAGTTTTCCCAGACAACGCAGGCATAGGTGATGAGTGGTCGAATGAGTGTTTTATAAATTAGAATAGTGTTTTCGCATTTAAGTCTTGTTCTCCTGTTTATCAAGTGATACAGTTGTTTCAACTTTCCGTAACCTTGATTAACTTTTTGGAGTATATGGTATTTCCAAGTTAATCTTGTGTCAAGGAATATGCCAAGATATTTAACCGGTTCGTCCGAGTCGTTCCATCTAATAGTTTCTCCGTTAATTGTTAATTCCGGTGGGCTTTTAATTCGTTTGAGTGTAAAAAATTTTAGCGATGCACTTGGATGTATTTATTGCTATATTCCAAGACTTGAACCATTTAACTAGGGTGTTTATAGCTATTTGCAGATTTTCAGTCGCATCCTCGAGTTCAAAGCTTTGCGCTATTAAGGCTACGGTTACAGTGCAAGCGAATTCGCGCGAACCATAGTTCGGGCGTGTACGTCCGAATTCGGGCGAACAAACAAACCGATATAGTGAAATGTGTATGGTTACAGTACAAGCGAATTAATCGCGCGAATCGCTACTTGTCGCTAGAAGTTCAAATGGGTTTGTTTTTTTCGCGCGAACTGCACATTTTAATATTAAAATTCAAGTTGGCATTATTTCAAATAATATTTGGATATCATGGATAATGAGAAATTAATCCTACTGGTGTTCGACAGAAGAGTGTTGTGGGACCAAAAATCACATTAAACTACGATTTATTAAGCAAGTCACACTGTTTAATATAATGTTTTCTAATGTATTTATATAATTGAAGTGTTAAATTCCGGTCTTAAATAGTAAATTGTTGTGGTATGGCGCCAATTTCACTATTAAAATATAGTTTAAAAGTTTCTCATACATCGTATGCCACGTTAGTAGACCTGTTGTTTGCACGAGCTTTGTAATTGTCCTTCCCTGTCTATAATTACGTTATGTAATTACTTTTATTATGCATTTCACTATTAAATCGACCTTATTTGGATGACACTCTATAGGTTTGTTTAATAGTCTCCATTTTGCTGTCATAATTCCAAATGAGCATTCCACTGTTCTACGACACCGTGACAGTCTGTAGTTGAATATTTCTTCTTCCCGTGAGAGATTTCGTTTAGAATAGGGTTTCATTAGATACTTTTTTAAAGGATATGCATCGTCACGTAGTAAAACGTGCGGGAGCACCACATCGGAATTGGGAAGTTTTCTATTTTCTGGTAGTAAAGATCGATGTTCTAACTGCTGCGATAAAGTTGAAGAAGCAAAAGTTCCGCCATCGCTTTGTTTCCCATATCCACCCACGTCAATGCACACAAATTTATAATTTGTATCTGCTACTGCCTGTAGTACTATGGAAAAGTATTGTTTATAATTATAAAACATTGTGCCAGTTTTATCTTTTTGTCATTTTCAGGTGAAACAGCAATGTCACAATGGAAAGGACTGAGAGATACATTTTGGAGAGAATACCAAAAAGTGAAAATTAAATGCTTCGGTGATGAAGGAGGAGAACAGGTTGGCTCTACCTGGCCTTACTACGATAGTTTGTGTTTTCTGGCAGATGAGATGACACCGAGAGAAAGTGCAGGTAATGTTCCACCAGTGCGTAATAAAAATGTTGAAAGCACAATATCACAAGAACAGAGTCAATAGTGATGATTATCAGGATGATGTTAGTAACCAACCTGTAGAGGAAGAAACCCCATCAATATGTACAGTTAGAACGCCAGAATCAACTGAAAAACACCCAACGCGTTCTCTGAAACATTCGAGCGATATACAGAAAAGAATGATAGAAGTGGAAAAGGAAAAACTTAAATTTTTTAAAGCCTTTAGTACAGTTGCAGTTGCAACAAGTTCTTGTCAATGAAGTCACATCTTACACGCAACCAGTACAGCACACACTTTCTTCAGATACGTTTTCCGCACCTCCCTCAACTCAAACTTCCTATACTCCTCAACCTACACCTTCTCCTTCGTTATCAGAATCCAGTTTACGTCACTCTTATATTTTACTCTCATCACCTGTCTCTCCATCTAATAACATACGATAATATTCATAAAACTTTAATGGCTGATTTTTTAATTCTTCAAAAATTTTGAAATATTCACTCAAGTGGTGATTTAAATAAATTTCATTAACCCAGAATTGTCTCTTTCTTGGTCCAAATAATAGCTGTTTCGGGAATGTACTTTCTGCTAAATAGAATTCTTCTTCAACATCCATGACACTTTTATAGGTCGCTCACGTCCGTTCTGTACAGCAAACTAAAATCGCTCTGAATTTCGCTTAAAATATCTCTTGAACCAGAAACCACTTCTTGTTCGCCCGAATTCGGACGTACACGCCCGAACTATGGTTCGCGCGAATTCGCTTGCACTGTAACCGTAGCCTAAGGCTGTATCGTCCGCATATGCCAGCATGTGAACATTTGGTTGTGGCAAATCACTCATGTAGATGTTGAACAGGGTGGGAGAGGGGACGCTGCCTTGAGGTACACCAGCGAGTATATTTTTTGTTTCGGAGAGGGATGCATCAATTTTAACAGAGAAGGATCGGTTTTTAAGGAAGGATATTAGTATTTGCTTGATATTGCTGTCAAGATCCAGGTGTAATATTTTATAAATTAATCCGTTGATCCATACACGGTCGAAAGCTTTGGCAATATCAAGAAATAATGCGGTCGAGTATTGCTTCATTTGAAATTCGTTTTCAATTATGTTCGATAATAATCGTTGTAATTGATGACTGGTCGAGAACTGGTTTCTAAAACCAAATTGGAAGTGTGGAATCACATTCATTTCGTTTAATGCTTCACATAGGCGGTAATTAATTACTTTTTCTAAGATTTTGGATAATGTAGATAATAGACTAATCGGTCGGTAGCTGGTGGTGTTGCTCTTGGGCTTCCCTGGCTTTAGAAACATAAGTACATGGGCGTGTTTCCAACAGTTTGGAAAATAACCTTGTTCCAGACAGGCATAGAGTAATCTCTTCAAAAACTGCTCTACTTTTTTAATTAATATAGCCACCTCTCCGGAAGCTATGCGATTATTTCTGTCCTTACGATAGATTTTGTAACCTGGAATTGTGAAATTCTCATTTAGAGCTAAATGTGTTTCAGTGATACATGCAACGTCAATGTTTTTTCTCTGTAAGAAAGTTATTAGTCTATTGCGTTCCTTTTAATTCCGTTAATGTTTAAGTTGAGTATTTGGAGATCGTATAGAATTTTATAATATTTGCGTTATTAATCATTTTTCTGGAGAATATTGGAGAGGTTTGTTAAAATTAATGTTTTTAATTGGTGCAGAAGCGGTTGTAAGTATGAAAATATGGCGGATATTATGGTATTAACGATGGGATCAGTTGAGGAAGTTATAGGTTCATTTGAATTTTGTGGTGGATTTGTATTTTTAATTGCATTTGCGTAGGTTTTATTGGGATTATTAGAAGAATTGGGTAGGATTGAGTTGGGTTGTGGACTTAAGGATGGAGTGGTTAATTCGTGCCGTCTTTGTCGACTTGTGGTAGGTTTGTTTCTAGAATTAATTTGTTCTAGATAGTATTTACATCCCCTGTAATTGGCTGGGTGATTTTCATTACAGTTAACACATTGAGGTGGATCGCTAGTAGGTTTCGGACATTCATTAGTTAAATGATTTTCTTTACATTTGACACACCTTGCTGGCATTGCGCAGTAATTTTTGGTATGACCGTATCGTTGACAACGATAACATTGTGGAACAGAGCGAGATGCGCGTCTGGCTTCTACGGTTACAATAGTGTGGTCAAGTTTATTCAACTTGAAGATTTCTGATGCTTTTTCGGTCGCCGTGAGTTCGATTGCGCATATGGGTATTTTATACTGGGAAACCTTGTTCGATTAGTAAATTTCTTATTTCTTCTTCTGTCAGTGACGGGGGAATATGTCTGATAACCACCGAAAGTGGTTTGGAATCTGGGTTTCTATAGGTGTAGTGGTCTATTTTACTGGTTTTATAATGGTTAATTAAGGTCCGAAAATCATCTTCAGTGGTTATGTTTATTTTAGTTGTATCAGTGGAATAATGTATTGTGAATTCACATTTTACTAATTTTTTTAAATCCTTAAGAATTTCTTGATGGTTAAAAGATCTTTTTAGAAATATTGGTGGAATTCGTCTAATTTTTTGAGCAGTTGTTTGACTTGAGGTAGATGGACTCGGTTCGTTGTCATCTGGTCGATTGTCGAGTTGAGAAAGTCGAAAAAACTGATTTGTTTCGAGAATATGAACAGGTTTGGTATTTGGAGTCCATATGTATATCTTCAAGGTTTCATTGAAAACTCGGCTAAATCAAATCTTAATAAGGTTCAGGTTTTACAAAACAAAATACTACGCATAGCAGTAGACTCCGAGTGGTATATCTCTAATGATCAACTACACAACGAATTAAAAATTGATAGTATCACAGCCTTTATATCTAAAATGACTTCCCGGTTTCACCTATTGAAATACAATACACAGAAGTATTACAGCCATATAACCTCAGCAAAAAAGAACATCCACTGTCGTCTTAAAAGGAAACTACCACAAGACATCTACTTGATTTAAAAATACATCAAATGTTACCATCCAATTTGACTTATGTTTATTATTTTGTAAGTGACGAGGTCCTTTTAGTTTTGTAATGTGATATTTATTTAGTATAAGAAAAAGCCTTGTATAGTAATGTTAATTTACTGGTCTGGCAATAAAAGTACTTAAAAAAAAAAACACGAAAATACTGCCCGTTTGACAAAATTAGTAGTGGCGTTGAAAATATTTTTAAAAAAGGGCTTTTTATTGCAGATAATGTTTAATTTTAAAGAAACTTTGTCCCGTTATATCTCGTTAAGGAGGCATTTGCGACCCCATGTATATTAAGACTTTTCATCTTAATTTTTGATGTATTACCTGTCCTAGAAGTCTATCAGCGGTTTTTTTTGAATCAATCTGTATATTTAAATGAAGAAGATTTTTAATTAATGAAGTGACCGATAGATGACCACAAAAATTGCAATTTTTCTATGCTCCGTCATAAATTTTTAGTTCTATTTTTCATACTAAATACTTTTATTATATTAATTTATCGTTTTTAATTGGTTTATTAAGCATTTTAATCTTTTTATAAACTAAAAAAGAAATATAAACCATTTATTCTTGTACAATGATAACACAGAAATCTTTATATCTGTCATCTGTTATCCATACGAAAACCCATTTGACGTTTTAACCTCAAAATTTCAAGTTTTCTGTAAAAGTATTTTTTTGTTAAAAAAGAGGAGATGAAAACAATCAATTAGCTTTTTGATTTTATTTACAATGCTCTCCCAAAAATGCGGCTTTATTTAAGCACAAAGACTTTGTCTGATTCGTCCGGTGAGTCGCATCGATTCAACTTGTCTCACCTCAAAAAGATACATTGGTAAGTAATTTTAATTTCTAAATAAATTGTTCAGGGCTCAATTTTATTTTAGATTTTATTATGTTCCCTATCGAAACTGTTGAGAGAATTTTATCATTCTGCGATGGGAAAACCCTTTACAATGCGAAATCTGTTAATGCTCAATGGAGAGATTGTGTAAATTATCTTACAAAGGTAATATTTTTAATGAATAAGCTGTTGAGGATTTATGTTTTGAGGTTTTGTTTAGAAAACTAAAATTTGGATGCATTGTTGTTTCGAAGAAATTCCAAAAGATGAACTTATAGAATACCTTGAAAAATATAAAGGACACAAAGATAAAGATAAGTTTAATGATATTTATGCAAATTGGTATGTTTGGAAGAACATTGACTCTAATGTTGATTTTGATGTTATTCTTTGCCCTGCTGAGGTACCTAGAATAACTTGTTTGGCTGTGTCAGGTAATTTATTTATTTTTTGCAAAAAAAAACGCTTTTTGATTTAAAAATAAACTAAAATCGATAAGATACAGATCTATCTACAGGACGCTTTGTGGCTGTTGGTTCTGAAGATGGTCGAATAAGGATCTTTAATGACCATTGGGACTTATTATACACTGATCGTTATCTATCAGTAAAAATAACAGAGATCTCCTTTCTAAATGGTTTTTATAACATTAATATTTTTATATTAACTTCTTCAAAGACAAATTTTCAGATAATGGGGCATTAAATCGTCAAACAGAATTACCATTTTTAATAGTTTATTACAAATGTGGAACACTTTACCTCATTGATTATGAATATAAAACTGTTCCGCCTTTAATTGTTCAAGATGTGATTTTATACAGTGCTTATAAAATTTATTTATGTTTTGTAAAACGTGGTGGTCGCGTTTCCATTGTTAAATTGGGTTATGATTCCGAAGGAGAAAAGAAATTCTTTGAAATTACGTACGTTCGTATCTATTCACCTGATGAAGTGACAGGGGTTAGAATATGGAATGGTATTTGTACCTTTTTGATGAATAGTGATGTTAAAATTTTGAAATATGATGATGAAATGCCTCCAATGACTACCATTGAGAATAAAACAAAACTTAGGTTTTGTGATAAAAATAAATTTCATCAACAGAGAAATACTTTTATTTATAGGAATGATATTATTATTTCTATTTGTAAGTATTTTTGGAGAATACAAAAAAACGGAAATCACAATAATTTAATATCTTTTTTTAGCTAAAGATAAATTTAATGATCAACTTATTGAGTTGTTCATTTTGGGGCCCAATGATATGGTTGGAAAGAAGATTTTTAATAGTTGGGAAGTTTTCCATTCAAATATAACATGTATGTTTTTGTATGGAAACACATTTGTATTAGGAGTTGATACAGGAAATGTAAGTTATGCGGCTTACAACAATGTAATTGGTTTTAAAAGTTTTACCAAATTAAATGACATTTTTTGCAATGTGGAAGTAAACCACAACTTCGGTATTTTAAATGGAATGCTACAGTTTTTATTACACCACATTATGCATTACTTGACTAAGCGACAAATTAACTATGTAGGAAAACGGAAAAACGGGATTTCCGTTTCCATCTCTCTAAAAATATGACTTCTCAGAATAGATAAGCTCAAACTATTGAAAATTGTTTGGTGCCTATCTATTTTTATTACAGAACACTGATGACAGCCATCACAAGCACAGAATCCCCTTGATCAGTCGTTTTGCGATTATGCAGGCTGTTTCTGTTGTTGCACAAATACTAGAGTGAAAATGATGTTTCATGTAAAACTTTTTGAAGAAAATTATCTAGAGTTTGATTTTGTACTTTTCAACTGGCTTCTATTTTATATAGAATTTAAGTCTAACTAGTTTCGGCCATTGACCATCTTCAAAGACTCTACAAATAGATTAATATCCCTCATACTATCCATTTTACAAATAAGTTTCTTAATATTTCTTTTTCTTTTGTTCAAAAAGATCACATATCAAAGTCGAAATCAGACTATTAGTTACTAATTTACAAAATTAAAGTTTAAAAAGTTTTAATATGAAATAAAGGACGAAGTGTTACCAGTTTACAGGTTAAAATTTAAGAACGCTCTTTTTTAACAAAAAAAAAAATATCGTGTGGCTTAAAAATCGATGATTTTTTTTTAATCAATGTGAATTGACTCAAAAAACACGTTAAAATAAAAAGAAAGTGCTGAAAAGTAACTAACACTGGATTAACTTCTGTTATAAAACTTCTATTATATGATAACGAGCTTTAGGTTTAAAATGTCAACCTCAATTTTGACATATTTGTAATCTTCATTAAAAATCCTTTAAAATGAGTACAAACACGACATGTGTATCTTCAATATTAATGAAGTTATGGTCAACTTCCGGTTAAGAATGTCAACGTCAATTTTGACATATTTGTAATTTTTATAAAATGTCTTAAAAATTAAGGTTGGTATTAATATTTAAAAATTAAATTGCTATCTTCATTTTTGCTAACTACGGGTTTAATGTTTTTTATTCTAACTTTTTTATTTTTTGAGATTATTGCGTCATCTTTGGACTCTTTGGACTTTTTGGTTTTTTGAGAGAAATGTGTCATGTTTGGACTGACTTTAATAGTATATTATTACATGAGCATATAATGAGTGAATAACAGCTCATTATATGCGAGTATTAGTATTCTACTTTGTCCACGACTATTGAAATTGATGCCGTCAATGTGACACAAATTCAATGTTACTAACTGTAACCAAGATTTACAAGGAATTACAAAAAGGTTGTTTTTGTAATTCGCGACGGTAATGAAAGCTCTAACAGTACTCAAACGGGTGCTGTAATGAGACTCCTTACAGCATCCGATGCTGTAATGAGATTTTAGTAAATTTTTATGGAACCAGTTCAAGGTGGTGACATTTGGTCATTAATTTTTCTAGTTGTCAATGTGACAATTTTTGTCTATGGATGTTTAAACACGTTCTTAGCATCGAATACAAGGTCCACAATGATGAGGACATTGAACTCTGAGCAATTTCTCTTCTTTTAGGAGGTGTACATGAAAATTTTTTTTCAGGTGAATACATTTTATGTTGTTTCATAAGACTTAAAGCACTCATTCATTAAAAAATGTGGAATTAAATTCGTGCATTTCAAGCGTGTCTTACGAAACTTGTTTTTTAATATACTATTAAAACTATTTGTTACATAAATTAATAATTACATAAACTTTATTATAAATTAATATTAACACTTTTTCACTTATTAACTTCAACTATCTTTGACAATGTTTGACATATAACCTCCATTACTAACATAAAGTATATTTAAATATTTGTGGAGACATAATCTAAGTAGTACGTCCATTTCTTGATTCATACCATTTTTAAGCGATGACTTACTGCCAGCTCTCGTGGTTTTATACTATATTGCTGCCCCAGAAGAATATAGACGTAACTGGAAATCCGTAAATTTTACAGGAGACGCAAAAAACGAAATCGTTTTTTTTAATTTGTGTGTTTCTAACAGTTTAATTTTCTAATTGTCATCAATAATTGGTATCAAACTATATACGATGCGTAGTATAGCATGACGTAATTATAGTTTTTCTACAATTAAAATTAAAAGTGAAATTTGAAGTTACACCTTTGCTTTACCTGAAAAAATTATTTTAAATCTGGTACATTTTAGTCTTTTTATTAAAGTTTCGAAAATACAAACTGCATGGGGTGCTCTAAATTAAGAGAAAACTTAAGATCTAATAATATGGCACGAAAGGTACCTAAAGGTGTGTCCAAACATTGCGCGGCAAGTGAGCGGCAGCAACACGCGGCGTTCGTCGGACACAATTGCCGCGCGCCATATGCGAGACACGCCGCGCACTTTTGTTTATGTCAAAACAAACTGAATTCATTCATTTATATTTCGTGTCATACGTTAAATTTTATTGTAGTAATCTCTCTCTTGTGAATCCTACAACATCTTCAACCATCTATATGTAAACCTCAATTAAACGAATCGATGTTTCGTTATTAATTTTTTTGAACGCACAGTTTGGTTTTCTTGGCTCTGTAGATGAAACTCGCCTATATTTAAGCATCAGTTTTTCGATACATGAGCCAAGAAAATCTCGCTAGCGTTTTAAGTTTCCTAAGTCCCAGTATTTTTTAAACAGTTGACATCTACAATCCTCAGAGATGTTTTGTGAACAAGAAGGAATGCATTTATCGGAGCAAGCAGGTTTCATGGACTTAGCTTTGACAATTTTTCCAGTTCTTAAAGAAGTGTATTGTTGACCTGAGTTTCTGAAACGTTTTGCTTTCACTTGTTTCCAATCGTTCACATTTTTTAATTCTTCTTTTTCCTTTCTTGACTGGGGAATACGTAGATTCTTCTTCATTATCATCAGTATTATTCTCATCAATATTTTCGAGATTTATTGATCTTTCACTTGAAGAACACGAATCACTATTATTACCATCATTAGGGTTGTAATCATCACCTGATCCTGCAGAAAATGGTTTCTCTTCAGAATCGCAGTATACCTTGTAACTCTGGTTTATTTTCCTTAACATCAATTTTGAGGTACTTTTCCTTTCGGCCACGTAATGTTCGTTTAAAGCCTTACTTATAGAAGAAGAATTGGAAATTTCAACAAGAGAAAAACGCTGACTTTGGGCTTGAGCGTTAAATGATTCATTCTCATTAATCGGATTTTCGTCAATAGTGGTTTCTGTTTTAGAGCATATATTAGGAGGTATATTTTCATTGGAAGGACAATTAGGAATTGCAAGAGCATCGATATTACTCACTACTTGAGTTGTCGCTAGACTCAATATTTTATAAGTTCGGGAACTCATTTCTCTGCAACAGAAACCGCAGGTACTTATTACACCAGAAAACAGCTTTTAATATTGCATTTTGCACCTAAACTGTAGTCTTAATGTAATTGCGGCACTTGGTTAGTTGAAAAATTGTTAGAGCAATATTAACGTAAGGTACAATTATGTTCAGAGTTCATAACACTTTTTAAAGTAATACAGACGTAAAGTACATTTACGGCCATAATTCACAATAATTTTCAGAAAATTATAGACGTGAAGTATAATTGCGTCTATATTCTGCCGAATCACACAATAATTATAACAGTTATGACTTTTCATAAGACCTATACACCTATACTTAGTAAAACATAGACGTACAGTGTACTTACCTCCTTGTTCTTCTGAAAATAAGCAAGAATGAATCACGACAATAGTCTTAACCAGCATTTACGGCAATATTTCACTAAGTTTGCGACAAATCCCGTGATAGCGAAGACGCAACTAATAAATGCGTCGGTATTTTCACGGAGCAATGCTGTCAGCCAATACTGCAAGTACATGTACGGCGTTTTTTTAGCGGATAAATAGCAATATTCTGCGTTAGTTTACGCGAGTAACTCATTTTCTAAAAAATTGCAGTTGCGTCCGTGTTTTACTGGAGCAGCGATATGTATATGGCAAAATTATTTTCCATTATAAAATATTAATCAAATAATAGAAGGAAGAACAAAAAAAAATGATAAACAAAAAAAAACGCATCTTTTATTACACCTCATTCTTTAAATTCTAAATATCAGGAAAACTGATGGGCAATTCAACCAGCACACAATATACAGGGTATTCCATTTAAAAAACTTATGAAAAAGCCATTTCAAAAACATCAAAGGTAACTAAGCTTTATGAACACGCTGTATAGCGTATCTAATATCTTTCGATACTATCATTTACTTACTGGCTTTGACTGTTCTCTGACATAGTTTCAAGGTAAAATTGGAAAAAATGTCACGTTTTTACATCGTTTCGTCAAAGATCCAGTAATGGGCACATTTTGAAAGAACAATTGAATATCTCAGGAACTATGAACGCTGTGAACTAGTAACATATTATACGGTTGTATAAACAAATTTAGTTGTATTCATAATATAGTAGAATATACAGGTGTTCCATTTAAATAAATTTACGTACTCTCTGTTACGCTTAAATGGAACACTTTGTATAAGTTAAAATAATTTTAGGTAGTCATGAGTCAAACAACTTTTGTATAAAACATTTTCTTCTTAAACGGTTTAGCAACTATCGTCCGCCAGGATACTAATAACTCATCCTGTATATATTGACGTGTAAACACCCCTTTATAAAATTTAAATTAGTAAACTAGTAAAATGACCACCAACTACAGCTTGGCAAACCCAATCTAGTGGCTCTGCTACACATTATTTCTAGATTATTGGTTGTCTCTAGGAAAATAACCGTAGGATTAGATTAGCCAAGCTGTATATGAACATGAATTTGTTTTGTAGATTTTAAAATCACAAATTTTTCAAATAACTCGTCGCTCATTTTCCTTCCGTGAGGCCTCATTATCATTCCGCCAAAAGATAAAAGGCGTTTTACTGGAGCAAAACTTGTAATACAGGTATTATACACTGCTCAAAAAAATTAGAGGAACACTTTTTTTAAAATCTATAACTTTGTAACGTTAACGTAATCGTTAACATTTTAAATAATAGTTCTAGGCAAATCAAATTTGGTTTACTTAAACGGCATAGTATTAATAAAGTGTTTATTATTTAACTAAAGAAAATTACAAAAACAATGTTACAACTCTTAGTTACTTCTAAGTTACACTTAAAAATGTAACTTAATAACACAAAACAAAGTTGAAACGACTCTCATAGTATCGATGACAGTCGGGTTTTCTGTTGATTGGTGAGGTTTAATACCGTGTATACGCTCCACCAGCACGAATCACTTCCTCACACATGCGTGGCATGTTTTGTACTAGTCTACGAAGAGATTCTTAGGGTATGCTTTCCTATTCCTCAATCAGGGCTTATGTCAGTTTTTGTATGATTAGTGGTGGGGATTAGGGCACTTGCGAACACGTCGGTCAAGCTGATCCCACACGTGTTCAATAGGATTCAGGTCAGGACTTAACGCCGGCCATTGCATGATCTGAATTCCACGTGCTCGCAAAAAGTTTCTGGTGATGCCGGCGGTATGTGGCTTTGCATTGTCCTGCATTAGGATGAACAACAACAAGATCAGTTCTGTTATCTATACTGATTCCAGCCCAAACCATAACAGATCCCCGACCAAATCTATCCACTTCCTACATAGTAGTGGCTGTGTAGCGTTTACCAGGGCGTCTATATAGTCTATATACATCTGGACTCATGTGTAAACAGTACAGACGTCCAGTGACGACGTTGCCAATCTCTGTGATCCAGAGCAAACCTCATTCGCGCTGCTTTGTAGTGCTGCGTAACGCGTGGTGCGCGGGCAGGTTTTCTAGGTTTCAAATTCGCTTCTTTTAATCTGTTTCTAACAGTTTGATCAGAAATTTCTATTCCATGTGCTCGTCTTAGGTCGTTAAGGAGGTCTCGTGCTGTGGCAGTACGCGTACGTAGACCAGAAAGGACAAGAAATCGGTCCTTTCCTGTCTACAAATAAAATTAAAAAAATTAATTATTCACTGTACCAATGATCTTCTTCTTCTTCTATACTTGGTCTGGTTATGGGATTTGGAGACTAATCCTTCTTATATCCCAGTTACAATGTCTATACAATTCTCTTGTTTCTGATGCGTAACTACTTACAGGGAGAGCCCCGCTGGTTCTAATAGTGGAAACTGAAATTATTTGGTTTTTCAAAAATAAACACTTCAACCGTCATGCGCAAACAAAAAGCAAACTAAAAGATTGTGATACAATAATTCGCATACAATCAAACCAACTTAATTAAATTTAACTTGTTATATCAGCTCTAGCAACTCAGCATAAAACTAAGAAAGATGAAAATGCAAAAAGAACCAATAAGAAGCAACGGAACTAAAGGTAATATTCACACATAAAAACTCTTCTCGGACCTAGGGGCGTAGACCCTTTACACAAAGGAATCAAGATACCCCTTGGTCTGGGACTAAACGGGTATCATTCCTGGAACATGGAAGAGAAACAGATTTCGTACACAAACCCAACAGTGATTAATTCTTTTGTGGTAATATATGTTCAAAAATATACTTTTGCTTCTCTCTAAACGATTTTCTTAGCGTTTTTAATAAACTTATAGCGATTCATATACTTTCTGACTTTAGCGAAGCTAATGATTCCCTGAATTTATATGGGCGATTGTAATTCATCTGGGACAAATCATAGATCAGTGCTTGTCTTTGAATGTTATATTGGGGACTTTCAACAATAATGTGGTTAACATCACCAATCTCCTCACACTTGCAGAAGAGATCTCTTTGTCTAATTCTATGTAGGAATTTTTCTGTTACTGGTTGTCCTGTACGCAAGCGACAGATTACGGTACAGAAATATCTAGATATGTACGGATGTTCTTGGAACCAATTCCTTGCTAACACTTTGCCGTCCGCACGTCTTGTAAAAATTTATTCGCTTGGCGCCGGCAGCATATTCAGATCACTTAGATCCATACGTAGCGCGTATCACCAATGTGGTGATGCCGGCCATTGAGCGATAGTTTTTGCGCGACACTACTGTCGTGTCGCCGGACGGCATAGTGGTAATTGCGGTTGAATCCGCGCAGATAGAACTCCCCTTCTCTCTTGATGTAGTTTCCCATTACCTGGTCCATTCCTCTCACATCTAATCAGAATATTGATGTCTCACCTCTTCATACTCTAGTCGGACCGGTAAAGGCATTTGTTCCAATCCTCTTTGCGCTAAACTATCTGCCATCTCATTACCTTTTATCCCACAGTGCGTTGCCACCCAGCACATGCAAACCTTCCATTCCCTAATGAATAGCTTGTACAAGGTCTTTAATATGGCGAACAAGAGATAGTGCCCAGTTCCGCCAGACCGAAACTTATTAAGAGCTTGTAGGGCACTAAGCGAATCAGTGAAATTGATAGTATTCCTACTCGGTATCCGTTGATAGAGGTCGAAAGCTTTCCTGATAGCAAATAGTTGAGCGGCGTTTATAGTCGTATAGTACACAGTCGGCGTAATTGGGTTGGTAAGCTGGCACAATATTCAAAATTTCCCACAGTAGAGTAGAGGGCGACTCCAACAGCTTTGGGCTCTTTTCGTAGAGATCCGTTTGTAAAGACATAATTACAATCTGGTCATCTTTCTTTTATATATGCCATAAACATAACGTTTTACCCTGGTTCAACGGTATTTTAGTAGGCAGAACCTGTGCCTCCAGTTCAGTATTAAGTTTTCGCAACAATAGTATTAATGGACTATTACTCTGGCGCATATTTTTTATAATGAATCTTCTCGCCCTCACCTCTGTAAGGATTCTTAATGGTGGATCACCAGCCTCACCCTCTAGTACGTTGGTCGGTGTCGTTCTAAGGAGTCCCAAGAGACATCTAAGTCCATGATATTTGATTCTTTGCAGTTGTTCTATCAAGGTCTTTGGCAGTGGCACTATCGTGCTAAGCAAAAATTCCAGTCTGGATCTCACTAGACCTTTGTATAGCATCCTCAGCATTACTGGGTCACCTCCCCACCTAGAAGAAGACACGGCTTTAAGAATATTTATGGCTTTATCTGCCTGAGTCGCCGAAAAATGAGTCTGTTCTTACCAACTCAGTTTGGTGTTAATTCTAAGCCCCAGATATCTAATGGTATTCGTATAACTTATGATTTCTTCTCCCACCCTTATCGACGGATGCGGGACATTCCTTTTTCTAGTCAGGATCATCGCTTTTGTTTTGGTTTTAGAAATGCTCAACGTACGTTCGTCAAGGAATCCCAGAATATTCTCCAGTGTTTCGTTTATATATCCGAGACAGAAGACGACCAAGTCGTCAGCATAATATACGACCGAGCATTTGGTTGACATTAATAGGACATTGAGTCTATTTATGTAGATATTAAGAAGTAATGGATTTAAAGGACCTTGGGGTAATCCACGATGACTGATGCGCGCGCCCAAGTTCTGCGAATTTTCCTTGAGCTGGATTCTCCTCCATTGTGTAAGTTCATAGGTGACATTTACCCATAAATCAGGAATTCCGTGTCTTTTCATGATCTTATTTAGGGTAGGAATATCAACGTTATCATATGGATCCTGCAGATCGAAGAATACTGCAACCATCGATTGTTTCTTAACGAATACTAGCTGAATCGTTGAGATAAAGTAGGACGTGCAATTTTTTGCACCTTTTCCTTTTTTGAAACCAAATATTAAATGACAAACAACAGCTCATTTTCCATGAATCATTCCATTTTTCCTGTAATAATCTTTTCAAAATATTTTCGGAGACGTGACATACGTTATATCGGTTTAAAATCCTTACCATTTCTTACATTCCCCCCTCGTTTGGGCATTGGAACCACCACAATACTTATCCATTCATCCGGGATCCTCCCACCATTTAATATGTGGTTAAATTCTCTACATATGATATCATGAGCTGCCGCTGGTAATAATCTAAGAATAGGATATGTTACTTTATCACCCCCTGGCACTGTGTTTCTAAAACTTTCTAACACCTTCCCCATTTCCGTTCTGGGATCTGATTTTCGCCCACACCTCATCAGCCGGAGTATTTTTATTAATTCCGCTGCAGAAGTTTCTAAAATGTTCTCTTTTTTTCTTCAATATAATTTTTTTGGTCACAGCCTTTTGCTATCATGTATTGTTCAGGTGCCTTGTCTTCCATGAATTGTTTAATTAGGAATCTCCGCAGTTTCAACGCCCTTGTGAATTCTACATTCCACCATGGGCAGAATAAATATTCGTCCAACCCCTGTACAGGTGGATTTCCTCCGTGCATCCTCAATACCTCCTTTGAAATCTGTGAGTGTGTTACCCTCTCCAGAAACAATTAGGCCTTCCACGTGTTATTGGAACTTTCCCCATTTTGTAATCCTCTTCATTCAAGTTGGCTTGATATGAAGGAGCAGTTCTAAACGTTGCTAAAATAGGAAAATGATCACTTCCTAGTGTATCGTCAAGAGTGTCGCATAAAGTTTCCATTGTCATGTCTGGAGAGCATATTACAGAACTTATTACCTCCTCTTACTTCTTATTACCAGATATCTGCCTGAACCAGAGAAATTTCGTTTTCGATCCAAGACTGCCGTTCAGGCAGTACAATCTGGTATCGAGAATTAATCACCGATAGTGATCCCGCCAAATCTGACGGCATGGGTAGCACAGTATCAGTGCTTATAATGTCTTCCGCAGCCCATTGGTGACATGTCGGAACAGTTTCGAGCATATTGCTTAAATCTGTAAATGGTTGTTGTTGTAACTTTGGGTAATTATTACACTAATGAATGGTTAACAAACTATTTTATTCAGTTATTATAAATGTAAAACACTCTGTACGATGTGTATTAATTGATGCCATGTCAGTAAGTGAGTATGTGTGTGTGAGTTGTAAGCATTTGCTATTTCTACCTAGGTGGCGCCTCTGATACATTTTCAAATATAAATCACAACAATGTCCCCTCGCATTGTAAAGGTTTAATTTAAGTGGAGAGTTCCGCAGTCTCGTTGAACGACGTAAAACAGGTATTTCGTCTTTTTTCGTGGTCGTTGGTAGCTCTGCTTGAGATTCATCTTCTGACTGAATTCGGGGCTTTTGAACTGGAATTTGAGCCTCCTTGAAACCAGGAATATGTTGTTCTTCTACGGCTCGCTGGGGGTCTGAAACACTTTTTTGATTAGAATTTGTTTTAGGTATTACCTCAGTTTGGATAAAGGTTTTAGCAGTTTTCTGCGGTATATGGCCATTGTATTTCAGTAATTGGTCACGGTGACGGGTACATATTCGTCCATTGAGCAGAATGTTGTAGTGAAGTTTACCGGTTCTTGCCATTACGGTACCAAATTCCATTTCCTTGCAGGATTGTTATAAATTCTTACTTCTACACCTTCACCTTCTTTCAATGGGTAATCCATTTGTTCTTCTAAGGTTTTTCTTTCAGCTTTTACTCGGTTTTTAGTTTTCTTCTAACTAAACCCAATCTTGCTACAATGTTTCTTCCAAACATTAATTCCGCTGGGCTCACTTCTGTGATGGTATGTGGTGTCTTTGGATATTGCATCAAAAACCTTTGTAGACTCAGCGTAAAATCGGTGCCTTCACGCAGCTGGTTGCGTAATCGTTTGAACTTTCCTCTCCGCTTGTCCATTGGTAGCAGCATGGTAAGGAACAGTGACTTTATGAACAATACCATTTGATTTTAGAAATTCTTCGAATTCTCTTGATTTGAAATTAGTTCCATTATTAGAAACTAATGTATAAGGCAGTCCAAATCTAGCAAATATTTCTCTTCGCATCCCTATAGTTTTAGTTGAAGTTATCGTCTTTGTTGGAAACGCTTCGATCCACTTTGTATAGGCCTCTACCAACACAAAAATGTATTTTCCATGGAAAGGTCCAATATAGTCAACGTAGACTTTCTACCAAGGTTTAACTGCATTCTCCCAGGGATGTACAATTACTTTTATCGGGTCATTTCTTATTTCTGCGCATTGAATGCAAGCGTGTGCTAGTTCTTCAATATCTTTATCAATCCTCGGCCACCACACATGGCTTCTTGCTAAAGCATTCATACGCGATGTTCCCACATGTGTTGAGTGTAACTCGTCCAATATATTCCTACGCAATGGCTTAGGAATTGCTACTCGGATACCTTTTAGCAGACATCCGTCTTGGACTGAAAAGTCAATAATTTTTCCATATGGTAATTGAAATTCACTATGTCCCTGTACCGCGCAATAAATGTGTCTAAGGATATCATCCTTCTTCGTTTCCTTCTTGATCTCTTCATGACTTATTGGTAGTATTGCTAGTTGTTTTATTTGAAATATTTCAGCTGAATCCATAAATTTATTCTTATCATTGGTCAGAATTGGAGCCCTTGATAAGTAATCTGCATTTGTATGCAGATGAATGCTATAGGTCTTTCTTGTCCGTCAGACGTGGTGTGTGATATTACAGCTTCCAAACCATACGGTGATGCATCCGTAGCCAAAGTCAAAGGCAATTTATCGTCGAAAGGCAATAAAATTCTTGAACTCACTAGCTCCTTTTTGATACTTTGAAATGATTTCTCACAATTCTAGGCCCACTTAAAACTCGTGTTCTTCTTCAATAAATCGTATATTGGTTGTAGTTTCGGCGACATATTCGGTATGAATCGCTGATAATAGTGTACTAAACCTAAGAAACTTCTAGTCTCGCTCACATTAGTAGGTGTTGGACTTTTAACGATTGCTTCAATTTTGTCGGATGATGTATGTAAATCATATTCATCAATATAATGACCTAAGTATGATATCTTCGATTCAAAAAAACTTGCACTTTTTTTTATTGAGGTGAAGAGCATGTAATCTCAGTCTTTCTAATACCTCTCTTAGTCGTACTAAAAGTTGCTTCTTGGTTCTTCCTCGGATTGCAATGTCCAAGGAAGACAATAAACCGTTGCCAGGCTGCTAGAGCGGTTTTGACTCCAAACATCAGCCTATTGACTCTATAGATTCCTTTATGTGTCAAGATTGCTTGCATCTCAGCACTCTTCTTGTCAACGTCCATATTTCCCTCCGTTTAATTTATGCAATAAATCTTTAACTCGAGGTATTGGATAACAATGCTCTTCTATTACATTATTAATGGTGGTGTTATAAGCAGCACACAAACCGCCGTACCCCACTGAGCGTGGTCCATCTTCTCTATAACTCTTGCTTTTTCCAAGCGTTGTAGTTCCTCTTCCACTTGTTGTTTAAGCGCATATGGCATTTGCGTCGGCTTGTAAGAAATTGGTTGTGTCTCTTCCTTCTTCAATCTGTATTTATAAGTGTAATACGGAATTCGTCCGAGTTCGTCAGATAGGACATCCTTGAATTCTTGTAATATTTCTTGTAACTCATCTTGAGTGTCTCTCAAAGTTGTATGCATATCTATTGCTCGTACTTCTTTTGGAACTGTGATAATTTTTTCCATCCAATGTTGTCCAAACACTTGTTTGAGCCAACTTCTTCCAAATATAACATCAACCTGTTTCTTCAAAATGTAAACTTGACCAGTTGTTGCATAGTTCTTGTATTGTATTGGTACTTCTGCTTTACCAATCGGTTTAATGATTTCGCCAGTGTAGGTGCGTGACTGTACATTCATTGGTTGTAACTGTATACCCGGGCAAAGTTTTTTAAACTGTAAATTTGACATTGTAGAAACCGCAGCACCAGTGTCCAATTCCATATCGCATTTTTTTCTACTTATTTGAATTGGTAGCATTATCTTCTCCACGGATATTGACTTTATGTGCAATTGGTTCACGATATTGTCTTCATCCTCCCCTTCTTCTTCTTTAGGATTTGTATCTTCTGATCCACTGCTGTCCACTTTAACTTGCTTTGATCGCTTTTCTTCTTATTTTTTTGTAAACTTGTAAACTTTTTGCAATTTAAATTATTGTAGGGACAATCCGTGGCACAATTTTTCCGGATTGCATTTACTTGATTTTGTTGGGGCTGCATTAAACTAGATTCTTTTCTACAGATTTCCATTGGTTTCAATTTGCACCATATCCTCGAATTTCGGATCTTTTTGCTGTAATAATCTTTCACGTATTTCAGCGTTTCTCACTCCTCGAATAAATTGAGTTCGTAGATGCGTTTCGTTCGTAGAAGCCTTACATTTTTCGCACGTGAATTCGCAATTTATTGTTAATTTTCGTAATTCGGCCACATAACACTGAATCGATTCGCCTTCTCCTTGTAACCGTGTATTAAATTTGTATTGTTCAGCGATAATGCTGGCTTGTGGCGATAGATAATCTCATAAAAGTTTAATCAGCTGTTCGTATGATTTTGTATTTGGTAAGTCGGGTGCCGTTAATTTTGTAAGGGTTTGATATATCTTGAGATTTAAACGTTCAATTAGAATTTGTACGCAAAGTTACGATTCAGTTGACTTATCCACGCCGCGTAACTGTAAATGATTATCGAGCCGATGTAAATAACAGTTGAAGTCTTCATTGTTTCATCATACTGTTGGACATTGTTTCTCCCGAAAATTGTACGTTGGTTTGAATTTCGTGCACGCATTGTTGTAAGAGCATCTGTTAGTCGTTTCAAAACGTCCTCTATATCCGTCATTTCGTATAATTATTCCACACGCAGTGTAAATGCGCCTTAATATAATTTCAGGAAAAAAACTTGCCTAGAGGGTTGTCAAGGCAGGAAAGGAGGCCCTTGAAACACAGGTGTAAGCTTAGGTGTTTTTAGGGTGTAATTTTGGGGTTTAACGTTTTTAACATTTTTATATCGTAACTTCTGCTCGTCCATGTTTTGTATGGCGTTTCATCTTTTACACTACTACTTGTTCTGTTCAATGTAAACACTGCTGCATTTATTGCCTTTGCCCATAAGTTCTTATTTAATTTTTTACTATGTAATAATGTTCTTGCTGCTTTCACCAAAGTACGCATCTCGCGCTCAGTCCTTCCATTCTGCTGTGGTGTGTACGGACAGGTTTTCTCCTGTATTATCTTTCCTTATTATGGAATATGACTTATCATGTATTGGAGACATGTTTCAACTCTGCATTTACAAACTCCAAATTTTTAGATATTTTTTACCAAAATGAAGCATTTTGCTTCATTAATAATTTTCTAGTGTGTGGTATATCTTAAAACACGAGTCCAAACACAGTCCAGCTTCACAATCAGGGCACCAGTAAATTGTTTCCTTCCTGCGTCCACGTTTGTAGCAAACAACACATCTTTTTTGCGGCTTAGCTTTCTGTTGAGTTGGAGGAATTCTTTCAATAAAATGATGATCAGTAAGTCTTGATAAATTTTTATCTTGAGAATGTCTCCCTGGAACCTTTCTTTGGACCTCGTTTGCATATTTCGCAAAAATTTGTTCTACTAGTTGAACTCGAAATTTTAAATGATTGACTTTTTGTTGTTTATTTCGTTTGTAAATGATGAAACTATTTAGTATACTAAGATTTAGTAACCTTCTAAATAGTTTTATATATCATTTATGTATTTTTTTTTCTTTCCAATAAATAGGCTTCTAACTAACATTTGATCCTTCAAATCCACTCCACCCATATTTTTGTTGTAATCTATGACACTAACAGGTTTTGTAACTTCTCTATTCCTTTTTATAATACCAGTTTCTTGCCCGTGATATGTCGAAATCATTTTGTTTTTTTTATTATAGGGGGTATGTTTTTCCTATTTAGGCGTAGCGTTCCCACACAATCTGTACCCCACGTCTTCAACTGTTTCGCTAGTTCTACGGAATTATAAAAGTTGTCCATCCATAATGTATGGCCTTTATGTAGTAATGGTTCAACAAGCTGTAGAACAATTTTACAGGTATTTGTCATATTTGGCGTAAGGAGTGGTGATGTAAATTCGCAATCTTTTCCGGTATTTTTTTTCGGTATCCAGTTGTTGATTCGCAAAGTTCATATGTCTTTAGCCCAAATTGGGCAGATTTCAGTGGAATAAATTGTTTGAAGGACAATCTTCCTTTTCACAATGTAAGGGGGAAGGAAGAACATTTCTAACATCGTAACATTTCTTCCACTGAAATGTTACGTCCAGGTAAATAATATTTTTGCAATACATTATTCAAATGCTTTATTACAGGATAAATTTTAAATAATTTCTTTGCGCCTTCAAAAGCATTGATGGTGTCATTGTCAACAAAGTGAAGAAAATTGGTAATTGATTCAAATCTATCCAAAGCCATTATTTTGTTAAAGATGGGGTGGGGTACACCCATTCAGCAACTTTTTCCGCCTCCTACGGCTTCTCTACTTTACCCATTACCAAATCGTAATACCCTTTGGCTTTCAATACAACTTGTATCTGGAACTTCTATGTGGACCAATTTTCTCCATTAAATTTAACGGACGATGTCCCTTGTTCAGTCATTTTTTTTTCTTCGGACGTATTCTTGCGAGCCTGGGCCCATAACCTGTTAAACAAACAGCAATTGTCGGGCGTTTAAATGTTTATTTATTACAAAGCACGAACTTCTTTAACAATAATAATTCACTATACTAATGATAAACCGTTAACTACTTCTAACTGCCTTTTTCTTGCTTTCTTAACTGTCAATATACATAACCAACCATTACCCGTTAACACTAAAAAGAACTATATTCTCCGAAACTCCCTAACTTAACAAGAAAATCTAAAAGAAGTTCCATAGTAAATGTCCAAAATCTTCTTTAAAAAAAATTAAACATACCTTTTCAGTTTCTCTTTATTCTTTTTTATATCGGATATTGTTGATGTTCCTACTCCGTATTTATTTGTCAACACTTTTGTATTTTCACCACGGAGTCTTTCTAATATATCGGACTTTTGTTTTATTGTTAGTGCAATATGTGTTCTTCTAGAATGTTTTCTTCATTGTAATACATATTGTCACACTAGTTAGCAAACCTCGTAACTCCCAAATGACAAAATTTGTAGGAAACAAATAAATTTATCTATCTTTACAGTTTTTTCAACAAGAACAGTCTCTATTCATATGTGTAACTGTAAGTAGCTAGTTTATCAGTTATATCAATATTTTTAAAGATCCATACAATACTTAGGTGTTACAATGTAGTTACGAGGTTTTTCTCTTAATAATTTAATAATTTCTCTTTATAATTTGGTGGTACATCTTCTTCTATTTGAATTGTTTCTGATATTCTCGGTATACGATTCGATGTTCAATACGTGATCCCCCATGATCAGTGATGGCAACAATCATTGGATCCTCATACAAGTTTCGGTCCAAATAAACATCGGAGAAAGGTTAGTACCTATTTCTGAAGCAGTTATATCGATAGTAAAACGATGGGTTGCGGTAATAGGAGAGATGGTGATTCCTTTCAGGACAATGTTACAAGGTTCAATATTCGCTTCAAAAAGACCTCTGAATTTATCATATGAGCGATAAATCTGCGCCGGTGTCAATTAAAGCCGTAAAGTTCCGTTCATTAATGCATATTTGAATTATGTTATTTGATTTTCTACTAGAACAAAAGGTTATGCTTCTTCGTTTATCTATCGCGGTTTTGGTAAATCAATTCGAAATATCATGACCATTCTTAGCAGTTTTTGCATTTGAGATTTGAAGATCTTTCATCGTTGCAATTTACACGATGAAAATGATTCACTTTGCGAATCTTACTAGCAGAAGCTTCCGAATTTCCTGACACGCGACAGTTTGCTTGTACGTGTCCTAACTTGCCGCACCGATAGCATTTTATATTAGATTTACTAGAGGACGAGGCGGTTTCTTTAGAATATGGTCTCTTAAGTTGTACACGTTCATGTAGGTTAATTTTCGAAAATAAAGAAACAAAAACAAGTAATTCGAAAATTGTTTGACAATTGCAATAGTAGCAGCATCTCGTTCCGGATTCTCGGAAATTCCATTCTACTAAATCAACTTCGGACCAATTCGAGCGTAATTTTTTTAATTTGGCGGCTTTCTCATGAACATACATTTCGTAAGTATTTGTGTTAGAACTCTTATATGATGCAGCTTCTTCGAGTAAGCGGCCTAATTTTCGTTTAGAATGAAATGCTTCGATAAAATCTTTAGAAAAGTTTTCCAATCGCGACTCTCTGGCGACCAACGTTCGAACCATAATTTCCCACTATGTAATAAATAACGTCCGATCCTAGCAAGTATTTGAATATCGCACCACGCAAAATCATTTCGAATCGATTCTACTTGACTCACCCATTTAACGGCGTCATCTGTTTCTGGTCGAAAAAAAGGCAAATCTATTTTTTCGGCGCCAGATCTCTGTGTCTGCAAAGCTTTTATTAGAGTTGTTAGAACTATTTCTAACTCACCAGGTGTAGATTCTGTCTCACTTCTGATGTTAAATATAAGGAATAATATCGCCCAGAACTCAATAATATTAATATTACTCTTTTTTTCAAACTATTTTAATATAACACCGTTAACATAAAAATAATAATCTTTAATAAAATAATGCACGATGTGTATAACGCCGTACTCCAACGGCAACTGCCGGTCGGTGCACAGCCAGACAACAACACGTGTCTCCAGATAAATCCTTTATCTCTCTCACTTCTTTCGGTTATTCTCTAACACTATATAACCCTCCTGATCTAAAGTTATAGTACTATTATTTTTGTCAATATTAATTCTCATACCCAAAATTTGTTTTGCTTCTCCAAGATCTTTAATCTTAACCTTCCATTAGGCGCGCGGTCTGACGGAACGCCGTTAGTCGCTATGGGTCTGTCAGACCCAATTCAGTAAATATATAACTTTTGTGATTTTTTTATGATCAACAACAACTTCTTTTTCTGGGATACACACAGTGTTCTAAAATAAATAATTTACCAATTTTATTTAGACAAATTGAAAAAATAAAAAACCATTTTAACAGGCAAAAATTTATTAAGGTACTTTTCTCAATTGATACTGCCTACAATAAACAAAAATTATTCACTATCTGTTTCTTCCACTGTTTTTTCTTCTAAACAATTCTGGCATATTGTTCTTACGTGTCGACTTAAACACAAATAAACATTACATTTTTCGCACATGTACTTTGTTTTTGCATCTTTTTTCGTTTCTTTATAACACGGTTCACATCGTTTTCTTTTTCTTGTTTGTGTGCTGGTTCCAGGTTGTTCCTGTCTGGGTGGGGCTTCGGGCTTATGTTTTGCTAATAACACTTTCAATTCGACGGGCAAATTTGGTATTTGCGATCTTCTTTCTAGTTGCCCTGACAGCAGACTAAAAACTAATTTTTTGATATATTCTCTTCGAGAAATATATTCTTTTCCATTCCCCAAGTGAATTACTCGCGAGTTGATTGCTGCCACATTTAACATGTGATAGAAAATCACCATGGGCCACCTTCTTGTCGATCTGGCTACTTTGTGTGTAGCGCAGAGTTTATCTGCAACGTCGACACCCGACTTGGTACTGCTGTAAAAATCTATTATTTCGGGCTTTTTCGCAGTATCATCGGCCACTTCATCACAGGAAACATGTAGACTTGATAGCAACACAACAGTTCTACCCTTCTTCGGACAATAAGAAACAAGAGTTTCGTTTTTGGAAAAACCAAACACACTGCTATATCGTAGGCGATTTTTTGGTGTAATAAAATTCGTCTTTAATTCTCTTCTGTTCTTTCGAATAGTTCCCACGTACGACAGCTTTTTACTTTCAAGTGGTTTCACAAGCTTCAGACTCGTGAACCAGTTGTCTGCCGTAATGTTCCTTCTACTGCCATAAATTGATTCAACAAGTCGCAGGACAATTTTTCCGATGAATTTCCTTTCCTGAATGGGCCTTCTGGTTGTAGGCCGCAGTATATTTCCATGAATGCGACATAAAACAATTTTGCATCGCATAAACTAAAAATTTTTATACCATATTTTGAAGGTTTTGGTGGTATATACTGTCGGAAGCCACAACGTCCACGAAAAGCAGGAAGCATTTCATCTATAGTCACATTTTGACCGAGATGATAATGCGATTTGCAATTTTCGTTGAACAAGGTGAATACTTCTCGTATGGCCGACAACTTGTCAGTTCCATTCCTTTGTCTTCGTGTAGACCTATCATCAAAATGAATGCACCTTATAAGAATACGAAATCGTTTCTCTGACATAGCCATTCTAAAAATGTCAATTCCTAGCCCATCAGTTGCCCAAAAATCAGAAACATTTTGGTGACTTCCTCGAAATACTCCTGCCAGATATAAGAGCGCAAAGAAATTTTCTCGCACACTCTCGATATATTTATTGGTGTTTTCAACAATAATGGCTAGTATGTTATTGTCAAAAAATAGTTTCCAACAATCTAGTTCAGTGTTGGCATATTTTGCTTGCCTTCCGACGACGCCAGGCAATTTGACTAAAATATTGTGGGGTCGTGTTTGAGTCTGTTTCCAGGCCCTTTTCCTCCACTTTGTACCATCTCTAGCTATAATTATTTTTGTGAATCAACTAACTTTATAAAATTTTGACTTACCAATATAAAAATCAACGTCTTGGTCAGCATCCTCTTCATCACCTTCTTCTTCACTATCGATGTCGTGATCAGTATCAGAATCGACAAGTCTTTTTTCCACATAATCTTCAATTTCTGACTCATCCGATTCCTCAAAATTTTTGTCAACAATACCTACGTCTTCCTCAATTTCTTCAAAAGTCAGCTGATTCAATTCTTCAATCTCGGCAGGGTTATCAAAATTGAAATGTTTCTTATCCATTTTTGTGAACACGAACACGAAATTAAAAAAAAATAAGTTCAAAATGCGAAACACTCGAGCGAAAGACTTCGTACAACTGTGACGCGGTTAGTCACTATGGGTCTGGCAGACCCAAGTCGGCACATGCCAACACATTTCAAGAATTTTAACCGCAATAAAACACGACCGGGGTATAAAACGCAGGTAAACCATTCTTAGAATATCCCTCTGAGATGTCACAAACCGACAATGGTGTAACTATAATGGTTTTCCAACAATTACCAAATAAAAATGCTATGGGTCTGTCAGATCCACAGCGACTAACGGAGGGTTAAACACAGAAGCCAATTTAGCCTTTAAAAATACAGTTGCCGAATTATCGTTTGAAAAAACAAAAAAATCGTCTACATACAAAGTAGTTAACCCATTACCCTTTTTAAAATAAACACAAGGCTCAATTTTTGATCTTTCATATCCCAAATTTTCTAATACCTCATTTACTTTGTCATTTCAAGCTTTGGACGATTGTTTAAGTCCGTATATTGCCTTTTTATGTTTTAAAACTTTTCCCTTTATACCACAATTAAATCTCTGGTAATTTCATGAATATTTCCTCATTTAACTGACCATTTAAGAAAGCTGTTTTAACATCTAAATGACCAATATTTAAATTAAATTGTACTGAAAGTCCAATAAGTAATCTTAATGTAGCATGCCGCACCACAGGAAAAAAAGTTACATGTAGTCTACTCCATACTTTTGCGTGAAACCCCTTGCCACTAGTACCGCACGATATTTAATTTGCCCATCACTATATGATTTTGTTTTAAATACCCACTTACAATCCACTACACTTCCTTTATGAGACCCATTAACTACTTCCCATGCTTGATTCTCCTAAAGTACTGTAGTTCCTCTTCTATGGCTTCCTTCCACCTTTCCCAATCAGGTCGATTCTTGGCTTCACTTATCGTTTCAGGATCCTCACTAATTTCTTTTCCTGCTGTACATAAATAAGTGACAGAATCTTCATAATTTTTCGGTTTCGGAACTCTAGAAGATCTTCTCACTTCTTCTGTTTCCCTTTGGTTTTCATCTGTCACATTTTCAATGTTTGCCAACTGTTCTTCTGTCTTCCTGGTTTCTTCTTTTTCTTCTGGATTTTTATCCCCCACTGAATTCGTAGTTTCTTCTTCTGATTCATCATTGTTCATAAAAATATCCAGTTTCATACTCAGATCTTCAGTTATCTTTACATCTCGGCTAATGATAATACAATTATTTTCTTTATCATATAATCTATAACCCTTAACATTTTCTGAATAACCAACTAGAAAAACCTTTTTTGACTTTTTGTCCCATTTGTGACGTTTTTCTTTTGGTATGTGTACCATTACCGAACTACCAAATATTCTTAATTTACTCACATTTGGTTTCTTTCTCATCCACAATTCAAAAGGAGTTTGACTGTTTAAACCAGCCATCAAAGTCCTGTTTGTAAGGTAGACCGTAGTATTCACTGCTTCAGCCCAAAGTTTTGTTTCTAATTTCATCAAATAGAAGACATCTAGCTTTTTCAACAATCGTTTTGTTCAGGAGTGTATGTGTTTGTTTTTTGATGTAATATACTATATTTCTTCAACAAATTATCAAACTCATTATTGCAAAACTCTTTTCCATTATCGGTTCGGAAAAGAAAATAAAGTTCTTTTTCTTTTGATTTTCAACAAAATTCTTAAACTCTTTAAACTTTTCTTGTTTTCAAGAAATAAACGAACACCATTCGACTATAATCATCCTCCAATACTAAATAGTATTTCGAACCTCTCAAAGATATTACCTCCATCGGTCCACATAGATCACCATGTATAACCTCCAATTATTTCGTTGCTCGATTACCTTTGTTCTTAAATGGCAATCTTGTTTGTTTCCCTTCACAACATACTTGACAGTTTGATATTTGCTCTATTGTACCTTTATTATTATTATTGCTGCCGGACTGAGGAGAGCGGCCCCTCTCGTTACCGCCACCTATAAGATCTATTGTAACTTTAGCCTTTGGAGGGCCAACGTCCTTAATGAACCTTTATATTGTCCTGAGGTGTTGAACCTTTATGTTGGTAGGTAACAGGGGAGTTTTACCGAAAATGTAGTGTCTTAGACGGCCTCTGGCGACGCAATTACACAGTATATGTTCAGCAGTTTCTGACTCGACAAGTTTGATCCTCAGCTTGTCCAATGTGGAAGAGGTGGTATTTTAGGGGCGCATGGCCGGTCAGGTAGCCTGAGAGCGTGCTTAGATCCCCTTTGCTGAGGCATAAAACCTCTTTGGTTTTGTTTTGCGACGGAGTTATCATACCCTTCGCTTGTCTGTGACCTGGGAGTTCTTCCCAGCGTAAGGCTATCTTTGAAACCTCCCAGTTGTTGATTATTTGTTTTAGGTGGCTTTTTTATAGTCCACAACCAGGTTGGAGTCCAATGAAGGGCGTGTTCGCTGCCTCTTTGGCCAGCTTGTCGGCCTTCTCATTGCCCTCAATGTTGCTGTGACCTGGAACCCACCATAGGGTAACATCATTGCCCCTAGCGAGTTCTCTCAGGTTGTTGGTACACTCTCTGATCAGTGCGGAGTCACACGTGTAGGCCTGAATTGCCTTTAAGGCGGCCCGACTGTCTGTGAAAATGTTTATGGATGCACCTTTTTGTCCCTTCTGTAGGTTCAAAGCGATGCAGAAGTTTATAGCAAGAACTTCTGCTTGGAAAATTGTTAAGTCCGAGCTGAGGGGCAATTTGGTCCACTGATGCCCATACCTACTCCAAATCTTACTGTCTTTGAAGCATCGGTGTACCAGGCTAGGGCTCCTCTTTTTAGTTGAGGCCCGCCCTTCGCCCAATCATCCCTGCTTCTAAATGTGACCTTATACGGCTGGCAGAAATTGTATTCCGTCGGTATGAGGTCCGTTTTAATTTCAATCAGGTGATTTAGACATGGGTCCTTGAGGATCTCGAGGTGTCCTCTGAGGTTACCCTGCATCAACTTGAGTGAAGAAACTGTTTTCAGTGATAAGGCACTTAAGGCTGCCTCCTTTTGTATATATAAATGGAGCGGTGTGAGACCGAGTAGGGCTTCCAAAGCAGCCGTCGGACAGGATCTCATTGCACCCGTTATGTTAAGACATGCTAACCGCTGGATTTGTGCCAGCTGATGTTGTGCTATGTTATGTTTTGTTTTTGGCCACCAAACCAATGAGGCGTAGGCGACCATAGGTCTGATTATTGCTACGTAGGCCCAATGAGCCATTCGTGGTTTGAGATCCCAGTTCCTTCCTAGGAGCCTGCGGCAGATCTGGTTTGCCATGATGGCTCTTTTCTTCACCTTATCTAAGTGTGAGTTCTCGTTTAGTTTACTGTCTAGTATTACCCCTAGGTATTTAGCTTCTGTTTTGAGATTAATAGTTCTGCTTTCCATGGAGGGTGCTTTTATTTGTAGCTTCCTTCTCCGAGTGACAAGCTGAGCCCATTACTCCTACACCAAGAACCTTTACAATCCATACCATCAACTATCCCGCTGCTCATTAGCTTTAGGTCCTTGTAGTTGTGATGACCAAATCTACGATGCCATATCTCTCCCGTTACTGCGAAAAATAAACTACCTACTGATTTATTAAGATTTAACTTATACACATTATCAACTAAGCTTGCTATAGCAACTCCTAGTTTATTGTATATTCAACAACCTTTTTCATTAAATCGCACTTCATTGCCTTGTTTAACTAATTGGCTTACCGATAACCGATTTGTGGTTAATCCCGGAACATAGTGAACTTTGTTTACAGTTATATCAAAAGTTTTTTTTAACAACTGTCGTGATTTTAAAGAATAATAATAATAATTTTAATAATTTTAAGTTTATATGGCCCATCCTGTTGTTTCCCTGTATAAATTTCAACGAATTCATCAAACACTTTTCGAATAGGAGCAAGATTATCAATTGCAATCCGAGCTTTTCTGCCCCGAAAGTCATCTAACCTCATTGCACGAAGCAATAAATAAAATCTCCTTTCACTCATTGTAGCTCTGAAGCATTCAACACATGTGCCGTCACTAGCCCATAATTTATTCAACTACAAGTGATTTGCCTCCTTCAGTCCTGCCATGTAAAGCGAACCCAGGACAGCAGAAATTTCGTGAAAAGCTGTTGGAACACAATCTCTAGATCGAGTATATTTTTCACGAAGTTTTTCCAAATTATAATTTGTGCAATACAAAAAATAAAGTTACTATTGGTGACTATTGGTGACTACTATTGGTGACTATTGGTGACTAATGGTCTCGCCAGAAAAAAATAATTTCCACGTCTCTAAAATTGTTTTCGTATTTTTAGCAGGAGATTTACTCCTGGGAGATGAGCGACTAGGTTTTTTCTGCTTATCTTAACAGACGCCCTCCTATAAAAAAATAGCTTAGACCACTTGTTTGTATTGTTCCTTCCTAAATAGCAATCACGTGTCATTTCTAGCTCTTCTTCATCAAAATCACTTTGTTCGGTGTCGGTAGTGTGTAAACTATGCTCACTATCACAATCACTTTCTAATGAATCCACACATGTTTTATACTGAAATAAACTTACTTGAGAATGAAGAACTTTTCGAACTGAATGATAAACACTTACTTGAATTAAACTGAACTTTATTTTACTATTTGGAGTTAATTAATAACATTTGAGAAATAATGCTAGAGAAGAACATTACGAACGAAGTTTTAACACGGCTTAGTTTTACAATATGTTCATCTTTTTCCTTTTAACAAAACCCGAAAATTCTTGAACTGGTACACAAAAAAAAACTCGTCTAGAGAGGGAACACAATACAAGAAAACTGAATATGAATTACAAAATATAAAGAAAGAATAAACAAATCGGTTCTTTTAATAAAGATAGACTTAAAATTAACAACACGGCTTTCAGGATTGTTGTCGTCCAAAACTTTTCTACACATATATTTTTTGAATGAGTAAATGATATAAACAATATTACTGAAAGAAATTGCAATAATTGTAAAAAAAACAAATAAATAAACATAAATATGCACTATACTCACTCAATAATGATTGCGCTTCTTCATACAACGCCCTTCCCATCTCAGCAAGTTTTCTGCCGCGACTAGGAAACATTTTCAATTAGAAAGAATAAGAAAAATCTCTGACTCGATTGGTCGCGCGTGAGAGAAGCTGTCACACTTAACCCTTTGGGTACTGAATTATTTAAAGAGTATCATACATCTGAAACGTATTTAATTTGTTGCTATCTGAAGTAGTATGATAATGCAATATTTTGTATGTAACAAATTGTTTATTTTAATTTAATACATAGTTTAAATAAGATATAAGTTTATAATAATTACAGAATAATAATGATAAATAAAACAAACAAAAATAATAACAAGTAGTTTTCAACTAACAACTAAATATATCAAAAAGAAAATTACTAATAATTTTGCAAAGTGTGATATTTTTCGAAACATGTTGGTAAATGCAGAGGTACTTGGTATTGTTTGCACTGCCAGGTAGTTTCACTTCTAACTTTGTTTTTATAACAAACTCGGCATGTTTTTGTAGGGTGTTGTTTGGACTCTGTTGATGGAATATTCTCTGGAAAGTGTGCCCAGGTTTATGCCTGTAAACGGTATGGTGTATCACTATGCGAAGGACGACCACGGCAATTATAATTTGGCAGTGACACTTGCTCTAATAGTTCTTCTGCAATATTCAGCCGATATGATACAACGCCAGAGGTTTTTGTGCTGTTTATTTTAGAATATATGACGTGTGCATTATAAATAGCCATGTCTAATAGATAAAATGCCATTGTCTTATATCCCTTTACACACTTTCTCATAACAGGGAAGCACGCTAGCATTTGGTCATGTTTATCAACACCTCCCATGCCTTTATTATAATCAACAATGCATGAAGGTTTGATAATATTTTCAAAATTGCCATCCTTTAGTTTTCGCCTTTTGCCTGTATCTACCATTCCAACATTTGCATGTTTTGTGCTAAGCATATACACGTCTTTTCTGTCCTTCCATTTCAATGCCAATAAACCACGACAGGATAACATTCTATATTCCCCTTTCTTCAATTTGAATGAAGCAAGCTGTTTTGGCATATGCTTTCTGTTTTTTCGGACAGTTCCAACGACATTTGTATTTTGGTTTTGTAAAACAGAAAATAATTGTGGCGATGAACACCAATTGTCCATGTATAATGTGTAGCCTTTATTTAGAATTGGTTGCGCCACTTCCATGACTACACTCTCTGAAGCAGGTATATCAACACCCTGTACTTTATCTTTGCCTACGTATATTTTGAAACGCATGCAGTAGCCAGATGAAGATTCACAAAGTTTATATATTTTGATGCCAAATCGAGCTCGTTTTGATGAGTTGAATTGAATATAACTCAATCGTCCCTTGAACTTCATCAGAGATTCATCAATAGATACTTCATTATTAGGAGTATATAGATTAGAGAATGTATTATTGAGATAATCTACTAAATTTCTAATTTTTCTTATTCTATCATTTTTACTTATTATTTCATTATCTGTAAAATGCAGAAAACTTGAAATGTCAAAAAACCTATCCCGAGGCATTGTGTTTGCGAAAATTGGTGTATTTATAATATTTCGTTTAGACCAATACATATGTAACTTTGATTTCTTTACTTGGGACATCAAAATGCATAACGCAATATATGCTTTCATTTCATCAGAACTTACAGGAAACCATCTTTGATTCCTTTTCTTGACAAAACCTTCTTTTTCTATTTTTTGTCTAGCATACCTATTTGTTTCTTCTGTTATAATATCCCAAAAACTTTGAGTGAGCACTTGGTGTAAGACATTCAATGGCGAAGGACTATCACTTACTCTTCGCAGGCAAATAGGATTGATTCCAGCAATATCGGAAAATTGTTTTATATTAGGTATATTTTCTGTTTCATTCCAAACCCATTTCTCCTGAAATGGTTGATCAGATGACTCACTATCACTACTCGATAAGAGTCTGTTGCGTCTTCGTCGTATGGGTTGTATGTCGCTATCACTATCATCTTCCAATTCGTTATTGTCTTCACTTTCCATTTCACTAATTGACGCATCTCTATCAAATTCTTCATTTTCTCGTTCATTATCACTTTCGAATAATGCAGTTTCAATATCTGACATTATGGAAGAGATAAAATATAACTAAATATCGTCAAACAATCTCAGTTTTTTACTCGCAAAGCAATAGCGTTAGGTGCTAGTGACAACTAACAAAAACAAAACCAAAAACATAAAACAATCATCACAAATTAGCGCACGGCAAACTCAAATCGTTTTTACAGCCCTACTGCGCATGCGCCGCGCGTTCCCCGGCACCCGTTTAGCTTGCGTTATTTGAAATGACGAGTCGGACTCGTCAAATGTTATTACGCCAAAATTTGCGCATGACGAGCGTGAGTCGTCAAATGTACCCAAAGGGTTAAGACCCGTACAGACACATTTAGTAATTTGACTCTATTTTTTCGGTCGAGTAGCGTACTCCCACTACTCACAACTGCCACTAAACACGTGCGTACGTATAAATTTAGTTTAGTGTATTGCGCGCGATGACGTCGTCTGTTCATCTTGAGTACCACTAAAGTGTCTTGAGCATATTAAATGTGGACAGTTGCCATCTATTAAACGTTCCAGTGGTAAGTGGCTACTCGCTACTCGACTAAATTACTAAACGTGTCTGTAGGGGCCTTTACGGACAACTTTACCGGCGCTGACAGTAGACTGAGAAGTGGGGAGAGATAACAAGACGTCTAACTTATACCCAAAATTCTAAATCTCCGATAGGAGCAAGGATACACCCCTATGACAACAATAAATATTCCTTTTATTAATTAATCGATTTATATAGAGAAAATCTCACATAACGACCAATGATGGGTTAAAACTATCTCTTTAGATAATAACAAAATAATATTGAAGTAATACATATAAGTATTGAAAATCTAAGCTGATTGTTATTTTGTATTTCTCCTTTTAGGTGTATTTCTATAACATTCATTCATGGAAAAAATTCGATATACGCAAATATGATCAATCCATAATAGTTGGTAAACATCCCATAATAAACATAGACGTACGTGAATCGGCCGGAGAAAGAAAATTTTATGTCGCATCAAGTTTTAATATAAACGAAGTGATAGGTTGTACTATAATTAATTTAAATTAATTTCGTCTCGTTAATTTTAAAGAATTGCTCTTAATTGTAATCTTGTAATTTGTCAGTTGTAAATTTTCTTTTTGATAAAAATAATAAATTATATTCATTTTTTAAAAGACATATCTAATTTTTTCTTTCTTAATGTTGAATGCCAAAAGAAACTAATCCTCAACTGACATCGAAATGAATTGATATAGTTTTAAATGTACATACAATCATAATTCATCTTATTAAACAACAGCATAAAATAACAACAGATAAAATTATTAATTATTAATTTATTTATTTATGGCTTTGCGGGATCCTAGCCCATCAGGACCACCATCTATATCATGGTTATGTAATATTCACCAATACATCAGATCGCAATATTAGACCTTACCAAAAATTCATATATAATGTAAAGAACATTGAACAGGTTACAACTCAATACATGAACGATGTTAATAGGCAAAACAAAACCACAGGCAAGCAACGCATTAATAAGTCTTGGGCGGCATTTCTCATGAAATTTGCAACTCAACAATATGTGATTCAGATCCGCAAATTCTGCTCCACATTCTCAGGTCGGAGATGACAAAATCTTAATCTTATACAAATGAGATGGAAAACGACCGTGCCCAAATTTCATTTAGTAGCTGAAAACCTACGAGACACCTCAACCCCCATGTACCACTGCCAAAACAAGACAGTAGGATGTATAACGGCATATTGTGTTATTCTTTTATTATAGTATGCTCTCCAGTGTAAAGCTTCAGAGTAAAGCTTTATGCATAGTTTTGGACGGCATGAATTCCACTCCGATGGAAGCTTTGAATGTTGAGGCGGTCGAACCACCTCTTTTTTTACGAAGAAAAGTAGTGGCATTTAAACAACTCCTTAAACTAAATGTTTCATCGAATATTGTTCTCCCGAGGAACATCCATAGACTTACAGTATCAACAGTGTCCGCTTATTTTTGGAGAAGGAAATCTTTACCTCCCCTTGTTGTTGCTTACAGACAGTTCTTTCCAAACCTGCACAGGGTGCTGCGTCGATTTATATTCCCTGCCATTCGATATTTTGATTATATTCAACAGATACATGTTATATTCCCTCATTTTAGTGATAACACATTACACAATAAAGGAATATTCAATCAGTTAATGAATGAGATTAAAGATAGCTTGATTATTTACACAGATGCGTCTAAGACATCTGACGGTTGCGGTTGTGCCTTCTTAGTACCCAGCAGTGGATATCACATAAAATTAAAGTTGGACCCTCATATGCGGAAGCATATGCAATCCTTGAGGCCCTGCGGTATGTTTTGTCAGTCCGTTGCTCTGTCGTGTCAATATTGTCTGATTCTCAAAGTGTGTTGATGGCTTTAAAATACAACAAACATTATACTACTCTCCACCCTTGCGTATTGGACATTGTATCCACTCTTGTGGCATTGTCGGAACAAGGAATTTTATGCACATTTATATGGGTGAAAGCACATAGCGGTATAACTCACAACAAACTAGTTGACGTGTTAGCTAAGGAGGCGATACAGGAAGGTAAGCGCATTGATATGGGACTCCACAGTTCTTTCCCTCTACAGAAATAAAGAAGAGAGAAAGGGATGGATTTCACATAAAATATGTTATTCTTTAGATAAAGTAGTTTAGTAAAGGAAGAGGGTTGGTAGGTGAGGTTTCCGCCTGCCTACTGTAAAATAAACTACTGGTTCAAAGAAAAAACTTCCAATAACGTGGAAGTAAATGATAACGGCGAAGACATGATACAATTTTATGTTAATGATGATATGATAATGTGATATGTACTATCAAAATGTTATATTACGAAATTAAATGGTTTTGTTCTACACTACACTAAACAATAATTGATTCAACTTAATAACTACAACGAACGAGACTGATCTGATTTTCTACTTGGTTCGTACGAATAATACACAAAAAATAAAACTTGTTTTAATATTATAAGTACGAAGGCTTTCACGGCCGGTGTGAATTAAACTAAGATTAGAACTAAAACTAGAAACTTTCGGCTTTTGCCGTGCGTCTTTTAATAAAAGGTTTGACGTTTCGGATGCCATGTTGCAACCTTCTTCAGAAACTGGTTCGAAGTGAAGTATTGTTTTAATATTTTCGGCAAACGTAAGAAACACAAAATAAATTCAAAGTACAAAATCTATAGCCCTCTCTAGACTCTCGCGATGTAGAACGCAGTAGACCGAGGAGCGAGAGTGTGGAGGTATTGCTCGACCTACCTCGTGCTACTTCTACTCGCCTCGTCTAACTTTGCTTCTGAGGCGATATTTTGTACACGAGATACGAGTACGAGGAAAGACGAGGTACAACTCCACCCTCTCGTGTTTCATCGTTAGTTCATATTTAGTATTCAGCGTATTGTCAGTGTATTAATATTTTCTTCGTTAGAAACGTGTATATAAAAACAATAATATATAATAAATAATAACAAATAATGAGTGAGTGGGTCCAAGAACTGCAATTGCAGTTCCTTGAATGTTATCAAAGGGAATCAGTGATTTGGGATCCAAAACATTATTCACATAAGGATAAAAAAAAATTTATGACGCCTGGCACAGAATTGAAGTTGAGATTGGGAAGCCAAAAAAGAATTAAAGGCTAAAAAGTATTCTTTAATGGCAACGTATCGGGGATACTGTAGAAAAGTATCCCCGATAAACCAATATGGTTTGCCTTCGACCTAATGGACCAATTTTTGGGCTCTATTTACAACTGTGGAGGAACAAAAGAGTAAGTATAAAAGATCAATCCCTTTTTAATGAATTAGTTTATGAGCAATAATACAATGAAATTATATATAATTTATCGGAAACATTATACTCCGAATATAAATAATCACGACAAGTGTCCCGTATTTTCACACACGATGGGGTTGTTCGCCGTCCTAGCGGTGGTAAATTCCTTATAGCACAATTTTCACCTACCTCCCAGTCAACAAATTTGCGTTTCAGAAACATTTCTGATACATATTATTGAAACATGAAACGTTTCTTCGACATATTTCTGAAACATAGATGAAACGTGTCTGAAACTGCTAATGTCCGACCCTTTCTATGTTTTATTGAAACGTTTCTGCAACATACAGCTGACAATTACGGTACACTACTAAAATGTTTCATTAATGGTTTTGAATTATTTCTGTAATGTTTTGTTTACATTTACATTACATTAATAGTATGTATCATAAACATTTAAAAATAATTTCTGAAAGGTTTCGTTGACGTTTCAGGGATGTACATATGTATGTAAAGATATAATTTCGTTGAGGTGTAGCGTCTGCATCCTGGACAAGATGCTCATACATGCTTCCTCAAAAGATATGCATATGCTGAGGAAGCATTTCTGAGCATACCACCCAGGGCGCAGGCGGTGGACGCTGCAACAAAATCATACCTTAAGGTAGGAAAAATAATAATAGAAATACGATATGGTACGATACTTATTACTTACCGCCTACTGTACCAAATTTCAAAATTATCAGTCAATAATTTCTACTATTCTGTTTTCTCATTGATTAGGACATATAAAGTAAGTATAAGAGTAGGTATGCATTAAATATATTTAGTAAATATGTATACAACATATATTAACACTATGCCGTCCGGCGACACCACAGTGGTGTCGCGCGAAAAATATCGCTCAACGGCCGGCGCACATACGTAGATTTTAAAGATTTGGGCGGCCAAAAATATTTTATGGTGTTTCTTGGTTAAACATACGATATATAATATAAAAAAAAACATTATTAAAACAAATCATTATTTTCATAGTTACACATTTTTTTTGGCAAGAAATAGCAATTTTTAGGGCAAGTACAAAAAATACATGAAAAAATACTTTTTATCTATTATAACGTAAAAATATCATGCACTAAATATAAAATAACATAACTATAACTAAATAACATCGTCTTTATCTTCGGACCATTCTTCCATCAGCTCTCTATTTAGTTCGGCAGACATCAATAGTGCTATTGTTTCAGGGAGGAATGCTATGCGTGAAGGTTTCTTTATTTCTCTCATGCAGCTAATTAGGGGGTCTGAACTTAATAAAAGTCTATTAAATACATCTAAATTACATTCCTCCCTCGAAAACTTTCTAGCGAAGTTAAGCCGATACGATCGGAAGTGTTTGTTTCGGGCTTCTGCTGCCTCTTCCGATAGCTGGCCAATAGGAAGTAGGGAATTTTGAATTATTTGTCCACCATGCATCAATATTTTATGCATGGTCGGAGTCATTGGGTGCCACCCATACAGTTCTATATACAATTTTGCGGTATCATATGCATATTCATCATATTTTACTTTATCAATTTTGTGACCACTTGATATTGTTTCTAATAGAACCTTCAATCTATAGATCAGTTCAAAGCTAATCCCTGTGATCTCAGCAGCTAATTCTGGGTTTGCAAAGAATCTCCTGCTAGTGTTGCCATCATTGGTATTGCCAAAATTAGCCTTTGGCATATCAATGAGTAGTCCGGTTTCATTACGAAACTTCTCTTGGATTTCGGACTTTCGTTGTGCTTCCAATGCCTTTTCTTCTTCAGTTTTCCTTTCTTTATATTTCTTAACCGGTAATTTGTACGCTAGATGGATTATGCTTTCAAAAAGCCGAATTCTAGCGTGTAATACAGACAAGCCGAATTCTAAAACAGAAGGGTTTACAATGCTCCTTTTGTTCAAATCATTGAAGCTCTTCGAGATAGCTCCACAGATGTAGCACTGAGAGGTTGATTTAGTATTTGTGGCAGCGTTACACACCTTTCCGTCGACCGTTGTCATTTTTAGTGTGTGCCGGAATATAAATTCCTTGTCTTGTAACGTGACATTGGTGTTATTCAGCAACTTTGCAGAATCCTTCACGTAATTTATCTCGTCTTTCGTTACGTCTATAGACTCTTTCAAATACCGGAATCGGATAGGACGGCAAAATCGCGGAGAGGATGGCGTTGGATTTTGCCAAATTATTTTACTGCCTTCTTTTCTACAAACAATGCGCAAAGGTACAAGAGAACTCATAAACATATTTCCATCACATTAGGTCTCATTGTTAAAATTTTGTTTAAACCTGGATTTTTGAGAGCCATCACAACCCCATTTACAAATAATCATTAGCGATTTCCTTTCTTCTTTGCTAAGTGTAATTAGCACCTCTTCTAGAAAAATTGATAAGCGTTTCACAGTAAGGTCCATTAGGCATTGTAAGTTGCTTTCTGCACAGGTAGCCGTTATCCTTAGGGATTCTTTTGGCGGATAACATTCTTCTTTCGCCTTTAACAAAAGGTCATAGCAAAGGTAATGTTTTGGGTTTGTTGCCCTTATTATTTCGTATTGCCGTCTAGTAAGGTCGGCTTCCACGAACATCCGAAGTGCTTGCAGAGGTGTTAGCGGAAGTATCTCGTCATTCACTTCAGAGTAGGCTCTTCTATATTTACTAGCTCGTGTTGGAGAGTTTGTGATATCTTTTAGAACTTCCGAGGCATCTCTGTGTCCACTAGTTTGCAAAACCGATTGTGCAGCGTGCTCAATGACTTCGTCGTCTAAGGAGGCGCGAACTTTTTCAGTTTTCCTTCGCTTGCTTCGCTCACTTAACTCTCCAAAAGGTTTGGGAGGTCGACCTTGTGGGGAAGGCGATTTTACTGGGATTTCGAACGTTCCCTCTAACCAAGATTGGTTGTTTTTAAGAAAAACACGTTCGTGTTTGTTGACTTTCAACCATCTTTGTTTGATTTGTGATTTTACATAAGAAAATCTTTGCTTCAAACACTTTTTATCGTCTTCAGTTTCTCCATAACGAAGTATAAGATGATTTTCATAAAAATCGAGTTTTTCACTTAAAGCTGGTAAATTTTGCGCTTGTATTTGATCAAACAAATATTTTCGAGTCACCATTTTAGTACCCGAGGCACTAAACTGACCTAATACAAAAATAAAGTTGATTTAATATCAAAAAGCACAAATATGCCATTTTGCTTTCTTTCGACTCAATAGTTTAAACTGCTCTTAAATTGAAAAAGCGCGGCTTTCCGCGGCTAAATTTTTTGTCAATATATAGCTTAATATGTTAAATATGGAGTACAAAATAAATTAGTACAAGGACGAACACTGAAGTACTTTAAAAGACCTTTTGAAAATTAATTAATACAAAAAAATAATATTTAACAGTGTCATTTTTGACAGTTAAAAAATTTATAAAGGAATATTAAAATTACGTAAATAAGTATCGAAAAATATTGTTCCTTACCTGAATTATCGCAATCCATCATTGTCACTTAAAAACAATCTGAATGAAAATATTGATGCACTTTAGAAAAGTTGCAAGTTTGCAAACGCCGAGAACAGATAAGTACACGTTAAGTAACTATCGAATTCCGACTACCTGACAATTAACTATCGCGCATCGATGAGGGGTGGGAGGGGTGTCATATTATTCCTAGAAGTGTGTACTAACTCAAGTAATTGCTAATTTAATGATATACTGTTTTTTAAAAATTGACTTTTGGCCGCTTAAATCTGTAAAATCTATGTATGTGCGGCGTCACCACATTGGTGTCGCCCGCTTACGTATGGATCTACTATCCGTGCAAAAAGTCAAGACCCCTCACTTTAGAGATCGATATCTTCACAACCGATCGATGAAAAAAATTGCGACAAAGTTTGTTGTAATCACTGAACATTTCTACGTAACATATGTTAATTTGAAAATGTTCGGATCCGCGGTTCTCTTTTTATCGCGAGTTAAATGAAAAAAGTACCCGATTTTTGAGTGTGCCGGCAACTTTGTCATCTTTGCGATTTTTTTTCTCGAAAACTATTTGACGAAAAAATTTCAAATTTGAACTGGTGGTAAACCGATGTGTTCTTAATGTGGGGCATATTTTATTTTTTCAATATTCCATATAGTTTCGCGGAAAATCGCGGTTTAGTAGGATGCGGTTATTTCGGAAACGACCTGGCGGATTTCAACGCGGTTTTTACCAAAATATGTCAAATCATCTCGGTTGTCGAATTCCGTTATCAGTTTTTCAAAATTAGGGCCCCCTATTTTGTTAAGGTCGATTTAATGGAATTACAAATTAAAGAGAAACAGAAGTAAGTCATGCGGGGAGGGGTGGGATTCCGGCCAATCGGAACAGAGTTGAAGAGATGTTGCTGGCATGCGCTTCGGACGGGCCGTGGCGAATAATATTTAAAATTTTAGATAAAATTATTTTATTTCAAATTCAATAAGTATGTTTCATTTTTGTATACAAGACATGAATAATGTATATAAATTTAAACAAAATAGCTTGGCACTATTTTCTTCAAAATTTTTTATTTTGTTTTTGACATAATATATCACTTATACATGGACAATTACTACAATTGTGTAGAACTTGCGGAGAATTTACTTACAAAGAAAATTCGAGTCTGTAGAACGATGCGACAACATAGAGGATTTCCAGAAAAATTAAACTTCGTAAACGAAGAAGATGCCGTGTTTGTTCCAAAAACAAAAAAAGAAGGACAACGAATTTAATGTGCAAGTCTTGTGGAGTTGCGTTACATCTTGGGGATCGTTTTGCTTCATATCATCAAAAAGAGAAACACTAAGTAGGTACCAAAGAAAATATAAATCAAGAAACATATATGCCAAAATACGTATTTATTTGTTGTGTGGTTTACGTATTAGTTTATTGTTTATTGTTATTCTTACTATTGTTTTGTTGTATTTATTTTGTGGTTTCAATAAAAGTACATTATTATTATTATTATATAAAACATACAAATTTTACATTTATTTACATTTATTCGAAATTTCGTGAAAATAGCTAGACAGGATTGAAAATCAGGAGAACTAGCAATAAGATTAATATAACATAATAAAAATAAAATAATAATAATAATTATTAATATTCTTGAATATGTTAAAAACAAAATAAAAAATGTTGAAGAAAATAGTGCCACGCTATTTTGTTTAAATTTATATGCATTATTCATGTCTTATATACAAAAATGAAACATACTTATTGAATTTGAAATAAAATAATTTTATCTAAAATTTTAAATATGATTCTCCACGGCCCGTCCGAAGCGCACGCCAGCAATATCTCTTCAACTCTGTTCCGATTGGCCGGAACCCCCATGGCATATTTCTGTTTCTCTTTAATTTGTAATTCCATTAAATCGCCCTTAAAAAATTAGGGAGCCCTAATTTTGAAAAACTGATAACGGAATTCGACAACCGACATGATTTGACATATTTTGGTAAAAACCGCGTTGAAATCCGCCAGGTCGTTTCCGAAATAACCGCATCCTACTAAACCGCGATTTTCCGCGAAACTATATGGAATATCGAAAAAATAAGATATGCACCACATTAAGAACACATCGGTTTACCACCAGTTCAAATTTCAAATTTTTTCGTCAAATAGTTTTCGAGAAAAAAAATCGCAAAGTTGACAAAGTTGCCGGCACACTCAAAAATCGGGTACTTTTTTCATTTAACTCGCGATAAAAAGAAAACCGCGGATCCGAAAATTTTCAAATTAACATATGTTACGTAGAAATGTTCAGTGATTACAACAAACTTTGTCGCAATTTTTTTCATCGATCGGTTGTGAAGATATCGATCTCTAAAGTGAAGGGCCTTGACTTTTTGCACGGATAAGTAATCTGAATATTCTGCCGGCGCCGAGCGAATAAATTTTTGCGAAACGTGCGGACGGCAAAGTGTTAAAATGGTAACTAAAATAAAATTCTTATTTGTAAACAAATTAAACATAAACATTCTAATAATTTATGTAGGTCATTTAAATATAAAGTTAAATTTAGATCATATTAGTGGTATTTTTAATTATTTTTACTTCTGTTTATATATGAATAACCGAAAGAATTTTTTTTTCTCAAACGAAACACTGTTTCAATTAATACACATATATTTGTGATATTTCGCCAGAGATCCCCAGCTTCTTCAGACTACAAATAAAGAATACCTATAATATATTTAATAATAATAATTATAATAATATATTTAACATTTTTTAGTTTACATCTTAGTTGTTGGAGATATCACATGTTGTAAAATTCTTTTTATGAAGAGAAACTATCAGTATTACAAAATAACTTACAAAAACAGTTACATGACAATTTACATGTCAGATAATACAATAAAACAAGTAATGTACCACAAACGATGTACAACAGTCGTGGAATTGTTTATTTTTCTTGATAAAAAGAATTTTACAACATGTGGTCTCACTTATAACAATAAGACTTTTACCAAATAAATAGGTCTTCTTTACTTGTAGTCTGAAGAAGCTGGGGATCTCTTTCATCATCTTTTTATGATTGTTCAAGACTAAGAAATTTAACTAAAATTTAAAAAACCTACATAAAACTAAAACATAAAAGTACAAAACTACATAAAATATACATATATGGAGAAATGGCAACACAAAATTTTTAAATTTGTTTCATATTTGAGATGCGATTCTTGCACTACGTTTTCCGTATTGCGACGAGTAAACGAAAGAAAGAATACTAAAAGAAAATAACAATATTCTTTATTATCTCATCTGCAGTTTCCTTATTTCGCCTATTATAACGTAAATTCGGTTGTCGTAACCAATTGCTTACATTCTGAACCAATATTCGAGCCACAGAACAGATATATAGAAAACGATTCGAAGGAACTGAGAACAGAACTGAACAGCACAAAACACACAATAGAACAAGTCGTGACAAGACGCTGATGAGTTACCGCGTCCTGGAACATGCGCATACGTTCACAGGCGCTGATGAAGATATTCAGACATGTTTCAGACACATTTGTAGAGAAATGTTTCAAATGAAATGTTTCTGCTACATATTTTAATGATATTTCATAAATATTCCTACTGAGATGTATTTGATACATATCTTTAGATACGTTTCGTAACAATCGTATCTGTCACGTATATGAAACGTACTTGTAAAATGTTTCATTTAATTCACTGTACGTTAAAATAGAAATGTTTCACAGATATTTCTTGTTTACTGGGCTCTTGCCTCCATGACCCACTTTGCACCAGTATGCCATTATCATCATACATATCTGTCGTACCAGGGGGGTTATAAACATTTCTAGAAGAAGAACTCCTTCTCAAAAAATTGTGTAAGAGTACACAAGTTTTCACAACATTTGGTACTGATTCAATATTTGTTTCAAGTGGTTTATTGAACATTCTAAATTTTGAAGCTAAAATTCCAAATACATTTTCTACATAAACTCTACAACTGGACAACTATATGGACAAATATACGGTTTGGTGTACCTTTTCCATGATTTCCAGGATAAGGTTTCATCAAATTTGTACCCAATGCAAGAGCACCATCGTCTAGAAAAACGTACGGTACATTTGGACCTTCAGTACCTAGCAGAGGACAAGAGGTAGGGAAATTTAAATCTTCTGTGCTAATTTTTTTCTACAGCAAAGAATTTTTGAACACACCACCGTCACTTATTCTCCCTTTTGCTCCGATATCAGCAAAAATAAAGCGGTAGTCACTGTCGACCAAAGCAAGAAGAACAATACTAAAAGGTCTCTTGTAATTGTGGTAATCTGATGCTGAGTTAGGTGGACATCGCACTACTACATGTTTGCCATCTATTGCGCCGATTGCATGTGGAAACTTCCCTTTAAAACCCTTCTCTAGGTTCAACCATTGCTGCGCTGTAGACGGTAGCTAAAACATAAATATAAATTACATTAATAAATCATTATACTTATTATTTTTAGGTACACTCTATTTCTGAAGCCGTTGATGAAACAGACCAGCCAATAGACAATGGTAACGATGTAATGGAAATGCAACAGGATAAAGTAAGGAAAAGTACAGAAAACCATTCGACATCGGGCGCATCCACCAGAGCTTCAGGATGCAGCTAAACAAATTAAAACTACATTTGATACCCTACACACTGTAATAAATAAGAAAGGTGAATCTGAAGATGAATGTGACGTATTCGGCAAACTTGACGAACACACACCATGCATTTGTGAATAAAAGATCAGACTGGTAAACGCCCACCCAAAATCCAAAACTGCCGACGCAGAGAAGCCAGGGTTACTTGTGTATCACTATGAAGATTGAGTAAATAATGATATCTGATAACCAGTGTGGTGAATGATGACATCTTCGGAAGAATAAGAGGATGCTTCTCGTTCCAATAGAAATTAGTAAATTGAAGCTTTCCACTAAGTCGTAAAAATCCGTTACCATCGATGAATGGTATTAGACGATTTGATCGAGGTAGTGTTTGATTAGACATCAATATGGAAATTTCAGGAGCAAAATATATTTTTTGAACATGTTTTACCAAAACCAGTAAAGCATCATTGATTTCGGAAGTAGACAATACCGCTGAAACTCCAAACATTTATTATTACATTGTTTTGCAAACCTTAAACACCGGGCAGTGATTCGCAATAATTTTGTGAGAGAGGAATAACGCTCTATGAGATCCCAACAGGTTGGTGTTGATGTGATTACTGATGTATGACTGTTTCGCTCTTCGAAATTTTCGGATTCAGAACAACTTGGTATAGATTGTGGCCAGGATAGATTTGCTAGATTAAGCCATTCAGGTCCTCTACACCAAAACTGAAGATTTGGAAGCTCGGAAGGTAACACACCACGTGACGCCAAATCAGCAGGATTTTCTTCAGAAACAACGTGATGCCATTCAGCAGATGATAGTTATAGGAATTTAACATTTAAAGCTTTTGTAACTAGGATTAAGCAAGTTTTATAGCGTAATTTTGTGAGAGAGGAATAACGCTCTATGAGATCCCAACAGGTTGGTGTTGATGTGATTACTGATGTATGACTGTTTCGCTCTTCGAAATTTTCGGATTCAGAACAACTTGGTATAGATTGTGGCCAGGATAGATTTGCTAGATTAAGCCATTCAGGTCCTCTACACCAAAACTGAAGATTTGGAAGCTCGGAAGGTAACACACCACGTGACGCCAAATCAGCAGGATTTTCTTCAGAAACAACGTGATGCCATTCAGCAGATGATAGTTATAGGAATTTAACATTTAAAGCTTTTGTAACTAGGATTAAGCAAGTTTTATAGCGTAGAGCATATTACTCTATTGAAGAATTGTCGAATGATTTACAGGGCTTCGAATGTGTCTAGTATAAGAACAAATTGACTTTTTTTTTCCTGCCACTACTGTTCTGACACGGATTATTATGATTGTGTATTTGTTTTTATGTAAATGTTACGTGTAATATTTTATATATTATATTTTATTATATTTTTCGCTTTGCTTGTAAATTTTATACAGTGTGTTTCGGTGACTCGGGGAACAAATGTAACCACATGTACTACAGTGAAAATGATGACGATTCATGTAAAAAAAATTAGTAAAAGTCCTCAAATTGCAAAGATACAGGCCATCAAAGTTAGAAAATTTTAACACATTTTTATAAATATCTTAAACACTATTTATGGTAAAGCGTTGAAATTTGATACAGTGTAAACCAATATCACGTAAAATCATTAGGCAATTTTTGAGTTGGATCGGTGCACGGGAATAATGCTACACAGGCTGTTCCTAAAGTTTGTTTGCTCAGAACTTTTTTATTTTATCATAACCCTAAATTTAGTTTGGAAACTTTTATCACTCTTAGAGAAAATTGATAAAATCCACCGTTTTCGTATTAAATGTAAAAATGTTAGTCTCCGAATTCAATAACACTAAAAAAAAATAAATAAATAAATAATCTGAATTGGAAATAACAAGTGAAAATCGAACTGAGCTGTCATAACTATTACGTATGCAACATGTCTAAGTGTAGATTTAGCTAACTCACATTTTTAATTTGTTTTAGTTGGTTTAATAAAAGAATGCAAAATCAATAAATTAAAAATCACAAAAAATAAACAAAAAAACGACAACACTAACAGGAATAATAAAAAAAAGTACATAAAATAACCAGACAAGTAATAAAAAATACTAAAGGAAATGTTCAAAAACATAGAGTTCGTTTTTTTAGTGCTATTATTGAAATCGAAACCCAACATTTTTGCATTTAACAAGAAAACGGTAATTTTTATCAATATTATCTAAGAGTAATAAAAGTTTCTAAACTAAAAAAAAGTTCTGAGCAAACAAACTTTAGGAACAGCCTGTATAGCAGTGTTCCCGCGGACCGATTCAACTCATAAATTGCCTAACGATTTTACATCACATTGATTTAAATTCAATTAAATAAAATAAATTATTATTAATTTATTAAATTAATTCTCTCTTTCACAAGTTTTATGGTTTCTATGGTTACATATCATAAATTGAACTTCAATCGAAAAAAGTCCAATTGTTACATAAAAATTGGAATAATTAGTTAGCTTTTATAGTTAGAGTATAAAATTCATGCGATTTAGTAGTTTGAACATATCCGACGCATTATTTATGCTGAGATAAGTTTGAAAAATCAGTAACAAAAATTTTTTTCCTCTTTGTAACTCGATCCGGGGACATACTGTATATTATGCATAGCACAATTGTATAACACCTAGTAAATACATACTAATTAGTTACTTATTTTTAACACTAAATTAAACTAGATAATGTTTTGCAGCTTTTCCCAGTGGTCCAGTCTGCTTTATCCATAATATAGAAAAATATTGTCATACTTTTACCGTTTTAAGACCAAAACAAAAAAACGCGCACACTGCGATACGCGGAACACACGTATTGGGTATTATTGTTTTTGTTATAATTCCGCACTGTTGCTCGCGTTTGAATCGACTAGGGCACTAGGTCGCTAAATCGAACGGCTTCATCCTCTGAAGGCGACACAGGACATCCTCGTTGTAGATGTCCTGATTCTCTTCTCATGTTTAGACGCGAATGATGCAATTTCTGATGACACCGATGCTACCTTCAAGTCGCGATGGAGGTCGGTGTTTCTTATATACCAGGGTGCAAACACAATGCACCTTAGTACTTTGTTCTGGAATCTTTGAATCAGACTTGCATTTGTCTTGCAGGTACAACCCCACAGTTGGATTCCGTATGTCCATTTTGTTTTTAATACTTGCTTGTATATTAGCAACTTGTTTCTTAGTGATAACGTTGATTTTCTGCCAATAAGACAATATATCAAGTTGATATCAAGTTCCTCACGTTTTTTTTTTTTTGACGTGAGCTTTCCATTTGAGTTTGGCATCCAGCGTCATACCAAGATATTTTGCGGTGTCGGCGCACTAGGGACTGCATTGCCATTTATGTGTACTGGGACATAGTTTACTTTCTTATAAGTAAAGTTTATGTATGTCGATTTATTTGTATTTAGTTTTATTAGCCATCGTTTGGTCCAGTTTTCTATTGAATTTAATGTCAATTGTAACTTATTTGCTGCAACTACTACATTTTCTGCTACAGCCAGGATCGCCGTGTCGTCTGCGAATGTAGCTGTTAAGGTTTCTGGTACCAGTAAGTACAATGTTGGGCCAAGCACACTTCCTTGAGGAACTCCGGCTTGTATTTCATGTATTGGTGAATAAGCGTTTTCGTATATTACTTTAAAATATCGATCAGAAAGATACGATTTTAATAGTTGACTATAAGTTAGTGGTAGTATTTGGTCTAGTTTGTAATTTAAACCATCTAACCAGACTTTGTCGAAAGCTTGTGCAACATCCAAAAATACGGCGGAGCAGACTTTATTTTCTTCCATTGCTATTTCGATAGTATTCGTTATTCTATGCACTTCGTCTATTATTGCATGTTTATTCCGAAACCCAAATTGACATGTTGGTATTAGGGCTTTTTCTTCTATAACAGATTTTAGTCTTTTTAATGGTAATTTTTCAAGCAGTTTTGATAGTACCATTTAACGTTATAAAAGCCATATCAGGAAACCTTGACAACGAGGATGCAATCAGATGCGATAATGCAATAGAAACTCAGAATATAAATCAACAGAAACTATTGAAAGCAATGGAAATACAGATGTCAATATCGGAACGAGCATTTAAAGAATTTGAGAGAAACATTGAAACTTTAAATAAAAATCAATTAGTTATAAAATCCCGAATAATACAACTATTAGTTGCGATACATAATGTATCTGTATTCGCAATGAAACAAGACAAGCTACACAGGAAAAAATCGTGTCGTGTAAAAATTTTAGAGTAGTTGGTAAAAAGAATTAGAGTAAAAATTGTAATATCACATGGTAAAAATAACTCTAATGTACACTATATTTAATATTAATATAGAGTTCATATATTATTCACTTAGGCCCACTTTTACCATCCTCCTGATAAACTATCTAGAGGATAGTTGCCATGGTTACGGCGGTTTTAAGCGCTCTCATTAGCTAAGAACTGGATTTATCTATCGGATAAATTTATCAGGAGGTGGTAAAAGTGGGCCTTAATAGAGTAGTTTTTACAGTTCTCTAAAGGAGAGTTCTTTTTTACTTATGTTAGTGAAGTTATGTAACTGGTGTGAAGTTATCCATAAATCCCAGCAATAAACTTAAAACATTAATAATTCCGTAACTAATACGATTTGGGTAACCAAATTTCACACAGAGGTCACTCTTACCCTCAAGAACAGCTTACCACCCCCATTTGGTAAAAAAAATTTGTTTCAACCCCCACCCCCGAAAAAGGGATGTTTTCGCCCTGATGGGCACCTTCGAATTAAACCAAATTCTACCACATAATAGAACACAGTTCTAAGTATTTTTATCAATTTTCAAAACACCGTAAGCCCTAACGGTTTTCGAGAAAAAAAATCATTCTTATAAACCGCGGATGGGACTTTAGGGGTGAATTTGACCCCGTTGGGCACCTCCAAAATTGATGAAATTTTAGGATGATTTAGAGGATGCCTTTAGCGATTTAAATCGACCATCCAAACACCGTAAGGTATAACGGTTTCCGAGAAAAAAAAATTGTTATTGCACACTATAGGTATACAGCGCGGCGCGGACTTTGGGGGTGAATTTGACCCCGTTGGGCACCTCCAAAATTGATGAAATTTTAGGATGATTTAGAGGATGCCTTTAGCGATTGAAATCAACCATCCAAACACCGTAATGTATTACGGTTTCCGAGAAAAAAAATCTGTTATTAGACACTATAGGTATACAGCGCGGCGCGGACTTTGGGGGTGACTTTGACCCCGTTGGGCACCTCCAAAATTGATGAAATTTTAGGATGATTTAGAGGATGCCTTTAGCGATTTAAATCGACCATCCAAACACCGTAAGGTATAACGGTTTCCGAGAAAAAAAAATTGTTATTAGACACTATAGGTATACAGCGCGGCGCGGACTTTGGGGGTGAATTTGACCCCGTTGGGCACCTCCAAAATTGATGAAATTTTAGGATGATTTAGAGGATGCCTTTAGCGATTGAAATCAACCATCCAAACACCGTAATGTATTACGGTTTCCGAGAAAAAAAATCTGTTATTAGACACTATAGGTATACAGCGCGGCGCGGACTTTGGGGGTGAATTTGACCCCGTTGGGCACCTCCAAAATTGATGAAATTTTAGGATGATTTAGAGGATGCCTTTAGCGATTTAAATCGACCATCCAAATACCGTAAGGTATAACGGTTTCCGAGAAAAAAAAATTGTTATTAGACACTATAGGTATACAGCGCGGCGCGGACTTTGGGGGTGAATTTGACCCCGTTGGGCACCTCCAAAATTGATGAAATTTTAGGATGATTTAGAGGATGCCTTTAGCGATTGAAATCAACCATCCAAACACCGTAATGTATTACGGTTTCCGAGAAAAAAAATCTGTTATTAGACACTATAGGTATACAGCGCGGCGCGGACTTTGGGGGTGAATTTGACCCCGTTGGGCACCTCCAAAATTGACGAAATTTTAGGATGATTTAGAGGATGCCTTTAGCGATTTAAATCGACCATCCAAACACCGTAAGGTATAACGGTTTCCGAGAAAAAAAATTTGTTATTAGACTATAGGTATACAGCGCGGCGTCGACTTTGGGGGTGAATTTGACCCCGTTGGGCACCTCCAAAATTGATGAAATTTTAGGATGATTTAGAGGATGCCTTTAGCGATTTAAAACGACCATCCAAACACCGTAAGGTATAACGGTTTCCGAGAAAAAAAATTTGTTATTAGACACTATCGGTATACAGCGCGGCGCGGACTTTGGGGGTGAATTTGACCCCGTTGGGCACCTCCAAAATTGATGAAATTTTAGGATGATTTAGAGGATGCCTTTAGCGATTGAAATCAACCATCCAAACACCGTAATGTATTACGGTTTCCGAGAAAAAAAATCTGTTATTAGACACTATAGGTATACAGCGCGGCGCGGACTTTGGGGGTGAATTTGACCCCGTTGGGCACCTCCAAAATTGACGAAATTTTAGGATGATTTAGAGGATGCCTTTAGCGATTTAAATCGACCATCCAAACACCGTAAGGTATAACGGTTTCCGAGAAAAAAAATTTGTTATTAGACTATAGGTATACAGCGCGGCGTCGACTTTGGGGGTGAATTTGACCCCGTTGGGCACCTCCAAAATTGATGAAATTTTAGGATGATTTAGAGGATGCCTTTAGCGATTTAAAACGACCATCCAAACACCGTAAGGTATAACGGTTTCCGAGAAAAAAAATTTGTTATTAGACACTATCGGTATACAGCGCGGCGCGGACTTTGGGGGTGAATTTGACCCCGTTGGGCACCTCCAAAATTGATGAAATTTTAGGATGATTTAGAGGATGCCTTTAGCGATTGAAATCAACCATCCAAACACCGTAATGTATTACGGTTTCCGAGAAAAAAAATCTGTTATTAGACACTATAGGTATACAGCGCGGCGCGGACTTTGGGGGTGAATTTGACCCCGTTGGGCACCTCCAAAATTGACGAAATTTTAGGATGATTTAGAGGATGCCTTTAACGATTTAAATCGACCATCCAAACACCGTAAGGTATAACGGTTTCCGAGAAAAAAAATTTGTTATTAGACTATAGGTATACAGCGCGGCGTCGACTTTGGGGGTGAATTTGACCCCGTTGGGCACCTCCAAAATTGATGAAATTTTAGGATGATTTAGAGGATGCCTTTAGCGATTTAAAACGACCATCCAAACACCGTAAGGTATAACGGTTTCCGAGAAAAAAAATTTGTTATTAGACACTATCGGTATACAGCGCGGCGCGGACTTTGGGGGTGAATTTGACCCCGTTGGGCACCTCCAAAATTGATGAAATTTTAGGATGATTTAGAGGATGCCTTTAGCGATTTAAATCGACCGTCAAGACACCGTAACCCTTAACGGCTTCAGAGAAAAAAATTTGTTATTAAATTGTACACGTATGTAGACCAGATAGCAGGTGCCTTTAGCGATTTTAATAGATTATGAAAACTGCGAAACTCTTAATATTTCATGGAAAAAATAAATTTTGTTAAGAAAGGCATTTTGTAGTTTTATGAGCTTTTAGTCGTTACTGACAAAGGGTAAGAACTCCGCCACGTGCAGTTACAAAAGGCGCAGGTATTAAGGAAAAAATATGTCCATATTTTTTGCATTATAAGTGCATTCCGGGAAAATAGTTGCCGACTTATTCGGCGTTGTTTTAGAGCGCCTTTGTTTTTTTTTAGATTTTGCCAGAAGGGTGAGGAGTAAACTTATAAATGTGCTTAAACTATTCTATTGGGGACGGAGATCACTAGTTGATATATTTTGCTGTAGTTCGCGCTTTATGGATATTTTATCGGTTCTTTTTAGAATCAATCTGCTTCGATATTTTCGTTAATATTTTTGTGTATATAATATATTATGTATAAATAAGTTATTATATTTATATATAATATAAATTATAAATTACAAATATAGTTATATTTAATTAAATATATAATATATATATATTAATATTTGGCGAGGTAACGACGTCTTCATTTAGAAGCGCGAAGTTAATAAAGAAATAGGGATATTCAGAAACTTATTTTTGATGTTAATAAATGTACAGGGAATTCCTTTTTAACTTCTTTTCAGTAAAAAGGTCACTTAAGCAGGTACGTGGCTTACGAGTTAGTGCATTGTAAGTACACTTACACCGGCTTTGACCAATCATAGCCATCGATATTACTGTAACACAGGTAAGAACTTAATAATATATAAAGGTTCCTCAGCTATTGCAGAGATCAGTTGTTCTGCTTATCTCTTGTTAAAACCAGTGACCAGCGAAGATGCCGACGAAATTACTGTTTTTGGGCGATAGTAATTTTTGCCGAATGCTACGTACTATACAAAGTAAGTATTTGTTTTAACAGATATGAAGTTAATTCCTACTAATGGTATATATTTTTAGGACGACAATCAAAACGGACAAGCAACGAAATATTTCCTCGACTTAGCAGTAGGCGGTCAAACAATACTAAAACTTTTGCGGCGCGCAAAGTGTATTCCAAAAACATGTTCCCCTTGGTTTTGTGGAGATATTGTTGAACGACATATCGTTATAATGATAGGAACTAACGATATACTCCACAAAACATCACCATCCCAACTAAAGTCCCAATATTCTCACCTCTTCCGCTTCCTTCTTTCCTTAAATCCTAAAGGAATACAAATTTGCACAATTCCTCTCTGCAAAAACTTCGAGTCTGTGAACGTAAGATATTATAATTTCTATGTCATGCTATAAATAAATACTCTCTATGCCTTTATAGGAAATCAATCATTACATTCGACGGTTTTGTGCTGAAAAGCAAATCAATTGTACCGACATTGAAGCAATTGTTAACAGAAACATGATGGAAGGGTAACACAACGTGAAAATTTTTCTTTTCTTATGTGTTTAATACAAATTTCTACACAGGGATGGCATTCACTTAAATGAACAAGGATTGGAAGCGGTTTGGAACGCGGTAGCAACTAATTATAATAATATTCTCAATCCATTACACAATTTAATTATAAGTAAAACAGACCATTAATATAATAAATTTCATTCTTTATCAAAAGTTTTTTTTTTCTATCAAAAATCCACTCTCCAAATCATCCTAAAATTTCATCAATTTTGGAGGTGCCCAACGGGGTCAAATTCACCCCCAAAGTCGACGCCGCGCTGTATACCGATAGTGTCTAATAACAATTTTTTTTTCTTGGAAACCGTTATACCTTACGGTGTTTGGATAGTTGATTTCAATCGCTAAAGGCATCCTCTAAATCATCCTAAAATTTCGTCAATTTTGGAGGTGCCCAACGGGGTCAAATTCACCCCCAAAGTCCGCGCCCCGCTGTATACCTATAGTGTCTAATAACACATTTTTTTTCTCGGAAACCGTAATACATTACGGTGTTTGGATGGTTGATTTCAATCGCTAAAGGCATCCTCTAAATCATCCTAAAATTTCGTCAATTTTGGAGGTGCCCAACGGGGTCAAATTCACCCCCAAAGTCCGCGCCCCGCTGTATACCTATAGTGTCTAATAACACATTTTTTTTCTCGGAAACCGTAATACATTACGGTGTTTGGATGGTTGATTTCAATCGCTAAAGGCATCCTCTAAATCATCCTAAAATTTCGTCAATTTTGGAGGTGCCCAACGGGGTCAAATTCACCCCCAAAGTTCGCGCCGCGCTGTGTACCTATAGTGTCTAATAACAGATTTTTTTTCTCGGAAACCGTAATACATTACGGTGTTTGGATGGTTGATTTCAATCGCTAAAGACATCCTCTAAATCATCCTAAAATTTCGTCAATTTTGGAGGTGCCCAACGGGGTCAAATTCACCCCCAAAGTTCGCGCCGCGCTGTGTACCTATAGTGTCTAATAACAGATTTTTTTTCTCGGAAACCGTAATACATTACGGTGTTTGGATGGTTGATTTCAATCGCTAAAGACATCCTCTAAATCATCCTAAAATTTCGTCAATTTTGGAGGTGCCCAACGGGGTCAAATTCACCCCCAAAGTCCGCGCCCCGCTGTATACCTATAGTGTCTAATAACACATTTTTTTTCTCGGAAACCGTAATACATTACGGTGTTTGGATGGTTGATTTCAATCGCTAAAGGCATCCTCTAAATCATCCTAAAATTTCGTCAATTTTGGAGGTGCCCAACGGGGTCAAATTCACCCCCAAAGTCCGCGCCCCGCTGTATACCTATAGTGTCTAATAACACATTTTTTTTCTCGGAAACCGTAATACATTACGGTGTTTGGATGGTTGATTTCAATCGCTAAAGGCATCCTCTAAATCATCCTAAAATTTCGTCAATTTTGGAGGTGCCCAACGGGGTCAAATTCACCCCCAAAGTTCGCGCCGCGCTGTGTACCTATAGTGTCTAATAACAGATTTTTTTTCTCGGAAACCGTAATACATTACGGTGTTTGGATGGTTGATTTCAATCGCTAAAGACATCCTCTAAATCATCCTAAAATTTCGTCAATTTTGGAGGTGCCCAACGGGGTCAAATTCACCCCCAAAGTCCGCGCCCCGCTGTATACCTATAGTGTCTAATAACACATTTTTTTTCTCGGAAACCGTAATACATTACGGTGTTTGGATGGTTGATTTCAATCGCTAAAGGCATCCTCTAAATCATCCTAAAATTTCGTCAATTTTGGAGGTGCCCAACGGGGTCAAATTCACCCCCAAAGTCCGCGCCGCGCTGTATACCTATAGTGTCTAATAACACATTTTTTTTCTCGGAAACCGTAATACATTACGGTGTTTGGATGGTTGATTTCAATCGCTAAAGGCATCCTCTAAATCATCCTAAAATTTCGTCAATTTTGGAGGTGCCCAACGGGGTCAAATTCACCCCCAAAGTCCGCGCCCCGCTGTATACCTATAGTGTCTAATAACACATTTTTTTTCTCGGAAACCGTAATACATTACGGTGTTTGGATGGTTGATTTCAATCGCTAAAGGCATCCTCTAAATCATCCTAAAATTTCGTCAATTTTGGAGGTGCCCAACGGGGTCAAATTCACCCCCAAAGTCCGCGCCCCGCTGTATACCTATAGTGTCTAATAACACATTTTTTTTCTCGGAAACCGTAATACATTACGGTGTTTGGATGGTTGATTTCAATCGCTAAAGGCATCCTCTAAATCATCCTAAAATTTCGTCAATTTTGGAGGTGCCCAACGGGGTCAAATTCACCCCCAAAGTCCGCGCCCCGCTGTATACCTATAGTGTCTAATAACACATTTTTTTTCTCGGAAACCGTAATACATTACGGTGTTTGGATGGTTGATTTCAATCGCTAAAGGCATCCTCTAAATCATCCTAAAATTTCGTCAATTTTGGAGGTGCCCAACGGGGTCAAATTCACCCCCAAAGTCCGCGCCGCGCTGTATACCTATAGTGTCTAATAACACATTTTTTTTCTCGGAAACCGTAATACATTACGGTGTTTGGATGGTTGATTTCAATCGCTAAAGGCATCCTCTAAATCATCCTAAAATTTCGTCAATTTTGGAGGTGCCCAACGGGGTCAAATTCACCCCCAAAGTCCGCGCCCCGCTGTATACCTATAGTGTCTAATAACACATTTTTTTTCTCGGAAACCGTAATACATTACGGTGTTTGGATGGTTGATTTCAATCGCTAAAGGCATCCTCTAAATCATCCTAAAATTTCGTCAATTTTGGAGGTGCCCAACGGGGTCAAATTCACCCCCAAAGTCCGCGCCCCGCTGTATACCTATAGTGTCTAATAACACATTTTTTTTCTCGGAAACCGTAATACATTACGGTGTTTGGATGGTTGATTTCAATCGCTAAAGGCATCCTCTAAATCATCCTAAAATTTCGTCAATTTTGGAGGTGCCCAACGGGGTCAAATTCACCCCCAAAATCCGCGCCGCGCTGTATACCTATAGTGTCTAATAACACATTTTTTTTCTCCGAAACCGTAATACATTACGGTGTTTGGATGGTTGATTTCAATCGCTAAAGGCATCCTCTAAATCATCCTAAAATTTCGTCAATTTTGGAGGTGCCCAACGGGGTCAAATTCACCCCCAAAGTCGACGCCGCGCTGTATACCTATAGTCTAATAACAAATTTTTTTCTCGGAAACCGTTATACCTTACGGTGTTTGGATGGTCGATTTAAATCGCTAAAGGCATCCTCTAAATCATCCTAAAATTTCATCAATTTTGGAGGTGCCCAACGGGGTCAAATTTACCCCCAAAGTCCGCGCCGCGCTGTGTACCTATAGTGTCTAATAACACATTTTTTCTCGGAAACCGTTATACCTTACGGTGTTTGGATGGTTGATTTCAATTGCTAAAGGCATCCTCTAAATCATCCTAAAATTTCATCAATTTTGAAGGTGCCCAACGGGGTCAAATTCACCCCTAAAGTCCCATCCGCGGTTTATAATACTGATTTTTTTTCTCGAAAACCGTTAGGGCTTACGGTGTTTTGAAAATTGATAAAAATACTTAGAAGTGTGTTCTATTATGTGGTAGAATTTCGTTTAATTCGAAGGTGCCCATCAGGGCGAAAACATCCCTTTTTCGGGGGTGAGGGTTGAAAAATTTTTTTTTTACCAAATGGGGGTGGTTAGCTGTTCTTGAGGGTAAGAGTGACCTGTGTGTGAAATTTGGTTACCCAAATCGTATTGGTTACGGAATTATTAATGTTTTAAGTTTATTGCTGGGATTTATGGATAACTTCACACCAGTAGTTATGTAATATATAAAACATTAAATTTTACACAAGACGTGTAAACTGTACTTTTCCTTCAGGTACTTCGTAGGCATCGCACTATTTTGCTCGGGATTACTCGTCGGTACCACGTGATTGACATGTGGTGTGATACAGCTAAAATTTAACGGTCATTTACTAAACGAGTCGGAACTCGACAGCGTCTCGAGACCTGATTTACGCGATATAAAAAGAAAGAACGATTATTTTTATTTTAATTATGTTTGCCAAACATTCGTGTTGTGAAATTAGTGGAACTTCCGGAAGATTTTACGTACGAGTTCCTTGCGAAGATTTGTAAGTATGTACAACTATACATACAGAAAACTTATAGAAGACTCATTAGATGCAGTTTTCATGGTGACTCGGTGGAAACATTAAAATGGATTAAGTATGGTTATATAAAAAGAATTTAATTTTTTTTAAATTTAACATATAACAATATATTACAAGTAAAAATAAAAAGAGATATTTTATAATTTTGATTTTTATTACAAACCTAAAGAGTGCGGGAAGTTAGCCCCCCATTTTTTTATTTTTAAATTTTTTATTGTTGTTCTAGAGTTGTTCCACATTGTTCCAAAGCGGCAAATTGAAAAAATAAAAACTCCACGAGAAAACCGAACAAACAGGTTTTTTGACTAGCCCCCCATTTCTGGAAAAGTGAAATTTTCTTTGTTGTTCTGGGTTGTTCTAGTTGTTCTAGTTATTGTTCTAGAAAATCAAAATTGTGGGATACAGCATTACGAAGTTATAACTAAAAATAAGTTTGGCCGCCGAAATGTCTGGTTGATTGCTGTGGCCATAGCTTTTCTATTATCAATTCCATATTACAAATATATACTTATTATAGCTAACGCAATCTGGAACAGCTATTATTTTCACTAGATCAACTCTCTGCAAAATCACATATTTTTTGTTGCTCTAAATTGTTCTTGTTGTTCTAGGTACTTAAAATGTTTATTTAATCACTGCGGTTTTAGTTCTTTTAAAGTTTCATATTAAAAATTACTACTTACAACAATTAAAACAATTCAGAACAGCTGTTATTTTCACTAGAAAAACCTTAAATTTTATTAGTTGTTGTGATATCGGATAGGTTTTGTTGAATCAGTGAACCCAACCTTTAATATAATAATAGTTTTAAAAAATTAAAAAAATATGGAATAATTTGACCATCTAATTTTCTAAAAATCACCTTTCTATTTAAACTTATAATAATAAAACATAAGATGCGATTTAAAGTGTATTTTATTTTGTAAAACTAAGTAATAAATTAATAAATAAACTAAACTAACAAAACAATAACTATTCTTTCACAAAAACTGTACAAAAACTTATTCTAAAGTAAAGTATAACTAAATAAATTAAATCATCTAAATAGACTAATATCACGGAACTCATTTGCACACATATATGCACATTTGTGCATTTATTTCTGTTGCTTCTTCAACTTGTATGGATTTTTTTCTTAAATCATTAAATAATAACCAATTGTTGGGTACAATGCCGTGTAGTATCCTACATCACTCAAAGAGTGAGTACCTTCGTAGCTGATGATACTTGCGAGGATATAGACTTTGTTCTGGAGTTGTAAATTGCGGGGGTTGGGTTGGGTTGGGCTTTTTTATATGTTGCTTTACTAGAACCGGTTTTTAAAAATAATTTTAGGAAACTAAAGCAATCTGTGCAAACATTCTCAACATGATTTCTAAATGAATAGCCCAACCTATTTTTAGTTATAACTTCGTAATGCCGAATCCCACAATTTTGATTTTCTAGAACAACCCAGAACAACAAAGAAAATTTCACTTTTCCAAAAATGGGGGGCTAGTCAAAAAACCTGTTTGTTCGGTTTTCTCGTGGAGTTTTTATTTTTTCAATTTGCCGCTTTGGAACAATGTAGAATTACTCTAGAACAATCTAGAACAACAATAAAAAATTTAAAAATCAATAAATGGGGGGCTAACTTCCCGCACTCAAACCTAAAACCTTCCTAAAAATATTCTATACTTCCTATTAAAAATTAACCCTAATAAGTGAAAGATACACACTATTTAGTGATATTTTGTCACTTAATAGAGTAAAATTAAAACGAATCTTTAATAATTTACACTGATTAGATTAGAAATGTATCTAATTAGAGTCACGACAACATCTAGTTAGATTACATATAATACACTGTTATAGAGTAACGATTTTACACTATTTAATAAACACCATCTTTCACTATTTAGTGTAAAATGTTAATCTATTCACCTACACTATATAGTGCAAAAAAATAACTCTAAATATATTGGACCGATCTGAACCATGTTTTAGAGTTGATTTTTACTCTATATTTTTTCCTGTGTATTAATGCAGTAATCTTGTTAACTCATAAATTATTAACAACAAAAACGTTCGCCAAAATGCAAGTGTATCATAAAACGATCTTAACCAATTATGGCCTCTTTAGCGAACTACAAATAATAGAACAACAACTGACAAACGTAAAATGCCATAACCATTGAAAGAAGAAAATCTATGCGATAGAAAAAGCATTAAAAATAAAAGCGTATAGAAAAGGCACCATCTTTCGATTTCTAATTGATACCTCTATGCGAACCTGATACTTACCAATATTATCGTTTCTACCCATTATCTAGCTGAAAATCAAAATAGGTACATATCCATGGAACATGAATGTTTGGAAATCAAGGAAGAAACATTTTTATGCAACAAATATAGTACCGAGATAACCTCAAGTTCTCCATGTTAATATCAGCTATTGAAGCATCTTTATACAGTGACTGGATGTTCAAGTTCAGCTAAAACAAAGAATCCAGCAGTCATCACGAAAGTAACCGACAATGAATGGTTGTTTTAGGCACAAACGTGTGACTACAAGATGTCATAAGAAGTCGGAAGATAGAATTTTAAATGAAAATTTGTTAATCCAGATAACCGATGGATGTGACCTGAAATGGAAACACGAAGTTATAAAATCGTACATCAGTATGTTGCCCGACCGTAAATTCCAACTTGGAACACTTGCCACCCTTGGACACGAATTTCGATCTTAGCAGGGAGGAGTTACAGCTCGCAGGGGCACCAGAAAACCGATGCACCCGCAATGATAAGAGTTAGAGAAATAACGTTAAAAGAAAAACAATGAGTTCAGTTCGTTGATGAATTTCTCAACGTCCGCAAAGTTACATTAGAATTATTTTATAATCTTACAATTAATTTTTACATTTGTTTTATTTTGTAAATTGTAAAATAAAACTTTTTTAAAAACAAAATACGAGAATGAAAACGTTGTGAAAAATCAACATATTTTTGTGTGTAAAATCAAAACAGGCAATAAAAACTATATTACATATAATTTAAAATAAATGTATACGCAATTAAAACTGAACTATAAATTACCTTGCTATAAAAAAGTTTCTGGAAATAATAGGTATTATTGTTACATAAATTGCAAATTAAACAGTTTTTATTAAATCACCGAGGTCCAATGCACCACGCCAGCGGAAGTGTTAAGTTGCACTGTGGTTACAATAACGCTGAGCTATTGATATAAAATATGGTTGAAATCCCTTATCATCTTCTTGTGGTAGGGGAATGAGAATATATATATATACTACATTAAATCATATTTATTTAGATTTACGATTTAATAAATTGTTAAAAGAATGCTTACGTTAAAAGAAATTGCCGCCGATGTTGTAATTTTACATTTAGAATACAGAGTTGACGTTTTGAAGTTGTATGGAGAAATACCGTGGAAGTTGGTGGTGTATCTGTGGAAGAAGATACATCACCATGCGCATGAAAACCATGATTTAAGCGCATTTCCGAAAGTCGATAACTTTTTAATGAAAGATAGATCATAATTTAATGTGATCTATTCAGGAATTATGAACACTGCTACCGGCAAAAAAAATTTTTAAGCTTGTCTTGAAAAGTTTTTGGCTAAATCTATTTATACTTTTACAGCGATGTTATTTTCTATGGGTGTGATGATCTGTGGGTGTGATCCCTTTATTACAAGACCTTATATGGAGATAATCATTGTGTGGGTATCTTGTCCACACTATAATAAATAAAAATGTATTTTGTTAATAATTATATTTTAATAAATAAACAAACCATAGTTGATTGAATTTCAATGAATGTTATACTCTATTTTTTAATTCGGAGGGGTGTTTTCAAATTGAAACGCCAAAAAGAAAGGTTGCTATTCGTCAGTTTTAAGCAAAAATTACACTAGGAAAATTCGAGATGGTTCCTGCCGCCTAGAAACATTCGGGTTTACATTCGGGCCGCACGTCCCTCAAGACGGCTAAACCCGAATGATTCTAGTTCTTGGTCTTGTGTCTTCTAGTGATAGTGCTAGTGTAAAACTAGAACTAACACTAGACCGTGAACTAGAAACATTCACGTTTAAACCCGATACTTTCTAGTTCTCAGTCTAGTGTTAGTTCAAGTTTTAGTTCAATAAAAATATGCAACATAGTGATATTTTATGCTAACTAGCGCTACCTGCCACCTACCAGCCGTCTTAAGACAGGTACAGCTAAACGGAATGTGTTAGTAGTTACTAGTGTTAGTTCTTGTTGTAATGTCATCCGTTGTGGAAAGGTCGTCTTATCAATACGCCTGCTAGATGTTAACTGCTTTTATTCAAATCGTCGTGCGCACAGCGCCTACATACAATACAAGTAAGAATGGTAACCTATACTACATCTCCCTTCCTAAAATTAAGAATTTATTTACAATGTTAAGTACATACTAATAAAGTACATAGTCTTTTAATTTATTTGGTTTTACTACTCTACGTTTTGTTTCAACGCCACTATCATCTATAACAGCCGATTTTCCCCTCTCTGCCATAATCTGTGCATCCACATCGTTTCCAACAGGTTCCATCTCTAAATCATCATTTACATCAACCTGGCTATCATCCACAATAGCTCCGCTCACACTACAATTCTCCAAAATACCAGCTGCTACAAAATTTGAATTAGGACTCAAAGGTGTTTGACAGACAGCACGTTCGTTATTGTCATATCTAGTCTTTAAATATAACTGATTTCTTATCAAACTACCTCCATCCTCTTTTTCAATAAGAAAGGTTCTGTTTCTAATTTGTTTTACAATTCTGCCCTTCTTCCATATACTGCCTGGTCTATCCTGATACCACACTGTTTCATTTTTATATAAATTCCTTCTAAATCTAACCACCTTTTTGTTATAGTATTCTTTTCCTATTTTCTGATTCACCTTAATTTTCTCATTAAATTTTTTTTTGTTTATTACACGAGGTTGCAACAAATTCTCTTTATACACTAAATTGTCTCTTAGGTACCTGGACATTAATATTTGAGACGGTGAATAAGTTCCATAGACTGGAGTGTTTCTCAAACTCAGTAATGCTAAATGAATATCTTCGTTATTTTCAATACATTTTTTCAGAATTCTTTTTATTGTTTGTATATGTCGTTCCACCAAGCCGTTAGATTGTTGATGATGAGGTGACGATGTTATACCAATAAAATTCCAATCTTTTGCAAACTTTTGAAATTCGGCGCTAATAAATTGTCTGCCACTATCTGATATCACCAATTTTGGTATACCGTGTCTTGCAAATACGGACTTTAATTTTTCAATTACATTTACACTTGTTAGATTTTTATTTAAATTACATATCTCTGGGAATTTTGAGTAGTAGTCAACGACAATTAAATACGTTTGACTTTGAATTTCAAAAAGATCTATACCAACCTTCTGCCAAGGTTGCTTTATTATTTGATGGGGTATCATTTCATCTTTAGCGTTTGAGTTTGCGAATTTATTACACATCTCGCACTTTTTAATTAATGTTTCAACATCGTTGTAAATATTTGGCCAATAAACCGTATTTTTTGCTTTTTGTATACATTTATTTATTCCTAAATGACCAACATGTATATCGTTTAATACTTTATTTCTCCATGATTTAGGTATTATGGCTCTTTGATTGAAATAGAGTAAACCATTTTTGGATTCAGTAATTTCACTTTTAATTTTATAGAAAGCTTTTAATTCGTGAGATTTATTATTTAATTTTGAAATCTTCGGCCAACCATTTTTTATATATTCTTTTACCAATTTTAATTCGCCGTCACTTTCTGTTGCATCTTTTAAATCATTTACCCTTTCATTTGAAATTTTTATATTTTTTTCAACAATGCATACATGTGCTTCTATATTCATATCATCAATCAATGGTTCTTCCACCTTGCACCTTGATAGTGCATCAGCAATAATTAATTCTTTTCCTGGTTTAAAGTATATATTGATATTAAATTTTTGTAATGACAATAACATTCGTTGAAGCCTCATGGGGCAATTATTTAACGGTTTTTTGAAAATTGAAATTAATGGTTTGTGGTCTGTTTCCACATCAAATTCAGTTCCATAAACATATTGGTAAAATTTATTTACTCCAAAACAAATAGCTAATAGCTCTTTTTCTATCTGAGCATATCTCATTTGAGTGTCTGTTAAAGATCTGGAAGCAAATGCACATGGACAACCATTTTGCATGAGTACAGCTCCAACACCACTTTTTGATGCGTCTACAGATATTGTAGTTTTTAGTTTTGGATTGAAGTATTTTAATGAAATTTCCGTTGAGATCTGATTTTTTAATTCTTCAAAGGCATTATTTTGGCTTGCACCCCAATGAAAAATAGTTTTCTTTCTAAGTAATTGCCTTAACGGTTCAGTTAGGTCAGATAAATTATTTATAAATCTACCCACTTGATTAATAAAACCCAGGAAAATTTGAATATCTTTAACATTTTTTGGAGTTGGCATATTTTTGATTGCATATATTTTTTCTTCATCGATTGACATACCCTTCTTAGAAAATTTATGTCCTAAATATTTGACCTCATTTATGCCAAATTGGCATTTTTGTAAATTAAATTTAACATTGTTTTGCTTCGCAATTTCAAATACCTGTTTTAACCTAGCATCATGTTCGTCTTTGTCTTTTCCATGAATCAAAATGTCGTCGATATAAATTTGTACACCGGGAATGGCGAAAATTTGATTATAGTATTCTTGAAAAACTTGACTAGCAATACTTATACCGAACGGCATACGTAAAAATCTGTATCGTCCATAAGGTGTTCCAAATGAACAAAGTTTGCTTGACTCCTCATCTAATTCTACATTCCAAAAACTGCTGGTGGCATCTAACTTAGAAAACATTGTAGACCCATTTAATTTTGATGCAATTTCATCTATTGTGGGAGTTTTTACTTTAATTGGTTTTATTGATTCATTCAGGTTTTTTGGATCAAGACATATTCGTAAAGATCCGTCATCTTTTCTAACTAAGACGTAAGAGTTCAACCATTCTGTACTACCTTTGATTTTTTTAATTATTTTTAAATTTATTAAATTGTCCAAACATTCTTTAAATTTATTTTCTAAAGCAAAAGGTACACCTCTAATGGCTTGTGAAATTGGTTTACAATTATTTTTCAACTCTATGTGGTAAGGTTTACCTACCTTTCCAATACCTTCAAATATTTGTTTATATCTTATAATTAAATCTTTGTAACTAATGTTTTTTGATTTATCGACCATTCCTATCTCAACTTTTTCGTTAATTTTAAGAATATCCAAGCCTAGACACGCATTTAGTCCCAATAATGATTGTTGTTTATCAACTACGTAAAATTCAACATTTTGTAATGTTTTATTAAAGAATCTTAAGTTTATAAAACATTTTCCTATTATAGGAATTTTATCTCCGGTATATGCAACCAAATAATCATTTGCTTCATAAACCTTATTTAAATTAAATTTAGATTTCTTTAAATGTTGTATTGAAATTATATTTGCGGAAGCACCAGTGTCTACCTTAAATGCGACTTTATAATTTGATTGTTTGTTGATATTAATTTGTACTTTACAATAATTATATTGTTTATTTTTATTACTTATATAATCGATGTTTAAATTTTTAGAACCTACTATGTTAATTGATTTATTTCGATAATAACAGACATTTGCAAAGTGATTATTTTTTTTACAAACATCACAAGGTTTACCAAATGCAGGGCATTGGTTTGTTCGGTGCGATTTTCCGCATTTTTTACAATTTATTATCGATACTTTACTTGACGATCCAGTACTTCTTTCTCTGGCACTACTTCGTGGCCTGTAATAACCATGAACTGATGCTTGACGAGGGACTGATGGGTGTCCTCTTCGGAACGGATTATTTCTTACTATATCAATATTTTCTTTCCGGTCTTGTACTTCTTCTCTCGCTTTCATATGCTGTAACTTTGATCGGGAACTTTCTGTTAAGATGCAGCACTCTACCACTCTGTTTAGCGGCGTTTCCTCTTTTTCCAGCAACTTTTCTCTCAGTGATTCATCTTTTATTCCAATGATTAACATTGATTTAATTAAATCTTCACGCAAGTGACTCAATTCGCATTCATTACTTTGATTTTTTAATTCAGTTATAAATTGTTCGACATTGGTTTGACCTTGGCGCATGGTAAAAAATTTATATCTTTCATAAGTAAGATTCTTTTTTGGAGTGAAATGATTTTTAAATTTTTCTTTCAAAATCTTAATTTTATTTTTTTCCTCTTCTTCAAATTTAAAAGTATTATAAATTTGTATTGCCTCCTCAGCGATTAGATGTAAAAGTTGGGCACATTGCGTTCTTTCTTCTTTCTTGTCGAGCTCAATGGCCGACGCGTATATTTCAAACCTCTGGATAAAACGTTTCCAATTTTCTGATGTATTTCCAGCCATTTGTAGGCACGGAATAGCGTTTTTCGATTCCATACCTCACTAACAAATCCCTTGCCATGTTGTAATGTCATCCGTTGTGGAAAGGTCGTCTTATCAATACGCCTGCTAGATGTTAACTGCTTTTATTCAAATCGTCGTGCGCACAGCGCCTACATACAATACAAGTAAGAATGGTAACCTATACTACAGTTCTAGTGCTAGTATTAGTCTAGTTTGTCGTCGCAATCGCAAAATTGTGGCAATGGTGACAGACAATGCAGTTAACATTACAGCTGTAGTGCGATTATTGCAATATCAACACATTTCATGTGTCGCACACACCCTTAACCCTTGAATAGACGCGTATGGGACTGGCAGTCTCATGCCTTATCATTTCTGTAATTACGTAAAAACTATTACAGCTACGACACTGTGGATTTTTGAGATCTCAAAATGATGTTTTAGGAACCCTTTACATGAGTTTCAAACGAAGGATCAGTTTTATTACTTTGTAAACACTCAAACAATGCCGCGCGTACATGATTAGGGACTGAAAATCCCAGCGCGTGTATTTACGTTTCCTTTTTTCGGCGAACGTTGATCCGGTAGTTCACGCACATATTCGGTAGTTTTATTGTTTAGATATCCTTTTGATTTACGTGTTAGTAAATTGTTTAGTTGTGTATTTCTAATAAGTATCAATTTTATATACATAATAATAAGAATAAAAATATATTGATCCGTTTTTGTGTTGCATTCATGCACGTATCCCATCGAGGGATTTACTTCTCACTTATTCGACGGATGTTTGTTGAGCAATTCACGCACATATTCAATAGTTTCCTTATAGAATAGACAACTTTTTTGGTTTATTGTTAGTAAGTGTATAAGAATGGACAAAAAGCGTTGTTATGACTTTGGTAATGCCGCTGATGTAGATCAGCTAAATCGCATAGTTTTTGAAGAAATTGATGAAAATGTGACTTTACCGGATGACGTTTCAAAGAATCAGATGATTCAGAAACTAAAGACAACATTGAATAAAGACCTGTTGACTCTGATACGGATCATGACATGGACGATGACGATGAAAATGAGGATGATGAATATCAAGAAATTGGTTATTATATCGGTAAGTAAACGTAGTTTCTTTGGATAAATGGTTCGTTGCAAAGATAAACTTTTGGTAAGTAAAGATGGAACGCAATGGAAAACGACACCATGGAAACGAACTCAGGCATGCCCATATAATGTTTTAGTAAAATTACTCGGCGTAGTAGGTAGATTTGCAATAGACGCTAAAAGCGAACAGGATTGTTCGCTTTTAGCGAACAGTAGCGATAGTTGACAGTACAAATAAGTACATATAGAATATAAAAGAAAAATTTGTCCGCGATCGAGATTGCAACCCCACTGACATTATTGAAATTAAAGCTTTACTGGAGTTGTTATACTTGGCAGGAGTTTTTCGAGGCGGTCACCAAAATATTTGTGATTTTTGGGCAACTGATGGCTTAGGACTCGACATCTTTAGAATGGTTATGTCAATTTCATGATTTCGTTTCCTTATGCGATGCCTCCGATTTGATGACCGATCTACACGACAAAGAAGGTGTGAAACTGACAAGTTAGCGGCAATTCGTGAAATATTTGTTTTATTTATTGAGAATTGCAAATTACATTACAATTTAGGCGAAAACGTCACTATTGATGAGATGCTTCCAGCATTTCGTGGTCGTTGTGGTTTTCGGCAATATATACTGTCAAAGCCAACAAAATATGATATAAAAATCTTTTGTCTTGCTGACGCAAAGCTTTTTTATACTGCCAACATGGAGATCTATTGCGGCCAACAACCTGACGGACCTTACAAAAAAAGTAATTCTGCAGAAGATATTGTCATGCGAATTTCAGAGCCAATTTATGGAAGCGAAAGAAACATTACCGCAGAAGCTTTGGAAAAGAAGAAAATATCATACGTTGGAACTGTCCGAAAAAACAAGAGAGAATTACCACCAAGTTTTGCTTTGCCAAAACGTAGAGCACAGTGTAATAGCATTTTCGGTTATACAAGAAACGAAACCCTTGTCCCCTACGTGCTAAAAAAGGGTAAGACTGTTGTATTGCTATCCAGCTTGCATACTATCTATTGTATGTTTCAAAAACGTGCGAGGTGTACGGTCGCATAATCGCGTCTCTTGAGTTTCTAAGTAGTGTTGTGCGATTGTTATATTTGAGGCTTCTTTTTTGTTTTTTACATTCACCCGCGGGAGCTGGTCAGCGTGGTGTTTGATTTTGTTCGGTTTTGAGTTCAACATTTTTCGAAGGATTAATATATCTATTTTTACATATTCTTTCTTCCGCCGCGTTGTCGTATTCGCTCGTGTTGACCTTTGTCCTGTCGTTGGAACCGGAATCCCCGTATCGATGTCGGGGTGCAAGATCTGCTCGTCTCGCCTGTCATCCAAGAGTCCTGGCCTTCAGTGCGGCGGCTGCCACGGGAACTTCCACGCCAAATGCATAAAAATTTCGTCCGATGCGCTTGAACAAATTAAGGCGGAGGGTGTCTTTTGGAAATGTTCCAAATGTCGAGGAAATTTGGATAAATCCGTCATAATTGACGATGAAATCTCTGATTCCCAGTCATCTAGTGGCCCTAGCAATGCTCAACTGTACCGTCTCTTATCATCTATTCAGAATGATGTAAAGAATTTATCAAACAAATACGACGAGATTGTTAAGTCAATTTCCTTCTACGGCGACAAAATCACTGATTTCGAGCGAGCCCTTAACAATTTCGGTGATAAGATTAAGCAAGTCGATGCGCTGGTCGCTGTAAATTCTAAACTTAAGGCTGATCTAGCTGCTGCGGAGTGTCCTTGATCACCTCGAGCAGTAGTCGCGGCTCAATAATCTGATCATCGCGGGAGTTCCCGAACATGTAGGAGAAAATCTTCCCGAAATTGTGTCCAACATTGCGGAAGCTATCAAATCTCCTATTGTGGCTTCCGATATAGATGCAGTTCATCGCTTGCCTCAAAGACCATCTCCAGGAAAAGACAAGTCGCGCGCTAAGGCCATTATAGTAAAGTTCACCTCCAGAATAACACGTGACCGTATTTTTAGCTCGGCCAAATTATATCGTCGCAGTGCCAATGGCCGCTGTCTGTTGATTCCCGACGTTGCGGATAATCTTTACATTAATGAACATCTTACAGCTCGTAACATGGACCTCTGTAGTAAGGTGCGAGAAATCGCGAAAAATAAAAACTACAAGTATATCTGGACGAAGAGCTGCGTGATCCATGTGCGGAAAGATGATAGAGCGAAGATTTTGGTGATCAAAACGTCGTCTGACTTGAATAAATTGTAAGATGGCCCTCGTCGTTTTTATTGTTGATCCTATCACTTTTTAACGGTTTATGGGTATCAGCTTCTATTATCAGAACGTCCGTGGTTTACGATCCAAGACTAATACTTGTTCAATCAATGCCTTATTGGCGGATTTTATCTGCCTTACTGAAACATTTCTTAATGATAGCATATCCGACAAGGAGCTACTCAACTCATCTTATACCGTATATCGTCGCGATAGAAATTCAACGGCTTCCACCAAGCGCGATGATGGCGGAGTCCTTATAGCTGCGAAGCATGGCTTTCATACCGTTCCCATGCCGAGTCTGCAAAGTGGTGCGGAGGACTTGTGGTTGAAAGTTCAGTGCGGTCAACTAATTTTTCTCTTGTGCTGTGTTTATCTTCCTCCTTCTGCTGATGAAGCGCTGAATCTGTTTTTGTCCAGTGTGTCTGCTGTGCGCGATGCCTACCCGGAAATTATGATTGTTATTATAGGTGATTTCAACATGCCAACTATCTCTTGGTCTATGTCTGAAGATGATGTATTAATTCCCACAGGGAATTTCGACCGTCGCGCAATTGATTTTCTTAACATTTATTCATATTGTAATTTTAGTCAATTTAATAATGTATCGAATATTAATAATAGAATTCTTGATCTTGTTCTATGCGCTAACGGTCGAGTCGAAAGCATACACCTCTGCAACGATCCACTTGTGGATCCTGACTGCCACCATCCACCGTTTGAATTCTTATTATCAGGCATGTTCACTTGTCTGAGTGATGGTCCGAATGTTCGCTTTCTTTTTAAGAACGCGAATTCCGGAGCTATCAAGTGTTTCTTAAATAGTATCGATTGGCAGACTGTTTTTGCTGGGATGGGCGTGGAGAGCATGGTTGAAGTTTTCTATGACCGCGTTAATTATGTAATTAACAGATACGTTCCTAAGCGCTTTCTGCCTAAGCAACGTTTTCCTTACTGGTACAAACGTTCAACTATTCGTGTCATTAAAGAAAAGCTACTTTACCATAAAAAATGGAAATCTACTCGCCATAATAGTGATTACTTGGCTTTCTCTATCTTGCGCTCCAGGTCTAAGAGGCTTATTGCGGCTGATTATAGAGATTACTTAAACTCGATTCAGGCGGGGGTTATGGAAAATCCCAAAGGAATCTGGTCCTTTGTTAAGTCCAGGAAAGGGGATGTGTCTGGCTTGCCAGCCGCTATGTTTTCTGTTGATGGGTCAATGGTTACCTCAGGTCCTGATATCTCTTGTGCATTTGCAGAGTATTTCGCCTCGGTTTTCGTAGATGGTAGTATTGACCGCTCAATGGTCTTCGGTGGCCAGGGTGTTTCACCTTGGTTCTCTGCTGACGCAGTCCTCAATGTTTTGACCCATCTCGACAAATCCTCTGGCTCTGGTCCGGATGGTATTCCATCTTCCTTTTTGAGGGAGTTTGCTGCCGAACTGTCGACCCCACTTTTTCTTATTTTTTCAAAATCCTTACTCGAAGGTACTTTTCCGCGCGCGTGGAAGACAGCTTTTGTCGTTCCAATATTTAAATCAGGGAATAGACAGTTGGTATCTAATTACCGTCCAATTTCTATTATCTCGTCTATTCCCAAGGTTTTTGAAAAAATTGTTTGCGATTACTTTAACCACTCTATTGCTCACTCTCTCATTACTGAACAACATGGATTCTTGTCTGGCCGATCGGTTGAGTCTAACTTAGTGTCTTATGTTAATTTTATTCATTCTACCTTAAATGAGGACTCACAGGTTGACGCAATTTATACCGATTTCTCTAAAGCCTTCGACAAGATTGACCATGGAATTCTTATACAAAAGCTGTCCTCCTTTAACATTCCTGCCGGCATTGTGCGCTGGATAATGTCATATCTTTCTGACAGAAGTCAGGCAGTTAGGATGGGTAGCTTTTTGTCGGACTACAAACCCATCTCATCTGGTGTGCCTCAGGGAAGTCACATTGGGCCCACATTATTTCTAATTTACATAAACGACATTTCTTCTTGCTTTAAATTTTCCAAATTCCTGCTCTATGCGGATGATAATAAAATATTTACTAGAGTCAGCTCTAGTCATGACTGCCTGAGGCTCCAGGAGGACCTGAATCGTCTACATGATTACTGTCGCGTTAACAAACTTTATTTGAACTATGACAAATGCCAAAAAATAACGTTTACATGGAAACGCTATCCTATTAATTTTAATTACAACTTTAATGGTAGACCTATTATCTCTACTGACAGAGTGAAGGATCTTGGCATTATACTTGATGCCAAATTGAGATATCACCTTCACATCGAAGTCATGGTTGCGAAAGCCCTGCGTAACCTAGGGTTTGTTATTAGAATAAGTAAACAGTTTACCAATTTTACAAGCATTAAATCTCTTTATATGGCATTTCTTAATAGCGTATTATCCTATGGTTCCATAGTGTGGAATCCTATGTACGCGGTCTATCGTGATCGCATCGAAGCGGTTCAACGACGCTTTGTACGCTATCTGGCTTACAAATATCATCTTCCCTATTGCGATTACGATAGACGCTGTGTGGTTTTTAACTTATTATCCCTGCGGCAGCGTCGGCTAGTCTCAGACTTAATTTTTCTTTTCAAACTGGTCAATGGCTTGCTGGACGCACCTGATCTTCTGTCTGTGTTGAACTTTAATGTACCACAGCGTTTCACGCGGCGGAATACTACATTCCTTTTAGGCATATCGAACACGAACGCTCATCTAAACTCGCCTATCGTTCGGCTTTTCAATACTTACAATCAGGACTTCAACCATGTTACTCTATTTGGACTCTCGTTGCGCTCATTTAGAGAATTACTATTACGTAACGTTTAGTTCTTAACTTCTGTATTGTAGTACAATTATATAATATTTTTCGCTTTTTTTTTGTAATTTTTTTTTTTTTTTTAATTAGCAACTATCAATGCTGTTATTATTATTTTCATAGTTAATGTTATAATTATTGTTATTTTTTTTCTCGTTTTTTTTGCTTAGTATGTAGTTAAGTGCTTTGTTTTTATGAGGATGCTTCACTGGGGATATTCTCCCTGTTTGTGTCCCAATAATAAATAAATACGTCAAGCAATGAAGTAGCAACTAATAGACAACGGAAACCAGAAATTATCGAATACTATAATAGTATAAAATCTGGAGTGGATGTAGTGGACAAATTGTGCGCTACGTACAACGTTGCTAGAGCAACAAGGCGATGGCCTTGCAATGGCGTTGCTATGGTATTGCAAGATATTTCTACAGTTGGGTGTTTTTAGTTAATTTTGGGTTGCTGATTTCAAATATGCCTTCCATTTTTCTGTAACACGTCACGTTTCTTTTATTTAGGTGTTTCACTGCTGCTGGACATATAATTTTATAGGGCAATTGTAGATGCAATGAATTTGATATTTAGCACCGTGATATAAGGTGAAGAGATCTACCTTTTAATGGTAGCGTCATCTTTATACCATTTCCGGCTACGCCGGAAATTGTTACTGACATCAGTATTTTTATGAATATTTTAAAATTTTATTTAGCAGTTGGTTATATTTATAATGTAATTCTAAACAACTTTTATTTGAACAATTTTTTTACTTCATTTATAATTTCCCAGAAAACAAATAAACAAATTAAAAAACACTTTGGAATTACATACTTCTAAAACAGATTTTTTTGTTAAGGTCAATTGGGGTAAAACGGGCATAATACAGTAAAACAACATTAATAATATTGACATAAAAAATATTAAAATATATATAATTGCAATAACCGACCGCGTTGGTTTGTTTTTAAAAAGAGTTTTATTTTCAAAAAACAATTTCACAGAAAATTAAAGTAACTATGAATTACAATTTTAACGAATTAAGGGGTTGATTAATAACTGAATAAACAAGAGATTTGTACGTGCTTTTATACTTTTTGCTGTTTATGTCTTCTTGTGGTTTCGGATTACAGCCACTTGTTGGTGTCATCCTCTCTACGCGTCTGGTAACAATATATAAATATAATTAACATATTAATATTATTATACAGAGTAGTCGCTTTCAGAGACTTAATTGGTTTAATTGTTTTCAAATGTAAGAGGTAAAACTAAATTTGAATAAAAACTGCTTGGCAACAAATTCTGAATTGATTCCATCGTTTTACATTAAGGCAAAGTGTTTAAACTAAGTCATTAAATCATGGATACTCTAAGTGTGGCAGAAAAAGTCGAAATGATTTTTATTTATGAAGAAACTGGCAGAAAAGTTGCTGGTACGTTTTCCTTATTGAAATACGCTTTCAAGAAGTACCTTTTACAGAGTTATGAATGATTTCACTAACACTGGAAATGTGGAATCAAGAAAAAGAACTCGGCGAGCAACTGTAACTACGGAAGAAAAGGAAATTGCGGTATTAGCTAGCGTTGAGGTAAATCCTCAAGTTAGCACTCGACGACTTGCAATTGACGCCGGAATATCGAAGACTGGCATTTTAAGAATATTAAAGCGCCACAAGTATTACCCATACCACATTTCAATGCAACAACAACTTTATGGAGGTGATTTTGAAAATCGATTAATATTTTGTCACAAGAACGAATGCTGTTGGACGTCAATTTGTTTGGTAATGTGCTATTCTCGGATGAGTCTATTTTTACAAGCAAAGGACAAGTCAATAGACATAACATGCACTATTGAGCGTTGAAAATCCGAGATGGTTGCGTGAAGTAGAACATCAATGACCTTGGTCGGTTAATGTTTGGTGTGGCATAATTGGTGACAAATTGATCGGTGCATACTTTATTGATGGTATGCTAAATGGGAAGAAGTACCGAAATTTTTTAAATGACGGCTTACCAACGTTACTTGTAGATTTGAGCAGGGAAAAAAGACAAAATATGTGACTGCAAATGATGGGTGCCCAGCACGTTTTCCACATATTGCACGTGAAGCTTTAGATCGGAATTATGCTGGGCGATGGATTGGAAGGGGTCCAATTTCCTGGCCTGCCAGATTACCTGCTTTAACACCACTTGATTTTTTTTGTGGAACATCCTTAAGGATAATGTTTATCGCGAAGTACCTACTACGCCAGAAAACATGAAAGAGTGGATAAGAAATGCATGCAGAAATAGTAGCCAAGAAAACCTGTTAAGATGTAAAGAAAGTTTTAGTAGAAGAGTTAATAAATGTATTGAAGTGGGTGGGGAAATATTTAAATTTTATACGTATTGTTGATTAATAGTAAAGTTTAATCATTTTTTTTATAAATAAACAATATTAAAAACTATTTGAATAAAAAAATTATTTAGATTTTGTCTACAAAAGATGTTTCGCCGTCGTACTGGCAAAACCACACGGTAATTTTTTTTTATCCACAGATTTAGATTTAAAATAAAATATATAGGGTGCCATTTAAAAAAAAGGGTGCCAGTCTCACGTTAAATGGACCATTCTGTAAAAACGCACTAGTATGAGCTGGAGCTCCGCCGTGTTGGTACCACAGCTAATTCCAGTTTAGATTTAGTGGCTGTAGATAATTCTGTAAAATTTCCAGGTATGTTTCGCCCGAAATAATAAATAAGAATTAGAAACAAAATTTGCCCTACAATTTCCAATGAGCTTACCACTCAAATTTGCGTTATAAAACTGCAACACTAGCACACCATCACTTTTTATGGCAGCTAAAACGTTAAAACTCCAGTATCCTTGTTTTTCACGAAATATGTATGTATTAGCATATAGGTTAGTATCACTCCAATAAGAAGAGATATGCCGGTTAAACACATCATTCTTGTGAAATTTTGCCTCATCTGTTCAAACTATTTTTTCCAAAAAATCTTCATCTTTTTGAGTTTTAATCAGCATAAATTCATAAAAATTAATTCTCCTTTGATCGTCACCTGGCCTTAAGCTTTGTGCCAATGAGTAAGAATAAGGATGAAAGTTATGTTTTTTTTTAATTCTGTGATTGCTTTTCTTTTGTGCTTTCCAACAATCTGGCCATAGGTTCTACAATTACTAAATCTTAAACGGAATGATTACCACGTTGCTACGTTACTACGTAAACATCAAATTATTTGTTTTAATACGATAGTTTTTGTTTCTTCGGTTCGGTTGCTTCAAACCAAAGCCAACTGATAATTTGAAATTTACTAATAACGAGAAAATTTCATTTTTTTCAAATTTCTTCGAAAACCGTACATTTTAGATATAGGGATGATAAAGTTCCCTTATTTTCCAGCGTACAATATGCTGGTGAAGAAAAAAATTGGGGTTGCCGTTTAAAAAAATGAAGTTTTCGACTTTTCGAAATAGGGAAATTTGACACGAATTTCTGACCAGCCAGTATAATTTTTTAAAAAACTTTTCAAGGGTTATGTAAGCTATGGGTCCTCTCTGTGCAAACCTTGAGAATATTTGGCCGGACTCGAGTGTAATTTCGAAAAATTATTTTTATTGTGAAAGGTTGCATCTGCCAAAATTTTCGAAAAAACTGAAATAATTTAAAAATGGTGCACTCTAGCAGAGTTGGGTAGTATCCCGATAGCCCTTTTCCTCACCTTATATATGTTTGAGTTCCCGTTTAGTTTACTGTCTAGTATTACCCTAGGTATTTAACTTCTGTTTTGAGGTTAATAGTTCTGCTTTCAATGGAGGGTGCTTTTATTTATAGCTTCCTTTTCCGAGAGGATTGATGCTGAGCCCATTGCTTCTACAGCAAGTACTAGTGAGTAGTAGGGCTTTCTGCATTAGTTGAGTTATGATTGCATCATATTTACCTCGGATTGTGATTACCAGGTCATCAGCATACCCCTGAATCTTGAATCCGTTTTTTGTTAGGGTGTTTATCAAGTCATCAACTACCAGGCACCATAATAGAGGTGATAGCACTGCCTCTTGGGGAAATCTTTTTAGCACCTTTATAGTCAGCGACTCGCTTCCCAGACTGGTTGTGATCTGCCGACCTTTCAACATGGCTATTCACCATTTGATTGTGGACGGATGTATATGTTTTACGTTTAGAGCCTTCTCTATGAATTTATAGGAGGTGTTATCAAACGCACCCTCTATGTCTATGAAAGCACATAGAGCTATCTCTTTGGTTGCAATTGCCTCCTCTAAAGTGCTAGTCAAAGCATTTAGAGCAGTAATTGTTGATTTTGCTTTCTGGTAAGCATGTTGGCTAGGGTGGAGCGGATTAGTGACAAGCAGTCCATTCCTGCTAATAGGTCTGTATGCCTTGGGGTCGGCATTTGAACGCCTACCACCTTTAGGTATGAAGACTACTTTTACTCTCCTCCATAGTGTGGGTATATAGCTAAGGCTGTAGCTAGCTACATATAGGGATATTATTACTGGGAGCAGGTCTTCTAAGCCTTTTTGCAGAAAAATAGGCTGAATTTCATTTCCTCCAGGCGATTTTATGGACTTGAAATTAGAAATAGCCCACCTTACTCTGTTGGGTGTAAAAATGTTCCCAGCTATGCTGTGAAGCCTACCTTATGGACGGCTTATGTCCATTACTTTTGGGTCGGAATTTGCCTGTGGGCAGATTTTTGAGAAAGGGAAGTGTGTACTCAGTAACTCAGGAGCTCCAACGATTCCTTAGCATCCTCAGTGTATTTACCGTCTTGTTTGCATAGGTGGCCTAGATCAGTGTTGTGATCTTTTCTCACGATCTTATGCAGACGAGCAACTGTAGGCGTATTGTCTATGCCTACACAGAAGCTGCGCCAGGTATTTCTTTTGGATTTGCGGATAGCCAAGTTATATTCTGTTAGGGCTTTCCTATAGAGATCCCATGTTTGCTCGAGTTTGAAATGCCTGACTTTATTATATAATCTACTAACCATGACTCGCTGTTTTTCAATGTCCTTATTCCACCAAGTCACATTGAATTGTGCTTTTTTGTGTTTTATTGAACAGGTTGATTGATATGCACTATGTATGAGATTATTTAGTTGAAAAGAGGCTATTTCAAGATCAATATTTGTTTTGATTTCGTTGACCTCTTCGCTGATGTGTCTACAAAAACGGCACCAATTAGGGTGTCCAACTCCCGGGACCAAAAATGTTTTCGGGATTCGGGACTAAATTCTAATTCCCGGTACTTGGACCAAAGGTCCCGAATTCCCGAAAATAGTCCCGAAATCAAAATACGTTTGCAAAAAAATATTTAAAAAACATTTCAAAACGTACTTTGAGTTTTTTACTTAAAAAATCACAAAACAGGAAATTAAAAAAAAAAATATTTTTTAAAATATGCTTTAAGTGCTACAAGTGCGTTTAAAGATTTATCTCCTAATACCGAGCGTATTTTCGTTGCAAAACAACCGGCAATAGAAAACGCCCTTTCCTATTGTACACTTGTGGGCGGTATGGTTAGCAAATACTCGTAGCATAGTTGAAGATTCTTGCCTCTACAACCGCCTTTCTCGAAAAGGGCCATTTCGTCTTTGATTATTGTAATTAATAAATTTTTTGTTGATGTTCCAATTTGAGGTGGTGACATTGCTCTCGTGCTGGTGGACGTAGACATTGCATTTTCAAATATCCTATTTAATTTTTCTGCTAATGACAGTTCATTACCTTGTTGATTGTTTTTAAGACAAGATAGCGGAATATCGTCTTCCTCTTGCATTGTTGGCGACGACGACGATGTGGGTGATAATCTTTGTATCAAGTAAAAAAAAAGGGATATTTCCATAGTATCTAGATGATCAAAAAATAAATCATCCGATTTTTCTATATATTTAAGCGGATTACAGAGATAGCTCAGTGCACTTGATGTTACTGTTCTTCGTTCATTTATTCGCTGCTTTAATTAATTAATTTTTGAAAGTTCTTGAAACGGTAAGTTAAACGCAGTAAGTTTAATAGTTTCAAGACACTTTACAACTCCCTGTAAAACTTCAAAGTCGTGGTCAGCCTTCTGAATACAGTCCTTTAGAAAAACAAACCGTTCTAACATTTGAGCTAAGCTGTTCCATCGTATTTTGCAATCTAAAATAAGTTTTAACTCCTTGCAATGTTTCCCTTTTACATAGTTCTGCAGAACACTGTTATTTAAAGGAGAGCGACGAAATAATTTGACAATCTTCCGTACTTCAGTTACCAGTTTGTGAATGTTCCCGTAATTATTTAAATGAAAGCATATTTGGTCATCGTCTTCAATTAACTCAAAACCACCGTCTTCATTATTGTCACTATTATAGTCGTCCTCGCTACTACTCGTGCTACCATCAGTTTCCGTGTTTCGGTTTGATAATTTTTGTTCATTTTTAGAATAAATGACGGCAATCACTGCAAGTTGAATGCCATGAGCAAAGCATAATTGCTGCATTGGTTGTATTAATTGTCCTACTTTCACCATTACACTGGCTCCATCTATTGTGATCGAAACAATGTCATTTTTAAGCTTAACTTAAATCGCTCGAGTTTCTTTCAACAAGATCAATACATTTTTCTGCAGGCAAAGATCCTTTGATAGGTAGTAATCCGATATTCCATATTTTACGATTTTGTCTTAATTGTCCATCCAAGTATCCGTGAATATTTATATTTATGTATAGTTTGTTGGCTATGGACGTCCATTCATCGAATGTTAAGCTGAAACGACGACCTTTTTCTCGTAGACATTGTACTTCATCGGTGAAATTGTCAAATACCTTTTCGCAAACATTAAAATTCTATTTTGAATTGTTGATGTAGAAGTTGGTAAATTTTGAAATCCCCTTGCCTCTAAACCTTTTCTTAAATCTTTAGATGTAATAATAACTCTAAATGGAAGTCCATCTAATGCTGCCATTCGAGCGATAACTGCATCTAAAGAATTATCTTCTTCATTGGAATTAATAAGGAAATAATCAGTCAGTTTTCTCTTTTTTTGCAACATTTGAGAAAATTGGGAAGACGAAGTAGAAGATGAGCTAGACTGTAGTTCGGTTTCCTCTTTGTTGTTATCAACAATTGCGACTTCAACAGCAAAATTTTTTTCTAGTGCTGCCGATAACGGACGAGTTGATTGTGGAACCACCCCTTTCTTTTTATGCACTCCAGCGAAATACTTGTGTAATCCTTTTGTTGAGCCGCCTTTACACATAATAATTTTGTTAGGACAAATCTTACATTTCGCCGTTTGTTTATCTGTTGATATATAAAAATGTCGCCATATTGACATTGGATCAGCGTTTTTTTGTGGGTGTACCGTATAAATTACAGACTCAGAACTCATTTTTTAAATTAAAACAGTAACAAAAATTTCATCACAGTGAATGAATAGCTTTTATTTATAATACTTTCAAATTACCTGTATTTTTGTTTAATTTTGCTTTGTTAATTTACCTCAAATTATTTGACGCACACACAAAAACCTCCAGAGCACAGGCTAGCCACAACTCACAGTGTCACACGACTATACCTATTAATTGAAGCACCGCCGGTATATAACACCGATTCTACAAATATTGCAAGTCGTAACTCGTTCTAGCCGGTGATTCCCCTATCAATTTAGGTTTTTTACGAACTCGGAGAACCGTTTCGTTAGATCACCCGGTAGCTAGTCGGAGTCTCGAAGTCGATATTTTTAACAGGTTGTAACCTGTTAGTTGTAGTTAGAGCTTGCAATACCGGGTATTACCGGATATTAAAAACCGTTATTGATGGTAAAATACCGGTATTTCGGTATTATTTTTATTTAGCGCCCTCGATGGCCGGGGGCGGCCGATGTCTTCGAAAACGGCTGTGCTAGTTTGAAGTTGTGCAGGAAAATGACATAGAGGATTCTTGTTTGTTATCTATCTTCTGTCCGTTGTAAATTTACATTTTCAAGTCACATTTTTTGACGTTTCATTAAAAAAAATGCTAGCCGGAGGCGACCTATTGAAAACGGCCGTGTTTAAAGCTGTGCTGGAAAATGATGTTGACCAAACAGAAATTTGTTATCTATCTTATGTCCGTACTAACCTCATTTTTTCAAGTGACATTTTTTGATCAATGTGAATACCATCTACAAGAAATATCATGTTGCACTCTGACAGAATGTTGAATATAACGAAGACTCAACCTTTGATGACGACAACTTAATGTTCGTGTTCAATAAATTTGTCATACCTAGCCAACAATAAAATACTTTCTGCATACAACTATTTTTAGTTTTTACTCCATAATGGTGTTTCAGGTCAGTTTGATTCGTATAGTGTTCCATCAAGTATAACAGTAGTATGATAAGTCTGACAAACTACCAAGAGCCATTATCTTAAAGTTTCTTTCTTGAATCTGCACCTTTCCAGAAAATTCCAAAGCAGGAATTCGAAAGAATTCCACAGAGCTTCAGATGATGAAGTGTAATTTCATTTTTTGACGCGGTAGTGAAGTTGAAACTTTGGACCAAGTGAAAGACAAGAAAACAATAATGGTATTACCAGATCTTTAAGTTTATTGGTACTTTGTACAAATTCCTAATATCTTTCCATTTTTTGATTATCTTCTCAGATTCTGTATTTTATGCTCTGTTGCCAATCTAAAAATATAATAGGAATTAACCTGTTGTAAGTAGAGGTGAAGCCGCAGAGGGGAAAAAATCTTGCAATTAGATATATCTAGGGATTGTAATTTAGTGAGTAAACTTTTTTATAGTAATACCGGTATTAATACCGGTATCCCGGTTTAAAAAATTTTGAATACCGAACACCGGTATTGAGATTTTGGTCCGGTATTGCAAGCCCTAGTTGTAATCGTTCCGATATTTTAATTTTTTTCTTGATTTCGGGACTTTTAAAATCCCGGGACTTCTTAGTGGTCCCGGACCCTAGCACTAATCAGTGATTGAGGGGATTCTGAATTCTGTTTGTTTTGTCATGTCTGCTACAATGACAAAGCAAATATGCTTGTGATCTGCTAAAATGATTTCACGTGAAACATGCCAGTTTGCGATTTGCGAACTGAGACGAGACGTGGCTAGGCTTGTGTCGAGCACCTCTTGTCGACTCTTGGTAACAAAAGTCGGTTCGTTACCTATGTTGAGGATATCTAAATTTGTAAGTATTGGTAAAGGTACTCACCCCTTTTGTTTGTATTTGAGCTGGTCCATGCAAGATGGTGTGCGTTCGCATCGCAGTCCAGGAGGAGTTGTTTCCCCCTCTTATTGCAGTAGTCTATGAGGTTTTTCGCCTCCTTTGGCGGTGGATCATCCTATTCACCGAGGAAGTATGCCGAGGCTATCTTCTTCTTCTTCTTAAAACCAGGGGTATCCACTTGGTGTCTGGGCTTATATAGCCCTTTTACCACCAGTCACAATTTTTTTTTGTATCAGTTTATCCTCACATTAGGTAGCATTAGGCGACAGATGTACATCCCCGGGTCAACCCCTCGAAAGGATGAACATCTACCGAACAGTGATCCATGCATTAAAATAAAATCAAACAAAAATTCCTATCTTGCACAAAAAATAAAAAAGCATTCTCAAAACTCTAGCGTTATTGGTTGCCAAAAGCATACTAACATTATTTGGCGGAAAAATGCCCTCCCTTCTCAGCTTAACAAACATTCTAATTCTGTCCAACTCATACGTTTCACATGCCAAAATAATGTGGTTGAGATCACAAAATTCACCACAACTGCAGTTTGGAGAATCCGCCATGCCAATCCTGTACAGATGTGCAGGAAACATGCCATGTCCCACTCTCATGCGATTAATTGTAGATATCATGTGTTTAGATTCTGGACGTAATTGCTTATACCATGCCTCTACTCTGACATCCCTCTTAATCAACCACAAGGCTCTGCCCTTGAATCTGCTACTATCATCCCAATTCCGCTGCCATGAATCCAATACATCCCTCTTTAGTTCGTAGACAATGTCACCAACGTCCTTGCGTATCTGATACAATGGACCAGTGTCACCCGCTGCCAGACCATCCGCCCTCTCATTGCCAACAATTCCCACATGGCCAGGAATCCAAGCCAACTCAATCTTCAGTTCTTCCACAGTACACTGCCAGCTAAGTTCTTTAACCTTGTTCACCAGATAATGTACCTTCGTCTTTCTTCCCATGGCCACCTCCAATGCACGGATCACACTCAACGAATCCGTGAATATCACCACTGGTGACACCCTGTTTGTCTTTACATAGTCCATTGCCCACCATACAGCAAACAATTCTGCCACAAATATGTTAGCATGATACGACAGTTTTCCGGAATGGGACAACTCCAAGTCGGGCTCATATACTCCAAAATGGACTCGTTTGGTTGGATCCCCGGTCACCGAAGCATCTGTAAAAATAAACTTTGCACCCGGCCACGACGACTGAACTTCCCGATTAAATACAGCATTATAGTTAAAGCTAACTGCAGGCAATGTTTGTCTAAGTTTAGCACAGACTAAATCGGTTCTCACTTTGGGGGCATACACATACACCTCAAAATCTACTCTGAACATGTCCAACACATTAGTGCGTCGCATATCTACTATTCTTGGTAGCAGGGTTTCGTATCTCTTTATAATCAGTGCTACTCTACTATCAGCCACCCTACCATTTCTATGTAGTTGGCTCAAATTTTCCATTAAACTTCCTACCGAACCAGATCTACGCATAAGGTTTTTCACAACAAATTTATCCATTAACAGGCGCAACTTTAAATCCAATGGCATAATATTCGCTTCCACCAATAGTGCATTAGTTGGTGTAGATCTAATTGCACCAGTAATAGCCCTCGCTGCCTGGAGCTGAATGCCAGCTAACTTCTTAAACACCAGTCAAACTCCAGTCTAGACTGGATAAGTGCCTTATAGAGTAACGCAGAAACCATCGGACCACATCCCCATCTAGTTGATGAAAGAGACCTCAGCAGATTAAGTGCCTTCTGACAGCTATTTACAATATAGTTCACATGCTCCCTCCAAGACAGCCTCACATTCAGATGTACACCCAAGTATACCGTGTTCACCGTCGTTGCGATATTTTCGCCCCTTAGCCTAATTGGAGGGATGAGTTCAGGTCTTCTCCTGCGGCTAAAAAACATTGCCTTCGACTTGCTAGGTGCCAGACTCAAATTACGTTCCTCGAGAAAATTCGCTGTCGCATTCAATGCATCGTTCATGATCTCAACTGCCAATTCAATGGAACCCCCCTCCTTCAACAAAACCACATCGTCCGCGAACACGACAGTTTTTATTTCACGCGCCTCATTTATAATACTAATGCCTCTGATGTAGTAGTTAAATAGTATCGGACTTAGAGAACTTCCCTGGGGCAAACCCCTGTATGAGGTTCTACCTCATATCTTGCTGGGGTCATGTTTGAGCCGATATATATTTCTGGTTAAAACCTGACGTAGAAGAGTAACCAGAAAGAAGGGCATCCATCCCGATTAAGCATTTCCAATAATAAGGTGATATTTACATTATCATAAGCAGACAAAATGTCAATGAATACCCCGACCATAATATTTCCGCCTAATATATCCGCCTAATATATTCCGCCTATAAAACGCCTGCTGGATGGACCCAATCACCGTGAAAAGGCAATGAGCCACTCCCCTACCCTTTCTAAATCCAAACATCGTTTCGTCAAACATCGAACGGGATTCCATCCACCACTCCAGACGCGCCAGAGCCATTCTTTCCAGTAATTTCCTGGAACAATTGATTAGGGAAATAGGTCTATATCCCTCTCTTGAATTAGGGTCTTTACCCCTTTTGGGAATCGGAACTACCTGTATTTCATGCCAAACATCAGGAACATTACCTCCATTCAAGATGTTATTAAAGGTATTCAACAGGATATCTCTGCTACTATCTGAAATGTTGTTTAACATGGCAAAACTGACGTTGTCTGACCCGGGGGATGTTGTCTTTTTAAATTTCAGAGCTAACTCTAATTCCGTTCTGCTGAATGGTTTACCTATATTAATATCCGACTCTTCAATTATACCGGTTTCAACCTCTTCCAAATTAGGTGCATACTCCGGACAAAGGTGAGACATAAAATCCCGGGTCCATGCAAAGTCTGTAGATGATTGTGATTCAGTGCCATTAATGGCTCTGTCGTAATGCCTAATGGTTCCCCATATCATTCCTAATGATGACTCCCTGGATAGTGATTCGCAGAACCGTTTGAAAGATTCTCGTTTCTTTTTTAGTAGAAGTCTTTTACTCAAAGCTATATACCTCTTGACTATGATAAAATTAATCTCGCTAGGACACGTCATAAACTGCCTGGTTACCATCTTTCTGAGTCCCACGATTCTCGCGCAATCGCCATCCCACCATCTACAACGGTAATTCGTTTTGACATTCAATTTAATCTTCGGAATGAAATAATCCGCCGCCTCCCTTATTGCCATTATCAATGCCTCGTAAGAAGGTGATGTTTCCAGCTTTAAACAGTTGTCAATGTGTTCTGAAAAACTAGTCCAGTTTGCCTTCTTGTAGTTAAACCTATCAGTTTTCTGGGTTTTGAATTTGCTAGGGAATGGAGTCCTGCTAGTAAGTATCCTAGCTAAGACGGGAAAATGATCACTTCCCAAAGTGTATGCCGAGGCTATAATCGCTTCTTGCTTTCCATCCGGCGCACAGTGGTCACTTTTGTCGATCTAAGCGAACGAAATTATTTTGTCTGATAAAACATATAATTAACTCTTGAAAAAGTTAACGAAAAGATAGAACACTAATACAGGTGAATAGTTTGTAAATATTGAAGGATGTATGTATTACTGAAAAAGTACTAAAATAAAAGAAACTTAACGTACAAAGTATAAATAAACGAAGAAACGCTTTAAGACAATGGTTTTTGATATAATTACACTTAATCAAACAATACCATTTTTAAAGTGTAACATGTAACTGAAAATAGAAAAAAAAACGCTTTTTATTTGTTAGTTATTGTCTATGTCACTATTGTAAGATTCACTTTCACTACTATCATTTATACTACATTTAATCATTTTTTTAACTTCTGATGGCAAAATGCTACTTTTCTTAGGTTGTGATGGTCGCAAACTACTAATTAGTGGATCGGATGATACGAGTAGCAAGTGCATCATATCCTCGAGTGTTTGCTGCCGAGTGAATTTACGCGAAAAGAAGTGTCTATATTGGTTTGAATCCTTATTTCGTGATTCTTGTACCTCTTCGGACATTTGTCCGATAGGTAAAACCGACTTTTTAATTAGATCAGCCCCATGAAATAATATTTTATGTAAACTTTGTGGCATATAATACCAAGGATATAAATTAACATAGATCCTTGCAGTATCTATACAATAAGTTTTGAATAGTACGCTATTTACTTCGAAACCACAGGAAATGGTAATTAAAATGGTACTTATTTATTTTATAAAATTTTCATTCACTCCTGTGATTTCAGAAGCTAATTCAGGACTTCTGAAAAAACGTCTGGCTGTATTGCCGTCATTGGTTGCCCCCAAAACCTGGCTTAGGCATATCAACCAGAAGACCTATGTTACGACGAATTTTTTTTTTGTATTTCTTCCTTGTTTCTACTTTTTCCTTATCTTCTTTCCTGACTTGCCATTTACATATCTCTAATCTGTATGCAATATGCAAAATGCACTCAAACGCTTTTATCGACGCATGGAGGCTTGAAATTCCATATTCCAACTTATCTTCTTTTATCACTCGTTTTAATACGACATCTATGTCATTCATTTTCTTCGGAGAAGCTCCACAAAGGTGACAGTTTTGACCAGGCGTATCAGATAACCAGCTGCAAATTTTACCATCAATCATGGTTAAAGAAAATAAGGAATAACACGGTATCAGGTTTGTTTGAAATTCAGTAGTCATTGGAGGCAGTTCATCTATTTGTTTTTTAATATTTTCAATTTCATTTTTGACAAATTCTTTTGTTTCTTTATGAAAAATTATTTGTACTGGTCGACAGTATTTTGTTGACGATGTTATTTTGCCATATAACAAATTCCTGTTTATCTTCAAATACACCTATGATTCGTAATGGCACTATATAAATTGAAAACAAAAATGAGTCATCATATCCTTCGCGTTCAAAAGGCTGTTTATAACAACTTTGTCCCGCTGCATCATCACAACCCTACTTGAAATATATACAGGGTGTATCTGAATGACATGCCCAAACTTCAGGGGGTGATTCTTTAGGCAATTTTAAGGGTACTTTGATATATAAACCATGGGCGACTTGGGCTCCCCTAAGGAGCTACACCCCTCCAAAAATGGCGGAAAATTTTGGTTTAATTTTTTTTTCTCAAAAACCATAAACGCTAGGACAACGAAATTTGGGGAATATGTTTAACTGGTAGTAGGGCACGTTTTCGCCCTATTTGTACTTTCAACCTATCCTTCTAAACTACTAAACGTAACCACCCCCTTTACATTTTTGCTAAAATTTTTTTATGCAGAGGGTAAATACATTAAAAAAAAAATTACATAGGTAGATGAAAGTATCCTAAAACTTTTTTGTCTCTCTAAAATTTTTCCAAAAACGACTAATTTTTGAGAAAAAAAATAAAGCAAACACTGCCCGTTCAACAACGGGATTGTCGATCAAAAGTTGGAATGAATATTTAATGAAAAAATCTTAGTAGGCTTTGCAATCTTTGTCAGAAATATTTTTGACGTTTAAATGTCAGTGGTTTTCTTACTATTATTATTGTTTTTCAAATTAATTTATGAATAAAGTTCTACCGCATTTACGCTCGTTCACTCGACGTTTTAAAATTTGAAATAAAACAATAATAATAGTAAGAAAACCACTGACATTTAAACGTCAAAAATATTTCTGACAAAGATTGCTAAGCCTGTTAAGATTTTTTCTTTAAAAATTTATTCCAACTTTCGATTAACAACGCTACAGCTTAACAGTTAGTATTTGCTTAATTAATTTTTTTCTCAGAAACTATTAACTTTTCGAAGAACATCAGAGAGGCAAAAAAGTTTTAGAATATTTTCGTCTATCCAAATAAAATATTTCCAATGTATTTATCATCGTCATAAAAAAGATCTAGACAAAAATTGAACGGGGGTGGTTATGTTTAGTAACTTAGAAGGGAAGATTGAAAGTACAAATAGGCTCGAAACATGCCCTATTATAAACTAAACATATTTCCCAAATTTCATTTTCTTGGTGGTAATGGTTTTCGGGAAAAATAAAATAAACCAAAATTTTTCGCAATTTTTGAAGGGGCGTAGCTCCGCAGGGAAGTCGAAATCGCTGATAGTTTATATGAGAAAGTACCCTTAAAATTGCCTAAAGAATCACCCCCTGAAGTTTGGGCACGTCATTCAAATACACCTGTATATGTTCATTTTTTTAATAATACTACTACTACTATTGGTGATATGTTCAAGCACTTCATTTTGAACGGAAAGTAATCTTTGAATTGTATGTTCAACTAACGATTCGAGCTTGACTTCGGCTGAAATTTCACTAATTGTTATATCATTTGGATAACAATGTTTTTTTTGCAAACAGCAATGCATTATAATTTGGGTAAATGTTTGCATTATGAGATTTGCTCATTTGTTGTACACCAATGTATTGTTTTTCATATGGTTGTGAAAACCATCTTGTCTGCCAATTCATCGATCATCACATCCACCCATAACTACGTAATTATTAAGTTCTTGATATCCTTACTGCTTTTTAATCACGAACAAATGTTCAATAATAGTACCATGGTTTTAGTTCAAACTATGACGTGTTCCTGAAGATGACTCTAAGTTGAGTCGAAACCGGTAGAACGAAAATATAATAAACTATCCATTACAAAAATTGCAATTCTTTATTTTAATTATTAATAAGTTATTTGATAACATTATATAAATAATTCAATCAAAAAACTAAATATGACAGACAACGCGTAAGTGCGAGTGCGCCAAGCCTTGTACGATCATTTTTATTGCAGCGTTTCCTTATTCCACGTTCGATCTTGAAATGTTTTAATTGTTAGCTTTAATACTTTGAAGGATTCAGGATTATTTTTATGTAATAAAAAGTTTTAAAGTGTCCAATCGGATATTTGACTTTCGCTCATTCAAATTGACAAAAGTGACTGTGCAGCGTCGGCAGTACCGCTGACGTTGCAACCAGGTCCCTAGGTTTAAACTGAGTTAAAGGTAGGTAAGTTTACGGAGGATATAGCGAGTATCGCTGCTCTCGCAGTGCACTCTTCTCTGTGATAGATTAAAGCCGGATTTATATTTGTCTGACGTGTTATGTCGTGATGCGCTCTGACGTAATGGTTAGTGTTCACATTTATATGTTGTGTTCTGACGCACTCTGGCGATATTTTGAATCAATACAATCGTAGCACTCAGAGAGTTCATACGTGGGTCTATAATGTTTTCCCATGAATCTTCTGATTCAAATTATGAAGATATTGGGTTCATCTAGTGAACAGAAAGAAAGAGGCTAAAGACGAATTTCACATCCTGGCTAAAGAGCTTGAGAGCGATGCTGATAATGTTAAATATAATTAAATTTAATATCGAAAGAAAGAAGAAACGCAAATCTGACGAGTCATAAGACAGGTGTACACTTGTCTGATCTGTCGTTATGCGTCACTTCCCACTCTACTGCTCTGACGGACATCGGGATCGCTGCTGATGCGACACAACACAAAGCATCACAACACATTGCGACACACAAATATAAATCTCACCATAGTAAATGTATTCAACCGATGCCGTTCTGACGCGTCACAACACGACACGTCAGACAAATATAAATCCGGCTTTACTTACCTACTTTTGTTGTTAGTCTTCCGACTATTCCTTCATATACATATGGCTCTTGGATCAGCGCAACATGTATACTGTCAGTGTAAATTGTAAAAGTCTTACCTTCCTAACTGGATCTAACAAATCGACCATTTCTTTTATTAATTTTAATTAGAATTCTAATAATTAAATTAGACAAATATTAAAAATAAATAAAAACACAAATTACAGAAATATTAATATAGATTTATTTGAAATATAATAATCTTTTTTTTAAAGTACATTACACTACTCAATAAATTCATTGCTTGGCGAAAACAAATAATGATAAAAACACTAAAAATGAAAACGAGAAGAATAAAAGAGAATGAAACGTTTAAATAACAAACAAACCAAACAACATTGAACGTGTAGTATGTGTAATTTTTTTTGTGATGAGTCCGCGCAATCGTTGGCTCTCAGCTATTTAGTTTCTTTTTAAATGCAACGAGATAAACATCAGCGACAAAAACTATTAACAAACATTACATAGGTTTCACGGCAATATACAAGGGGATAATTTTTTATTTTGCGAGACGCGGGAGAGACAGTTTTTTAGTGCCCTATTTAGAAAATTTTTCTGGGTTTCTTTTTTATCCTTTCTTTGGTAAATACCACGTCAAATAAATAACAAATTTAGTCGATTAATATACACAATTATTATTATTTTCTTTTTTTTTTGTAGTAATGCAACAGACGTCGACAAATACATTGCACTGGGACTTGCCCCCCAAAAATCTACTTTTACAATACTTAAAAATTAAGTAGTACGAGAATTTTTTTAATTGTACTTTGCTAATTGAGAATTATATTAAAATAATGAGTGATAAACTTGAGTTTATTAAAAAAAATTCATTAAGTGAAAAAACAAAAAAAAATAGTAATAATAATTAATTAATACGTCAAAAAGTATATAACTCTGTTTTTGAATAAGTTAAAGAGACCAATTATTTTCAAAAAATTAAAATAAAATGCAAAATATATTGTATGACAAATTGTTTTATATACCAATACAATTATTTTTTCTTTGTGGTCGGTTGTGCTGCAGCACGTTGCGGTGTCGCCGGGCGACCCGAATTTGAGCCTTGGTACTGGTACTTTGCCTTCTTTTCAGATGGTTTCAATATCTAAACAACCAAACAAAGAAAAAACAAACATCAGATAAACCTAAAAACAAAATAAAACTTTCCCCATTTCTTTCTCATTTAATCGATAAAAATTTATTTGTATTTTTAATTTTTTATTTAAATTTCTTTTCTTTCATTCTTAATAACGGAACAGACTCTTTATTATTTTTTTTTTAGTAAGTTATAAGCAAATTCGCGTTATTGTTCAAATAGGCTTCCCGTGGATCTGGTGCTTTCCTTTCTTTTCAGACGGTTTCAAAATCTAAACAAAATTCAAAAACAAATATTAACCCACATTTTTTTTCTATCACCATCCTTTTTTCCCATACGAAAACTTCCCTTATCGATTTTCTTTAAAAAACACCTAAACATTTTTTTTTTCTTTCAACCTCATTTATTTTACTTATTTATTTCTTTATTTTACTATTATCTTACCTGAAAAGAACACATAAGTGTTTCATCAACGCTCATCATTCCTCCCGCATTATCAAATTCCCCGCAATAATTTGGTGCGGAAAATAATGTAACCAGTTGCCTTTTTGCGAAGAATTCGTAACCATCTTCTACAACTTGATGCGCGCGGCATATCAGATCCAAGTCGTGCCGATTTAGGAACTTGCTCACGACGTCCGCACCAAACGTAAAGGATACGCCACGGTCATTTTCTCCCCAGCCCTGTATATCTTTATCCGGATCCGACCATAAAAGATCACACAATAAACCTGAAAATAATTATTAATAAATAACTTGATGGAATAGCACAATTCCAAAATTCTTAATTTATATCAACATAACTCAAACGCTTTAAACCTCAAAAATTAAATTATTCAGATGTTGCGACTTTTAACGGAGAAAATGTGGATAAATTCATCATCAATAACTAATATTATAATAAAAGAGTAACCTAGATATATGTAGCATATGAATTAACTAACAATGAATATAACTGTCTCAATGTTCATTATTCGATTAAAGATTCTAAATAAATTGTATATATTGTGTCTTTTAACACAGTACAAATAATAACTTGCACTTTCAAGGTAAGTGTCACAACTCCCTCAAAGATTTCGATGAAATTTGTTAGTGACAAAATGGACCAAAATAATCTTTAGAAAGTCAGGATCTAATAATCTTCAGGATCAAAAAGAGCGTACGTTATAAAGATTATATACAGGGTGAGTCAATAGTGCGGGGACGGAAGATAGTGGCTATACTATTGAAAATAAAAGAAATGTTTTTATGCCATCATATATTACCATCAAAGCTGTATCGATTAAAATTATTTTCAGCTATACAGGGTGTTTCACTATTCCAGGACCATACTCAACTTCATTTTTTTAAATGGAACGCTATGTATTTTTTTACATATTCTGATTTGCTGTCTTAAATGCTACGACTGCATATCTTGTTTTTAAATTTTGAATGCAAGGTTGCCAAGTTATTATTTTTTTTGTGAAAAAGTTTGAAAATTCAGGTGGTCACTTAAAATTCGTTATCTGCATTAATATTGAATATTGAAGATTGCAATTTGGGGTGTCGATAAACAAAGCTTGGGTCTTTCGAACACTGTTCATACTATTGGATATCATTGTACAGGGTGTTTAGCAAAAGCGATTAATTTATGCAATGTTTGGAGAACCATAACTTTGTTATTTTAAATGGAACACCCCGTATTTTTCTAAGGTTTCGGATAGCCTTATTAATTATCTTTCATTTTTGTTAAGCATATGGTATCTCTAATACGTGTACTTTTTGAGAAAATTAGACTGCTTTAAAAATGTCGGCATAAACGTGATTTATTAAAAAAAAGTAGGCTTTGAAAAGATTTTTATAGCAATACGAAGTGTCAAACAATTAAGTTTTGATTTCTCTTTGTTTGTTCATAACGTGTTTCCAAAATCTGTTGTTTGATTAAAATGAATTTTAGTCAAGAAGAACTTATTGATATGGTATATTTCTTGGGTGCGGGAGAGCGAAATCCATTTCTTGCCTCTAGACTTTACGCTCAACAATTTCCAGAGCGTAGGCATCCTAGGGTTGAAGCATTTGAAAACCTTCAAGAAAGGTTTGAAAGAACAGGACACGTCAAATACGAAAAAAAAGATCGCGAGAAACGAACCACTCGGGAAGAGAACGAACTTTCTGTATTATTAAAGGTAGTTGAAAACCCGCACACTAGTACACGCAAAATAAGCAATGAGCTTAACGTCAGCCAAACGTCTGTTTCAAGAATCTTACGAAAATATAAATTTCATCCATACCATATTCAATTAGTACAAGAACTTGATGCAACTGATTTCCAGAAAAGGCTAGAATTTTCGGAATGGGCATTAGAAAAAGTTCAACAAGAGTATAATTTTTTTGATTATCTATTATTCAGCGATGAGGCAACGTTTCACAAAAATGGCTACGTTAACCGCCATAACTTTCATTATTATGATACTATCAATCCTCATTTTATACGACCAGTAGACCACCAACATCGATGGTCTGTAAATGTCTGGGCAGGGATAGTAGGATCTTGTTTGATCGGGCCGTATTTTTTCGAGGGAAACGTTAACGGAGAATCTTATTGGAATTTTTTGGAAAATCACCTGCCAGCACTTTTAGGAGATGTTCCACTAAACGTTCGGCAAAGAATGTGGTTTCAGCACGACGGTGCGCCACCTCACTATAGTAGGATAGTTAGAAGACATTTAGACAGAATTTTTGTTGATCGGTGGGTAGGCAGAGGAGGTCCTGTTAGATGGCCACCACGTTCTCCGGATTTGACAAAATTAGATTTTTTTTTGTGGGGATATGTAAAAAGCTTGGTATATGAAGAACCACCAACGACGAAAGCAAATATGATGAATCGTATTCGCGATGCGTTTGAAACAATAAACGTAAACATGTTGCAGAACGTTAATGTTTCATTTCTTAGACGAATTGAAACTTGTGTTCAACAACAAGGAGGCTATATTGAACATTTACTTTAATTTTGTTTTGTTAATGGTTGTTGCTTAATTCTTCATTGTATTTTTTTTAATATTGTGTATTGCACCTATATCTTTTTCGACATAAACTTACTTATATGTTCAAAAATGTTGTTCCATAGCCTACATTTTGTAAATAAATCACGTTTATACTGACATTTTTAAAACAGTCTAATTTTCTCAAAAAGTACACGTATTAGATATATCATATGCTTAACAAAAATAAAAGAGAATTAATAAGGCTATCCGAAACCTTAGAAAAATACGGGGTGTTCCATTTAAAATAACAAAGTTATGGTTCTCCAAACATTGCATAAATTAATCGCTTTTGCTAAACACCCTGTACAATGATATCCAATAGTATGAACAGTGTTCGAAAGACCCAAGCTTTGTTTATCGACACCCCAAATTGCAATCTTCAATATTCAATATTAATGCAGATAACGAATTTTAAGTGACCACCTGAATTTTCAAACTTTTTCACAAAAAAAATAATAACTTGGCAACCTTGCATTCAAAATTTAAAAACAAGATATGCAGTCGTAGCATTTAAGACAGCAAATCAGAATATGTAAAAAAATACATAGCGTTCCATTTAAAAAAATGAAGTTGAGTATGGTCCTGGAATAGTGAAACACCCTGTATAGCTGAAAATAATTTTAATCGATACAGCTTTGATGGTAATATATGATGGCATAAAAACATTTCTTTTATTTTCAATAGTATAGCCACTATCTTCCGTCCCCGCACTATTGACTCACCCTGTATATACAAAGAAATTGTATATATAGAAGCCGCATCGCCTATGTTCGCCTGTATACCGGTTTGAAGCCAACGCAAGAGCATTTGTTTGGAAACAAAATTGACCTTGGTCCTAGCGACAGTGGCGTGTACGATTTAGATGAAATTGGTCAGACTTTATCCAGTGGCGTATCGAAAGAGCATCCTAATTTCTTATATAAAATTACAATTAAAAATTAATTGTTAAAGCGAAACATGTCAAATTAGAACTTAATATTCAAATCAATATATTTAATTAACCAGTTAAAGTGCAAAATAATTATTTATAATACTTTAAGTGACATAAAAATTAATTGTTAAACTAACTACAAATTGAAAAATTATTCTAACAATTTTATAAATTGTAGAATGCATTTTTTTCTATATTTTTGTCAAGTTTTAATAAGACTTGAAAGTATTAAACACAATTAATATAATGTAATCTTTTAAATTAATCAGAGCATGTAGAAACAATATACTGGGTAAATGATACAAGTATGTATATAGTATTTTGATTGCTAAGTTTAATTTCTAACTAAAAGTACTAGTAAATAATTTGTATGTAGAGTATAACATACAAATTATTTACAAAGAAAATATAAATAAATCAAAGTGAAGAAAAACGAATTATTTATTGATTCGCAAATAGGTTTGTTTATTTTAGTGTATGCCTTAATCTAGGGGCAATAATATTCGGGAATGTTCGGCGATAATCGGCCGCTAGTCCGATCTGTGCACGTTCATTGTTTTAACCGGTTTCGACAAAGGTTATTAGTAAACAAACCGCATGTTGCGTTGGCTTCAAGTTTTAGTGTTTACAACTGCTTCTATATATACAATTTCTTTGGTTATAGTAAAATATTATTTTTAAGTAGGTATGGTTAATTAAATGAAACAATTCGTGTTGACAAATTCTTATCTTATCTTCAGCGCAATCGACTTGATCTTTAGTTAATACACTATACTGATTGATGTCCCCAGTAAGTATATCTTAAATCAACTTTTGTTGTATATTGCTCAGAAAGAGTACTTTACCTGCAACGTTGAACAAATTTGTTGCGTTAACTTTAGTGCTTTGAGGACATTTAACGTAAAACTTGGTTAAATTTCGTTTTATGACATCCTGACTTTAATTGCAAAAGATAGAATTTAAATTCAAAAATTTATCGTCAATTGTACCTTACGGGGACACACTGTATATGCGTAAAACGAAAATATATAAGATTCCATAAGATCGAGTGAGAAAACAAAATGATAGGTATTAAGCTCATTAGTTGGTCTTCCATACCCCTATAAAAAACATGACTACTAGATATGACTGGTAAGTATAATAATAATAATAAATCCTTTATTTTCAACCATACAATACATTATTGTTAGACAACCATAATCGCACACATGTACGACGCATGATATTATTGTCTTGTACGCTCGACTCGTTCAGAGTTCGATTTTAATTGTCGTTCGAGACACGTATTTGTAGTTTTGGTTCTTCTCGGTAAATATAATTAAGTTAACATAAACCAGGGTATTATTTCGACTACGAAGCCTAACATTATTATCAAAAAATATATATATACATATTTATATCAATAAAAAGCAGAACTAAAACAAAATAAATGCATGGCAGAAAAAAGGTGCTGAGTTCAAATTGCCACAAAAGTGGTATTTGTTCTACCACCCAGCCCCATTACAAAAAAAAACAAAAACTGGAACAAAAAACAAATAATAAAAAAAATATATATACAGGTGTCTCACGTAACTGGTTCGTTAGAACTTTTTTAGGTTCCACTATTCATAGAGGTTTGAAATTTTGGTAGCATGGGTTGTTCATTCTAAACTTTCAATCTAAAACATTTTCAAGATGGCCACCACTTCCGGTCTACCGGAAGTAGACCACAACTTCGTTATTTTAAATGGAATGCTATAGTTTTTATTACACCTTTCAATTATACGTAAAAAAATATGTTGACTTTGATAAAAGTTGTTGGTACCTAGCGTTTTTTGTTTTCGAGTTGTTTTGATTTTAAGTGTTTTTTGACAAATTTCACCATGGTCTTTAAAAGCCCATATCTCAGCTAACGATCATTCAAAAAAGCTCTGCATTGGCACGACTACTCTACAGATGCTGCCAAATAGATTGTCATTTGTTGTATCAGAGAATCTTATACAGGGTGGTCAAAAATTGAATTATCGTTTCTCAATATTCAATTGCGAGAAAGTCGAAAATTATAAATGGAACACCCCATATTTCTTTACCCTATCAGAAAGGGAATTTAATTATCTACAAATTATCTATAAACATTCCTATACCTATTTATTGTAGTTTCCCTGATATTGGGACATTAATCAAAGCATGCACGGAATGCGGGAAAACGTTTGATTTTTTTATTAGAAGGCAATGGAATTTTGACAGTTTTTGGTCCATATTTGTGTTATTGTTGTTGTTACTTACTTTTGATCACGAGTGAAAGTGATTGTATAGGTATCATGGCAAATTATTCCAACGCCGATATTTTAAATTTGTTTTATATTCATGGCAATGGCCTCCACGATCTCGATTTAACACCATTGGATTTTTATTTGTGGGGTCACTTAAAAAATCAAGTGTACAATTCACCGATCAACACACGAAAAGAGTTGCGTGATAGTGATGCGTGCACTACATACTATTGATGGCGACCAACTTCTACGGGCCACAACCGTAGAAGTCGAAAGACGAGTTGAAAAATGTTTAATGGTAACCATTCGCATATCGAACAGTTTTAATTTTTTTATAATTTTAAGCTTTTGTTTTTTTATATGTTATTCATTCTAATTTCTGTTATTAAATTGTTGTTTTTCATTGTTTCATTTATTCTTTTTGCTGTTGGTTATTTTTGGTAAATAAAAGCGAGCAAGCTAAAGGTTATTCAACCATAGTTAATTGTAGAAATAATACCAATAATAATTTAAATAAATTAAACGATGAACTGTCAAAATGTCTTGGCCTGTTAACAAAAACACAAACGGGCCTTGGGATTTTATTGATTAAATTATCCATTAGCAAGCTTTGTTTAAGTCAATTTAAATAAAACAAAATTTTTCTCTTTCTTGCTATTTATTTTATTATGCTTCTAAATCGATTTCGAGGAAACAATCCTCATCTTCAGTAGAATTGTCAGTTTAGTTGAAAAAATATATTAATCATCAAATTTAACACATCCTCCAAAGTTAACTTCATCTTTTTTATCCAAACTTGAAAATTTCTTACTTTAATAATTGAACAAATATAATAGAATATCAAATTCAAAACCAAAAGTTAAAATACACTTAAAACAAAATCCAAAATAATATAAAACAAAACACGCGTTTACATTTGACAAAAGATACGAAAAATGACTGTAATAAATAGCAAGAAAGAGGAAAATTTTGTTTTATTTAAATTGACTTGTGATATTATGTCTGATTTTGATTAATTTTCCAATATCAGGGAAACTACAATAAATAGGTATAGGAATGTTTATAGATAATTTGTAGAGAATTAAATTCCCTTTCTGATAGGGTAAAGAAATATGGGGTGTTCCATTTAAAATTTTCGACTTTCTCGCAATTGAATATTGAGAAACGATAATTCAATTTTTGACCACCCTGTATAAGATTCTCTGATACAACAAATGACAATCTATTTGGCAGCATCTGTAGAGTAGTCGTGCCAATGCAGAGCTTTTTTGAATGATCGTTAGCTGAGATATGGGCTTTTAAAGACCATGGTGAAATTTGTCAAAAAACACTTAAAATCAAAATAACTCGAAAACAAAAAACGCTAGGTACCAACAACTTTTATCAAAGTCAACATATTTTTTTACGTATAATTGAAAGGTGTAATAAAAACTATAGCATTCCATTTAAAATAACGAAGTTGTGGTCTACTTCCGGTAGACCGGAAGGGGTGGCCATCTTGAAAATATTTTAGATCGAAAGTTTAGAATGAACAACCCATGCTACCAAAATTTCAAACCACTACGAATAGTGGAACCTTAAAAAGTTCTAACGAACCAGTTACGCGAGACATCCTGTATACAGGTGTCCCGAAACTCAACGTCAAGCGGGCGCCGGGTGAGAGGCCAACCCATACCTGTTCTGGTAAAAATGAGAAAAAAATTCCATGTCTCTTAGTTAAGTGGTTATAGACATACTTTTGAAAATGTTAAAAATCGGTCCTGTACATCATATCTTTAGGTACTACGGTCAGAAATATTCGCAATTTAATAGTGATTTTTTTTAATAATGTATTCCTTGTGAACCATGATACTGTAGAAGTCACAAATCAAACAACAAAAGTCGTTAGTTTTGCAAAAAAATATATTAATTTGATTGAGTTCAGGTTGAAAGAATTTATGTCTATCAAGTTTGACACACGATTTCTAAAAAAAGGAGTAGTACAACACCCTTGGCAAGTAATTTTAAAAAATGGCCTGTTTAGTCAAGTTTCCAAAATGGTACAACACTTGCCATTGTTCTTGTCATAAAAAATATTATGGCCTGTTTTTCTGCAAAAAACACGTTATTTAAAAAATTCATACTTTTGTATGTTATCTGTATTTACTTTTTATTTTCTCTTAACTTTGTTAAAAGACGTGCCAGTCAATATCGACGAACTACAAAATGTGGTTTCAACAAGATGGTTAAGGTTAACCTAAAGACAAAATTAAACAAACAAATTTATTTATTATTAATTTTATAGCATTATTTTCTTAAAACTAAGGCAAATGTTCAAACTATTTGCCGTCGGCACTAATAAAAGATCTTTTTACTAGTTGTGCAAATGTCTTTGCATTTATTTCTTCTGCTGCTGTATAAATATTGTGGCGCAGTTCGGCAAGATATTCAATCGGTTTTTAATACACTGTTTCTTTTATGCAATCCTTATAAGAAAATCAAGGGGATTTAGACCCAGAGAATGAGGAGACCACGTAATCGAACCACGACGCCCAATCCATCTTTCTGGGTATTCTGTATGCAATCCCGTACAGGACAAGCATAATGAGCTGAGCAACTAGCTTGTTAAAACCACATTTCTCTGTAGATATTGAGTGCCACATCTTCTAACAAAGTTGTTAAATCATTTTGGAGGAAATACAAATAACATACGAACGACTTAAACCAATGTGTTGCAAAATCGCAAACATTACTGAATGATTCAGAGTATCGAAGGCCTTACTATAATCAAGCAAGCAGAGTAAAATCATTTTGCCCTCATCAAATGCCCGCAACACATCGTCGACTATGCCGAGCAGTGCTGTCGCACATCCATGACCCTTCCTAAAACCCGACTGTACGCTGAGCAGAACATTGCAAATATTTACATATTCCTTCAGCTGCGCTTCAACAATTCTTTCAGGCAACTTTCCCAAAACAGGCAGAATACTTATTGGTCTTAAGTGACCAAACTCTGTAACATTTGACTTTATTGTATGGCTGAGACAAAACAATGAGATGAGAAAAGAAAAGAAAAAAAAAAAGAATCATAACAAATCCACTAACTCGCTCTTTAGTGAATTTTAAGGGTACTTTGATATATGAACCATGGGCGACTTCGGCTCCCCTAAGGAGCTACACCCCTCCAAAAATTTTGGTTAAATTTGCTTTTCTCTAAAACTATAAACGCTAGGAAAATGAAATTTGGGAATATGTTTAACTCATAATAGGGCACGTTTTGACCCTATTTGTACTTTCATCCTACCCTTCTAAACTACTAAACGTAACCACCCCCGTTCAATTTATGTCTAGATTTTTTTTATGAAGATGATAAATACATTGGACAAATTTCAGTTAGATAGATAAAACTATTCTAAAACTTTTTTGTCTCTCTGATGTTCTTCTAAAATTTAATAATTTCTGAGAAAAAAAAAATTAAGCAAACACTAACTGTTAAGTTGTAGGGTTGTTAATCAATAGTTGGAATGAATTTTTAGGGGGGTAAAAACCGTGCACTATTATGAGTTAAACATATTCTCCAAATTTCATTTTCCTAGCGTTTATGGTTTTTGAGAAAAAAAAATTAAACCAAAATTTTCCGTCATTTTTGGAGGGGTGTAGCTCCTTAGGGGAGCCGAAGTCGCCCATGGTTCATATATTAAAATACCCTTAAAATTGCCTAAAGAATCACCTCCTGAAGTTCAGATACAGCCTGTATATTACACGCATAAATCTGCGGACAAAAATTTATCTCATGACTACTAGATTTTTTTATTTTTACTTTATTTTACTGATTGTAGATTTTGTTTAATAAATATTTTCAAAAGTAATCTAAAGTGTACAGGTTGGGACAATTTCGATGGCCACATAGGCTATCTCCGAAACTAAAAGAGATAGAAAAAAAGTAGCTTACATGTCATGATCTCGTTTTTCGAGAAAATGCTAATGCCGCAAACTCCGAACAGCTATCGTCTTTTGTTTTCGCCCTATCGGCAAAAACTGAAAATTTTGCAAAAACGACAATCGCGAATATCTCACTTATTATCAAAGATGGAGTATTATAAATAAAACATTATATGGGCAACTTTTTACGAAAAATTCAGTGGCGTAGGTAGAATTTTTTTTTTTTAGACGTATCTTTATTTTTTTAAATGGAAACCATAGTTGGTTATGACTTAAATAATTTGTTATTTTCTTCTGATAACAAATATATATAGTTTGTGGGGTATATTTCTTATAGTTAATGAATAATTAACAAAAATTCATTTTGTTCTATCTAAAACTAATGTATGTATTTAAAAGTTAATGTTGCTATGGTGATAACCATACATGCTATAATGGAACATAATGTATCAAATAATTGACAAAGTTTGTATTTAAAAATTCGATAACAACTCTGGCATTATGTGCTGGTATGATGCACCAACATGTCAAGTGTCAAAGTATAACAAAACTGAATAAAACTTTACAATGAATTTCGAAAATTATGAAAAATGTAACATGATGGAATGCTATATGTTATCAGATAAGAATGACAACCGCACGTAAGAACCTTCAGCCGGTTAACAGAAAATTTAATAGATATTTGGTCCTTCCCCAAACCACATGCAAAAACATACCAAAATGACCTGCAAGAGAAATTGCAACAAGACGTCTGACCCAAAAGCCGCTGCTCCCGAATATGAAAGAAAAATAAGTATAAACCATACAAAGCGGGGCTAACTCATTATTTACGTGCCGGAGATGTCAATCGAAGATTAGAATTTTGAAGATGATATATAGAAAAATTAAATAATCTGCTATTTGTTCAAAATGTTATCTGGACCGATGTAGTCTCTGAGTGTTCAAAGAAAATTGGGGTTCAATGTATGGTGTGTCCTTTTAGATAATAGAATTTTGGCATATAGTATCTACCATAAAAACTTAAACTCAGAGAAATACCTCAATATATTAAGGCAGCACATTGAGCTTTTGGTCGACAATTTGCCACTAAATATGTCTCAAATGATATATTTTCAATATGACGGACCAGCACATAATGCCAGAGTTGTTAGTGAATTTTTAAATACTACTACAAACTCAAGGACAGTAGAATCTAACAGGATTGCTACAGCCATTGTTGTGACAACCTACCCGCAAACTACGTCACACCATTTTCCACGCCCAGCTGTTGTTATGGTCTATGCGCAAGGTTTATAGAACATAAGGTTACCTCATTCCCTATGCCTCTGTAGTATCGATTATTACCCCGCAAATTGACGTCACTGGTTCGATACAGTCAGAATAAAAGATAGCCTATACGTGCCTATACTGTGGTACAGTCTATATAAAATATTTAAACCCCGCATCGTGTTGTGTTGTTCATAGAACCAGCTACGTCACTGACCCACCTTGCCTCTCAGAGGAGGAGAATCGGTATTGGGTAACCTTATGTTCTATAGACCTTGGTCTATGCGTTTGCTGTGTTTTTATAGGTTATATACTAAACGTATTCATATTAATTTTGAAGTTTTATGTTTTTAGACGTATTAATGTCTATCATATAACCTCTAAAAACACAGACAGTTACCAGGCGTGGCAAATAGTGTGATGTAGAGTGCGGGCAACCAACCTGTAGTCGACTACAAAAATACAATGGATGTAGCAGTCCTGTTAGATTTTACTGTCCTTGCTACAAACTTTGGCAATAATTGGAAACAATGCTTTCCCTCATGGTATGGTTATCACCCTAACAACATTAAGTTTTAAATACATACAATAGTTTTAGAAAGAACAAAAAAAATTAATACATTATATTCCATCATAGTATGTATGGTTATCACCATAGCAACATTAACTTTTAAATACATACATTAGATTTAGATGGAACAATAATTATTTTTGATACAAGATAGCGAAATGACACTTTTGAATGAAAGTTTTTTGCGAGCTTTAGCGAGCAAAAAAATTGTTCGAGAATGCAAAAGAATTTCGCTGTCGTGTATCAAACAACATTTTTTCGAAAACTGCGTGTTCTAAAGTTTATAAATTAATAAAACGACCAAATTCTGTATAATGACATTTAGAATTCATTTAATATTATGTCAAAAACTTAACGTCACATCGACTTAACCTCACATATTGAACAAATGTACTATTATAAATTTGCATTTAAACATGAAATGAAATGATAAAACAATTAAATGTTGATTATTTTGTGTTTATAATTTGTTCATAATAATAAATTAACAATTAATAGTATCAAATTCTTTGATTGTCGTAGCTGGACGTAAAAGTCTTTTGCGCCCCGGACGTAAAGTCTTTTTTGTAATTCGCGACGGTAACGAAAGCTCTAACAGTATTCAAACGGGTGCTGTAATGAGACTCCTTACAGCATCCGATGCTGTAATGAGAAAAATCTCATTACTAAAAAGTAACATTTTATGGAACCAGTTCAAGTTGGTGACATTGGGTTTTTCTAGTTGTCAATGTGACAATTTTTGTCTATGGATGTTTAAACACATTCTTAGCATCGAATACAAGGTCCACAATGATGAGGACATTGAACACTGAACAATTTCTCTTATTTTGGGAGGTGTACATGAAACATTTTTTTCAGATGAATACATTTTGTGTTTTGACAGTTTCTAATTGTCAATTCAAATTTCTACTTTCAAGTGTTACGGTGTTATCAACTGCTGCATACCTATTTCCCTACATTGTCAAATTTTATTTTATTTTTGTTAAAAAAAGGATAAAAACGCAAATTACAAAAAATAGCATGAAAAACACGTTTCATAAGACTTAAAGCACTCATTCATTAAAAAACTCGTGGTTTCGCCACTCGTTTTTCAACTTGAATTCGTGCATTTCAAGCGTGGCTTACGAAACTTGTTTTTTAATGTACTATTTACGTCCTGTTGACAAAAAACTATCGTTTTGACGGTCGCTAAGTACTATGCAAAAGTCAACTTTTAATAGCAGTTTTCGAAAAAATGAATTTTTGTTAATTATTCAATAACTATAAGAAATATACCCCACAAACTATGTGTATATCTGTTATCAGAAGAAAATAACAAATTATTTTAAGTCATAACCAACTATGGTTTAAATTTAAAAAAATAAAGTTACGTCTAAAATCTCGAAAATAAAAGATGGGAAAAAAAATTCTACCTACGCCACTGAATTTTTCGTAAAAAGTTGCCCATATAATGTTTTATTTATAATACTCCATCTTTGATAATAAGTGAGATATATTCGCGATTACCGTTTTTGCAAAATTTTCAGTTTTTGCCGATAGGGCGAAAAGGAGTTTGCTTTTTTTTTCGGAGTTTGCGGCATTAGCATTTTCTGGAAAAACGAAATCATGACATGTAAGCTACTTTTTCTCTATCTCTTTTAGTTTCGGAGGTGGCCTATGCGAACATCGAAATTGGGACACCTGTACTTTAAATTTGACGGGTCCGTTTTTTTTTTATTAAAAAAAAAATATAAAAAAGTATATTCAAAAATAATTAATTGATTAAAGGTTATCATAGTTTACATTGTATACACCTCTATATTGTTTACATGCAAAAGTTTGTGTAAACAATACGTATATTACTTGTAGACAAGAGTAAAGTAAACTTTATAGTCTAGGGCACATTCCTGATTTAAAGGCTTTAGTTTTAGTTAAACTTATGTTTTAGTGCTTTCCTATAAAAGGTTATTTTTGATTAGTTGACAAATGGAAGAAGAGAGCTTCATTTTGATTAAAAATAAACATATAAATCCTACATTATTGTTAAAAATATTTTTTTTAGATATGGCATTTTATATAAATAGTATATTTGATTCCCTTAAATGTTAAAAGGTCGGTTTAAAACCTACGTTATGTTGAAATTGTGATCAATAAATTTACCTGTATCTGGAACATCGGTGGGTCTCATAATCCTACGAATTTGTTCCATTCCTTGTAAATCCGGACTGAGTCCACCATGACAACAAAAAATCTTTTCATCAATAATCGCGGCGATGGGTAAACAATTAAAGCAATCCGTGAAAGTTTTCCACAGTTTGATGTTGTAGCGACGTTTGCACTCGTCGTAAAAACCGTAGATGCGATTTATTGAGGCGCACTCGTGGTTTCCGCGCAGTAAGAAGAAATTCTCTGGGTATTTAATCTTGTAAGCAAGTAGCAAGCAGATTGTTTCTAATGATTGTTTGCCGCGGTCGACGTAATCGCCCAAAAATAGGTAATTTGCTTCCGGGGGAAAGCCTCCATACTCAAATAATCTTAATAAGTCTGTATACTGTCCGTGAATATCGCCTAAAACCATTACAAAATCACTTTTATTAATAAAAAATAAAAAATTTTAGAAAGTGAGGTTAAGATACTTAACCTAACTTATCTTGATTTTAAATTGACTAATTTTAAAACTATTTTTGCAAATTTATGATACACACTGTATATCAAAGTGATTAAAAGGAACAATAACCTCAATTAGAGATAAAACTGATTCATTATTTCATGATAATAATAAACCTTAATTAAGTTGAATGTAATTTAAGGAATTTTTACCGCAAATTTTTAATGGAGCTTCCAATTCCAGTAGAATAGGCTGTTGCAAGAATATTTCACGTGATTTCAAACATAGGCCTCGCACCTCCGCCTCTGTCATCTGTACAGATTTGCCAGGGCGACATCCTCTAACTAAAAGCAATAACAATTTAATGAAACAATCAAATTATTAGCATTCCCTTAAAATAATCGATAAATCTCCAAGAACTAAGTAAACGAGCGAAATAGGGCATCTAAACTACATTAAACATTATAGATATATTTTCAAATTTTAAAAATTAAAATAAATAAAGTGGTTGTTTTTTTTGGTAAGCTCGCTTACGTTCGGTTGTAAATAGTTCTTTGAAAGTTGTTTTCTTCTTGGGGTCGCAATTTTGTAGGTCCTGTTGTATTTTATAAACTGTTATTTGAGGGCCCCGTTGGCAGCACAGAACAAAGAATAGAAAAAAAACACGGACAACGAATTACAGAAGGACTGAATGTGAGAAATAACAGTTTTAGCGTGCGCTTGATTTTGCTTTTAAAGAGACAAGTTCTCTTTTGGCAAGGAAAACATGGAGGTACTCGTTTTGACAGGTGAATGATTGCGAATTTCGATGGGAATCAATGAAAGACAAACGACGAAACGTTTTTTATAAGCTAAACGTGAACGTTGAACGTATAATTAAATAAATTACCTTCTAATAATCGTTGAATTAAGTTGTCGACGTTCAGTTCTTGCTCCGCCATTTTCCAATTCGTTATTTGACGTTCATTACACTAAAACTTTAGCAACAAAATCCCTAAACTTGTCCCCAATCGGTCCGTTCAAAATAACCAACCAATAAAGAAAAATCGATTTTTACCCGCGTCATAACATCACATTTTTAATAACAATATAACCTTGATAAACGACGATATTTTAAAATCTTATAGTTATCGCTATGTTTGTTGGAACCAAATACTATTAAAATTTGACGGATGACATTTTTCAAAATTTAAATTACTGGCGCCAAGAATAAAACAGTTATTACTAATTTATTAAAAAAATTAAATAATATTAATTGAACCAAACTAAATATTCGTTTAAACATAAAAATAGATAAAATTAAGTAATAATTCTAATTTAATTTTTGTAATTTACATATTAAGTTCATGTATGTTTATATAGATGTCGCAAATAGTCAATTTACAGTTTCCATTACCTATATGTCAAAATTTGTGTTTTAAACCTTTAAATATAATTATTTTTATGCTTTTGATAAAAAAAAATTTAAGTATTCTTTTAATTAAGGTAAGCAATTAAAAATTAATAATAGATCAAAAATTAATCTATTCTTTTTTAGATGTCACCACAATCCAATAATGTTCTCAGTGATTCCCAGTTATCTTTAATACACCTGAACACACCTAAAATTAAGCAATACACTTTAATGAACGTGTTGTAACGTTGATATGAATCTTAATCACTTAATAAATAAATAATTTAAATGGTATTATCTGATAAAAACTCTAATTATAACGTTTGAGATTTTGATGAATTAAAGTAACATTTTGAAATTAACCTTATCAAAATTATTATTTAAAAGGTTTTAAGGTTCTAGTCTTCCATTAACAGTGAACTTCAATTAACAGTATCTTGTTTTCTGTTAGCAGTATTTAGCTTTCTGTCAACAGTGTCTAATATCGAGATAATATAGAGCCTTTTATAAGGAAGATCTAAGTAGTCTACTGTAAGCAGTATCCTGCAGGGCCGGATCCAAGGGCGTAGATAAGGGGGGGTAAAGGGGGTAACTACCTCCCCCAGAATAAAGAAAAGAAAATGTGTATTTTCGTATATTTTTTTTTAATTTACTACTACTTTAGGGCTTTAGCAATAATTATATTTCTAATTTCTGACGTTAATGTTTATTTTATTTTCCCCCATAAACCTTGATTCTAAGCACTATTTGGCGAGCATAACGCTGTAATGTTTCTAAATTACCCCCCCTAGAACTAAAAGATATCTACGCCCTTGGCCGGATCACACCTTTTGGCCCCAAAAAAAGTCTAATATTACCATTTAATAAGGCTCCTTAACCGAGACTGTCACGGTAAATTTCGAATTACTTCCTTATTTATTAATGGATTAGATTAATTTATCATTTGTCATATTTCTACAGTAGTTATGAAGCCGGGACAAGAACGGAAAATGAAATTTGAAGAAAAATATTGCTTTATTTTTTAAAATAGTAAGATTTTTACAATTTTTCTTCTTGGCTCGGATGTAAAACAATAAAATAGAAACATTATTCCTGTAGCACTTTTACGAAATATTAATAATTAACCCGTAATTAGTAATTTACGGTTTTATATTAAATTTTAATATTTTGGAATATATTTTGCTTCCCGGATTTCACAAGCGATGATTGGTTAAAGAAAAAAACATGTGGGCTGTAAAAAAACCACAGATATACATAAAAAACAAGTTTGTGGACATAGTTCTTGTCTACCGACTGCATACTATGAAAGAGAAGGAAGCTTACTTTTTCTGATATCATGCTATAGAATGTTCTGATTATCGGTTTGATACTGCGAAGTCCGGAGAATACTTTGAATGCCGGAACGATTAACATCCGAAGAGGTATATTCCAGGGGGACTCATTAAGCCCTCTGTGGTTCTGCATGGCCATAAAGCCCCTTACATCGATACTTAATAAGCTTAAGAAAGGAATAAACCTGGGTCGCTTCAAGGCTTGCATAAGCCATCTGTGGTACATCGACGACCTGAAGTTGTACTCAGAAAAGAAAGAACATCTTACTAAGTTATTGGATACAGTGCGGCAATTTAGCGATAATATCCGGATGAAGTTCGAAGTTGATAAATGCAAGATGCATTCAATGATTAGGGGAGAGTGGACAGAGCATGAGGGGTATGAAATAGCAGGAGAGAAAAGAATAGCGGGTTTGGAGGAAGGTGAAAGATACAAATACCTTGGATATCTACAAGCGCGCGGAATTGATCACGTCAGAGCCAAAAAGAATCTAACTGAGACGTACCTTAAAAGGACAAGAGCTCTTCTAAAATCACAGCTATCTGCGCAGAACATTTCGAAGGCTGTGGGCACGTACGCAACATCGGTACTAAACTATAGTTTCATCATAAGATGGACTGAAACCGAACTTGACGCTTTAGACACAAAAACACTTAAAGAATTTCGCAAATTCCGAGCACACCACCCGAACAGTGCAATTGAGAGATTTCACTTACCTCGAAAAGAAGGTGGAAGGGGAATCCCTAGCGTCAGGCGAAGTCACTACAGACAAATACAGAACCTACGTCAATACTTTACGGAAAAGTCGGACAGCAGCCCAATTCATAAGGCCATTGTGGGTGAAGAGGAAAAGTCCACTCCGCTGCGGTTGGCCGATGTGAATTATGATCCAGAGACGCAGTACGCCAGCCAAGGACAGCTTGTGAAACAGTGGAAAAGTAAACCGTTACACGGCCGATATAGAGCTATGATAGAAGAGGAGGGAATCGACGAAGTAGCAAGTCTCCAATGGCTTCGCGGCACGGGACTCTTTGTAGAAACCGAGGGGTTTCTTATCGCAATCCAAGATCAAGTGGTCCCCACTAGATCCTATAGAAAGAGGATAATGCGGGAAAACATCGGTTCTGTTAAGTGTCGAATATGTAACAATAAGGAGGAATCACTGGAACTTATTAAACTAGCTGCATTGCAAATAACGGCAGGCAAATCGTTCCACAACGTAATCGACTGCACTGTAAAAGATCTGTGATAGATTTCAGTACTATGGACTGGAAACATGAGTGTAGAATCCGACATTGATCGAGTGGGCAAGTCATGTGATGCTAAAAAATGAAAGGCATCGGACAAATAAGCAGGAGTGCGGGTACAACATAGTAAGCATACGAAATGATCTACGACTCTGGCAAGTCATCATCTGCAGGTTGTTACGATATGTTGTAATCTGCTGAAACTTTCCTAAATCAAAAATCTACCGTATACAATTGTTCTGAAGTCTTTCCAATTTACCCCGAAGGGCTGCGGACAAATCGGGATACGCAGCATCGATATAATCAATGTGTGGGAAAATGAGAGAATAACAAAGATTACTACGTACAACAGTAGGAAGGTAGCAGCGAAATTTTTTCAAAGTATGGAAACAGAAGTAAACCCTCTTACAGACTCCCTGAACTTGTGGCCACCAAGACATCGCCGAATTCATTACCACACCAAGATTTTTGACCGTGTTAGAAAATGGAATAACAGTATCGCCAAGCCTCAGTTGAAGGGTAGTTAAGGAATTAAATTGCTTGCGTATTACCTGGATTCAGGTTAAGTCCATGACGTCTAGACCAGTCAACCACTGGGAGGTTGTTAACAGTTGACGAAATATAAAGCTGAAGGTCATCTGCATACAAATGATGGTTACACGAGATACCATCACTAATACTATTTATGAAAATTGAGAAGATCAAAGGATCCAGCACACTGCCCTGCACTCCACATTTGATGTCAATAGGAGAAGAGAGTACAAATTCCACGCGGCCACGTAAAGACCGATAAGAAAGGTAGGACTGGAACCAAGATACACAAGAAGAGGTAAAACAAATACCAGAAAGCCTAGTTAACAGGAGGGCATGTTCCACAGAATCAGGCCTTTTAAAATCAAGTAATACTAGCAAGGTAACACAACGGTTATCACACGTAGATTTAATATCATCGGCGATCTTAATCAATGCTGTTGTAGTACCATGCCCTTCATGAAAACCAGATTGGAAGTTGTTAATCAAATTAAACTCCTCAAGATATTTCTGAATCTGCAAATAAGCTAAACGTTCAATAGCTTTTAACAACGTAGATAGAACAGAAATGAGTCGAAAGTTACCAACATGGGACTGAGATTTAATTTTTGGGATAGGAATAACATAGGCGTTTCGCCAGATTAACGGAAATATAGACTGTTTGAAAGGACAGTTGCAACTATGTAATAACTATATCCAGAATGGGTAAGAGGAATCTGAGTCCAATACCATCTGCTCCGACACTAGTGGACTTGGAGTAAGTTAAAGCATCCCGGACCTCAGCATCTGTAACCAAGCTGAATGAAAAGGAAAGCACGTTGGTAGATGTAAGGATTTCATTAATAGTATTCTGCCTAGTTATGTTACCAACCACCACAGGAGGATCCGCAAATATATATATTATATGCCTATGCAATATCAAACCAGTACCGGGCCCCTGTAGGTACAGGGCCTTGAGGCGCGCGCCTCAAGCGCCTACTGGTTAATCCAGCCCTGGTATCATGTCTTCTATCAGCATTGTGTAGTGTTCTATCAGCTGTATTTAATTTTCTCCAAGCAATATTTAGTCTTCTGCCAAATGTATCTTTTCTTCTTCAAGCTGTGTCTTGTTCCCTTTTGGCAGTACTTGTTCTTCTATTAGCAGTATGTATTCATCTGCCCACAATATGTAGTCTTTTATAAGGAAGATCTAGTCTACTGTAAGCAGTATCATGTCTTCTATAAGCATCCAGTTTTTTGCATGCAGTATTTAGTCTTCTGCCAGATGTATCTTGTAACTATTAAAAGTATCTTTTAATAGTATAATAAATATACACGTATAAATTACAATACTTTTCTAAAAGAAAATGATTCTGATTTCAAGGAAGCTGATACTAATATTCAACAACTAAGAAGAATTCCAAGAGTCGCTCCAAAAGGTAGATTGTCAGAAAACATGAGGCAGCACACTTTTAGGCAAATTGTTGGAACAGGGAAGAAAACATATCCTCAAAAACCGTGTAAAATATACAGCTCAGGAGCGAAACTAGAAATGTTTGTCATTTCATAAAGGTGAATGTTTTACAGCATATCACACGCTTAAAAAATACTAAACGATTTAATAAATACTGTTATAAAATTATAAGAAATATAATTGATTTAATAAAACTACAACGCTTGAAATCCATACATTCATATTTATTTCATTCCAATGAAAATGCCCGGAAACTAGGAAAGACAGAGCAGATTCGACCCGTCCCTTAAGTGATGAGGAAGATCTAGTCTATTGTAAGCAGTATTTTGTGTTCTACCAGCATTGTCTAGTCTTCTATCAACAGTATCTAGTTTTCTGCAAGTGGTATTTACTCTTCTGCCAGATGTATCTTTTCTTTTTCAAGCTGTGTCTTGTTCTCTTTTAGCAGTGCTTGGTCTTCTATTAGCAGTATGTATTTTTATACCCACAATATCTAGTCTTTTATAAGGAAGATCTGGTCTACTGTAAGCAGTATCATGTCTTCTATCAGCATCGTCTAGTCTTCTATCAGCAGTATCTAATTTCCTGCAAGCAATATCTATAGTCTTCTGCCAGATGTATCTTTCTTTTTCAAGCTGTGTATAATTCTCTTTTGACAAATCAACAGATTTCAATAGATGAAGGTGTAATCCCATGGAGAGGAAGACTTCGTTTTAGAACTTATAAAACTAATAAATACGGCCTACTTGTTAGAATGCTTTGTGAAAGTCAAACTGGTTATATGTATAATTAATTTTCGAATTTACTCAGCTGAAGGGAATACCCCCGAGAACACCATATTTTCTGTATTAAATCCTTGTTTAGATGTTTGGCATCATTTGTACCAAGATAATCATCGTACTTATATATTTTTACAAATATGGAAAGATAAGAGGGAAGTTAGTATAATATCCTCAATTCACGATACCAGCGTGATAGTCGTTGAAAAAAAGGCTAGAGATAGAAGAGATGTTATTAAAACAAATTGCATTATCGACAATAGCAAATATATGAAAGGTGTAGATAGGGCCGACCAGTACCTCTCATATTGCGGTATTGTTTATCGATCAGCAATGAAAATGAAAATTGAAATGATTCAGATTTCAAGGAAACTAATACTAATATTCAACCAACAAGAGGAATTCCAAGAGTCGATCCAGAAGGTAGATTGTCAGAAAACATGAGGCAGCACACTCTTAGGCAGATTGTTGGAACAGGGAAGAAAAAATATAAAGGTGAATGTTTTACAGCATATCACACGCTTAAAAATACTAAACGATTTAATAAATACCGTTATAAAATTATGAGAAATATAATTGATTTAATAAAACTACAACGCTTGAAATTCATACATTCATGTTTATTTAATTCCCCTGAAAAATGCCCGGAAACTAGGATTCGACACGTTCGTTAAGTGATAAGGAAGATCTAGTCTACTGTAAGCAGTATCATGTCTTCTACTAGCATTGTCTAGTCTTCTATCAACAGTATCTAATTTTCTGTAAGCAATATTTAATCTTCTGCCAGATGTATCTTTTTTTTCAAGCTATGTATAATTCTCTTTTGACAGTTCCTAGTCTTCTATTATGATAACCTTCCAGCGTTTTTTATTCGTGACTGTAGCCCAATTTTTGCTGCCCCACTTTGCGTGATCATGAACTTGTGTTTTCAAGCATGGTGATCGTAACAGCATTGCTGATTATCGTCCCATCTCCATAATATCTAACTTCGCTAAAGTATTTGAGCAAGTCATTTATGGAGCTATTTATCCGCAAATTCAATCGTTTGTATCGCACCAGCATAGGTTTATTAAGCGTTTATTTAATGGTCACTAATCTTGCGGTGATTACAGAAGTAATATGTGAATCCCAGGATAGGGCTGGTCAAGTGGATGTAGTATACAGTGACTTTACTAAGGCGTTTGATACGATCTAACATGATCCTTTCCTCCAAGCTCAGTATGTTTGGCTTTTCCCCTGGGCTTATGTGTCTTGTTTCATCGTATTTATCAAAAAGAGCCAATTATGTATTTTATAATGGCTTTGCTTCGGTGGAGTTTACTGTTTATAATATTTATTAACTATAAGGCCTATGCTAGGCTGATGCTCTTAAGATATTTCGTTCTATGACTTCAGATGATAGCGTGGCTTCGATGAAGGCGGATCTTGATATCTTGGTGGAAATGTGCGATCGTAATCAGCTCAGGATTAATGTGGAGAAATGTAATGCTATCACTTTCTTACGTAGAACTACTCCTATCCCTTCATCGTACTGTATAAATGGAATCTCCCTGCTTAAGTTGACTTCTGTCAGATGTCAGATGTTGCTTCCTATGCTGCGAGGATGCTTGGCTTTGTGCACCTTATTTCACGTTTATCGTTTATTCGGGCGCTTGTTCTGCCGATACTGGAGTATGGTTCTGTTATATGGTCACCGCATTATATCTCGCATCGTCTTCTATTGGAGATAATTCAAAAAAGGTTTTTAAAGTACCTTTCCTTTCGCGGTGTGGAGCTTATCCTGTTCGTGGCACTGACTAGCAAACGTTGTTGCAACGTCACAATTTTTCTTCGCTTGACACTCGAAGGGATGATCTCGACGTTAAATTTATTATAAAGCTGGTAATTGGTTACTCTCTTGCATGAACTTCAGTGTACCCAGCCACGCTACCCGATATAGCTGTATTTTCTATTGGAAGAATAGTTGAACCGACGTTCAGATAGCGGTTCGCTACAGAGAATGTGCAGGCTTGTAAACCTGAGAGACGATTACAATGTTTTCACTTAGTGTTTAATTGATTCTTGCGTTAATGTAAGTTTGTATTTCTGTACAGTATAATATTGTCCTGTAATTGGACAAATATACAGGATTTTCCAAAACTCCCGGGACGGAGCTATAAGTTTTGAACGAGTGAAGAACAAAATTTGAAAATTTGGGAATCACTAAAGAGTCATAAAAGCTACATTCTTAGATTGTTTAGAACTTCCATGCAATGTGGAGTTTTTTTATGGGATGACCACCCCTACATTTTTAAATAGCAACCCCTGTAGAGTTTTACCTTATTTTAAAGGTAATGACAAAAGAAACACAACCCCATAAACCAAAACCCGATATCTTAATTCTTTCAAGAATTATGAGGGCTTGACTACCATATAGGGAAAATAAAATGTTTTCATGCTTTTTTGCACTTTTATTACGATTTTTATAACAAATGTTCAAATTGTCAACCTTCTTCGGTCTCGCAATAACCCAAACGCTGATAGATGGAATTTTGAACCACCAGGAGCTATCCCAAGTGATATTGGTGGTTCTTCAAGTATGCGATTTTCCAAATCATTGATTGATTCTGGTTTTGTTGCATACACTCTACTTTTCAGAAATCCCCAAAAGAAAAAATCGAGTGGTGTTAGATCAGGAGATCGTGGTGGCCACTCAAAGTCACCTCTACTACCAATCCAATGGTTTGGAAACGTACGGCTTAAAAAGTCTCGGACTGCGCGGCTAAAATGTGGAGGACTACCATCTTGTTAGAACCACTTATTGTCAATACCATTAGGACACACGGCACGTACACTTGGAACCACTTGATTTTCTATCAGTTGCAGGTATCTGTCTCTGCCCAAATTTCCATTAGTAAAAAATGGTCCAATTACATTATCTCCCATAATACCAGCCCATACATTAATTTTCTGCGGTTTCTGAGTATGACCTTGTCTTATTAAACGTGCATTTTCGTCACTCCAATAACGACAATTGTGCCCATTAACCTTACCATTCAAGTAGAAAGTAGCCTCATCAGAGAAAACAACGTTCAAAATAAAATTTCTTTCAACATCACATTGTTCACATACTATTTCACAGAATTGCAACCTTCTTTCGAAGTCACCTACGTTCAATTTTCATTTTCCCATTTGGTAGTCAATCCCTCATAATTCTTGCAAGAATTAAGATATCGGGTTGTGTTTCTTTTTCCATTACCTTTAAAATAAGGTAAAACTCGATATGGGTTGCTATTTAAAAATGTAGGGGTGGTCATCCCCTAAAATACTCTACATTGCTTGGAAATTCTAAACTATCTAAAAATGTAGTTTTTATGATTCTTTAGTGATCCCCAAATTTTCAAATTTTTTCCTTCACTCGTTCAAAACTTATAGCTCCGTCCCGGGAGTTTTGGGAAACCCTGTATATTATTATTATTATGTATTTTTCTGCCCACAGTACCCAATCTTTTATTAGGAGGATCTAGTCTACTGTAAGCAATATCTTGTCTTCCATAAGCACCTAGTTTTCTTCAAGCAGTATTTAGTCTTCTGTCAGATGTACCTTGGCTTTTTCAAGCTGCCTAGTTCTCTTTTGACAGTGCCTGCCCTTCTATTACCAGTATCTAATCTTCTGTCAGCAGTGTATTGTCTTATATAAGCCAGATTTAATCCATTGTAAGCAGTGTCTTCTGCGAGCAACATTAGTTAGATCCACTCCACAACCGTTGTGTTTGTCAGACCATTTAAATCTGGAAAGAAACATGATGTAGTGTTGATTGATTACATTAAAATAATTAAGACTTATTAATTGTTTAAGAGGGACATAAAAACATATTGCATTTAACATCGCGGCATAATATCACATTTTTAATGACCGTATAACCTCGATAAATGATGATATTTTAAAATCTTATAGTTATGGCTATGTTTATTGACTGGTTAAAACAGTTATACTAATTTAAAAAATAGATTAAACTTAAATATTCGTTTAAACATAAAAATAGATAAAATTAAGAAATAATTCTAATTTAATTTTTGCGATTTACAAATTAAGTTCACTCATTTTTATGTAGATGTCGCAAATAGTTTAATTTATAGTTTCCATTACCGATTCAAAATTTGTGTTGTAAACCTTTAAATATAATTATTTTTGTGGTTTTTGATAACATAAATTTAAGAAATCATTTTTATTTAAGGTAAAAAATTAAAATTTAATAATAGGTTAAAAATTAATCTATTCTTTTTTAGATGTCACCACAATCCAATAATGTTCTCAGTGATTCCCAGTTATCTTTAATATATTATTCATAACAGCACCTACATCACACCTAAAATTAAGCAATATACATTAATGAACGTGTTGTAAGTTGTAACATTGAGTTAGAATCGAGATAACGTGATTATTCATGGCCATGAATACACAATAATCCTTTACATGTGCCACTAATAACCACGTGATCACATGCACGTATTCTCTGTATCAACATTTTTTTTACATACTTGTTAATAGCGTATTGACGCCAGCTATTACTAATTTATGAATGAAAATGTATTGCAAAACTGTAACGTACTACGATAACAATTCTATAGATATAACGTTTTTCCAATACGGAACTTATTTACATGACCTTTCCCGAGTTATTATTTATTGATTATTTTAACAAAATCAATCCGTTTTTAACACTAAATAAATAAATAATTAAAATGGTATTATCTGATAAACAACTCTAATTATAACAGTTAAGATTTTGATTAACTAAGTAACATTTTGGGATTAACCTTATCAAAATTGTTATTTAAAAAGTTTTAATACTTATATTTTAACTGGCGCTTCCAAAATATTGTTGCGTAACTGTTGATTTTAGACGGTTAATTTATTGAAATCAATATTTAACAACCCGATACAACTTGACGTTCATTTTTAATTTAGAAGCGTGATTGTTTCATCACTTTGAGGTCGTTTCAAATATCTGTTGGTGCAATGCAATAACAACTTTTGACGACGTCAATTTGTCGGCATAATCGAAATGTAACGGCGTATAGTCGTGCGCTTTATTGTTGTATGCCAATTGACGCAAAGGGTATTGTTTAATATTTATGGGCGACAAAATGTTAAATACCTTTTGATTTAAATGTAACGCAGTATTATTTCAGCATATACAAATGTTGAAAAATATTTATTTTTTTTATACAGATTTTTTTTGATTCAATTTATTTTAAATCTTTGTCTTTAAAGATCACAAGATCACACAACTAATTAATGTAAATGCAATAAAACATGTGTGTATTTATAGATGGATTCTTTTAATTTTAGCTCTACCGGTTTCGATCAATACATTTAATCATCTTCAGGAGCAACCTAATGTAATATAAATAAAAATCATTTACTAAAATTAACAACATTCACAAATTTCTGTTACTATCGTTACATTTTGAACAAAATAAAATGAAACTCACGTCAGTAAATATATTTTCAAAAGACATATTTGTTAGTTAATTAGGCTGTTATCCTCTTACTCTTGATATTTTAACTCTTCTTTTCCTTGTTACCCAGTTATTCAAAAGTATCTAATAAGCCTACTATGCAACAATATGAGCCATGCGTTTCTTTACTTTTGTTTTTGAGGTTATGTATATGTAATGAAGTTAGTTGCTTTTATACATTTTAAATTTAAATTAATTTGTGAACAAAAAGAAGAGCTAAAATTAAAAGAATCCATCTATAAATACACACATGTTTTATTGCATTTACATTAAATTTGAGATGGAAAGAAATAACCAAATAAATACACAACTAATTAGCTTTGTTTGTTCTATATCCCGGTTGTTAAATACTAATGGTTGTTTCGTCATACTTGGGATTACAAAGAACAAATTGTTTTCTTTCTTCTTTCATCAATTTCAGCAATTTAACTGGAATTATCACATTTAAACCAATTTTTGTTCTAAATATAAATATTTGTAGAGAAAGGAAGTGCAGTGATATCTAAATAACGTATTTTTTCTTATCGAAATTATGACACTACGTCATTTTTGGTGCTGCTTCTCCTATGATACTCAGGCTCAGCAGTCTTTCCATTGCTTTAAAGGTCTTTCCATCAGTCTTGTTGTGTATGTTTTGCTATCTCTTGTACATACCGGCTTTTTCCGAAAATAAGACATCCACCGAAAATAAGCCCTAGTTAAAATAATATGACAAAAAGAATTCGTTAATAATTGTGTTGATTTATTAAGTATAAGTAATAATATTTAAAATTGGTGATTAATTAAAAAAATTAAATTACTTCTTATACTTGCTGTTTAAATATTTATTGATACCGGTTTCGAAGTTTCACTTCATCATCAGTCAAAACCTTAATTAAATGAAATAACAAAACAAAATCAAAAACATCGTAATTAAACCAAAATTTCTTTTTCCATTTTACTCACGTCAAATCCTAATAAATGTAGATCGTCATAGAACCACACACGTTGAAAAATTAAACGTTCATCTAACAAAATATCACTACATAAATGTCGAAACAAAATCGTATAGTTAACACATTAAATATTGTCTAAAGACAAAATGAAATCGAAAACTTACACAACAGAAAATCGACAAATACCGGTCATGCGACTAAAATAAATTTATCGAAGTTACAAGAAAATGAAAAAACGAACGTTTAAGAGAGATAACAATATTTATGTTAAATTTAAAAGAATTTACAAAACGAAATGAAATTTAGTTAATAAATATTCTTAACAAAACTAAAAACAAAAATTAAAAAAATTTTAAAATTAAAAAATTAGCTATTAAAACACTTTTTAGGCATATATTTGTAAAGAGGGATGTAGAAAATCTCAACTTGTTCATTAAGTATATCAATGTAATTGTTCTTACTATGTTTATCAATCTCAAAAGATTCCAATAAATCAAGTTTAAACCCTTTATCACACCTATGCAAAAGTTTTACCCCATCGAAATCCATACTATGTCCAGTCTCTTTGATGTGTTTGAAAATATTAGAATTGGGTTTATTTTTATGTTCGTGTAATCAATTAAAACCAAAATAGAACAAAATAATGCTGTGTTCGTTAAAGCAGATAAGGGTGCAGGTATTGTAATTATCGATAAAGATTCATATATACAAAAAACGGAACATTTTATGAAAAATAATAACTATGAAAAATTGAGCAAAGATCCGTTAGATTCAATCATCAGAAAAACGAAAGAAATTATTAATGGTAATAAAGATGCTCTTATCGAATTTACCCCTCATCTACAACATAAACGTATAAACATTTTCTTCAGTACGAACTTCATAAGCATGAATCCTAGTCTCCCTAAACTATACTCCTTACCAAAGCTACACAAAATGGAAATTCCAATAAGACCTATAACAGCCTTCAATAATTCACCCACATCGAAATTAGCCAAATTCATGCTTGGTGTGTTTCAAAAAATAAACTTCCAACCTAAATATACCGTTTCTAATTCGAAAGAATTTATCCAAAATACAAAGCACCTTGATCTAAAGAATAAAATCATGCTGTCATTTGACGTGACAAACCTATATTCAAATGTACCCATAGACATCACCCTGAATTTGACCAGTAAAATATTCAAAGAACATTTCAAAGATAAACATTTAACAACTCAACTAGACACTATTCTGAAACATATAGTCACTATGAATTTTTGTAAATTCAACAATAACGTCTATAAGATCAAAGATGGACTGCCGATGGGAATGCCTTTGTCAGGTATCCTGGCTGACATATATTTGGATTACGTGGAAAAAAACTATATCTTTACAAACCTTAATCCTTTCGTAAATAATATCACAAAATGGGTTCGTTATGTTGATGACATTTTTATAATATGGGAAGGTAATAATACAGATTTAAAAAAGCTTCATACATATATCAACAACATACAAGATAAATTAAAATTTACTCTGGAGCTCGAGAATAATAAAGAAATTAATTTTCTAGATCTAAAACTGACCAACGTAAATGATACAATAACCTATGACATTTATAGAAAACAAACCACAATCTCAACTGTTATCCCCTTTGATTCAGCACACCCATTTTCCCAAAAAATGGCAAGTTTTCGTTTCTTTTTTAATAGAATACTGGATTACCCTTTATCACATGAAAATAGAATCAAAGAATTTAACTATATATTTAATTTAGGTAAACAAAATAAATACACACACAAAACACTTAATAAGCTTTTAGCCAAGATACAACAGACAAAAGATCCTCTATATACAAAAGATATAAAAGATAATATATATAAACCTATTTCTTATAATAGTATGACTCAAAAGGCCCAAAGTATATTTTCTAAATATAATGTGACTTTAGCATATAGTAATAGGAATTCCATAGTTAATTTGCTATCCAATCACCATCCTAATAATAATAAAAAAACCTCTCATGATAATGGTGTTTACAAAATTAACTGCAATGATTGCAATAGTGTATATATCGGACAGACTGGGCGAAGACTTGATATACGTTTACACGAACATAAAAATAAACCCAATTCTAATATTTTCAAACACATCAAAGAGACTGGACATAGTATGGATTTCGATGGGGTAAAACTTTTGCATAGGTGTGATAAAGGGTTTAAACTTGATTTATTGGAATCTTTTGAGATTGATAAACATAGTAAGAACAATTACATTGATATACTTAATGAACAAGTTGAGATTTTCTACACCCCTCTTTACAAATATATGCCTAAAAAGTGTTTTAATAGCTAATTATTTAATTTTAAAATTTTTTTAATTTTTGTTTTTAGTTTTGTTAAGAATATTTATTAACTAAATTTCATTTCGTTTTGTAAATTCTTTTAAATTTAACATAAATATTGTTATCTCTCTTAAACGTTCGTTTTTTCATTTTCTTGTAACTTCGATAAATTTATTTTAGTCGCATGACCGGTATTTGTCGATTTTCTGTTGTGTAAGTTTTTGATTTCATTTTGTCTTTAGACAATATTTAATGTGTTAACTATAAGATTTTGTTTCGACATTTATGTAGTGATATTTTGTTAGATGAACGTTTAATTTTTCAACGTGTGTGGTTCTATGACGATCTACATTTATTAGGATTTGACGTGAGTAAAATGGAAAAAGAAATTTTGGTTTAATTACGATGTTTTTGATTTTGTTTTGTTATTTCATTTAATTAAGGTTTTGACTGATGATGAAGTGAAACTTCGAAACCGGTATCAATAAATATTTAAACAGCAAGTATAAGAAGTAATTTAATTTTTTTAATTAATCACCAATTTTAAATATTATCTAAGAGCTTGCAACATGGATTCAAATAAGAAGTAATAATATGTTTAGCTTTCCTTTTGTGAATTCTTTTCTCTTTCTTTAAGAAACCAATTGTACAATTTTTCTTCTAAAACACACGATATATTGAATGTGCTTTAAAGTACAAAATAAGGGATTTCCCCGAGCGGTATATAAGTAAAAACCCTGACAGAGAGGCACAATGCACTTGTACGCACCATCGAAGGTCCATGCTGTTCACACTACGGAACAGAGAGTATACGGCGTTCAACGTAAATAATTTCAGTCTTGTAAGTCTGATTATTTCCTCATACGTAATTTTATTTAAAAATAAAGTGAATAATTTTTAACCCCAGTTAAAATGAGTACAAAACGAAAGAGCTATTCCGTCGCGTACAAAAAGGGAATCGTGGAAGACTCTAGGGGTGTAAAACTTGTAGCATTCTGTAAAGAGAAGATGCTGGATCTCCGTATGGTTCGTAAATGGATTGCAGACTACAATTACCTGTGTCAACTGGTGGACCAAGGAAATGAGAAAAAACGCAGAGTTGGATCAGGTAGGCAGTCGTTATTTTCTGAGTTGGAAAATTGGCTCTCCTGCAGGCAGGAGAGCAATGGCTTTGGTTGTGCGCAGGGCTGATATTCAAAAATTTGCCCTTGAAACAGCAATTGAATTTGATATATCCACAGAAGAATTTAAAGCATCGTCACACTGGTTGGACAACTTCCTTAAACGATATGAACTGTCTCTAAGGAGATCAACAACATTGTTTAAGCTGGAAGACAATGAAGTTGTTAAGCGTGCACTTGTGTTTAAGCTTTTTGTTGATGGCATCGATTTTTCGAAATACCAACTCTCCAACACGATTGCTATGGATGAGACCGCGGTATACCTAGGCCAAGGAGCTCAAACGATAGTTCACCACAAGGCTTCTTCGTCAATTTACGTTCCTTCTACCGGTCACGATAGTGCACGTGTTACCTGTATTTTGGCGATTCGTCTATATGGCAAGAATCGCCATTTTTAATCACTAAAGGCAAAAAAGACCAGATTCAACGTGTTTCAGGAATTTATGTCATTGAAAAGAAAAAGTCTGGTGCACCCAAGTAGTTATAAGAAAGTGGGTTGATTTTATGCTGCCACCACTATTGAGGGGTCAGAATAGAGGTTTACTAGTTTGGGATTTCAGCCAGTACTCACCGCGCTAAAGACATGAAAAACTTTCTTGCTGAGAGGAAGATTGATCAAATAATGATTCCGGCAGGAACCTCCAGACACTTGACATTGCAATAAACAAGCCATTCAAGGATCATTTGTGCATGGAAATCAATGAATATATTGAAAACAGAATGGTGAGAAATCATCGAGGGAATTTTGTAAAACCAGGCTTACAAGAAGTTGTGAATTGGGTAAAAAATTCATGGGACAAAATAACTGATAATGACGTTTCCAATGCACGACGAACAGGCTCCTTAGACAAGACGTATTCATTTAACGATAGCTATATCGCAAGACATGAGAGATTCGGACGATGTTTTATTTATGACGATGTTCCAGAAGAAGATGACATGACTGTAATTGAATAAATTTAAATTTCTGTATTCTGTGTAAAATAAATATTAAATAAAAATATATAAATATACTTTTATTTTTGCCCTCCCCCGAAAATAAGCCCTAGCGCGTATTTTTTACGAAAAAAGAAAGTAAGACAGTGTCTTATTTTCGGAAAAAGACGGTATTGCCAGGCACGACTGATGCATTCTTGATACATGTTCATTCCATTCTCGTCGTCTTTTATAGAGTCATCTGACGATGTCCGGGGTGTCACATTTTTTTCTGATTTCTGTGTTTCTTTTACGATCCATCAGAATATTGAGATTGTTCTTAGGCGTTGAGACAAAGAGTCTCAACCGTGTCGGTTCTTGCCTCCTGTCGCATCCGTAAGGACCGGCTTTACGAATGTCTTGTATACTCTGGCTTGCGCGATAAGCACAACGCCAACTGCAGCAATGAATGTTCTGCTTATCCTATTTCTTTTGCATTTGTATATAGAGAAAGTGTTAACCCGAAGACCCCGGCTTCGTCAGAGGTGCTGGACGAATCCATTTTGGAAACGCCCCCTCGTAAAATAGCTTCGGCTATGCTTACCACCCCACCAAAGTAATGGATATTTGCGAAGGTGATGTATTAACTTCTGGGGACGAATTGAGGGTGGTGCAACCTACATCACAGCAGGGTTGCAACTGCCACCCTCTGCTGTCGCCTAGATATGATGACTAACGCGATAGCACTGATCCAAGAAACTTGGATATTCAAATCCCGTGTTCGAGGATTCAGTGGACTTAATGGCTCTATTTTCAGCTGCCTTGGTAGTGAAAAAATAAGAACAATTTGCGTGCCTAGACACGTCCAGGCCTTTCTGCTGCCACAGCATACAGGAGGGGACATAACGACTATTAGTATTCGTTGTACCGTCAATCGTAGCGATACGGACATCATGTTGGCTTCAGTTTACCTTCCGTTCGAGGGCCAGGCCCCTTTTGAGGAGTTGGCGAGTCTAGCAAAGGACGCTAGATCAGGTAACTGGAATCTCGTCATAGGCTGTGATTCCAATGCGCACTCCGTATTCCGGGGCTGTGCCGAGGACAACAGCTGGGATAAGTCACTTTTAGACTTTATTTTCAGCAGCAATCTTGATTTACTTAATCGGAGTTCAGAGCCAACCTTTGTAACTACCAGAGGTCAATCAGTAATTGATATTACCTTGGTCTCGATGAGTATTTCACATGAAGTCAACAACTGGAAAGTCTCTGACTTGGTTTCAATGTCAAACCACAGGATGACTTTTGATCTAGATATAAAAAAGATCGGTAAAAACCTGAAGCGAAACCCCAGGAACACTGACGTGAACAAGTTCAAGTCGGTGTTATCAGGGTGTTTGAGTAATATAAGGTTAATCCGGCCGAATTTGAGCAGGGATGTTGAGGAACGATCATTGTTCTTGATAGATTCCCTGACAATTGCGTATAAAAAGGCTTGTCCACTCTGTCTGGAAGCTGATTCAGGACGTGCCACTCTGTGGTGGTGCACTGAGCTCAGCGACCTTAAGAGGGAGGTCAGAGCAGCCTTCAATAAAGCCAAAAGCTCGAGATTAGATTCTGATTGGAACTGCTATAAAGGCAAAATATCGGAGTTTAAAAAAGTGTTCATCGGAAGAAGAAAGGGGGGTGGAGGAGATTCTGCGAAGAAGTCACCTCTGGAAACGAACTCTCTCGTCTTAAAAGGGTTCTGGTCTCGGCCCCGGACCGGCGAATAGGTTTATTACATAAGGATGACGGTTGCTATACCGACAACCTTCTACAAAGCTTACACCTTCTAATGAATGTGCATTTTTCAGGTTCGGTAGACTCATGGAGGTGTTGTTTCACTACTTCTATGGAACTTCATTCTAGACAGCCTTATTAAACGCCCCAAAGAGGCTAAATTCGTTACCGTCGGCTATGCTGACTATCCTTGTCAGGGGAAAACATGTGGGGGTGTTATTTGACAGAATACAAGAGGTTCTCAATATAGTCGAGAAATGGTGTGGCAGGCAGAAATTCACCTAAATCTGCCCTCTGGATCTACGCGGCTGTGATACGACCTATGCTCACTTATGGTGCAGTAGTATGGTGGTCTAAAACCTTACAGGTTACTGCCACTACCGCACTAAATAGAATACAGAGACTTGAGTGTATGTATGTTACAGGTGCCATGAGGACGACCCCCACTGCGACCATGGAAAACATGTTAAACTTGCACCTATACATTTATATATTCAGGAGTTGGCGCTGATTACCATGTTGCGACTACGGGAAGTAGGACTTTTCAAGGGAGAGGAAACCGGAGCAAGTGCAGCACTTTGGAGGGAGCCGTTGACAAACACACCTCTATTGAAATGCTGCACGGACTATATACCAGCTAAATTCACATTTTCAAGGAAATACCTCACCCATTGTGGTTCCACAGAAGTAGATGAAAATAACACCCTTAAAATCTACACCGATGGTTCGTATAGACGGACTGGTGCAGGAGCGGGAGTATTTTCTAACGATTTACAGCTCCATCTCTTACATATATCGTTTACATTATTCCAGTCATTCAAACGCTGTTGAATCGGTAACATTATAACAACAATGACAATTTTTTCAAGGCAGATTGACGCATGCTCTCATAAAATTCCGATGAGATATCCCCCAAACATACTTGTTCTCTTGATAAAGAAACAAACTGAAGAGTTCAATAAATTTTCATCATGATTGTTTTACATTTTTAATTTTAATATAATGATGAGCCTGGAGAAATCACCAGCCATTTTGAAGAGTTTAGTTTTCAGTTACCTTCATTATTGAATTATGGAAAAACAACAATGCATGTTCCCAAAAAACAATAATGCGTGTTCACTGCTCAACGTATCCAGCACTGGATTGCCTATCTATACTATTCCAGTGACGCTGGAATGGGTCAGCTGGAGTAAAGTGTGGTATATGGTAGTGTACTGGTAGTGTAGTAGTGTACTGGTGAATAGTAGTACAGAGTAACCAGAAGTGACACTGGTGGTATCCCGCCAAATCTGACGCCATATTGTTGCGAGGAAGCAAAGTATTGCTGTTATTGCTGGTAAATTTAGTTGTCTCTGTTTAAGCTGTCTCTCTCATTTATTGTGTGTTCATCGCGCCAGTGGTTCCTCGCACTAAAATTAATGAACTTGATGGTTTCCTTTTTGACTTTCCTGTAAATTATGATGTTTTGTGTGTTTGTGAACATTGCCTCAGAGAGGGTGAATTGGAATGTGATATGAACATTGCTGACAAAACCGTTGCATCGTTTTTTAGTCGTTCTAATCATAAATGTAGCGGTGTGTTGATCCTAATTAAACGTGAATTTTCCTCCTTCCCTCTTTATAACATTAATATATAAATTATCTGTGGAAAAACATTAATTTGATAATGCGATAATTACATCTTCTTCTGGTGATATTCAGACATTTTGAGACATTGTAAGCTCGGCATTGGCTATTACACCATCAGTTGCGTGTTGTCCTGGCGGGTGGCTTCAATGTATGGTTTAGGGATCGAAGCACTGATGCAACGATGGAGTGCGACTTGCTTGTATCCCATGGTTTTGTTCCGACAGTGTCCCAGCCTACTAGAATAAATAATTGTATTGACAACATATTCGTTAATTTTTCTACGAGTAATTTCAATACTGCCGTGATTGAATCAAATCACAGGGCGCCATGTGTTACTATACCGACACATCATGTTAAAGAAATTAAAACCTTTAATACAAAACTGCACAAGCCTCTGACACTAAACGGTAGAATGAACTATTTTAACATGTTGAATCAATTCGGTTGGAAAATTTTGAGTGAGGTTGCTGGTAGCGTGAATGACGCATATGGAATGTTTCATAATGTCATTATGCGTCTTTTCATGCGTCTCTCCCACTATGTAAAATAAATCTCAGGTTTTGTGATGGCGGCCTCAATTGGTTCAACAATGATTTGAAACACATAAGAGAAATATATAACTCTTCTTGTGATCTTTATACAAAATTTAAAACGGATGACTTACTTCATGTTAGAAATAATCTTAAAATTCAATATAGAAAGGCATGATGCAAAAAAAAAGGCTTCGAGTAAAGTTATTAAGCAGTGCAAGAATAAACCAAAAACAATCAACTGTTCAACTGTTTGCGCTATGGACGTTTGTCATACGCTGCCTCCAAAGGGCGTATACTTAGTATTGAAGTTCGTGATCTGCTTTGCGGTTTAAAATCTAGTAACTCCAAAGACATTTATGGCATATCTGCAACCTTTGTGAGAAGTAACAACGGTCACCCTTTGTGGCACCCTTTACCAGATTGGCGAATCTTTCCTTTTCATCTGGCATATTTCCTGACTTATTACAAATAGCTAATGTAATTCCAATATTTAAAGGCGGTGATAAGAACGACAATGCTAATTTTCGTCCTATAAGTATTCTGCCCACCAACAGAATCATCGCATACTTGGACCAAAATAATTTATTCCACCCTCATCAGTTTGGCTTTCGAAGGGGTAAGTGTACCTCTGACACCGCAGTTAAATATATGAATATCTGTCTTGGCAGCTTTGGAAAACGTGAATACTGTATGTCACTGTTTTTGGAGTTGTTTCGTGTATTCGATGTATCTCATCCAATTCTTATTGATAAATTTCGCAATGTTTATAATTTTGACGACAAAATCGCTCTAGTCCAATCTTATTTTTCCGGCAGAACGAAATAGGTGACTTGTGGTCAAATGACATCGGAAAGAGTCACGTTGACTCGGGGTGTTCTACAGGGTTCTATCCTTGGTCCTCTTTTATTTTTGATGTTTTCCAATGACTTTCCGTACTATTTTAGGAACATTGACTGTTTATTATATGCTGACGATTCCACTTTGATTATCCGAAGTAATGAAGCTGAAGAAGTCATTCAAAGATCAGAATTGGTCAGTGATGGGCGTAGGGTAAATACCCGACGGGTAGGTATTTCTAAAATGGGTATTTATCCGGGTATTTACCCCGGCCTAGGGTAAATACCCAAACAGTGGGTACAAAAGTGATACCAGTCAAAGTATATCAGATTCCAAAAAAATGAAGAGGAAGATGATAAGAACGTTGAAAACGAGGAATTGTCAATAATCAAAGACGTATTATCATTAAACAAATCTGTCGTAATTTAGATTAGATCAAGTTATTATGATTATTATCATCAAGCAGTCCTCTGCGTCCATTGTTGGACATAGACCTTCCCTATTCTGTCCCATTCGATTCTATTCTGTGCTATCTGAATCCAATTGTTGGTCATACTTTTCACGTCTACTTCGTCTGTTCGCTCGCGGTGTCCACTCAAGTAACCGTTTTGTCCATTGCTCATTCTTCATTCGCACGACATGACCCGCTTAAGTTCCACTTAAGCTTTGCCACAATGTTGACCACCAGTTCATTTACGCCTATTCTTCTTCATAGGTCTTCATTTCGTATGTAGTACCTCAGAGTTAGACCCAGGATCGACTTCTCCATCTATCTTTGCATTACTTGGACCTTCTTGGCAGTGGCTACAATTAATGTTAAAGTTTCGGAGTCTTATGTCATAACCGGAAACACTCATTGATTGAAAGCCTTTCTTGGCCTTTTGGGTTGGCCTCACGAGTGTGATCCTTCTGTTTAGTTCGCTTGTTTGATTATCTCTCAATACACGAACCTCATAGCCAAGATATACATAGCTGTCAACCTTCTCAATCTCATTATCCCCAATTTCGATGTTATAGCTGGGAACAAGATTTATCATAAATTTTGATTTATCCTCGTTGATATTTAGACCGACTCTTGCACACAACTCCTTTAAGTCGTTCAGCATTAGTTTAATCTCTCCAAGGCTATCCGATATAAGAACTACATCGTCCGCATAGCGCAAATTACTTAAGCATTTGCAATCAATGTTTAGGCCTTTTTGGGTCCAATCTAGTTGTCTAAATGCACTCCGAGGACTGTGATGAACAATTTGGGTTCAACAGTGTATCGCCTTATTTTACTCACAATCAGTACTTTACTACTTTTACCCTCTTCAGTACTTTCATGCAATTTTACCGTCATTGTAGCATTCTTGGGGATGTTATAAATAAGTTTGGTATATCGATAATCGACTCTGCATTCTTGAAGTGCTTGCAAAACTGCCATCAACTTAATTTAAATTAAATTTTATAAATACTTCTAAATACCCATCTTGGGTAAATACCCTCGGGTATATATCCAGGAAATTTACCCTTGAAAATAAATACTCGGGTATTTAACAACACTGGAATTGGTTCTAAATAGAGCACGTAAATAGTGCATCGCGAATGAGTTGTGTTTGCATAATAAGAAAACAGTTAAAATGATATTAAATCTTGATTAAATTCTTGGAAGTTCACACTCCAGTATTGAAGTTCGATCATCATGTTGACACTATAAGTAAGAAAGTTTCAAAAAACATCTTTTTGCTACAAAACCTTATAGTCAAGGTGGAACAAGAAGTAGTAAAAACCGCTTACTTCGCGCTTATACGAAGCCATATATCTTATGCTATTTTAGCGTGGGAAAAGACTCTCGCTAGCAAACGACTCTTTAACTTACAGCGTAGGGCTCTAAGGGTTGTGGGAGGCCTGGGATACAGTGAGGACTGTCGACACATGTTCGTGCGTTTAGGTATTCTAACCCTGCCATCTATTTATGTACTAAATTGTATATCGTATGCTCTGAACAATTTCGATGAGCTTTTAAATCATGCTGATGCTCACAAATACGCAGCTCGTAATCGTTGTAATGTGTATGTTGATATGTAGATACATGTGTCAAAGCTATTTAATAAGTTGCCGTTGTATGTTAGAGGTCTTCCGTTTCTGTATTCTCACCATAAAACGTAAACTAACACATTTCTTAGGTTCGAATGCGTTTTATTCCGACGATGAATTTTTAAAGTGTAATATTGATATTTCTTAGTAAGAGAACTATCTTATAGAACAATAATGATTGTATGTATGTATGTAGGAAAGGGGAGGGTGTGCTTCCGCATACAGCACCTAAGCTCCAACGGGCCCCTTGTACATCCTCCTGCACTCTCTCCGGCTACATCAACCAGCCTAAGGAATTTCCGAAGGCTAGGATACAGCTCAGAGGTACGTTCCTGATGCCATCCATGCTCGGCCATTCCTCGTTACAGTTCCTTAGACAGATGGCAGGCCTTAACCCTGTCCCACCAGTTCATAAACTTTTTGTGGGTAAAATCTTTAATTATCTCAATCTGAGTTGATAAGGACGGAGCGATTATCGGTTCAGGCGAATCGCTTAGCAGCCCTTGATGATTTTTGATGATGTGAAGATGTTTTTTGAAACTTTCTTACTTATAGTGTCAACATGATGATCGAACTTCAATACTGGAGTGTGAACTTCCAAGAATTTAATCAAGATTTAATATCATTCTGACTGTTTTCTTATTATGCAAACACAACTCATTCGCGGTGCACTGTTTACTTTTGGCAAGCCTATTAGCATACTTGTTAGCTGAACAAGTCGAGTATCCTGTTGTCCATTAAAGTATAACACTGTTATGAACTGCGGCCTTCTCTAATGTCAGATAACAACAAATAACAAGTCCTGAGGTAATTACTTAGGGCTAAAATAGCTTGACTACTGTCAGTGTAAATTGTGAAAGTCTTATCTCCCAAGTTGGATCTGACAATAACGTCAGCGGCAAGTTGTATGGCGCTTAACTCCGCCTGTATGACGGTGGTACTTTTACCTAGAGGTTCAGATACGTGGAGTCGGAGATCATATGAGAAGACGCCGGCTCCAGCTCCTTCCCGTCTACTTGAACCATCAGTGTAGATTTTAAGGCTGATTTTACTATCTCTCTCACCCATTAGAATTCTTGCTGCCCGCAGTCGAATCATGGTCACCAGTGCCACCTCTTGAATGAACAAATGCAGTGGCGTAAGGTTCAACATGTTTTCCATGGCTGCAGTGGAGGTAGTCTGCAGCGCACCTGTAACATACAAACACGCAAGTCTCTGTACTTTATTAAGTACAGCAGTGGATGTAGACTGTAAGGTCTTTGACCACCATACTACTGCACCATATGTAAGCATATGTCGGATTACAGCCCTATAAATCCAGAGGCCATTTTTAGGTGACAAACCCCATGTCTTACCTATAGCCCTCCGGCATTGACGAAATGCAATGTATGCTTTTTTTACTCTATTATCTAGGTGAGCTCTCCATGCCATTTTATTGTCAAGTGTGATGCCCAGATATTTGACTTCTTTTAACGAAACCAATGGAGTATTAGCAAGGGATGGCATTCTGAGCTTGCCAAACTTCCTCATCCGTGTGAAAAGAATCAACTCTGTCTACTTAGGATTCACAGAGAGTCTTTGTTCGTCACACCAAGACTCTATCAATTTGAGAGCTACTTGCATCCTATCAAAAAGCACGTTTATGTACTTGCCTTTGACTAGAATGGTTAAATCACCCTATCTAGGGTGAGATTCCACAAAAGTGGGAATAGTACGCCCCTTTGTAGACAGCTCTAAGCTGTCTGTATATATATATATATATATATATATATATATATATAACCCTAAGCTTAACTATCCTATGTTTAAGAGCGTTCTCAATCCAACCACAAAGAGTCGGTGGAACATTAACAATAATGATTATTTATTATTACCTCATCTACCAACTATGGAAAACCCTTTCTCCAGCGCTTCTTCAAGTTCTGGAACTTGTCTATTACGCTTTTTTTTTGATAACCTTGTGCGATCTTTCTATTCCGTCCATTTTCACATAGGTCGCCTTTTTGTTGTAATAAACTCGCGTCAGTAGACTACGATACATCAGTAATTTTTGCGGAATTATGAAGGCTTGTATAAGCTGGCCAGCTTTTAATTTTGCCCAACAAAGTAATTTAATTTAACGAGACGGGTAGCGAATATATGAACACGACCCAAAAAAGAAACATTTCGACGAATATTGTTTGTTCCATTTAAGTGATTAAAATATACATGTCGCAATTAACCGGTGTCCCAATTAAGAGGAAACGACTACATAAAATAAAATATGCAGTTCGCGTCAAAAGTAACCACCCCCTGTCTAATTTGAAAATGGTTCGAGATATCGTCATCGGCCGAAACACGTTTGATTATTGATACCACGCACGTAGCAATTCCTGCTTCCCACAAGTCCATCCAACAATTCTATCCATAAACCACAAACACTAATATCCCCACAAACCCTCTAACACCTATTGAAAAGCGACCTTCCCCTCCAATCACAATCCACATTGATGGATTTAAAAATTTCCTCCGCCTCACATCCAATCTAAATCAGCGGATTGGGAAATAGAAGTATATACTCAGATATATCGCTATGGGGTGCATCGTATTTACAAAAAATCCGGAAAAGCGACAAATTCTAATCAACTCCCTGAATAGCGATAAAACCGAGTTTCACACACATACCCCAAGGAAGAACAAAAAAGTTATATACATACCCTATGTATTTAACACAAGGATATTCCGACATATAATCTTTTATTTTCCATAAACATCGTTGTTATGATTTTTTAAATCCAACTCTGTGTTTTTGATTATTATAAATACGAAATAGAAATTTTAAAAAATCATATCTCATGGACGAATGGAAATATCACCATGAAATAAAGATCATTTTAAAGCAAATTTGTTGAAGATTTACCATAAATAATTTTTTATTTTCCATAACATCCAAACATCGTTGTTATGATTTCTGCATTTTTGATGGTTATACATATGAAAAATGTTGTATCTCAAGAATTAGTGCAGATATCATAAAATATAGAACATTTTAAAGCAAATTTAATGAAGATTTAATGCGGTATAAAAATTTTTTTATTTATTTATTTATGTACATAGGACACAGCACAGGACGAACCCAATAAAAGCTGTGTCACTGAAAAGAATAAGAACAAAACAAAACAATAAAGACACAAAATAACATCAGTAGTGAACAGTAGTAAAAAAAATAAAATAAGAAAAGTAAAATAAACGATAAAAATTCAGATTGAAATTAAGGAAATATTTTATAAACAAGTAAAAAATAACAACAATAAGGAATTGATTGTAATGTTAACAATGACAATGATACGGCATGCTCCCAACAGCAGCTAAGGTCAATTTTTTAAACGAGCTGATGGATTCATAAGCAAATATATCGATGGACAGCCGATCGGCTGATCGTGCGGCACGCAGCAATGGGGAATGTTGATAAGCATTAGTGCGGGTTGTAGGAGTGAAAAAGAGAAAATCATACCTCAGCGTTCTGGACGGAACATGCAAATTCACTAGAGACGTAAGCGAAGTCGAATTATAGATATTATGAATAAATTTATAGAATAGCAATACATCACTAGCAAAACATCACCGAGTCAGTCGCAGAAACCGCACAGCAAAGGATTGGCATACCGAGTCGTAGTCAACATAGGTGATATGAGACTTCCGACATAAAAATCGAAGGAATCTCTTTTGCACTAGTTCTAATCTTTTCATGTACATGTCATATTTAGGATTCCAGACGATAGAACAATAATTTAAAACGCTGAATACGTACGCAAAATGGAGAGTTTTTATGGAACTGATATCAGTGAAATCAGTCGCTGATCTCATGACAAATCCAAGCATGCGAGAAGCCTTGTTGACCACCGAGTCGACGTGCTCATTAAATAAAAGTTTACTATTAAAGGTCACCCCCAGATCTCTTATAGACGTGACTCTCTTCAACAATTCCCCTCCAATAAAGTAATCAAAACGTATGGGGTTAGCTTTCTCTGTAGATGTGATAACACATTTACTAAAATTTAGGCTAATAAAATTTGTCAGACAATATTGAGCAAGGTCGAGGAGATCGCGTTGAAGAGCAACGAGATTGATACACGGCAGAAAATTTTTAAATCGTCTGTATACATTAAACAGTTTGAATGTTTAAAACAATAAAAAATATCATTAATGTAAATATTGAAGAGCAAGGGGCCAAGGATGCTTCCCTGAGGGACACCGGACGAGACTTAGATTTTCCATAAACATCGTTGTTATGATTTCCTAAATCCAACTCTGCATTTTTGATGGTTATAGATATGAAAAAAGTCGTATCTCAGGAATTAATGCAGATATCATCATGAAATACAGAACATTTTAAAGCAAATTTAATGAAGATTTAATGTGGCATAAATAATTTCTAATTTTCCATAAACATTGTTGTTATGATTTTTTAAACTCATCTTGGCATGTTTGATTATTCTAAACTTTAAGAACACTAATATAGAAATAAATATATTGAAATAATATGGTATTGTTTCTTTTGTGTCCCAAATTCCCAAAGTAAAAATCCTGAAATAGATATTTATGTAACATTAGCAAATTAGCAAAATTTATTGTTTTACACAACTATAATTAAATTAATTAGTAAACAGGTAAGCTACAAAATTTATTTAAATAGATTATAATTAAATTTTAACACTTTTTACGTTGATTAACACAACATTTAAAAAATGCATTATTTATAAATCACAAATCAATACTATCAAGGTTACTATTCATACAATTTTCCCAGTTGCATGGGATTCCATTTAACGATTGTAGAAAATTGGGTCAACACAACTACGTACTACGTACTACGCAGTTAGTAAAAATGGAAAGAAAATGTTGATAAAATCTACAGAACATTTTAATGCAAATTTAGAAAAAGGCTATTATGGCTAACTAGATCTGTCGCAGGCTCCTCGGAAGGAACTGGGTTTTAAATCACGAATGGCTCATTGGGCCTACGTAGCAATAATCACACCCATGGTCACCTATGCCTCTGGTTTGGTGGCCAGAAACATATCATAAGACAGCACAACAACAGCTGGCACAAATCCAGCGGTTAACATGTCTTAATATAACGGGTGCAAAGTAGATTTTGTCCGACGGCTGTTCTTGAAACCCTACTCGGTCTCACACCACTTCATTTATATATACAAAAGGAGGCAGCTTTAAGTGCCTTATCACTGAAAAAATGCTCTTCACTCAAGCTGATGTAGGGTAACCTCAGGGACACATCGAAATCCTCAAGGACCCACGTCTAAATCACTTGATTGAGATTAAAATGTACCTTATACCGACAGAATACAATTTCGACCAGCCGTATAAGATCATATTTAGAAGCAGGGATGATTGGATGAAGGGTCGCAAGGCAAGCACTTGCCTGGTACACGGATGCTTCAAAGACAGTTGGAACCGGGGTAGGCATGAGCATTAGTGGACCAAATAACTGCATTAATTTGCTCTTCAGCTCGGACATAACCATTTTTCAAGTAGAAGTACTTGCTATAATCTTCTGAACCGCTTTGAACCTATAAAAGGGAGAGAAAGGTGCATCCATAAACATTTTCACAGACAGTCGGGCCGACCTAAAGGTAATTCAGGCCTACACGCGTGACTCTGCACTGACCAGAGAGTGTACCAGCAATCTGAGAGAACTCGCTAAGGACAATGATGTTACTCTATGGTGGGTTCCAGGTCACAGAGACATTGAGGACAATGAGAAGGCGGACAAGCTGGCCAAAGAGGCCCTTCATTGGACCCGAACCCGGTTGTGGACTACAAACAAGGTACCTCAAACAAGTAATCAACAATTGGGAGGCCTCAAAGATAGCCTTATGCTGAAAAGAACTTCCAGGTCACAGACAAGCGAAGAATATGATAAGTCCGGGTCAAAACAAAACCACAGAGGTTTTATGGCGCAGCAAAGGGGATCTAAGGACGCTCACGGGATTTCTGACAGGCCATGTGCCCCTAAAATACCACTTCTTCTACATTGGACAAGCTAAGGATCGAACTTATCGACTTTGCAACGATGAGTCAGAAACGACTGAACATATACTGTGTAATTGCGTCGCCAGAAGCCACCTAAGACACAAAATTTCCGGTAAGGCTCTTTTGACACCTACCAACATAAAGGGACAAGACCTTGGAGCAATACTAAGGTTTATTAAGGACTTACATTTGCCCTAAAGTTTTGGAGGGCTAAAGTTACAATAGATCTTATAGGTCGCGGCGACGAGAGGGGCCGCTCCCCTCAGCCCGGCAGCAATAATAATATTAAAGCAAATTTAATGAAGAGTTAATGCGGTATAAATAATTCCTTATTTTCTATAAACATTGTTGTTATGATTTTTTAAACTGAGCATGTTTGATTATTCTAAACTTTAAGAACACTAATATACAGGGTGATTCAAAAACCCGCTGACAGACTTCTAGAGTAGATAATACATGAAAACTTGAGTTGAATAGTCTTAATATACATGGGGTCGCAAATGCCTCGTTGGCGAGATATACCGGATCAAAGTTTCTTTAAAATTAAACATTATCTGCAATAAAAAGTACTTTTTTAAAAATATTGTCTACGCCATTGCTCTCTACGCGTGTAAAGTGATCAATTATTTATCAATTGGTCTCTTACAAAACTTTGATCAAGGCAATAGTTTTTAAGAAAAACACGTTTGTAGAAAATTTGTTAATTCAATTAAAAACTGTTGCTTCAAAGTTTTGTAAGAGACTACTTGATAGATAATTGATCACTTTACACAAAAATACTGCCCGTTTGACAAAATTAGCAGTGGAGTTGAAAATATTTTTAAAAAAGGGCTTTTTTTGCAGATAATGTTTAATTTTAAAGAAACTTTGACCCGCTATATCTCGTTAAGGAGGCATTTGCGACCCCATGTATATTAAGACTTTTCATGTTAATTTTTGATGTATTACCTGCCCTAGAAGTCTGTCAGCGGTTTTTTGAATCACCCTCTAGAAATAAATTGATAACATTGAAATAATATGGTATTGTTTCTTTTGTGTCCCAAATTCTCAAAGTAAAAATCCTGAAATAGATATTTATGTAACATTTAATCGATAGATTTTCTTTATCGTAACGTTAAATAACCTGGAAAATAGAAAAACGCGGCTTAAATTCAATAATTTATTCGAAACTGCGTTTTATTCATGTTCCTTCCTTTTACATAATATAATAATTCTTTTACATAAAGGAAATTGCGTCATATATCCATGTATATCGATCGAATCATATTAAAATTAGCAAAATTTATTGTTTTATACAATTATAATTAATTTAATTAGCAAACAGGTAAGCTGTAATAGTTATTTATTGTGTAAATGTTTTAGACAGCATTTTATTCACGCAAGAATGTTTGATTTTCTTAAGTGAATAAAATGTATCTAAAACACGCTTGCAATACAACGTTTTATCCACAATATTAACTAATTTTCGATTGTTTATCGACTCCTTTTGTAACATATTTTTAAAAGTGTGAAAGTTGTAAAGGTTGTAAATGTAAAGTTGGTGAAAAATGGAAGAAAGTGATTATCCCAAGATAATTTTTGAGGAAGCTGAAGAAGCAACTGTCCAATTATTGCCTGCAAAGTCCAGAGAACATTACGAAAAAGTATTTTCCGAGTTTAATGAATGGAAAGAAAAACGGGGGGTTATAACAATAAATGAGGAAGTCTTGCTATCGGATTTTTTAAATTTGAAGAAGAGGTATTCAATTTCATCCATGTGGTCGAAGTATTCGATGGTGAAAGCCGCTATAAAGGTCTATAAAAACATAGACATAGGAAAATATAGCAAGCTCATGGCCTATTTGAAGAATCAGTCAAGAAATCTGGATACCAGTACTGCGAAGAAATCTGCAGTATTGGAAAGAACACACATCGGAGCGTTTTTGACAAGGGCTTGCGATAAAGAATATTTGATGATCAAGGTAATCTCTCTTAATCTTTTGGATATTATATACAGGGTGTCACACAAAAAACGCCCCAAGCTGTAACTTTGTCATTTACATTCCGATTTTCATGAGCGGGTTATCAAATGAAATGGTTTCATGAATACTATGATTCATGCTACAAATAAATTTTTTCCAAGGCCGTCTTGAATTTTAAGCGATTATTAACTTTTGCTTTTCAAATTGCTCTATATATTTTTCTTTGCGTCATTGAATAGAGATTGTTTTTCTGAATCCACTGATGTACAATACATCCATTTTGAATATAATTTTAGTAGAGAAAAGACACCTGTATATACAGGTTGCCACACAAGAACGCCGCTAGCTGTACCTCTGTCATTTACCTTCCAATTTTCATGACCTAGCTATCAAATGAAATGGTTTGATGAATACTATGATTCATGCTACAAATAAACTTTTTCCAACGCCATCTTCAATTTCTAGCGATTATCAACATTTGATTTTCAAATTGCTCGGTATGGTTTTCTTCACGCTATTGGATAGTTCTTTTTTTCTGAATCCATTAATGTACAATACATCAACATTAATTGTAATTGTAGCATAGAAAAACATTAAAATAGTTTCTGAACATTTTCTTAAAGTCACTTGTGTTATACTGTAGTGTGCCATGGGATAAATGAAAAAACAACTTATAAGTATCATTTACAACTGCTTCGGGCATTGACGTAGCATTTAATGACTGTTATCAGTTTTGCGTGTTATTTTTTTCCATGGCACACTGCAGTATTACAGAAGTGACTAAGACAATGTTCAGAAAATGTTTTAATTGTTTTTCTCTGCTAAAATTGCAATTAATGTTAATGTATTGTAGATCGATGGGCTCAGAAAAAAATCTCTACCCCATAACGTGAAGAAAAACATACCGAGCAATTTGAAAATCAAAAGTTGATAATCGCTTGAAATCGAAGATGGCGTTAGAAAAAGTTTATTTGTAGCATGAATCATAGCATTCATCAAACCTTTTCATTTGATACCTCGTTCATAAAAATTGGAAGTTAAATGTCAGAGTTACAGCTTACGGCGTTCTTGTGCGACAACCTGTATATACAGGTGTCTTTTTTCTGCTAAAATTACATTCAAAGTGGATGTATTGCACATCAGTAGATTCAGAAAAACAATCTCTATCTAATGACGTGAAGAAAAATATATGGAGCAATTTGAAAAACAAAAGTTAATAATCGCTTAAAATTGAAGATGGCCTTGAAAAAAATGTATTTGTAGCATGAACCATAGTATTCATCAAACCATTTCATTTGATGCCTCGGTCATGAAAATCGGAATATAAATGACAGAGTTACACCTTGGGGCGTTTTTTGTGTGACACCCTGTATAATAAATTTTGAAATATATTAGGTTGAACTAATAATGGGGGTGTCTGATGCTTGTCGATGCTGTGAACTGACTAATTTGAAAATTAGTGATGTACAGTAAACCCTCGATATAGCGAACACGCAGGGAGGAAAGCAATATAACGAACTAATTCGTTAAAATGAATGATAATGGGTTGGCTCTAGAGGTGGGCTACGTAAACATATTAGCATCGACTGTGTAATAAGTTTAATATAAGTACGTTATACTATAATAAACATTTTTTGAAAATAATCACTTATTTTTTGCCTCAGAATGGGCATTGTTCGTCTTAGGCATTCCTCAGTAATTTTAGTCAAAGAATCCATGAAATTTTCAGAAAGATTCTCTTCTGAATCAGCAAATCTTGAAATTGTGATGTGTTAATAACTACCTCGTTGGATAACTAATAATATTTGTGTTACCTTTGAATTGTATAGAGAGCGGCTAAAACTTCTGCTCTTAAAGGTGCTATGATATTAACTTCTTCTTCATCGTGTTCTTCGCCTTCTTCTTTTTCTTCGGTTTCTTGGTCTATATTCACTACTGCTAAGTCTAGGTCTACTGCTTCTGTAGTCTTTATCACACCATCAACTCTGACGTAATCAATAAAACTAACCTGTATCAGTTGAACTGACAAGATTTGTTGATAATTTTCCCATTCTACATCAGCAAATTCAGGCTATCAATGAGTAAAGCATATAAGTAAAAAACTACATCTTTTTCGTTTTGATATTATTGCCAAAATTGCTGCTCTAACAAGTCGTGCACGATATCGTTTCTTCATAGCCGCAATTATGCCTTGATCAAGAGGTTGCAGTGCACTTGTTGTGTTAGCCGGAAAATAAACGACCTTAACATTGCGCAAATCAAATCCCATAACGTTATGTGCTGAACAATTGTAAATTATTAACAACACTTTTCTGTTTAGAGCTGCCATGTTGAGCTTACCCAGACATTTTTCTGAACGGTATAATGGCATGGCAAATGGGAACGATCGAATTTATTTAAACATCTTGGGTTTTTTGATTTTCCTACTATCCATAGTTTTAATTTCTCACTTCCGTCAGCATTGCAGCATAAAACTGCTGTTATTCTTTCTTTGCTTTTAGGCCCCCATAGAATTAAGGAAGGCATTAGATTAAAAAAAATACCAGTCTCATCAATATTAAAAACATCTTGGCTTCAACCCGAAACGTTCGCGACGCAAGCAAGTCGTAAGTCGTCCACTTCCAAAGCTAACCACTAAAAACTAGCTGGAATATGGTCTAGACTGAGTAGACAAGGAAAATTTTCGTGTTCGTAATTACGATAATAGTTTGCATTGAAATTATATTCTACGGTGAAATAATAGTTCGTAGTTCATTATAATGAAATTTCGTTATAATGAAAAATGTGCCATATAAATTGTGTTGAAGACATTTGTGGCATAATTTCGTTACATCGGTGTTCGCTATAAAGTAAACCCTACTGTAGAAGGTAGGGGCGCATATTTGATTGTTTCGATACCAGATACCAACAGGGCAGGGCAGTGGCATAAACCATGCTCAACCGTCTCCGTTTCCCCCGCACATAGTCGGCATTCAACATCGTCGGCTAAACCCAACAAGTTGAGGTGTACTTTTAATCGGCAGTGCCCAGTAAAGACAGAAGAAGGATTCTCTATCAATAATGTAGCGATGTGGAGAAAATACATGTCTTTACGTCCGAAGAAATTATCCAATGAGAAATTCTTTTTAAAATATGCTAATCAAAAATGTACTTCACAACCTGTTGGAATTAACACTTTGTCGAAAGTTCCTTCCAACAGTTGCTTCGTTTTTGAATCTGGCAAATGCAAAAGCTGACCAATAAAGGTGCCGACCTTACAATAATTAAACGACATGGTGGGTGGAGGAGCTCTGGCATAGCAGAAACTTATATCAAGGATTCTATAAGTAATAAGCTTGATATCGCAAGAAAAATCCAAGGTTCTACTGGTACTAGTCGTTCCTTACTAGAGGAAAGGTCCATTGTTTCTACAGATTTTTCAAAAACTTCGACAGGCTGTATGCGTTCTGGAAGCGATGACAATTACAACCTGGTTATTAATGGAAAGGAAGTAAAATATGACAAATCAAAGAATGGAACGTCTGTTAATATGAATGTTAATGTTAATATAAATAATAAATAGGATGTGATTGATTTAAGATTGTATTTTTCATTATTCCACTAGAGGAATAAAGTTACTTTATTACACTAGTGCATAAAGTGATACTTTATACGTTTTATAAGTGTGGATAAAACTTCAATTATAAGGTGATTGTGGATAATAGTTATTTATTGTATAAGTGTTTTAGACAGCATTTTATTCACGCAAGAATGTTTAATTTTCTTAAGTGAATAAAATGCATCTAAAACACGCATGCAATACAACGTTTTATCCACAATCACACTCATTTAGAATCAGAATCGCCAAAATTTCATCTGATGTTATCAAAAAATGATTTAACATTTCACTTTAACAGCGGCTGTCACCTCAAAAATCATTGCAATTAACTAAAAAAACATTGGGAGGTATTAAATTCTTGTTATTTATTTTTCAAGCTGGTTATTAATGGAAAGAAAGTAAAATATGACAAATCAAAGAATGAAACGTCTATTAATATAAATGTTAATGTTAATATAAATAATAAATAGGATGTGATTGATTTAAGATTGTATTTTTCATTATTCCACTAGTGGATAAAGTGGTAATTTATACGGTTCATAAGTGTGGATAAAACTTCAATTATAAGGTGATTGTGGATAAAATTTATTTATATAGTTTATAAATAAATTTTAACACTTTTTACCTAAAACAAAAAAATGCATTATTTATAAATCACAAATCCATACTATCAAGGTTACTATTCATACAAATTTTCCCAGTTACATGCGATTCCATTTAACGGTTGTAGAAAATTGGGTCAACACAACTACGTATTACGTACTACGCAGTTAGTAAAAATGAAAAGAAAATTTTGATAAAATCTACGGATTTTTATTTTAATAATATTTTTCTTACTAAACATCAATAAAGTTAAAATCAACATTTACTTTAAAATAACATATTTCGATATTCCATTTCTTTAAGCAAAAAGCTTTGTAACTGCGAAGAGGACCTCTTCTCTTGGTTATTGATCGTTTGCGTCCCTGAGAACTGACCTCCGCAATGTAAACGCTGCAGTCTACGCAGACTGTTGGCGGTTGTAGTATTATTGTTTTCCTTTGGGGCTTGTTTACAAACTCGAAACCATTCAATTGTTTTTGACCTATTTAATTTTTAATTTAGTTCATAGACCGACCGCAAGTTGTTTTCTATAAATAAATTTTTGAAATGACCTTGAATTTTGGAACATTTTCAATATATAAATATAAAAGCACCCATTCAAAAGGAAATTTATGGTTTATTTTTACTGTGTATTACGTGGGATAGTTTTAATGCAAAAAACCTACAACATTGATTAAACGTTATGTGCTAGGTTTTTATGGGGGCAATGGTGATAAACTGGCTTTGAAAATGTCCTTTATAAAGGCGTTTCGATGCCAAATTACCCGAACTAAAATGTTTTATGACCTTTGGCTGTGATAAATAAGTCAAAAATGTAATGTTTCAGGTTTATTTTAGTTGTGTTTTTTAAAAATAAACAATGTTTATACTCCAATATATTTATAAAGTTATTAACTCTACCGGTTTCGGCCTAGACCATCGTCAGGAGTCTCGTTGCATAAGGTTGAGGTTAGGAAACACATTCAAATTTACATTCAATTACATTCAAATTTTGATATATCATTAATGGACTAAACTTAGAAAACGAGAATAGGGATGTAGCAGATGTGTCAAGTGAAGCATATGTTTCACTGAATGTAAATTTGAATGCGTTTCCTAACTTCAACCTTATACAATGAGACTCCTGACGATAGTCTAGGCCGAAACCGGTAGAGTTAATAAATTTATAAAATATATTGGAGTATAAACACTGCTTATTTTTAAAAAACACATATAATATACCAATATGCATGAAAACCCATTTAGCTATTTATTTTAGTTGTTTAAATATTGGAATAAAGGTATTTTTTTTTAAAACTAAACTAACCATTTTTAAATTGATACAATAAAAATTGGATATAAAATGTCTATAATAGATATTAAGTATGTAATTATAAATTATACTCATCTATGCGTATTATCTCTCTATGACTCTTCAGCCCGCATCGAACTTTGGCCTCCTTCAATCTTTCCCTCCAATTTTCTCTGTTTTTCGCCTGTCTCTTCCTGTTTCTGCCCCCGATCATATCCTTATTATTATTATTGCTGCCGGGCTGAGAGCAACGGCCCCTCTCGTTACCGCGACTTATAAGATCTATTGTAACTTTAGCCCTCCAAAGGTTTAGGGTAAATGTAGGACCTTGATGAACCGTAGTATTGCTCTGGCGGCACAATTACACAGTATATATTCAGGTGGTATTTTAGGGACGCATGGCCGGTCAGGTAACATGACCTCTTTGGTTTTGTTTTGGGACGGAGTTATCATACTCTTGGTTTGTCTGTGACCTGGAAGTTCTTTCCAGCGTAAGGCTACCTTTGAGACCTCCCAATTGTTGATTATTTGTTTTAGGTGGTTTTTTTGTACTCACAACCAGGTTGGGGTCCAATGAAGGGCGTGTTCGCTGCCTCTTTGGCCAGCTTGTCCGCCTTGTCATTGCCCTCAATGTTGCTGTGACGTGGAACCCACCATAGGGTAAAATCATTGCCCCTAGCGAGTTCTTTCAGGTTGCTGGTACACTCTCTGATCAGTGCGGAGTCACACGTGTAGGGGCCTGAATTGCCTTTAAGGCGGCCCGACTGTCTGTGAAAATGTTTATGGATGCACCTTTCTGTCCATTCAGTAGGTTCAGAGCGGTGCAGAAGTTTATAGCAAGAACTTCTGCTTGGAAAATTGTTATGTCCGAGCTGAGGGGCAGTTTAATGTGGCTGTTAGGTCCACTGATGCCCATACCTACTCCGGATCTAACTGTCTTTGAAGCATCGGTATACCAGGCTAGGGCTCCTCTTTTTGAGGCCCTCCCTTCGCCCAATCATCCCTGCTTCTAAATATGACCGTATACGGCTGGTTGAAATTGTATTCTGTCGGTATAAGGTCCGTTTTAATTTCAATCAGGTGATTTAGACATGGGTCCTTGAGGATTTTGAGGTGTCCTCTGAGGTTGCCCTGCATAAACTTGAATGAAGAAACTATGTTCAGTGATAAAGCACTTGCAGCTGCTTTTTTTTGTGTATATAAATGGAGCGCTCTTAAGCGCTTTTTACGTCGAGCGTATGTGGTCAACCTGGTGTGCGATTCGTTTTGCCGCATGCGAACATATTGGTCACAACCAACATCTTTATTTTTAAAATCGTCATGCCCACCGCGTAAAAAAATTAATTACAGTTTCTGCTTATTAGGTTTATTTCATTATTAAAACAACATCATAACTATCACTAGAACTAACACTAGACTTAGAACTAGAAACTTTCGAGTTAAGTAGTGCGTCTTTTGAAAAAATGTTTGATGTTTCGGATGCCATGTTGCACCAGTATCGTCATTCCTTTCTAATTTTGTTTTCATAACATCGTTTTGTCGGCTTTTGTTTTGTTGTAGGTGGAAGGAAATCTGGGAAATGTCGCTCTAGTAGCCAAGAACGCCTTGGTATCCTTGATCAGTCTTCTGAAAGATTAGCATATTTTTCGACAAGCATTTCACCCAGGTCCATCAAAAAATGCAACCGATGTTTTTTATCACCAAGTGTTTTATGAATTTGGTAACAATTTATGGTAGTTATGTCCAAAAAGTGGCGAAATATTTTCATGTAAAACTGGCAGAGGAATAAAAATGTAAGTAATTGTCCGCTAGGTCTACACCTCCCATGCCTGTCTTGTATTCTACAACTGCTATAGGCTCTTTTACTATATGTCCTCCTTTCAAAATTACATATTGAGTGCCGTTGTCGTGGAAGGAGCTTACCATTATTTACATCGGATTGTGATTACCAGGTCATCAGCATACCCCTGAATCTTGAATCCGTTTTTGTTAGGGTGTTCATCAAATCATCAACTACCAGCCACCATAATAGAGGTGATAACACTCCTCCTTGGGGACATCCTTTTAGCGCCATTATAATCAGCGACTCGCCTCCCAGACTGGCTGTGATCTGAAGACTTTTCAACATGGCTATACGCCATTTGATTGTCAACGGCTGTATATCTTTTACGTTTAGAGCCTTCTCTATGAATTAATAGGAGGTGTTATCAAACGTACTGTAATGTTTTTCCAAATGGACCGCAAATAGTCCCTCTTCTTTTGAAAAGAATTATTTTAATGAAAACAACATTACTAAATTTTATAATAATTTGCTTTTATTAAATTGAAAAAAATTTAAATATTTAAACAGAATTGTCGAATTATCTCAGGGTTAACGGCAGGTTCTGGTAATACTGTCAAGACAAACATGTGCACAACTTAAGGTGCAATCAAATTGAGATGTTGTCGACAAAATTAACAAAATTTACTGATTATATAAACAAATATTCTAAATTAGTTGATTCGAAGTAATATTTATCAACTCGGATATGTTATGGTCTTAAACAACTCGTCAAATATTAAATTAATTAGGAAATTATAATCGTAATCTCAAAATTTATATTGAACTTATCAAGAACTTCTCGTATTGAAGGTAAGAAGAGTTTTTTTCTTTAAAAAATGTATCAACAAAAACAATAAATTATAAAAAAAAATAACTTAGCCAATTTGTTTCTATGGGAACTTTGGAGGTCAAACTCAGAATAATATTTTCTTCCTGACAGGAACAGTTGGATTCAGGATTGAGAACCAATTTTTTTCTTCACCAGTGATGATGGTTTCTACCAGAAACGGAACCAATTGCTTTACTTGATTAGGAGCGAGTTTAATCGTTTCTTCGAAATTATTGAACAGGAACGGATATTTTTCTTTAATAGGAACAGGATGAATTGTTTTCTCAGAGTTGAACAGGAACGGATATAATTTTATTAACTCGTTGACACGTTGATTTAATTAATTTTCAGCAGAGCAAAAAAAATGTGTGTGTTTCTTTAGACAACAGGAAGCACACTCTTTTTGTTGATAAATTCCGTTTTCTAATGTTAAATTTCCAAATAACCTCTCCTGATTGGTTAAATTTATGGATTTGGAATTTGTGTCTTAGTTTTTTTCAATGTAGCCAACTTTGACATTTGAAATGTCTCTAATTCAATTTGTCAAATTATTATTAAAATTTTTAAAATTATTTATAATTATTTAAATAATTTAAATTTAAATAAATAATTTTGAAAAATTTAAATTGAGGTTATCTGATATCGAATCTTTAAAATTACCTCGCATCGACTTTACAAGTGATAGTTTAGGATTAGAACATTAAAGAACAATAAAATGTACCGAAATTCACTAGAATATAGTATCTAATATTATTTTATAATTGTTCAAAAAAAACTCTTCTACGATCAATACGATAATCAAACAAGACTAAACTACTGGTAAACGGTTATTATTACTATACCCTCTATGTCTATGAAAGCACATAGGGCTACCTCTTTGGTTGCAATTGCCTCCTCTAAAGTGCTAGTCAAAGCATGGAGAGCAGTAATTGTAGATTTTGCTTTCTGCTAAGCACGTTGGCTAGAGTGGAGCGGATTAGTGACAAGCACTCCATTCCTAAGGTATTGATCGATTACCTTTTCCATCCGTTTGAGGAGAAATGAAGTTAGGCTAATTGGTCTGTATGCCGTGGGGTCGGTGTTTGAACGCCTACCACCTTTAGGTATGAAGACCACCTTTACTTTCCTCCATAGTGTGGGTATATAGCTAAGGCTGTAGCTAGCTATATACAGAGTGCCCATTAGGTATGGAATATAGTATATATCTTGGTAGGTATCAACTTTATAAAAAAACATTTTATACAAAAGTTGTTTACTATTTTATTTGCCATAATAAGACTGCATTCAATTGCTTTTATTTCAGAAAACAATTGAACAACGAATAACGCTTGAAGTTTTTTAAATGGCAATGTATGCTTTCAATCATGTAACTTACAATCGGTCTAATGATTGTTTCGTATAAGCGTATTTTAGTGTCTTGGGATACATTTTTAGATCTAAATATAGGAGTTAATGCAAAATACGCTCTATTGGCCAGACTTTTTGACTTCTCTTTCCTCTCCATCCAATCTTGGCAATTCCACTCTAAGGTATGCAGAAAGTGGCACCGCTTCTACGTTGTCTCGATATTGGTATTGCCCATTGTTTGTACTAAAATTTTTGGTTTTCTATGTTGATTTTGAGCCTGTCCGTTTTAGCATTATATTTCAGTTTCTTATAGGTCTCCTCTACCGCGTGTTTAGTTGTGTTATGCGCGTGTTATGCCGCCAACTGGACGGATTTGTTAATTAATAGATCTGACCTCTTCACTGCCATTTTCCTTATCACATAATCCAGAGTGAAAACAGAGTGGTGCCAGCCCATCTCGCTGTTTCAGGCGAAGTGAGATCTGATAGTTGGCCTTGTATATATACGCACACTTCAATGCATGTCAGGGTGTTGTGTGTAAATCGTATCAGTTTTGCTGAGATATCAAAGTATTTCAGAATGTTGTAGAGTTGTTATCTACTGATAGAATAATAGGCCTGTTTGAAATCCACAAATATATTATAGACGTCGACGTCATATTCCCAGGCATTATTTAATATTTGTTTGACGGTAAATATTTGGTCGATGGCAGATCTTCTATTACTAAAACCTACATGACATTCACCTGTGATATTCTCAGCAAAGGGTTGCAGTCTTTTGTTCAGAATATGTGTGAACACTTTGTACCCCCTGCTCAGGAGCGAAATGCCACGGTAGTTTCGACATGAAAGCTTGTCTCCTTTTTTGATATATGGGGCAAATTTTCTTCTGCCCAAATTTTCTACAGTAATGCGTAAATATTCTTCGCTAGATCTTCGCCATCTACCTTCAGTACTTCCGATGGTATGCCATCAATACTTTTCCAGTTTTAACGTAGTTATTGCGTTTTGAATCTCACTGATGAATACCTATAGGTTTCGTGGCACTTTCATCTCTTTGGTGTGGTGGACCGTTGTTCATTTCTAAATCAATGTCTATGCTTAGTAGGGTGTGGAAATAATTTTTTCAAATATTATTTATTTCCCTAACCATCACCTATTATTTTTCTTGTTTCATCTCTGCATAAAGCTGTGTCTGGTTTGTACCCTTCTCTTAACTGTCTAACAAATGTATATGCAATCAAGATGTTATTACCTTTAAAGTCCTTCTCCATATTCATATACATATGTATTTGGTTGTTCTGGTACTCCTATTTATGGAATCCTATGGATAATATTTACATGTGTAGTTATGATTTCAATTCAACTACAATGAAATTTGTAGTTCCCAATTCCTCCCTTGCTGTCTCTTCCATAACTGTCTTAATAATATTCCTTTGGTCATCAATTATCTGGCTTCTATCATCGCCAGAACGTTCTTTTATCTTTACTTCTATTTCCTCCTTCAATCGGCATTGTGTTTCAGATGATTTCAGTTTTTCAATATCCAGTTTTCTATGTTTATGTCTTTTTGTTGGGGTTTGCTGTTAGTTTTACACCTAACTTTTACCTGCACCGAGAGATGACCCGATCCGCAGCAGACACCTATTCTTGCTTTCACGTCTACGATACTCGATGCGAATCTTTTATCTATTAACACATGGTGTAAGAACTATGTCGCTTTATGTATATTCTGGTGTGGCATGTTGCTGTAAGCACGTTAAACTGATAACCATGTTTCTTCCTATTGCAAATCTAATAACAAATTCACCGCTTTCGTTAGTTTCATCATTTAAACTGCGTCTTTCATTAGTGTTTCCAAGTACTATTTTAATAGCTTTTCCTGCTCCTCTTCTGTTGAGCTATGTATATTTATAATTGTTACATTGCAAAACCTTGCACATTCTTTTAATTTGCAGTCATTCGTTTAGGGGTGACTGTATATTCGATTTTAATTTGTTATCCACTATAAAGGATACTCCTAGTTCCCTTGTATCTGCATGTTTGTCGCTGTCCGTAGTCGTGGACATTCATGTGGATTTTCACTCCTTTTTATACACTTTACTGTGAGCAGATAACCAAGTCGTAGTGATTGCAGATAGAGAAGATGCAGCCTACATGGCATCGGAACTTAAAGAAGAATACGAATCCTGGGCTGCTAGACTGGAGCAAATAGTGTCATTAAAGACATATTGAGCGGAGACGGAGATAGTGACATAATAGAGAAGATAAGATTAACATTTGAACAAAATACGCGAGAACAGATGGTCAAAAACGATCTGGTGGTGAATCCTGCCAGAGAAGCATAGAATTGTCTACGGAGGATACACAGGATAGAAAAAAATGGCGTGTTAGTTGCGAAAAACGGCATATGCTGTATTGACCCGCATGATGATGTTGACAAATAAATGTATTTGAGTGTACCTATACACAAAGTTTTGTGTATAGGTACTTTGTCACTCAAATATATATTTTAAGAATTTTTTCTTTGGTTCCTTAAAGATATTAAAGCTTCTAGGTGAGCTATTTCAAATTTAGAGGTTCTATGTACAGCTGATTTGACATTTTGTAACATACATAAATGTTGTTTAAACCAAAACTAGCCGTCTTCTCTATTCATGTTATTCCCATGTCGATGAATCTGCATCGCCTCTCTTGTAAGTCTTTGGAAGTAATGTCCGGTTCTTGCTAACACTTTAGTTTTTTCGAACACTGTGGTGTCTCCTCATTTGTGGAAATGCTCCGCGACTGCAGATTGTTGGATTTTATTCAGTCGGACGTCGTGTTCCTTGATGCGGCATTCGATGTTACGTTCAGTTTGGCCAACGTAATACTTCTAGCAACTGCACGATAGCCGATATACTCCCGCTCCATTTAAAGGAGTTAGTTTGTATATCGGAAGAGGGTGTTGTATTGTTCTTCAGACACCTCGCAATTTGCTCCGTCACACCTGAAACATATGGAAGGCAGATAAAACCGGCTAGTGTAGTACTTACCGAGTCTTCCCTCTGTTTGCGTGGTTTGGTGGCTTGTTGGATATCCCTCATTGTATAGCCGTTCTTCTGCAGTACATCTTGTAGGAAACTCTCTTCTTTCTTTAGGTTTTGTTTATTACATATTCTCTCTGCTCGCTGGAATAAGGCTTGAATCACGGTCCTCTTCTGTTGTGGGTGGTGATGGGATGAAGCCTGTAGGTATCTATTCGTATGCGTCTTCTTTCGATACACTCCCAGTTCCATGCTCCCATCTGTCTTCCTATTGACCAACACATCCAAGAATGGTAACTGTTTTGCAGTTTTAATTTCCATGGTGAATTTTATCATTGGGTGCTGTGAGTTTAGGTGATCTAGGAATTAATGGAGTCGCTGGTCCACGGACTTTCTTGTTTAACGCTTTCTCTTCCAATATCTCTATGTAAAAATTGGCGATCACAGGTGATAGAGGTGATCCCATGGCAACGCGAGTTGCTAGTAGAATTCTCCTGTCCAGCTAAAAGATGTCGATGATAGGCAAGACTCCACTAGTCCTGGGACATCCTTCGGCAAACCTTCCGGAATGAGTTTCACGCGAAGACCATCCACGGCATCTTTGACTGATACTCTGGTGAATAGAGATTCCACGTCGAAACTTACCAAGATATCCTGAGGGTTTTGCTTCATACTCCAGATTGATTCTACAAAATGTATAGAATCTCTGAGAGATGATTCTGTTTTATCTGTAAAAGGAGATAGAATCTTGGCAAGGTGTTTTCTAGTTGATAGGTGGGAGAACTGACAATAGGGCGTAATGGGACATCTGGTTTATGGATTTTGGGTAATCCATATATCCTTGGAGGTACTGGGGCTTGTACAAATAAGCTTCTCTGTTGTTCTGCTGGGATTCCTGTAGATTTTAACAATTCTTTCATCTTTCTTACTATCTAAATGATATTAAAAAATAAAATGTTGGTTTTTTATTGGTTACCTGAGCAATGCCCAATTTGGATTCTAGTTCGAACTTGATTCTAAAGAAGGTTGCAACATGGCATCCGAAACATCAAACACTTTATCATAAGACGAACGGTGTAACGATACATACATTATATCGGTTATATAAGATAAGATGTGTAATGATACGAAGGCTTCAATGGACTGGGCGCGTGGAACGAATGGATGTAAGAAGGATTCCTAAAACAGTAATGATAGGTCAACTGGTAAAAGTTGATCTCGTTCGAAGGGAAGACCTCGAACGCGATGGCTAGATAACGTAAAAAGGGGTTTTGGAATTGCTTAGAAAGCGGCTGCGGGGAATAGGAGGCAATTCTTAAGGGAGGTATTCACATGACGTGTGACGTCATGTCTAAGCGATAAACTGTGCGAACTGTGCAGTTTAGGAGGGTTTTCACGCAGATGAAATGTCTGTGCGTTCGGATCCTCTTTTGCACCGATAACTGCGTAGTTTATTTACTTCATCGTACAGGTTGTTCAGTCGCCATCCTATTTTTACAATCACCATGACTACGGTTTCCAAAAAAGATTCGCTTTTAGCATTTATCGACTGCTACCGGTACTATCCTGAGCTTTGGGATACCACATGCGTATCTTATCCTAATCGTGTTAAGAAAGCGGCAGCATACGACATTTTAATTGAAAAACTAAAACCTCTTGAGCCTGATGCAACACGTGATAATGCAGTGAAGAAAATAAATAATCTAAGATCCGTTTTTCGCAAGGAGTTGAAGAAAGTAAATGATTCAAAGAGATCGGGGGCTTCAGCTAATGATGTGTATGTTATTGTGGTATTTCGGGCAACTGATGTGGGGCCTTTAGAGGAACGGATGAAATCTTGGACCGACCACAGGAACACATACTTCTCCATCCGTGAAGCACTACATATTAACATAGTTAAGTTATTGTAATAAAGTATGGTTCCTCTTTTCGGAATATATTTTATTCAGTCATACCTATGGTCTTTCCAGATAAAAAAATTTTTCAGTGCTTTCGTATTGCCACGCATGTTTCTATTATTATCTCTCCAAGAGCCTGAGGAGATATTCTCATTGAGAATGACAAATCTTGAAAACTTCTCCCAGCTGCTAGAAACCGAAGTGTGGTAATCATTCTCACATGCGCTGGTATTACTTCCCTCAAGACTGTGTCCTTTTTTTCAATAAGAGGAGCAACTTTGCCCAATAAAATGTGAAATACATTTTCGTCCATCCTTAGGTAATTTTTATAATCGTTAATTTCCCCACTTTCGTGTAACTCAATCAGTAAATGGTAAAATCACTGGGTAAAACGCTTTTTTGCAGATGCCAAGGTTTGCACCAACATACACGGTATTTTTCCTTTTTTCTTCTTCTAACAACACTGCTGCAATTATGCAACAAACAGCGGCTCTTCTTTTTCTGTCACCCATTGAATTTGAATTATTTTAGAACACACTTAGAACCAGTGTTGTTAAATAGCCGGGTATTTATTTTCAAGGGTAAATTTCCTGGATGTATACCCGAGTGTATTTACCCAAGATGGGTATTTGGAGGTATTTATAAAATTTAATTTAAATTGAGTTGATGGCAGTTTTGCAAGCACTTCAAGAATGCAGAGTCGATTATCGATATACCAAACTTATTTATAACATCCCCAAGAATGCTACAATAACGGTAAAATTGCATGAAAGTACTGAAGAGGGTAAAAGTAGTAAAGTACTGATTGTGAGTAAAATAAGGCGATACACTGTTGAACCCAAATTGTCCATCACAGTCCTCAGAGTGCATTTAGACAACTAGATTGGGCCCAAAAAGGCCTAAACATTGATTGCAAATGCTTAAGTAATTTGCGCTATGTGGACGATACAGTTCTTATATCGGATAGCCTTGGAGAGATTAAACTAATGCTGAACGACTTAAAGGAGTTGTGTGCAAGAGTCGGTCTAAATATCAACGAGGAGAAATCAAAATTTATGATAAATCTTGTTCCCAGCTATAACATCGAAATTGGGGATAATGAGATTGAGAAGGTTGACAGCTATGTATATCTTGGCTATGAGGTTCGTGTATGGAGAGATAATCAAACAAGCGAACTAAACAGAAGGATCACACCCAAAAGGCCAAGAAAGGCTTTCAATCAATGAGTGTTTCCGGTTATGACATAAGACTCCGAAACTTTAACATTAATTGTAGCCACTGCCAAGAAGGTCCAAGTAATGCAAAGATAGATGGAGAAGTCGATCCTGGGTCTAACTCTGAGATACTACATACGAAATGAAGACCTATGAAGAAGAATAGGCGTAAATGAACTGGTGGTCAACATTGTGGCAAAGCTTAAGTGGAACTTAAGCGGGTCATGTCGTACGAATGAAGAATGAGCAGTGGACAAAACGGTTACTTGAGTGGACACCGCGAGCGAACAGACGAAGTAGACGTGAAAAGTATGACCAACAATTGGATTCAGATAGCACAGAATAGAATCGAATGGGACAGAATAGGGGAGGTCTATGTCCAACAATGGATGCAGAGGACTGCTTGATGATAATAATCATAATAACTTGATCTAATCTAAATTACGACAGATTCGTTTAATGATAATACGTCTTTAATTATTGACAATTCCTCGTTTTCAACGTTCTTATCATCTTCCTCTTAATTTTTTTGGAATCTGATATACTTTGACTGGTATCACTTTTGTACCCACTCTTTGGCTATTTACCCTAGGCCGGGGTAAATACCCGGATAAATACCCATTTTAGAAATACCTACCCGTCGGGTATTTACCCTACGCCCATTACTGCTTAGAACCAAACCTGTCGAAAGTAACGGGAGAACTGAGTAAAAATTGGTCGGAACTGAGACGAAAATTGAAAGTATACTACACATCTGCAGTTCAGATAACTGCACAGATTTTCACACAGTTATTTTCGACAGATAACTGCGCTGATAAATGGAAGGTGTGTACCCCCCTTTAGAAGCAATGTTAAGGCTCAATGTATAGTGGCTATAACGCCACTGAAACAAGAAAGAATGGTTTTGATATTTTAGTATATTTATTTTAATTATGACTGAAAAATTAATGACTAATTAAGAAAAACCTAAGATATAAAAAAATATTGTAATAAAAACATAATAATGATAAGAAAGATTATAAACAAACCATAAAATATCGTTTAATGGAAAAGTTTTAATCACGTTGTGTTCTAAATAAAGACCTCAATATCAATAACCGAAGCCAATAAAATTGAATTGATTTATGTTATGAGAAACTTATTAGAACCATCAAAGGTGATTAGTATTAAATTTCAATATTTGTTCGTCGATTACGAAAATGATTAATCTGGAAATAACTGGAAAATTGTCGCCATGCGGGTCAAAAACTTGACGATATAAAAGAATTACACTTGAGTTAACGTTATAAATAAACCTTCTTATCGCGGTTAAATAAGTTTTATCACCTGTCCTAACTACTTCAAAGAAAAAAAAAACAATACATAATAAAAAATTTGGATGATGTAAAAATCTTCAACAAATACTATTTTGGGTTTGAATATAAAAGGAGGTGTGGTTTTGAAATGTGATGTAACTGTAATTCTAAATTTAAATGCTAAATTTTGATTCGAATAGAAAGCGTCTTCGTTTCGCGGCGAGGAATTTTACTCATGTGAAAAACAAGTCTATTTTTAACGAGTGCATTTTCTATTTATAATTTAAATAGAGTAGGGTTACTCAATCGGTTTGGAGAGGAGGCGATTTTAAAATTTAAAAATTGTTTACCGGCTCAAGACGTTGTATGCGTTTGTGTTGCAATTTAAAACCTGCGATCCATAACAAGGTCGTTCCCAAACCGATTCCTTTAGCTATTTTTATAACGCTGTTTATAATTTACTGCGCACTTTATTTTTTTTCTTTTTTTAATTGCTAATGTAAAATGATAAAAACAAAGCAATACTTGAATAATATTAATTTCTTTAAAAGAAATTCCTATTTCTAAATTTAAGTTAGATTTCATTAGCTGAATCACACCTACAACTATTATTATAACACCATTGTGAATCACCATGTTATTTAAGATAACAACATGCATTTATAAGTGCATTAACTGAACCTAGATTACTAATAATAATAAACTTTAATATGTTTATAAACATGTTTAATTTAAGAATAATAAAGATCATAAAACAAAATATGTTTTATTTATTGATTTTGCATTAAATATGTGCAATTGTGGCAATTTTTAATCTGAAATTAACTTTAAAACTGTGCTTGGCCATGTAGTTTTATTTTTAGATGAATTTCCTACTATTATCTGAAAATTTACAGTTATGACACGTGGTTACAAAGCGTAACAACAACTTTGTCCGTGACTCAATACGAGTTCGAAATCAATTCTCAAAACAAATCAAATGTCAAGTTCGTATTTAAAACAAATCGTATTTTTAAAACAATTTTATTATTGTTTTCGAAGTTAAACATCACAGAACGAAATATATGAACAATTCAAGCGTTTAACACTTTTTTCTTCAATCATTCCGACTCATCAATGCCGGTTTTAATCGAACAGTGGACAAATTATAACACCGTAATTCCTGTTTCGTACCTTTCTATTGGGGATTTTCCATTTCACACAGAACTGGGCTGTGACCGAGTTTCAAAAGGATCAATGGGTATTCCCGTATTTCTACAATAATGTGCATTCCAATAAGCAATACAAGTTATTAATAAATATTTCAAAGATTAATTATTTTCTATTTCAATAGTAAATACAGCCTGACAAATCTATTTTGTCCGGTTAGTTGCGCAAAAGAATTCAATTCGAAGTGACCTCGAACTTGTTCGAAGTGACTCATAATAACGAAGTAATCCGTAATCCACGGAATTGGACCATCACGTGAGGATTTTGAGATATCTGAGGTTATTTACAATAAAAATGGCTTTTATGGCTACTTTTGAAGTTATGTACAGGACGCACAATATTTTTTGCTTTGTAATAGAACATCATTCCATACTATCCGTACTATCCTTGCCCTTCAAATTGAACGGTACTGTACTATGTATACAGTTAGGCCCCAGCGGGCCCTTTGCACATCCCCACAATTTACAGTTCATTCAGGGGTCACAAAACCAGCCCAAGGTTTTAATGAATGTTAATATAGAACTAATCCACTCTATCCGAGTCAACATGCTTACCAGAAAGCAAAATCAATAATCACTGATCTCGATGTTTTGACTAGCACTTTAGAGAAGACAATTGCAATCAAAGAGATAGCCCTATGTGCTTTCATAGACATAGAGGGTGTTTTTGATAACACCTCCTACGAATCCATAGAGAATGCTCTAAACATAAAAGATATACATCCGTCGACAAACAAATGGTGCATAGCGAATGCTCTCACCTCTCCTATGGTGCCTGATACTTGATGACTTAATAATAATAATAATAATAAACTTTATTGCCCAACAGCGCACCATATTAAGGGCAAAATACAAAAAATATACAAATTATTACAAATTGTACATCAATATAATTACAAGTGAAATTAAAATGCATATAATACATACCTAAATAATAATACAATCAAATAAAAGAGGCAAGAAAAGAGACAGAAAATGCAATGTTTATTCTAGCCTACAACTATCGTTCATGTTCGTGATCATATGTGTTATCGGCGCCCTTTTTTTGACATTTGTTCTGCATAAAGGTGGATAAAAATACAAATGGGACCGAGAATTTATGCGCGGCACCACTATATTCACTCGCGACAACAACCACGCACAGTCGATCTCACCACACATCAACTTTTGCAAGAACGAGGCACTTTGGACCATTCTTCTATTCTGCAGAGAAGGAAGCTTGTGGCGATGCAGTAGATCTAAGTAGTTCACTCCTTTAGGCGGATATTGACCATCCATACGATATGACAAAAATTTGAGAAATCGACGCTGGACTTTCTCAACCATTAGTTGTTGTGACGTGTAAATAGGGTACCATATTACAGAGGCATACTGGAGGCGAGAGATCACCAGAGCCATAAATAGCGTTTTCAGGGTACCAAAATCAGCAAATCGACCCATGATCGTCAGTATGAAACCCAAAGTTCTCCAAGCCTGAGAGCACATCTCCTCAATATAGGGCAAGAAAGAAAGTTCTGAGTCAAACAGCACTCCCAGATCCTTCACCGTAGAGACCCTTGTTAGAGGTATGGAAGCCGAAATATAAACTGTGTCGATTTTATTTAACTTCTTTGTAAATGATATATAAGTACATTTACTGACACTTAAAGAAAGGGCATTGAAATTGCACCACTTCTGAATAATGTCCAGGTTGTTCTGCAGCATCCTAGAGTCATCCAATGATCTGACCTCCACAAAAATTTTCAAATCATCAGCATAAGCAAGCACTGGACAGGTAAGCGAGTTTAATAAATCGTTTATATATAGAACAAATAGCAGCGGTCCCAGATTGGATCCTTGAGGAACTCCAGATGTAGGCGAGTAGCCGTCGGAATAAAATCCATTGTAAAAAACACGACATACTCTATCAGCAAGGTACGATTTCATCAAATTTAATGAATTAGAAGACATACCAAAATAGCTCAATTTCTGTAGCAACATACTGTGATCAATGCGATCAAAGGCCTTCTCAAAATCGGTATAAACTACGTCGGCTTGTCCACCAACATCCATTACCTCTGCGACGTACTGGGTAAGACAACATAAATTAGTTATTGTCGAGCGTTTAGGCACAAAACCATGTTGGTGAGGCGATACATATGATTGTGTGTGACGATAAATTATATTAAAAATTATCTGCTCATATACCTTTGCAAAATTAGATAGAATAGCAATTGGTCTATAGTTGGTTACCAAGGACTTGTCACCTTTCTTAAATACGGGCGTGATTCTAGCTGACTTCCATCTCTGAGGGAAAATCGAAGCAGTTATAGAGCGATTAATAATGTACAACGCAAATCGTACATCACGTACCAGAAAACTAGGTATTTGGTCTTCACCCGCTCTGAGTTTGGAGCTAAAACCCCTCATTACAGCAATTATCTCCTCCTCGGTTACCTGATGGATATTAAACATTGGCAACGTGGGAACTGCGTCAGTAAAATCCCTGGAATTGTCAGAATAAACAGATGAAAAATAGGAATCGAAAGCATTGACTATATCAATCGGAATAGTATATTCATCTACATCATCTCTAACGATCGACGGTATTCTGCTAGTACCTTGCTTTAGTTGAACGAAATTCCAGAAATCACTAGGATCGTGCTTTAAATTATCAGAGGCATGTTGCCAAAAGGAATTGTAAGCAGCGTCGATTTGTTCTTTTACTAGTGATCTCATTCTAATGAAGTGATCGAGATAGAACGTTTGTTTGGTAGTTCTGTACTTGTGTCTATAGTACTCTTTAGTTTTACGGTTTTTAATTATTTCCTTAGAGAACCACTGAGGATAATTGTTTTGCTTCTATTGAGTGCAAGGCACCGATTTCTCTATTAAATTATAAAGAGAAGTATAAAACAAATCCAACATTTCGTCCACGTCGTTTACATCTTCTAAAAATGACCAATCCATGAGAGCAATGTCATCATATAAAGTCGGAAAATTCGCTCTTCGAAAGTTAAATCGAGAGACAACAGCGTTTGGAAAAACAGTCGGAAATTTTGTAATTTCAATTGATAGAGCAGTCGACAACGCCGGATGATGCTTATCCTCAGGAACGAAAGGATAGAGCTCCTTCTCAATACAAATTTGACTATCCAAGTTAGTGAAAATTAAATCAAGAATTCTACCATAGGCATTTCGGATTGTGTTGATTTGATTCAAATTTAAAAAATCAATAAAGTTTCGCACACTCAGTGCTGTTGGGCAGTTATAATTGTCAGCATATTCAAAAACATTGAAATCCCCCATCAAAAGTATGTTATGATTAATTATCAGTGTAGTCAAAGCATCAAAATATCTATCAAGTTCATCATGTGAAATGGCAGGCGGTACATAGACAACTCCAATTAATAAGCAAAAATCACCAAGATATAACTTGGCTATAGATGTCTGAATAAACGGACAAAGTCTCTCGATGAACGTTGTGTCTACGCTAACTGCGGTGTACTCTTTAGAAATAGCAAGTAAAGTACCCCCACCTAGGGAGGCCTGCGCAATATTTCTATCACAACGGAAAACCTGGTAGCGGTGATCAAATAATTCGCCATCAGAAATAGAAGCGTTCAACCATATTTCAGTAAAAAATAGTAAGTCAAAAGAACCTTCAGACGAAGCAGTGTAAAAATTGTGAGTTTTGGTACGTAGTCCTCTAACGTTTTGATAATATAACTGTAAAGATAATTTAGTTCGGGCGCTGTTGGGCAATTTTAGTTTAAAGCAGACGAATCAGCAGCGTTATTACGGTTGACAATAGTTGGAATTCCTTTGACGTATTTTATAAACAAATTAGATTCACCATCAGCTATCCTCCTATTCAGATCGGACCTTACTGTTCGATAAAGGGCATTCTGCATCGGTGTCCTATCAGAAGAGATAGAAATGTGCTTAAATTTATCCAGTGATTTAAGTTTTTTAGAATTCCTTGTTAATACGGAAACTGATGTTTCATTAGGTAAGCGAACTTTAATTGGCCGACAAAGGTTTGGATTGGTTGCATCAAACTTGCCCAACCGATGAACAGTAAAATCGCTATCACACTTCACATCTATATTCAGCGGTGCCCGTCAACAAACAAACAAGAAAAGGCAACGGAACTAGTACATAAAAGAATTAAAGGATGAAACAAATATTATAGGGGAAAGAGAGAGACAGGATAAGTACTGGTCGGAGCGAACACTCCTCCGCAAAAAAAGAAAAAAAAAAGCAAGTGGAAAATTATACGTATAATGCAAAAATCGAGAAACAAACAAATATAGCAGGCGCAAATCACGCAAAATTAATCAAATAAAAATTGCAAAATAAATAAAGAAGTAAATTTTACGTACTATGGTACAAGTTTCAAGCTTGTAGCTCGAGAAAAGACCGGTCAAAAATCACTTTATTGAAGAGCACCAAGGAAACGACCCACACTCAATAACCTCACTTCTCATAATGACTTGATGAACACCCTAACAAAAAATGGATTCTTGATTCAAGGGTATGCTGATGACCTGGTAATTACAGTCCGAGGTAAATATGAAACAATCATAACTCAACTAATGCAGAAAGCCTTAGTAAACAAACAAGGCTTTCAACAAACAAAATCGAAATAGTCCCTTTCACTCGGAGAAGGAAGCTACAATTGAGAGCAGCGTCCATTATAAGCAGAACTATTAACCTTAAAGAAGTTAAATACCTAGGTGAATACTAGACAGTAAATTAAACTGGAATTCCCACATAGACAAGGTGAGGAAAAAGGCCATTACGACTAACCAGATCTGCCGCAGGCCCCTCGGAAGGAACTGGGGTCTCAAACCACGAATGGCTCATTGGGCCTACGTAGCCATAATGAGACCCATCGTCGCCTATCCTCACTAGTTTGGTGGCCAAAAACAAATCATAAGACAGCACAAGAACAGCTGGCAAATTCAGCGGTTAGCATGTCTTAATATAACGCGTGCAATGAGATCTTGTCCGACGGCAGCTCTTGAAGCCGTTCTTGGTCTCACACCACTTCATTTATATATAATAATAATAATAGTAATATTTCTTTATTTATGTAAAAAAGTGCATGCACTTTTACACCTGTCAAAACACATATTACATAATATTATTTATAGTAATTAAAACTACAGAAACTCAAAATTTACATATCGTCAACATTACAATTTAAAAATTCTTGTGTGGAATAAAACGCATTTTTTAACAGGAATATTTTTAACCAAGCATTAATTCCAGCGGAAGGTAACTCACGTAGCCGTCGAGGTAATCTATTAAACAGTTTTTGGCCCATATACAAAGGACCACTCTAGGTTCTTGACAGTCTGAAAAAAGCTGGGCATAGATTTTCTCTCCCCCGTGTATTGTGAGAATGAATTTTAGAATGTTCTCTGACCAAATTACGGTTCTCCATAATGTACATAATACAACACAATATATATAGCGATGGTACAGTTAGAATAGACAGTCGGACAAAAGCAGCCCGGCAATCATCCTTGTAAGCTATACCTGCCAGAACACGCACAGCACCCCAGAATCAGCACCCCATGCAAGAATTAAATAGTTAAGTAATGAGTGAACAAATGCATAGTAAGCGTTTTTCGGCACACCTAGCGAAACACCAGCAGCAAGTCTACGCAGCAAATAAATAGTTTTACTTATTTTAGACTCCATACCAGTGATTCTCAACCTTTTTTTTGTTGCGGTACACTTTTATCGATTTCAAAATTTGGCGGCACACAAACAAAAAGAAAGTTTAAAAATTATTTACTTACCTATAACATACTGCGTAAAATAGTTTATGATGATAATTTTAAATGTGCGAAATAAAATAATATGTACTACAAAAATAACAGCACGTTTATTTAGGGATTAATTACAAGTTAATAATAAGAATACTTTTAATGCGAAATTTGAGCTTGACGTTTTTTGATAATTTCATTTATATTTTGTCGTAAAAATGACAATGCTACTCTCATATCGTCTTCTACATTTAACAATGTTGATCTTATTTTAGTTTTAATGTTGGTTAATGCTGAAAATCCGAATCACACAAATAAGATGTGGAAAATTGTACTAATATGTTTAAAGTTTTTTTGGCTATCATTGAATAATCGCATCTAATGTTAATCAAAAATGAATTAATTGATTCTTCTGAATGTTTTAAAATGAAATCTCGATTATTGGAAAGCAAAATAAGTTCTTCCTCTTCATTCAAAGTTAAGTCAAACACAGAAGTATCCATTATGAGAAATGGATTACGAACCCAATCAAATTTCTTCATATCTAGTTTTGGGCAATAATGAATAATTCTCTCCTCTAATGTTATCAAATGGTCAATAACAATTATTTTAATATTTTTATGGCAGTCTTTTGGTACTGACTCAAACTTTTCTAAACTGCCTTTCTGAGCTTTATTCTTCCATTCATTTCGTCTTTTAATTCCAGCACCCGTATGCAGTAACAAGGATTCGTACTTGGCTTCCATAGCTTGGCATAATTTACTAAATAAGCGATGGTTTTCAATGGTTTTGATTTTATATATTAATCATTTTCACACATTGTTCCAGAACTATTTTCAATTCTAATGGCAAATATTTTGTAACAAGTGCTTCTAGATGCAAAAACAATGGGTAACTAATATATCCCCATTCAGTTCTTTAACATGTGCTACAAATCCTTTTAGATGTCCAGTCATAGCTGGAACACCATCTGTACAAATGCCAATACATGACTTCCACGAAACTTGTGGAAGTCATTTGTTTGCCAGTTGTAAAATCAGATAACTTCCGACAACACTAAAATTGATTAATTATATCATTTTCGTGAATAAATCTAACGAATGCAATTAATTGAGGTTTTCCTGTAATATCTGTTTGTTTCATTGAATTTCCAACAGCTTTTGCAGTATTTTGCGACATATCTTTAATCCTGCGATGGATTGTGTCATTCGAAAGTGGTATTTTACAAATATCAATATCTGCTGATCCACCAATCATTATTTTTACAATTTTGCGACAAGCTGGTAATATAATTTCTTCAGCCAAATTGTGAGGTTTTAATTTAACAGCAATCAATTCTACTATTTTGTAGGAAGCTACTTGAGCCTTTTCAGACACACCGATTTGTTTTTCAAAAACTTTTACTTGCTTGGATTTTGAAGATAAAGACTTTTGAAAGTAGCTTTTACCTTTTATTGAAAGCGAAGGATGATTAGTCACCAAGTGACGTTGGAGCTTGCTCGGAACCATAGCACTATTTGATCATTTACAACCACATATCACACACTCGGGAACAACTTTGTCATTTTCCATTGTTGAGGTAAATCCAAATTTCAAAAAATCATGATTGTATTTCCGATGAATAACGCATTTTTTGGAGCAAGAAGTATCTTTACTTGTACCGGGCGTGGGCTCATTAACTTGGTCGCTAACGTTATCATTATCACTGTTATCATCGTTAAGCTTTCTTCTTTTTAACCATTTATCCATTTTCAGTTCAGTTCACTCGTATTAATGAAATAGGGGAACATGCGTTTAATTCTGGATACTGTCAGTAATAGCGTTGCTTTCGATTACAGAACCCATTTTGGTCGTTCTGTTACAGAACCTATCTGTTCCTGGACAAAACCAAAAAGGTTAAAAGAATTTTTCTTTTTAAAATATATTATTTAATATTAACATAATTATATTTCTAAAATTTGGCGGTACACTTTTAGAATTTCGCGGTACACAAAAGTACCGCGGCACAGTGGTTGAGAATCACTGCTCCATACAATTAAAATGATTGGCAAAGCGCAATGAAGGGGCGGTGATATATGTTCCTAAACATTTTACCACGTTAGGATTGCGAACCACAAGCCTACGCAAACCCAAGGAAAGTTGGACAGTTTTATCGTCATTCAGACACAGCTTATTAGCTACACACCAATCACGCGCCCTCGACAGCGCTTCTGTTGAAAGTTTCAATGTGTCATCGTAGTTAGATCCCCGAACCAACAGTGTGGCATCATCCGCATAAAGCAGGCACTTTAAGCCAGTTATGTCTTTACTTACATAATAGGGAAAATCGTTAAAATAAATAAGGAATAAAAGCTAGCCAAGTATCGAACCCTGTGGCACTCCCCTAGTTACACTCACAGAGCTAGATGTTAGTTCACCTGTTTTTACAATTTGGGATCTACGCAACAAATATGAGTGTAGCAAATTTATAGTTATATGATCCATATTATATTTAATTACTGCAAGAGAATACGATGAGAGACACAGTCGAAAGCGCGCGACATGTCCAGAAACAATGACACACAATAATCGCCACCCTCAAAAGCATTATGGCAGAAGTTAACAAACTCAACCACCGCATTCTCAGTACAACGCCCCCTACGAAATCCGAATTGGTCCCAAAAAATATATTTTGACCCTCCAGGTATTCTGCAATCCTATTATAAATAATCTTTTCATACACTTTCGAGAACACCGGCAGGATGCTTATGGGGCGGTCGTTTTTGATATCCTCTTTATTACCATTTTTGAAAACTGGAACCACTAATGCACTCTTTAGCAAGTCCAGAAATGTGCCATTTCCTTCAAAGACCAATTTATAGGTTTGGTTAATGGAGAGACATATAGGTTGATAGGTCTCTTTATAAAGCTGACAGAGAATCCAAACCAATCCCTTGCAGGGCCATTCCTTAATGAGTTTATTGTATCACAAACCTCAACTTGTGTGACAGCATTTAGAGTCATTCTAAAGTTAGGCATAACCGGAATGTCACAGATGAAGAAATTGTTCAATTCATCTGCGTTCAGAAATACGTCATTAGTTCTGTTATTGCGATTAGTTGAATTGATCACAGTCCACATTGCACGTGATGTATTGTTTGAGTTTTCAATGTATGAGGTAGTAGCCTCGAGTTTTGCTTCCCATATCGATTATCGATATGTGGACCTAAGCCTGTTTCGCATATGTAACAGGTCCTCAGATTTATACTTATTGTACATTTCACAAATTAAAACATAAGTTGATACAACGGGAGGTAGCTTTAACTGCCACAAGTTATCACTGAAAACAGGTTCTTCACTCAAGTTGATGCAGAGTAACCTCAGAGGATACCTCAGGTCTAACTCACTTGATTGAAATTAAAACGCGGATCTGTTGTATTCTGTCGGATCTTACACCGACAGAATACAATTTCGACCAGCCGTATAAGGTCATATTTAAAATCAGGGATAATTGGACGAAGGGTGGGCCTCAACTAAAGAGAGGAGCCCTAGCCTGGAACACCGATGCTTCAAAGACAATTAGATCCGGAGTAAGCATGGGCATCAGTGGACCAAATAGCCACATTAAATTACCCCTCAGCTCGGACATAACCATTTTTCAAGCAGAAGTTCTTGCTATAAACTTCTGCACCGCTTTGAACCTACAAAAGGGACAGAAAGGTGCATCCATAAACATTTTCACAAACAGTCGGGCCGCCCTAAAGGCAATTCAGGCCTACACGTGTGACTCCGCACTGATCACACTCTGTGTGAGTTTCAAGTCAAGCTAGCCAGAGAGGCAGCGGAAAAGCCCTTCATTGGACCCCAACTAGGTTGTGGACTACAAAAAAGCCACCTAAAACAAATAATCAACAGTTGGGAGGCCTCAAAGGTAGCGTTACGCTGAAAAGAACTTCCAGGTCACAAACAAGCGAAGAGTATGATAACTCCGTCGCAAAACAAAGCCAAAGAGGTTTTATGCCTCAGCAAAGGGGATCTAAGGACGCTCTCAGACCATGCGTCTAAAATACCACCTCTTCCACATTGGAAGCTGGGGATCAAACTTGTCGACTTTGCAACGACGAATCAGAAACGATTCAGCCGTTTCTGAAACGACTGAACACATACTGTGTAATTGCGTCGCCAGATGCCTACCAAGACACAACATTTTCGGTAAAGCTCTTTTGACATCTGCCGATATAAAGGAACAAGACCTTGGGGCAATACTAAGGTTCATTGAGGACCTACATCTGCCCTAAACATTTGGAGGGCTAAAGTTACAATAGATCTTATAGGTTCTTATGGGTCGTGGCAACGAGAGGGGCCGCTCAACAACTTTTTTTTCTTAAATTTTATTATCTATTATATCAAAAAAGAATTTTTTTTTTTAAATATTTTATCTACAACTATTGAATTATCTATTTGTTATACATTTGATTTTTGACGGATAATGACACGCATTACTCATGACTGAATAATGAAGCCATTATTCCACAGTTCTGACACGGCCTACTAATCAAAAAATAAAATATTAACAGAAATGACAGCTTTCTTATATTGAGGTTATGTCTGAATTGTCTAATCTGTCTCAGAGAAGCGAATCAAATGACCAATGTTATCATAACGGATTGCTAGCAACGGCTCAGATACAGAAGTTTTCCTTGACGCCTCAACGCCATATGATGTCAATAAGCTGAGTGCTTAAGCATCTAACAGAAATAAAAAGATTGGCCAGTACCACTTTATAAGCCTTATTCGCGTTCTTTTCATCTAATTTATCCACCCCATCCATTCCTTTATTATAGCTTGTTACCATTTCGGGCTACTTTATGGCTTTATAAAACCTACTTTCTTCGCACCACCATGTACTGCTGGATACAGATTTTTCTTGAAAGTTGGTAGCCATGGTAACCACAATAACCACTCTGTTATATTTCCATTGAACAAGTAATACTTCATCACTTCCCATAAACCGCTATGTACCTCTGCATGATTTATTCCAAAACCTCGTATTGGGGAAAGGACATTTTTTTGTTGGATTTAGGCGTATTGTACCTTGTGGCTATGAGGTATTAGCCAACATGTTGCACATATTTTCTTCTCCTTCAGATAATAAAGTAAACCAACAGTGGTAAAATAATTATCAAAATAGATTTTATATCCTTCATTTTCTAAAATTCCAGCTTTATTTATTAGGTCTAAAACAACATTTCCTCCAAGTCCAAACTTATTTTCATTTTTTTCAGTACCTTTTCCTGTATATACGTCAAAGCTTACCATATATCCTTCACTTGTACACAGAGATAAATTTTAAATCCAAATCTCACAGGTTTACCTTTCATGTATTCAAACCGCAAAAAGTTTCATTTCTTCAATCCCAACTGTTTTGGAGAAATCCATTTTTTTCCTTTGACATCACTTTCAGCAAATGTCAATTTAAATTGGCGATTTTATAAAATATATATAAAATGAATCGTTCACCCTGGAACTTAAAATTTACTTACTCAGCCTCAGCTGTCGACAAACCCACAAAACGTTGCTTCTGTGAAAACCATGAAACAGGGTTCTTTCCATAAAATACAATATATCCATTAACACTTCTTCTGTCATATTTGTCTCCAGTCCAATCAGCATCTGTATATCCATTATATCCAATTAGTTCTTTTGATACTTTCGTGTATTTTATTCTTTTCTCTTTCATCTCTTTTAAGTATCTCAATATTCTTTCGGCTGCCTTCCATGATCCTTCACCAGGCTTATCAAGACATCTACTAAAGAATGATGTAGAAAACATAATGTCTAGCCTTGAAACTGTTGCCAGATTTGATGTATCTGGTTTTCCTGTTACTATAATGTCATCGACATATGTTAGTACAAATACATTAGAGACAAAAATCATGCTGCGACCTCACAAACTTGTTTTCTAACAATTTCTCGTTAAATGTATTATTCCAACATTTTGGAGACTCCTTTGATCCATAAAGAGACCGATTTGGCTTCAAAACAGTACCCTTCTTAGTTTTATAACGTAAGTTTTCCATTCAGGAAAACTGATGATACATCCAACTGTTGCAACTTCCAATTCTTTTGTACTGCATGTATAATTAATATTCTTATTGTTGCCATTCTTGTTACTGGAGCATACTGTATTGTTGACGATTCCTCTTTTAGTTGGAAACCTTTTGCTACAAGTATTATCTTGTGCGTTCCGTCCTGTTTAATTATGAATCAAGTATGAAGTATGAAAGGCAAATTAACTTTCCTTCCAAGTTTAAAGTTTTTCCAATGAATTAAACTCTTTCTTTATTGCTTCTTGCCATTCCTTTACTTTTACTGCCTCACTGTAGGATGCTGCTTCGCGTAATTTTTGTCGTAATAAGGTAGCATACATCTATGGATATGTTTTCTTCCAGTCCACCATGGTTTTTAATGTTTTCATTAAGTTTTTCAATAAATGATCTTAGTTTATACAAGATATTTTCAAAAATATTGTGAGTGTTATCGTTGAAGTGTATGTTTCGTAGAATTATTTCAAATCTATTTAGTCGCATACTAATTTTGTAAAATTTTTGGCACATCACCTTGGCTCGTCCACAGCATTTGTTTGTTCGGGTATTTCGCATATCCAGATAGTAACATACCACCTAACACTATGTACAATTCATCAATGGTTACATGGACATTATTGTTTGTTTGGTCCAAATATTTTTTGATTACAGCATCATCAAAAAATAATTTAAAATAATCCAATGGATCTTCTGCTTGTTCGGCTTTTTTGGAATGTTTCTAGGAGTCGCATGAGACGTTGCAAGAACACAATGGAGTAGTCAATGGACCATCTTCACGCCAATTGCTCTTCTTTTGCCGCTTTTGATGATTTTAATGTTGAAGGCGCGTTCTTCTCAAATGTGCAAGTTGTGGAAGATCTTCCTCATCAAAATCGTCATCAGATCCGTGAAACTCAACATCACATTGTTACTTTAGGATGCCTTTCGATAAATGGGTTACATCGCGTACATGTTCATCATCAGATTTATCACTATCCTCCTCTATTTCGGCTACCTGGTCATCAAGTAGCGTAATGTATATGTTTACATGGTCATTATTCTTGTCGACGTATAAAAAGCACCGTGTGTATATAACACTAGTTGAGAAATCAACCGGTTTGTCGTTTACACAGCTCATAAAATATGTAGTCTATATAATATTTATTATGCATTTGGATTTTAACAACAACCTAACATAAATTTAATATGTATACATATCTGTTGCTACATTTATATGTTGTTCAATTTCCATGGCACGAAAACCACACAAATTGCCTTTTGTTTTGTAATATGGCGTTTGAGTAACAAATGAAAAAAGTAGAGTGCAGCAAATGAATAATAGGTGGCGCCAATTATCAATGAATTAAATTATAAAATATAATTTTGACGTCCCTTTTAAGGGACACTATGCACTAATGGGTTAAGTACGCGAGGTTGGGACAGTCACAAACAATATGACATACCGTCTCGTTTTCCATTTCACACCCTCTACAGAGATCCGGTCAGGAAGTGGGTGAGGAGCCACAAGTCACTTTTTGATTTTCCTAAGAACTGAGTGGATCTCTTCCGGTCAGGTTTTCTTTGCAAAGACACCTACTGCAGTCTCATCCCATCTATCGCAAGAACCTCGATGGCAGATGCAGTTATTTCCGATATGTTCTTTCCGCCACTTTATCGTGACGTTGTTATAAACATTAGCCACCTCAAGTGATTGCCGATAGGACTTCACTAACGATGATGTATGTAGTTCGATGCCTACTAACCACCAGCATAGCCTGTCTGCTATCACTGAAGATTACAATGTTTCTGCCAACTTTTTTGAAGTCGATGATTACATTAGCTGCTATATTTATATTTCGGCCTGAGCAATCGTGTAGTACGACCCTAGCGAAGTGGAAAGGAGCAGCTGCAAATCGGGCGAGAAAATTCTCGCTCCGGAGCCTCCAGCCTTCTTTGATACATCAGTGTAGCTGGTCAGCGTTTTGCCCAGTGGTTAAGCTGCTCTGAGGTATCGTTTCGATGCCTAAGTGTGGCTTGCTTAACAAATGTGTGATGTAGTCTGTGCGAGCTTCAAGGGGGGGGTTGTTCACGAACAGCCTCACTCCATAGTTAGCTCCGGATCTTTCCCATTTTTACAACCTGCTTATTATCCACTGATCGCAATCGAAGCAACGCCATCACGGCCACCTCTCTGAAAAATTCTAGGCGCAGCACGTTCAGCATAGTCTCCGCGATCGTGGGTGATGATCTCATGGCACCCATGATTAACAGGCAGGCCACTCATTGCAATTGATGCAGCAATTTAGCCTTATAGGCATGTTTCAGTGCTGAGCACCAAACTATGGCTCCGCGAGCTACCAATCCCGTTACTACAAGGAAGGAAATAGACATACAAAAAAAGTGCAGTAAAAGATGGATGAAAGGCAGACTAGAGAAGAAAACAAACACGTATAGGTCAAGAAGAAGATAGTTGAAGAGATAGCAGATGGGGCCTCAAGGCATTTTTAAAACTTATTAAACTAGCCGCATTGCGAACAACGGGAGGCAAATCGTTCCACAACGCAATTGATTGTACTGTAAAAGATCTGTGGTAGATTTCAGTACTATGGATTAGAAACATGAGTGTAGAGTACATTGATCGAGTGGGCAAGTCATGGGATGCTAAAAAGTGAAAGGCATCAGACAAATAAGCAGGATTACGTGTTTGGACAATCTTGTACAACATAGTAAGCATACGAAATGATCTACGACTCTGGAAAGCCATCATCTGCAGGTTGTTACGATATGGAGTAATGAGCTGAAACTTTCCTAAATCAAAAATGTATCGTATACAATTGTTCTAAAGTCTTTCCAATTTACCCTGAAGGGCTGCGGACAGATGAGGACACGCAGCATCAGCATAATCAATGTATGGGAAAATGAGAGAATAACTAAGACTAGTACGTACAACAAGAGGAAGGTAGCAGCGAAGTTTTTTCAAAGAATGGAAACAGAAGTAAACCCAACCCTCTTACAGACTCCCTGAACTTGTAGTCGCCAAGACATCGCCAAATCCATTAGCACACCAAGATTTTTGACAGTATTAGAAAACAGAATAACGGTGTCGCCAAGTCTCAGTTGAAGGGTAGTTAAGAAATTAAATTGTGCCAGCAAGGGGCGAGTACCAAATGCAATGGCCTGCGTTTTACCTGGATTCAGGTTAAGTCCATGACGTCTAAACCAGTCAAGCACGCTAGAGAGATGGTTGTTAAGATGCAACAAAGCATCTGGGAGGTTGTTCTCAGTTGATGAAATATAAAGTTGAACGTCATCTGCATACAAATGATAGTACCACGAGATACCATCACTAATACTATTAATGAAAATTGAGAAGAGCAAAGGACCCTGCACACTGCCCTGGGGAACTCCACATTTGATGTTAACAAGAGAAGAGAATACAGATTCCACGCGGACAAGTAAAGACCGATAGGAAAGATAGGACTGGAACCAAGATACACAAGAACAGGTAAAATCAATAGCAGAAAGCCTAGTTAACAGGAGGGCATGGTCCACAGAATCAAAGGCCTTACTAAAATCAAGTAACACTAGCAAGGTAACACAACGCTTATCACAAGCAGATCTAATATTATCGGTGATCTTAGTCAGTGCTGTAGTAGTACCATGCCCCTCACGAAAAACAGACTGGAGCTTGTTAATCAGATTAAACTCCTCAAGATATTTCTGAATCTGTAAATAAGCTAAACGTTCAATAGCTATTGACAACGTATATAGAATATAAATGGGTCTAAAGTCACCAACATGGGACGGAGATTTAATTTTTGGGATACGAATAACATGGGCAATTCGCCACATTGACGGAAATATAGACTGTTCAAAAGAACAGTTGAAAATATGTGTTAGGGGAGTAATAACTATATCCAGAATGGGTAAGAGGAATCTGAGTTCAATACCATATGCTTCGATCCTAGTGGACTTGAAGTAAGTTAAAGCATTCCCGATCTCAGCATCTGTAACCAAGCTGAATGAAAAGGAAAACATGTTGGTAGATGCAAGGATTTCATTAATAGTATTCTGCCTAGTTATGTTACCAACCACCATAGGAGGATCCGCAAAATACTCCGCTAGAGCAGCAGCATCAAGAGTGGGTAGATCTGTGTGAGACTCTATAACACCAAGTGAGCGCATGGCGTAGTTACTTTGCAAAAAATTTTCTTCACAGCTTTCAATGAGTCGTTTTCACGTCTATATTTTCGGCAAGTAAGTCTTAAAGCTTAAAATAAGGCAGATAAATCTTGGGCTCCACATGTAGTTTGTAAATTATGTGTTTGCAAAATTGTATTGAAATGGAAAAGTTTCGCTTGATTAATGAGCGCAATTCTAAGAAAATTGAAGTGAAAAAAAGGTAATATAAATATAAGTTTAATGACTACTTCAAGATTTACACTATAATTCCAAGGAAGGTGCAATAAAATGATAATCATAAAACTCTCTGAGTATAATATTTAATAAAACCGTTGGTTGAAAAATACTACACTGAAATGGAAAAGTTTTATTTGATTGATTAATCAAACAACATCATTCTAAGAAGATTAGAGTGGAAAAAACGTTTAGATAAAAAATGTGTTTGTTTAAAGATTACAAGTTTTTCATAGTAATTCTAAGAATACTGGAATAAAATGATAAGTACATTTATAAAATTGTCTGGGTTATTTAAGTAACATATTAAGAAGTTGGATATGGTTATAATTTTTTTATTTATTAAGGTGGGCAATACAAATACATTTAGAACCTGCAAAAACCTCAACAATTTTTTTTTCATAACAAGGTTCTCAAACATCTAAAACGAGATAGTAAAATCATTAATGCCGCTTTCCTTGAAGCGCATTCTTCGTTAATTGTTAAAAAAAGGGTTTCCCTGAAAATATTCGTAGAATATCTTAGGTAATATGGTTATCAACGTTGTTTACCTGACATCATTGTAAATAACTTTTTTATGGTTTATATGATATTCATCCCTTCCAGAAAACCAGGTAGGTATTTTGCCGATTTGCTTACATTTGAGACACCAACTAATAGTTTCTTTAGTCTTTAGCTATAATACTTATTATTTAAAATATCTGCATATTGTATACAATAACAAGCACGCATATCGTTTGATAGAGTTTTTTACCGTGTTCAGTAGGCTAACGTCGTTATTTGTCCTGAATGTATAGACACTATGCAGTTTGAGGAAGATTGATCTTGGGTTCAAACTCGTTCTGCTTTGTCGCTGTGGTCAAAGAGGCATAAATTCAGAATCGCTAATCAGCTGGCTATGAAGTAAATCGTAGCTTTGTTTTCTTAATGCCCCTACAAGGCATTGAGAGACAGGGATTAAGTTTATTTTGTAATCTTATGGATGTATGCGATAGATTGAGTGAAAGTGCATACAATAATATTATTGAATACCAAATCGCCTACATATAGCCACCAAATCGGTTTTTGAATTATACAGCAAAAAGCAAAGGAAGAAGAAAAAGACAAAAAGGAAAGACAAGAAAGGTCCAGTATCAATTTAAAAGTGTCTGGTGATGGCTCGTGGAAAAACGTGATTTACAATCTTTATATGACATAACGTCACTTATTGGTTGCTATACCGGTAAAATTATCGTTTTAGTTGCAAACTGCAATTAGTTAGATGCAATTACAGGAATGTTTTTCAGGTCAGAAGAAAAGTTTGGTGTAAAATACGTCCTCTACTACTTCATCCAGATGTACAAAAACATGTACTGGCAATTTATGAAGATCTATCTCAAAAAATTTGCCGATTAAATGTTTTCAAGGTTATATTGAGAATGCCAACGAAAGCGTCAACTCGACGGTTTGGCAATAGACCCAAAGCACCTACGGTGCTTTATGGTATGAAAATAGTAAAAATTTCTGCTTCCATTGCGGCTAAGCTGTTTAATTAAGGATACATTGCCATTTTAGAAATAATGAATTAATTGAATATTATTATTGGCTAGCAAACCAAAATATGTGCCGATAAAATAGATGAACACCGAATTATTTGGCAAGAACGACGTAACGAATTGCTGTCCATTGAAGCTCGGAAAGCGCGGAGAGAACAACTAGGTCCTGGCATTGCAGACTAGCTGGTAAGTCATGGGAAATTGAAAAAATCAGTTTTTACTATTTGAAATATTTTCTTAAAACTATGTTTACAACTCTTGGACATGGTATCTCAAAAACAATTATATATTTTACATTTTCTTGAAAAAAAAATTTTTAATAACATATTTTTTCCTGTGGGCCCAAAAATGACCGCCAACATACCACGGACAACGTTCCAGTCTAAACCATCCAGTCCACACCCAATCTTCGGGATGGCTAAGCACTTTTCGTTGTTTCAGTAGAATGTCCCAGATTGATCGATATATGGGCACCCATTTCACGAGTCCTTCGTTACCAAATAGAAGACACTTCTCTTTGTCGATGATGTACTATCCTCTAACTGCAGTACGTCGGTAAGAACAGAATTTTGTTTTCGCAATTCTTCAATCTTCCCGAATTTCTTCTTAAATGACGCTGCAATTCCTTTCGTCATTCGAAAATCTTGTGCCACGCAGTGTGCTAGCGCGTAACCCATGGGAGCTTTGAAGAGATCTAGTTCTTCTTCGAATACTTTCGGTTCATGAACTGTTCGTACGAAAGGTCCACTGGTATTTCTTGGAAGCTCCTAGTTGCAGCATCTCAATTGTCTCCAGCAAATGGTGTAACATCATTGATTCCTCCCCACGAGTTTTGAAGCTTCCGTGAATAACCACGACGTCTCTGCGGATTGTATAACCAAACTTGGAATCCACCTTCAGTAGCTTTAACGTCATAGGTTTGCTTTGTCTGGATGCACTGGTCATCCATCCGTTGGCGCAGGTTACTCACATAATCCTCACCGGAAACATCCTCCCCTGGTGGGCACCCAAACATGAAGTCACAGGGTAGACACAACTCGCGATCCATAATGATGCTAGCCGACATAAATTGTCTCATGGAACAGAAACGCCATTAAATAACTACTTAATGGTTGTCAATAAAGACCCAACATTGATGAATTGAACAAAGATTTTAAGAAATTAGTTGAGCCTGTAATTTAAAGCAACTTTGTGTATTTAGAAAGTAATTTGTTGAGTATGATAAATGTGCTGTGAATCTAAACATGCTGAAATACAAATCATAATTCTGCTACTGAATTTTACAACCGCAGATCAACCAAGACAGTGATACAGTGATAACAGAGGGATTACCGAGGTACGTCCTATAAGTTGTAGAGTTTTGCCTGCCATCGACTTACTTAACCTGGAAAGGAGATTTTTATGACTTTACTATACATATGTGGAGCTGTTTAAAGCTTGGAAACCAAAGTAGTGGGTAAAATACATGGATGACACTTTAAACAACCAGCATTCAATGATAAAGTTCACTATAGAGGAAGAAATGGACTTACTTTCCTCGATGTATCAGTAACCACGACCAACAATGGACATTTCAAATACGGAGTGTACCGTAAGAACACGCATACGAACAAGTACCATCACATGACCACCCACAACAGTAGATATTTGTAATTCGCGTCCTTTTCCAAAGTGCCAGGAGAAATTATGCAACGAAAAAAATTATAAGAACGAAGACCAACTTCCAAAGGACATACTCTGGACGCATAGTTATATGTCGAAGGACATTCAAGGGATCAGAATTCGAAACACCTTTTTTTTAAGGTCACTAAAGTTTGTAATATTCGGTTTTGTTTCAATCTGGTAACATTATTATATAATGTAGTAATACATATTCTTAGTTTTCTTACAGTATGTGACGAACTATCAAATATATTAGGACTTTGTAGTCCATCAGAAAAACTTTTAAGTTTTCCCACCAAATCTGAACAATAAATTCTTGTTGTGTATATGTTAATTTCTAATGCTGCCGCTGAGTTTCTATTTAATATTGTTGTACTTAATACGTACTCTATTCATCAAATCTTATTGCAACAATGGTGTTCCATATTGGCATCCAGATTGTTTACTCAAATCGCTTTTTATTTAATATAGAATGTCAATAATTTACAAAACAAGTTAGATCATATTCATAGACTTCATTTCTTCATACAGATGTAGGATTCTGCCAAACCTAACAAGTAGTATCAAAACTACAGAAATGAAAACAAACTTTGCAAGCAAATTTTTTTGTCAGCTGCTAAAATTCATACATCATCTATTTCTATTGTAATATACATACATATTGGACAGTCACCTGCAATGTTATTTGTGTCGACCAGCAGCGTTTGTGGCTGAGCTACAATATTATTCTTACAGCTTTTACTGGAATCCGTATGTTCGTTATAATTATGAATTGGACCAAGACAAAAAAAGTTAAATGGCAATAATATAACGTAATTCACTAATACTCTATGACCAATAATAAAATATGAAAAAAGAAGTAGAACATTGATATTAGTAGAACATCATTATTTCCTTAATTTTTAAAACATTTTTATTATTCTCACTTCAGAAAAAGCAAAAACTAATTTCCGTGAAGTTCTATACCAGGGGTGACCAAGCTCCTTGATAGTCCGAGCCATTTTTCAAAATTTGAAATTTTTCGCGAGCCACATTTAATATATTAAAAAACGATAGATTAATCTACAGAAGCGATGTATCGAGTCTCTATCCAGAGAACCTTGGGAAGCACTGAAAGTTAACACTGGAAAGTTCATTTTATGACAAAACCAGAAGCTTTATTTTATGGCACTTTACTTGTAAATTAGTTGATAAGTCATTGGAATTGAAAAGAATCAGTTTTTATTATTCGAAAGTTTAAACGCAATTTTCTTAAAACAACGTTTTTACAGCGCTTGGACACTCTATCTCCAAAAACTGCTGAAATTTTTTATACATATTAATAGTAATATCGTTCTCATAATAAATTGGAATTTCAATAAATCATAATGAAATTTTCAGCAGTTGAAATACGAAATGTAACTTTCAAGGAACGAAACGGTTTATAAATAGCTATATCTTTTTGATTTTGAAATATTAATTTTTAAACATAATAAAACATTTATTCATTTTTCGGACTAAGTACCTATTTTTACTCATATTCAAAACATCATGATATATGGTAGATTTAATAGATTCATACGAAATTATCTGCACTTACAGCATAATTAATTTTATGTTTATTAGCTTTTCGATAGAAGAAACGGTTTTTAAAAATATTTGTTAGTTTTTTAGATATTAAGTTATAACATCATAGGATATTTACTAATTTTTCAAGTTAAGCAACTATTTTCATCCATTTTCAAAAAATCTTTATAAATTGGAATTTCAATAAATTATTATGAAGTTATCAGCATTTGTTATACGAACTGTAAGCTTTCTAATGAAATAAACGGTTTTTCAAAATATGTTTTTTTTTCTGAGATATTAGTTTTTATATATCATAAGACATTTACTTATTTTTGGGGTGACCCGTTTTCGAAAATAATAATTAATTTAAATTTCACGAATATTTTCATATGAAGTTATCAGCATTTGTTATACAAGTTATAAGCTTTCCAATGGATGAAACGAATTTTAAAAATATCTTTTAGTTTTTGAGGTATTAATTTTTAAACATCATAAGATATTACCCCTAATTTCCTATATACTTTCTTAGCTGATATCTTCCTTATTATTAGAGATAGCGAAAAACTAAATGCGTCATTTGAAAGCTTGATTCTTTCTCTATCTAAAAGGCTAAAATTTCGTCTGCCGATAAGTTGATACTAAAATCAATACAAAGTGAAGAACACCGCTCTGTACTTAAAATATCTCAAAATTCATTTCAACTTTACGAAATTGCTTTGATACAAATTTTTGGTTGGCTTTAAAAACTTTTGCAGAATATTAATAAATCGCTGTATGTATTTGGAAACCACAGAACATCCTCGAGACGCAACGTTCAATTGATTTTATGAAAGAAAAACAGAAGCTTTAATGTATCGTATTGATGGAATTGTAGATTAGTCGATAATTAGAAATTGAGAAGAGTGAATTTTTTTAAAATACTTTATGAGGTTAACAATTTGTCATTGCAAAGTTTAATTTAATTTAATTAGTCGATTTATTATTCCACACACTTTATCTAATAAATGAAATTTATTATTGTTCACTAAAGAAAACATTACCACAATTTACGTGGACGAATGTCTGGTATTGTTGCCCTAAAATAACTATTAATCTTATTTCCATTTAATTTGGTAAATAGCGTGATGTAGCAATTTTCCCATCAAATACATAAATTTGTCTCCTCCTCGATGTATTTAAAAGGTTATAACCTCGTAACATGCACGTCTACACGACTCCTAACTTTCAATTTCCCCTGCGATGAAATAGCCAAGGTTTTATCGAACCAACTGAACCCGACCACTACAACACAAAATGTTTCTTCCTCCTTTTTAGAACACCCTTGCTTTCTTTGGTTATTCTTTGCAACTCAAAAGAGCGCCATTATTCACATTTTCCTTTCTTTTCATTTATGCAGGGCTTTTCCTCGACACTATTAAAAACACAGATTTAGTTATTATTATTTAATTAATCTTTTGAGACAGCTTTTGAAACAATAATGCATACTTCTATAAAAAACCTGTTAGGTTTGGCGCCAAAGAGTCGGTTGAATGTGTATATAACTGACTATAAAAAATTGGCATCAAACTCCAGGGACGTAAATGTTACGTAGAATAGTCAATGTGACGCTTGATAGCGAAAACTATTTGAATATTTAGCTTTTACCTTTTGGCGAGCTAAGAATAACGGTAAAATCGACGTAGTTAAATATATGTATAGATAAGTAGAAGTAAATAAGCATATACACGAATATTTGTATGGGATGTTAGGTAGAAAGAATAGAAAAGAGAAGGAAACAGTTTTGAGAAGCGGGTGAAGAGATGCTGGAAAAGTGAGAAACGAAATAGAGAGAGATATACAACATTCGTACGAACAACGCAACGTTCGTGTGCTTGTACGGACACGATTATCGACAGCGGAAATTTCCACTGGCGAAATTCCTTTTTACTGCGGTTTATTTCGTTCTTTGTTGAATTTTGATGATTAATGAGAATAATGGGTATTGTTCTTTTTTTCAGATAGGTTTAATTCGGAAAAATTAAAAGAGTACTTTGTAATATTTAATAAATTATTACTTAGATTTTAAGTTTCTTGAACTTGTAATTAAATTATTACCAGAATTACTCGGCATTATTCCTTGAATGAATTCTTTTTTTAATCAACAAAACGTTTAGAATCACAGAGTTTTAATTAATATTTTTTTAAATAACACAGACAATTAGACAGTTGTACACATAAATATAATTATATCGTAGTTTTCTTGGAATTTGAGTAAAAATCTTGTAATCGCGAAATTTGTTTTTTATCTCAACCTTTTTTTCCACTCTCATTTTCTTGGAATTACTCTGATTAATCAACAAAACTTTTCCATTGCAATACAATACTTTTCAAGCGAAATAATGACTTCTAATCATGAAACTGAACACCGTTTTATAAATTTCCGTTAAATAAAAACGCAGGTAAAGAAGTCACATTTTTAGGAATTTTAAGGATTTTACTTCCTATTTTTAAAATTTTTATAAAACACTTAATAATGCTTAAACTTCTCCTTTGCCCGTTAAATAATTTTAATATATTTTATAAATTAGTCTCAATTAGTTATTTATCTATTAGTTATACAGTAGTTTTTTCGATTTAGATTCGTAAAGATTAATTACCATCACCTTAATATTAATGTTTATGGCTATTGAAGGTTGAATTTAAAAGTCTAAAATTTATAGATTTGAAAAACCCATATTAAAAATATTAAATGCTAAGTAAATTTGCATTAAATTGCTTTTTATTTCATAATGATATCCCAATTAGTTCTTGAGATATGATTTTTTAAAGTTTATATAGATTCGGTGTGGAGTCGTGTGATTTGGCTGACATGATTTGATTTTTTGTGATCTTGCTCTTGGAAGTGAGGGTACTGAACCAAGAGTAATGTACAAATGATGGTAGAGAGAGATGACGTGTACTTAATGACATGAAAATCCGTAAGAACAGCATACCGGATCATTTGAAAAATGTTGAGAACATTAATAAATACTTTATTGACAGTATATCAAAAATTGTGAATAATTTCCCCCCTTCTAGTGACGCTGCTCTTAATATATTATATGACATGAATATCAGTGATAATAACTCTAGGTTTAAGTTTAGTGTCGTTGAGCCACTCGTAGTACTTGATGTTATTAAATCGATGAAATCTGCTTCAACAGGAACTGATAAAATTAGTCCTGCGATGGTAAAACTTTGTTGTCCCCATATAGTACCTTTTATTACACATATTATAAATTCCTGTATTCTGGAAAGTGTATTTCCTGATTGCTGGAAGGAAGCCTTAATTATGCCTATACCTAAATGTAGTGACCCAAAAGCTTTGAAGGACCTGAGACCTATTAGTATTCTGCCAATGTTATCAAAGGTTCTTGAAAGAGTATTTAAAGTTCAATTAACGGAATTTATTACGGATATTGACTCTCTATCATCTACTCAGTCTGGGTTTCGTCGAGGGTATGACTGTTGCTCTGCAATGCTGAAGGTGACAGATGACATTATCTCTGCGACTGATAAGGGTGAAGTTACCATTCTTACCTTGTTAGACTATAGTAAAGCGTTCGATACTGTGAGTCATGCGGTCCTTTTTAGGATTCTTCACTCTGTTGGGCTTGATCCTTCGGCGGTTGCTCTGCTTGGCAGTTATCTTGGACGGAGATCACAGTGTGTTCGGATTGAGGGCATAACATCTTCTTCTCGACCAATTGATTTTGGGGTTCCTCAGGGCTCAATTCTTGGTCCCACATTGTGTTAAAATCTTTCATAATGTTAAACACAATCAAGTTCACAGTTATGCCGATGATACCCAGTTTTATGTTTCTTTTGGTCGATCCCAATGGCGCAATGCTATTAACAATTTAAATTCTGACTTGGAATATATAACGAATATTTCCAATTTGCATTGTCTGAAAATTAATCCTAATAAATCCACCGTTTTGCTCTTTGGTAACAAAAGCGTTTGCGAAAAATTAAAGGATTTGGTTAAAGTTTACATTCAGGGATCTGAGGTGCCGATTGTGAGTGAGGCAAGGAGTCTTGGTTTGGTTGTAGATAACAGTTTTAGATACCATAATCAAGTTAATAACTACATCAAGAAAGCGTATCACTCTTTAAGGCTACTATATCCCCATAGAAGCTATTTGCATATCATGTTGAAAAAAACTTTATGTGACTCCTTGGTTCTTTCTCAGTTTAACTATATGATTCCCTTATATCATCCGGCTGTGTGCTCACATGACTCGGGGAGGATTCAGAGAGTTCAGAATAGCTGTCTTCGTTTTATTTATGGAATCCGAAAGTTCGATCACATTTCCCACTGGCTTAATGAATCATTCTGGTTGTCGATGCGTTCAAGAAGAGAACTTCATACTCTAACTTATTATCATAAATTGATTACTACTAAAATCCCTTTATATTTGTACAATAAGATTTTTTTCAGGTGCGATATTCACAATCGTGAAACTAGATTTAGGTGCTGCATAGACCTGCCTCGACACAGAACGTCACTTTTCCAAAGATCTTTTTCTTTTCATACATATAAGTCATACGGGAGCATTGGTGACAAGTTGAAGAATCTCGGTGTTAATTATTTTAAAAAACATTTGAGGGCACGGTTACTTAGAGAGCAGGTGACTACTATTTCTGGCAGAGACCGGTGAGTCACAGTTTTGCTGCGAATATTTCTTTACTTTATTTAAGATATTTTTTCTTTTTTTACTTATTATTGTTTTTATTTATTTTTTTAATTTTTGTAGAGTTAAGGATTATAATGTATTTTATATCTCTCTAATAATTGTCAAGGCTTGGATTGAAAATCAGTTGGTATACAACTGAATCGTTGCCTCGTGATTGCACTATTTCTTTTTCTCTTGATCTTTTTTTTTATTATTTTATTTTATTTTTATTTGGTGTAATACTTTACTTTACTGTAGTACATTATTTTATTAATTATCTCATTATCTTTTTATTATAATTTGTTTTTACTTTTATTTTTGTAATTAATTATTTAATAATAATAATAATAATATTTATTGATCACAATGTACTACACTTCAGAATAAACAACTAAAAATGGTTTCCAGTAAACAACTGATCAATCTTATGGTGAGGTTCAATATATATTGTTCTTCCACCTCACCATAAAGTATATAAAGAAAAAAACAGTATAGCGTGTTAAATATAAAAAAAAAAGAATCGCGACAACGGTATAAAGCTATAAACAAAACAAGAGTTTTAACTACTAAGTTTTAACATATAATACTTAGATGAATACTACCAAAGGCCACAACAAGTCGTTATCGATACCATGTCAGTACTCGAAAGGGTTCCCCAGAAATTAAGAACAAATTTAGGTAGAACAAAAAGATTACAAAAACATTCAAACGCAAAAGCAAGATCTGTGACTATTAAGAGATTTACAGGTATTGCGAACACTGCTGCCCAAACAGAAAATCAGCATAGCGCCTCCTGGCGGTGGCGGCAGACCCACACTCTGTCAATGCGCAACCAGAAGGGAGCTCATTAATTACTTTGCATATCTGGTATGAGAAGCATTTTTTAAAACTCATAGTGTGGAATATTGGTGGAGATAGCTTTCCCTTTAACCTCACATTAACCGAGTGCACGTCACCCCGAAAAGACAACTTTTTTACAAGATACGCTGGTTTATGTAGAGTGAGTAATTTATGGTAAAAACCTACAGCATGCAATATTCTTCTCCCCTGCATGTTCAACGACTTTAAAACCGGCAGCTTACAGCTGACGCGATCTCTGCGTTTCAACCCAAAAATTAGTCTGATACAGGTGTTTTGTAGCTTTTGAATTTTCCTCTTCAATGCATAGGACAGACAGGGTGCATACAATGCATCGCCATAATTAAACATTGATAGTACTAAACTTTCGCATAGGCGCACTTTTGCACTATGATTAACAAAGGCTCTGTTAGTATAAATAATTCTAAGGCTACTGTAAGCTCTTTGAACGCATTTATTTATAATTAATGAATTTATAATTATTTTTTATTTTTCCTGATGAATGTGCAATAAAGGCTATTATTATTATTATTATATTTCATATTTATAACAATTAACCATGCAGAATTGTAATAATAATAAACTTCGGATTAAGTACGATGAAAAATTATTTATTTATTGTATTTGGTGTTGGTGCTACATATGTTTCGAGAAAATATCTCTCATCAAGCATGACTGCATTGAACAGAAAAAACGGAAAAACATTTATTAGTAAAGGACAGAAAAACATATTAAAATAAATTAGCGTCAAGAATTTACTAAAAAAAAGTACATCATCTAATTTTGGGATCTCGATATCATCATTCTCGCAAGTCAATTTTAAATCAATTTTTTTCTCACTTTAAAAAGGGGAACTATTAAGAACTGTAAATAAATTAAATATTAAAGAGAGAAATACAACCAAAATGAAAGAAGAAAAATGGTGTGAACTTTCTTGTTTCTTTGAAAAAATATTGTCGAGGTTAAAATATCAAAAAACCACACTATTATAAAAACGACGTTGCTCAAATAAAACTCAAAAAGCTACCAAAACAGAAATATATAGTAAAATTATAAAGTAAAATACATTAAAAGTTGAATGCACTAGCAATTCAACATAACGACAACCAGTTACGAAAAGTAACAAATAATAAAACAGATTATACAGAGTGTCCAATTACTGCGATATCGGACGATATCTCCTTACAGGGTGTCACTAGAAGAAAATGTTTATACAGGCTGTTGCAAAAACAAAGTACAAGGTACAACTTCGTAAATTTAAATGGAACACCCCATATTTTATTACATTTTTGAATTACCCTTAAAATTCGACATACTTTTTGTTAACCATTAACAATACCAAAATGTTACCGTTTTTGAAATATTCAACATTTTGTGAAAAAATCTCCGTCTGCACGTGTCTATAAAAGAAAGCGTACCCAATTTATTTAAGACCCTACAAAGCAAATCTTTTGTAGATTATTACTGCATAGTTACAGTAACTTCATGCCCCTATAAAAATCTGGTAACCTTCTACAGAATGTTCGTAATATTGTACTCAATACCAAAAACTTGAAATAGCTATATCTCATTTTTTTTAAATGGAATGCCTCAAATTTTTTTGTCTTAAATTATTCGCCAAGTAATAAGGTTTCTTTTTTATAAAGCATGTCCTATACCTATTTGCAATAGTTATCAAGTTATTTATGCTTTTTACAAATTTCTACTTTAATACCCATTTGATTTCAAAAAATTTTTGTTGGTTGGCTATGAAAATAATAATTGATAACAACAAAGCAAAAGAATGCTTTGAATTTGACAGTCTGCTAAATTTGTATAAACTAATAATATTCAATATGAATTTTTTAAGAGATGAATTAATAAAAATGGTTTATTGTTTGGGTGCAAGTGATGAAAATTGTTTATTAGCAAGTAGAATTTATGCACAAAGGTTTCCAGAAGCTGAACGCCATCCAAATTGTTTAGTATTCGAAAGACTTAAGGAAAGATTCGAAAGAACCGGCAATGTAAATTATGTGTTAAAATTACAAAGAGAGAAAACAGCAGCAAGTACAGAAAATGAAATGTTAGTCATACAAGCCGTAGTAGAGAATCCGCATATTTCTTGCATACAAATTGAGCAACAGTTAGGCATTAAGAGATCCACTACCAACAAAATTATTAAACAACATAAATTCCATCCTTAACATATACTACTTGTTCAAGAGTTATCTAATGAAGATTGTGTAAATCGGAGGAATTTTTGCCTTTGGGCGTTAGAAAATAATCTGACTTTTTTGATTATGTATTGATGACAGACGAAGCTACCTTCCATAAAAATGGATGTGTAAACCGTCACAATTTTCATTACTACTCTGATGAAAATCCAAGATATCTGAGAGCATTAGATCATCAACACAGATGGTCACTTAATGTATGGGGCGGCATCATGGGAACAAAGGTATTCGGGCCATATTTTTTTAATGAAGCTGTAAATGGTCAGAACTTTCTAAATTTCTTGCGGACTGATTTGGAGAATGCTTTCGAGGATTTACCACTTCAAACGGTGAGACGAATGTGGCTACAGTTAGATGGAGCCCCTCCCCATTTCAGACGTCCTGTGAGGGAGTATTTAAATTTACATTTTCAAAACAAATGGATTGGTAGAGGAGGACCGGTTTCTTGACCGCCCAGATCTCCAGATCTATCAAAACTTGATTTTTTCTTATGGGGTTTTGTGAAAAATCGAGTTTATCAAGTGCCTGTTACTACCATAGAAGATATGAAGGAAAGAATTAAAAACGCTTTTAACGAAGTAAGCTGCGAAATGCTGCAGAGAGTAAGCAATTCCTTTGTTAGAAGAATTCGTTTGTGTGAAGAACGTCAAGGCAGACACATTGAAAATTATATAGTGTTACTTTCTTTTTTTTTTTATGGTATTTGTTCAGAAACTTTGCCGTTTGTTGACTTTAATAAAATAGTTCCTTGTTATTTTATGTTGCCAATTCCATATTTTTCGTTGTCTTTTGAAAATTATTATATTACTTTTTATGTACATAAGCATTACACGATTGGACTATTCCACAAATTCTGAAATTCATCTCTTGAAAAGTTTATATTGAATATTATTAGTTTTAATTTCTTTTTGCATTTTTTTGCTTTGTTGTTATCAATTATTATTTTCATGGCTAATCAACAAAAGATTTTTGAAATCAAATGGGTATTAAAGTAGAAATTTGTAAAAAGCGTAAATAACTTGATAACTATTGCAAATAGGTATAGAACATGCTTTATAAAAAAGAAACCTTATTACTTGGCGAATAATTTAAGATAAAAAAATATGAGGTATTCCATTTAAAAAAAATGAGATATAGCTATTTCAAGTTTCTGGTATTGAGTACAATATTACGAACACCATGTGGAAGGTTACCAGATTTTTATAAGGGCATGAAGTTACTGTAACTATGCATTAATAATCTACAAAAGATTTGCTTTGTAGGGTCTTAAATAAATTGGGTATGCTTTCTTTTATAGACACGTGCAGATGGAGATTTTTTCACAAACTGTTGAACAACCTGTATAAACAAAAATATTTTTGGGTTATGCACCTTCGAGCACCAAACAACTTTATATATAAACATTTTCTTCTAGCGACACCCTGTAAGGAGATATCGTCCGATATTGCACTAATTGGACATCCTGTATACACCCAACTCTTTTTTTACACGGTAGATACGTTCCTTAGAAAACCGTGCAAAAGAAAATCGTATAAAAAAAGTTATAATAAAATGTATATTACATATTTATAAAAGAACAGCTATTTATTAGTTTTAAAAAAAATAGTGTACAGTCAAAACTCCAACATAACAATAAAAATGTAAACTAAAATTAGAAATAAAAATCAATTTCGCAAGTCTTCATCGCTACTTGATAACAAACGTGCACGTTTATTACGGACTTGACCAAAAGCGCTATCATCAGCATCATCAGTAGATATGTCGGATATGTCTAGCACAACTGTCAGATTTAATTCAAATGAAGAATTTCGTTCGTTATTAACGGTCTCTGTTGTTTTTTTTTGTAGTTGTGAAGTCGGTTATTAGCTGCTGTTTTTTTGGTTTCTCAATATGCTTATATAATTCTTCATATCCAGCTACACATAACTTAAGACTACGTTGAAATTTCAATGCACGCTCCATGTCAGGATCATGAGTAAGAAAATGTAGTTCCATACTTGTAGCAAATTTCCAGCCATCGCGAATTAAATCAGCCGTTAATAGTTGAACTTCATCTTCTATCTTGTCATTATCGATTTCTTTATTTTCACAAATTGTCATATATTCGATCAAATCATCTTCATCCAAAGGGGTTTCTCGCATCAATTCATCAATATCAGCCGTTTGAATGTTGTTAAAACCGTTGCCACCTATATGGAGGAAAAAGGTTTGGAATTCAAAATACTTTTGTAAAATACTCAGTGTTGGATCATCCAAATATTCAATTGCTATTTTTACCTCCTAATACTACCTCGCTGATTCAGCCACTCGATCAGGGCATTATAGCAACATTTAAAATGTACTACATAAAGCAAACATTTAAATATATTTTAGATTCAGTGGAAGAAACAAATTTGACTGTTTTGGAAGCGTGGAGAAAGTTTACGATTATGGATTGCATTACACTTGCTTTTGTTGCCATTAAACAATTGCGCCAATCAACCTTAAATGCTTGTTGGAAAAAAATATTGCCAGCATGCGTCAAAGGTGGAAGTTTTGTAGTAAAAAAATCAGCTGTGTATTCTGAAATTATAACTCTATCAAATACCGTCATCCATACCTTTTTATTCGCCATGAAATGGACTGGAAGTTGTTTAATGTTCTTACTTCTTAATGCTCGTGGCATAAGAAATTTGTTGATTAACAAAGGCTTTAACATTTTATCACCGCTTTAAAACCACCAGCTAATTTTTCAGATTTTGTTATGTAAGTCCTTTCGGGCATTTTCTTCCAAAACAATCCCGTTTCGTCGGCATTAAATATTTGTTCTGGAGTATGACCTTCAACGATTTTTGCTAGTTTATCCGGAAAGGTTTTTGCAGCATTTTCGTCTGCTGATGCTACTTCTCCCTTTATTTTTACATTATGAAATGCGTGTCTTTTTATAAAACCTGTCAGCCATCCGTCACTTGCATTAAGTGCTAGTTTCTTCGTTGCCTGAAGACTTGTTGGTGGTTCCAATTCCTGAAGTTGGTTATATATTCTAAGTGCTTTTTCTTTTATATGTTTCCCATCAATAGGTATTCTTTTTGACTGTATCTTCTTTAAGATTCTCTAAGATAGGATTGCGACTATAAAATGATGCTTTGGAGCTTTGGATCCAGAAATTACAGATTGTCGAATGGAATTCTCATTTTTTCTAATTGTTCTTACAGTCCCTTAGTTTAAACCAAAACTACTTTGCCAACAGATGTGGGACCTTCGCCTTTCTTTAGACAGTCTAAGCTTTTTATGTCAGTTTCTAAGGAAATTGCTTGTCTCTTCGGAAGTTGTTGTTTTTTTGGAAGGCATTTTATTAAGCAATAAGGGTGCTATAAAAAGAATCCAAAATAATATTGCTTATAGAATTTTTCTAAAGCGACAATCTAACACAATATTACCTTTTTTAGTAGCAAAGAATTATCATCATTACAAATAATACACTGGAAATTTCACCATCGAATTAAAAAAACTTTAATTTAAACATCCACTTTTAGAACTTTATCGAGATTATTTATTACGTCTCACAAACTGACCACTCTTAACACAAAATAAATACTGAATAACGAAATCCTGTGTTCAAGTTGAAGCACAACGAGATAAAGAAAAAAAGAGATCATAAAATTCTGGTATCCCCCGTAGTAGACCAAGTTATAAACGTGTGGGCATAAACCGACCGACTTCTGACCACGGTATTCCCCATTGTATTTTGTTACTGTATACATAAGTTTCTGTAAGACGCCATCAAAATTAGAATTAAAAATTTTTGTTTTGGAGTTCAAAAAATTCGTGTAAAAAACTCGAGCAACCAGCTACAGTCCACATCACCCCTTATAATCTTGCAAGTAAACAAAGCAGACAGCTCTACGTTGCTGCAACGAGAAAAAATTAAACCTAGAGAGTAGTAAAACGTAACTTGAACTTCTAGGAGGGTAAGCCAGATCAATACGATAACTTAAATATTTTAAAAAAGCTTTTTGGACTGATTCAAGTACATTGACATAATATTGATAATACGGATTCCAGACGATCACCGCGTATTCCAAACGAGATCTGATCAAAGCAAAAAATAAGGTTGGCGAACATTTCACGGATAGTCCTCTACAACTACGCACAATAAAACCATAAATCCGGAAGCACTAGGCCATAAGATCGAGAATATACTCACTGAACGTCAGACCACAGTCGAACATCACACCGAGGTCTCTCCACTTCGACACAAAATTCAGGGGTTAGTTGCCTAAGCGGTACACATAATCGATCAAGTTAATCTTTTTAGTGAATGTCATCGTAAAACACTTAGCGCCAGACGGTGGCGAAGGCACCACCCTTGCACACGAACCAGATTCCTCTGCAGATGCTTACAGTCGTCGGCATCACTTATGGCCGAGAAGATTTTGAGATCGTCGGCGAACAGCAGCCCCTCACAGTCCAGGACCTCAGTAACATCGTTAATGAAAACTAAGAACAACAGTGGACCAAGATTAGATCCCTGCGGGACACCCGAAGTGGAACAGAAACCATCGGAGATATGGCCCCCATAGTGCACGAACTGTCGTCGACCTATCAAATAAGATTTTATTAACAAAAGCAAGGGGTAGCTCAGACCGAGAATATTTAGCTTATGCAGCAAGATAAAATGATCAAGCTGATCGAAGGCGTTTTGAAAATCCAGATACACTGCATCCACCTGTCGTCAATGCAGATAGATAAGTGACTGTAGATCAACCACAAACAAAACCATGTTGCAGAGGGTTGATACATTTCCGAAGATGGAATGACATGTGCCTGAATAGAACGCCTTCAAAAATCTTGGATGCAACGCAGAGCAGTGATATCGGCCTGTAATTTACAATCTCCGTAGCGCTGCCTTTTTTCAAAATTGGGCATACGTAGGACTGTTTCCAAATGGATGGAAAGGTAGACGTTGACAAGACCAAGTTAAAGATAGTAAACAATGGCCCGGCCAGGATCGGAGCACAGTCCCTGAATATAAAACTTGGAATACCATCAACTCCAGCGGATGAAGTGTTCTTCACTTGCTTCAGCGATTCTTCCACTTCCTCCAGAGAGAAACTATTCACCGACAATTGCAGGTGATGAGCGGGTTGGCCGAAATTAAAGCCCACAGGATCCGATACGAAATGAAATTTGTACGGAAAATAGTGAAGACGAAGTATAAGGAATGAGGAAATAAGACTGGGAGCGGATCAAGAGGAGATAATCAGCAAAATAGAGAGAAAGCAACTAAATTGGTACGTCCACATAATTAGAATGTAACATAACACAATAGTAAAAAAGGTATTTGAATCAAAGAATAAGGATAAGAAAAAGAGGGGAACACCTAGGAAGAAGTGGGAAGAAAGAATAGCAAAGGTTGGGAAGAAGAGAAGGAAGACTCTAGCAGATATAAAGGAATTAGCCAGGAACCGGAGGGAACCGAAGAGGTGGATGGAGGAATAGGAAAAAGATTTATCTGACGCCATCAGGCATAAGGATCAAGAGAACAAGAAAAAGATATTGTCAGGTTTATTAAATGTGGAAAATAAGACGATAAGAATGTGTAGATCTAGAAGCAAAGGACATATCGAGAGAAACATGGATGGATGATGTAGTGGCAGATTTAAAGAGAATGGCAGGTAGGAGATGGAGACGGCTGTGTCGGAAGAAGACAGAATGCAAAAAGATCATTGAGCTGGCAAAGCCTCATCAGGGGTTATAACGCCGGAAGAACAAGTAATCTAAATGTGAATGAGGATTATAGATTGTTTTATGAAGCTATTATGAAAGAAGTTAATTTAATCCCAAGCGGAAATGGATTTCATGCCACCAGAGAATAACCAGGACCATCTACAGAATTGTCCGTTTCTGCTGCTTCACACCACCTGGGATATGAGCCACACAATTTTGGCAGTCTTTCATCAGAAGCAACATACGGTGAAGGGCCTATTACACGAGAAACTGAAAGTCTATCGGTAATGGATGAACCTATATTTGAAGACATTTTTGCTGAAATCAGCAATCACGACAACAGAAGTTTTGAAAAACCTTTGTAGAAAGCAAGCTCTTCTTTTTATGGTAAAAATAAATTCAAATCACCCAAAGAATTTATGCCACCTTTAAAGGCTGGGTCACAAACTAGTAGGTACTCGTAAGCCAAGAAAGCTCGGTAGAAGCATGATGGCGACGGACACGCCTCAAAAATTTTTACTGAAATTAACTTTAATTTATCACTTACTTATTTAATTGATTAAAAAACAAATAAATGTCAAAAACCATTAACACTCTTTCAATTGACTAGTCCGTTTCATTGTCACATCTCAGGTGTTTCATCGAGTACACATACAGGGTGGTTCATTTAACGTAAGACAAGCGATTATCTCGAAAACGGTTCATTTTACATAAAAATTAACCAAATGATAGTTGTTCTGTGCGAAGGGAGAAACCATATGACGATAACATATTTTGACCTTGACCTTATCTTCAAGGTTATATGAAGGCCACGACCATTTTTTTTAAATGGCACTCTATGTTTTTGATTTTTTTTGATTTATAAAAAATGATTAAACTATACTATTAATCAATAACAAGTATAAAATTTATAATAAATGATCAAATATTTCTTCGCCCACTTCAATACATGTTCTACTTCACGCAACCATCTCGGATTTTCAACACTCCAATAGTGCAAAAGTAAACTCATCCGAGAATAGCACGTTATCAAAGAAATTGACATCCAACCGCATTCGTTCTTGTGCCCATTGACAAAATATTAAGCGATTTTCAAAATCATCTCCATAAAGCTGTTGATGCAATTAAATGTGGTATGGGTGATACTTGTTGCGCTTTAATATTCTTAAGGCTCCTTAACCGAGACTGTCACCGTAGATTAGTTCCTTATTTATTAATGGATTGGATTAATTTATCGTGTGTCATGTTTCTACAATAGTTATGAACCCGAGGCAAGAACCAAAAATAATATTTGAAGAAAAATATTACTTTATTTTTTAAAATAGTAAGATTTTTACGATTTTTCTTCTTGGCCCGGATGTACAACAATAAAATAGAAACATTATTCCTATAGCACTTTTACGAAATATTAATAATAAGCTCGTAATTAGTAATTTACGGTTTTACATTAAATGTTAATATTTTGGAATATATTTTGCTTCCCGGATCTCACGAGCGATGATTGGTTAAAGAAAAAACATGTGGGCTGGCTATGTGAATCTCCGGCGAGTGGTTTGTAATGTAAAAAAACCGCAGACATACATAAAAAAAACAAGTTTTTAGACATATTTCTTGTCTACCGACTGCATACTATGAAAGGGAAGCTTACTTTTACTGATATCGTGTCCGAATCCAAAACTGTGTTTTTATAGTTACGATTTTCGATAGCGTTTATTAGTTGTTAATTTAGTTATAGTAGTTATTAGTAATTAGTTTATTAGTGATCTTATAAAATGGGAAAAGTGTCGAAAACAGTGTCGAGAAAGAAACATTTTCCTCCAAGTACAAAACGATATTCTCAAAAAAGAACGTATAAACTGAAACGGTAAATACTTTAAATATTAAAAAAAAAAATTATTTGATGTTACATTAAAATTATACGTAATATTTTATTTAGAGCGGCTCGTAAAATGGAAAGTACAAGTAGTAGTCTTGAAGGGCATCATGGAAACAAAAATGATTCCGGTCATATGTTTGCTGATGATGCCGGTGATGCATTAAATATTGAAATAGACAGTAATACCGAAAAGAATTTTTCTATCACAGGACGAAGGATTGTTGATATAGGCATCTTTTGGAAGCAAATAAAGAATATCAAACATGCTCCTTTTTTTAATTGTTCTATAGAACAGTGTGAAATACTCAATGAGAAATTAGTAGGATTTAAGACAATAATCACTGTAAAATGTAAAATGTGCGGTATTGAGAACACTTTGGACACTGATAAGAGTGAGACCGAATTGGATGTTAATTCAGCTGCAGTATTAGGTTAATAAGCATTGCGTTTTAATTGTTTGTTTTGAAATCTTGAATGTTAACGTGTTTAGGTTCAATTGCAGTTGGTATTGGATGCTACCAATTAAGACAGTTGTCGTCAATTCTAAATATTCCACCTATCTCTCCACCACTGTACCAAAGAACACATACACAATTAGCTAATATAATTGACTCTGTAAACACTGAAGAAATAAAAGAGGTTGGTAAATTAGAGGCTAAATTGGCAGTAGAGGAGAGTTCTGTTGATGAAACTGGAATTTCATGTATAAGTGTGATTGCCGATGGCGCTTGGTCAAAACGATCTTATCGCACTAATTACAATACTTTGTCTGGGGTAGGTGTAATAATTGGCAGTATGACAAAGAAGATTTTATATGTAGGCGTACGCAATAAGTATTGCATAACTTGTCAGAAAGCAAAAAATTAGAACAAAATTCCGAAAAAACATATATGTTACAAAAATTGGTCGGGTACATCAACCTCAATGGAGACCGATATAGTTGTGAGTGGTTTTAAAAGTAGTCTTGCAACGCATGGACTAAAATATTTAAAATTAATCGGGGATGGTGATAGTAGTGTAACAAAACAGCTAAAAATTCAAAAACCTTATGGGACGCAACAGGTACGTAAGATTGAATGTGTCAATCATCTTTTACGAAATTTTTGCAACAAATTACGAGAGCTATCACGCAATGCACGCAGTTCAACACACCAATCTGTACCGTTGAGGTTAAGAAAAAAACTAGAAGTAAGCATTCTAAGATTTAGAGTAGCAATAAAAAAAGCGGCTGCATATCACACCAGCAGTAACAAAACAAATTCAGAAAAACTAGTAGCATTTAAAAAAGATGTCTTAAATGCTTTAAATCACATATTTGGCAATCATTTACAATGTGAAACGTATTTTTGCAAAGGACGTGAGAATAATGATGAAGATCTATCCCGAGAAGTCGAAACATGCGGACTTGGGCAAGATATTCGAAGATTGTTGCAACGAATAATTGACAACTTAGCGTCCATCATGGCCGATAAAAACAACAACCCTGCTGAACTTTTCAACAGCCTTCTAAACAAATTTGTCGGAGGAAAACGAGTGCGTTACGTATACGTAAAACCTTGGGTTTTTATTAACTAAGGTACTATTGTTTCAGGTAAATTATTTATTGGGAGGCGCTTATAAATTGCGCTGTCACCTTGCGGCTTTAGCGTTTAACTGTCCACATGATTATGTGGCAAAAATCGCAATTCGAATGGAAAAAGAACCCGGGGTTTATGCGCAAAAATATTATGAAATTCAGAAGATTATTTAGGAAAAAACTAAAAAAAAGAGAAAGTCTACTGCAAATTCAATTGCTTTGCGAAAGAATATTAGAAGTTCTAAAGAGGCCGATGAGGATTACGGCAATGTTGACGTGTCGGAAGAAGAAATTACAAGAAAAAAAAATAACATAATTTCCTTATTAAAAAAAAATGAAATAGAAAGGGAAACGTTAGAGATGGATACCAGAGGACAATATTCAAATTCCATATGGAGTGAAGAACGCTCAAACCGCATAACGGCTTCCAATTTCGGGAAAATTTACAAAAGAAGAACCAACACTCCTAGCAGCAAATTAATAACTTCGTTACTTTACAAACCATTTTTAGGTAATAAAGCTACAGCATACGGCAGAGTATCAGCAACTTTTCTGCCACTTTCTCTATAAATAAAAATCATTTCGACTTTTTCTGCCACACTTAGAGTATCCATGATTTAATGAATTGGTTTAAACACTTTGCCTTAACGTAAAACGATTTCATGAATTCAGAATTTGTTGCCAAGCTAATTTAGTTATACCTGTTACATTTTAAAACAATTCAACCAATTAAGTCTGTGAAAGCGATATTCTGAAAATGCCGACATAAGCGTTTCCACGAACTCTTGTTTTTTATGCGTTATTCTATTATCAAATTGACAAAGGCGGAGAAATGTCGGAACCTTTTAGACCTCTTTCCAAAGCTATTTCCGACGAGCCAGGTCACCCGATGTACCCCTTCTGGATTTGTTGAGCATTCTTAAATAGTATTCTAAGAATTAAGAACTAAAGACAATGTATCGAAACGGGTAGAAAAATGTTTAAAAATTCATAAATCTTATTTTTTCTTGCTAGATTATAAACGTTAATTAATTGGTTCTGAAGAAGTTTCAATTTTTTTCAAAAGATGTTTTGCCGTTGTACTGGCAAAACCACAAAGTAAAATTTTTGTATTATTTTTAGAATTACTTTACTTTTATCCACAGATTCAGATTTTACAATAAAATATATAGGGTGTTGAAGTTCCACATACACACAAAAAAGGCTAAAATGAAAGCAATCAGCAGAGCAAAGCTGTTTAGAAGTTTAACCTACAAGAAAGAAGGCATTAACATCAAATACGCTGCGCATATTTATAACTCTATTTATAGACCAATTTAAGAGTATGCAAGCCTATTGACCTATAATAGCAAGCGATGCACACTAAGTAGTTTGGAAGTTGGCGAAAGAACAAATCTCCGAGCAGTAACGAAAATGAGACACCCGAACAATCCATTGCACAACATCGCAAATAAAACTCTACATGAAAAAACCGAAATAAAGCCTTTGACGGAGCGACTTCTAATTTTAGCTAACAAATCTAAAGGTGGGTATACATTATAACCGTTGCGTATCATTTTATGATGTGTCAATGTATTGTTTCGTATCGCCATTGCGTATTCTAATTAAATGTGCAACGGGTGTGCGATATGAACCAAGAGAGTACGACGTTTGTGGATGCATCAAATTTATTAGCCGACTTGAATTTTCAATCTGTAAGCGTATTGTATAAAAATTTTATTACTAGGATGCACGGGATATCACATTTCAGAAGGCTGCTCAAGAAAGGCTGGCTCTATTCTCAATTCTTATTCCAATCTTCAATACTTATTTAAAATATCAAAGCAAGTAATCAGAATTTCATTTTCTCCCTCCTCTTTCATTTTATTTTTGCATTCATCAACGGTCCTATCCATTTGTGTTGCAATTTCCTCTCACGCATCATGTTTTCAAAATGTATTGAAATGGTTCGGATCCCAGGAAACTAAGGCAATCTGTGCAACCATTCTCAACATGACTTCTAAATGAATTGTGTGTACTGGCAAATGCTAAAATATGAAATATACTGTCGAATCCGCAAGTATTTTGAACAATATATTTTCTATTTTTAATTGAAACAGATGTTAATGAAATTTACTTATGAACTTATGAAAGAATTGACTGAAAGTTCGAAAAACTTTAATTTTCAAAGAGTACAGTGTCCTTTATAGAGTTGTTCTAGTGAAAATAATAGCTGTTCCAGATTGTTTTAGGTATAATAAGTATATATTTATAATGTGGAATTGAAAATAGAAAAAGTATGGTCACAACAATTAACTAGACATTTTGACAGCCAAATCTATAATTTTGATTTTAACAAAAAACTAGCTAGTCAAAAAACCCATCTTTTCGATTTTTCTCGCCGAGTTTTTATTTTTTCTATTTACCGCTTTGGCACAATGTAGAACAACGCTAGAACAATGAAAAATTTAAAAATCAAAAAATGGCGGGCTAACTTCCCGCACTCCACAACGTCGAGTAGCGAGAGAAAAACGAGCTCGTACCAACACTACGTACGTACTGAACAGGATTGAACGTGCAACGACTGCAACGCAACTCATCCAAATACAATTCAATTCCATATCGTATCATTTCTTTGATGTGATGGTGAAAACCCGATAAATAGGGGATCGAACTCGTTGCGTTTTTTTGTATCATGTTTTGATATGCAACTATGCAACGCTTCCCCGTACACACTAGTGATGGGAATACCGCTCAAAACCGTGTCGCGCTCCAGGAACGGTCGCTACACAAAAATACCGTTCCAAAATACCGTGACCTTGTGTAAGTTGCACAAGGTCACGGAAAGAAAAATTAAGAAAAAGAAGAAAATTAAGAAAAAGTTAAATATTCCCTACCCATAATAATCATAATTTTAAAAAAATACGCGCTATCCGAAAATTGAAAGAATTGAAAAAATTGAATTCAGATTACTGTCTTAGTCTTTGGAATCGGGTATTTTGAAAAACGCGCCGGAATGGTACGTCCCATTAGAATACGAATCACTACAAATATATAAATATATTAGTAACGTTCTGTAACGGGTATTTTAAAATCGCGTGGAAGCGGTACGCTCCTCAAAAATACCGCTCCAAAATACCGTTCTTCAAATACCGTCCCATCACTAGTACACACTGATACGCAACAAATGTATACCCACCTTAAAGAGTAAGATGGCTGAAGAAATGTCACCCCTATTTATACAATCAGAATTCGACACTATTTACAAAACGATTGTGACAAGATAATAATATGTGGCTGATAAAATTTTAATTATTGAGATGGGGCGAAAGGACTTTGGTCGATAGCCCTTTTTAATAATAATAATAATAATAAATCCCTTTATTTCTATAATGCTTACATGCATAGAAAACAGTCAAAAAAACAAAAAACCTTTACAATTAAGTAAATAACATTAATTAATTAATTATTATACCAATAAATTTACAAATTCAAATACAAAAAATCTAGTATAAAATAAAAATAAAAGATGTTAATAAACATATTTCTTAGTGGGTTGAAATATTTTCGAGAAAAAAATCATCTACCCTGTAAAAAGCTTTCGCGATTAAGATTTCTTTCAATCTTTTTTTAAATACATGTGATGGTAGCGCTTTCCAATCAAACGGTAGTAATTGTGCAGTTTTATACAAAAATATAAAACACTTTTCTGTATTTTAGAATAATTAGTCTTCGGTGGTAGTAAAAATAATCGTTCAGTGCCTCTCGTTTGATGTTGATGAGATAATTCATATTTTGAGAAAAATTCATGGTAATTAGTTATAACAAAAAGTGCACATTCTAGAATAAACAAACATGGGAACGTGAGAATATTTTGTTCTGCGAAAAGAGCTCTACATGAGTCACGCATGATTTAGACTTAATATAGCATGTACAGGGTAAATTTGGGTGTCATTATAGGCTATTTCAGAAACTATAAGAGATACGAAAACAGTAGGTCGAGACTAATCCAATCCCGCAAACACCAAACCTCTATCTTCTTTTGTTTTTAAGTTACAGCCAAAAAGTCAAATTTTCCTGATTTCAAAAAATGCTCATATTTCGTTCATTTTTCAAATTAGAGAAATAGTGTTGATACGTTCTTAAGACACCTTTTTAAGTAGAATATACTGGCGTTGAAAAGTTTTAAACATACTTGATGATTTTTGAGATACAACACAAAGTTGTGTTTTTTTAAATACAAACTATACTTGATTATGATGTTACTGAAAAGAGCATATTTTTAGCTCCCAATGATGTATCGCATGTATGGTGTATTTGCAGAAAATAAGCGTTAATTTTCAATTCCAAAATAGTAAGCGCTAATGTTCAAAATTTTGATTATAGTAGGCAGGTCCGGACAATAAATACTAACTACCTAGTGGCTATAACATATGATTTTGCACGAATATGACAGAATAAAGTTGGTTTTGTACTATTATTCAGGATAAGTTGGTCTTGTACCAACGAATAAAAACCGACTATCTTCGGTAGTCTTTTCCCAGTTTTCCCCAGACATAAGAGTAGAAGTTTTTTGATATCATCAATCTTTTCTTTTGACATTGGGTGAGATAGAGGAAAATTAGGGATCATAAACTGGGAGCGGACTTTTCATTGAAACATCGTTTCAATGGGGATATGAAGACTTATGTATCATCTTCAAAGCAGACTCCAATATATTCTATATTTAATTTTATCACTAAGAAACAAGTTGCTAATATACAAGCAAGTGTTAAAACCAAAATGGACATACGGAATCCAACTGTGGGGTTGTACCTGCAAGACAAATGCAAGTCTGATTCAAAGATTCCAGAACAAAGTGTTAAGGTGCATAGTGAATGCACCCTGGTATATAAGAAACACCGACCTCCATCGCGACTTGAAAGTAGCATCAGTGTCATCAGAAATTGCATCATTCGTATATAAACATGAGAAGAGAATGCACGATCATCCCAACATCGAGGTCATCCAGCTTCTCAACAACGAGGATGTTCTGCGTCGCCTTCAGAGGATGAAGCCGTTCGATTTAGTGACCTAGTGCCCTAGTCGATTCAAACGCGAGCAATAGTGCGGAATTATAACAAAAACAATAATACCTAATACGTGTGTTCCGCGTATCGCAGTGTGCGCCTTTTTATGCACTTTTTATGGTGATTAATGGCCTGTGAAGTAAATAGTACCATTCCATTTGCCTTTTTTTCAAAAATCACAAAAATATGTAACCGCAGATAACGCCCTCTAGCTTATTTGTTTTAAATCAAGCGGTCTTACTGAAAATATCTTTTAAAAGAGCATTAAATGCTCTTCCCAACAAGACCAAATATTCAAATCGGTTGAATGGTCCAGGAGATATTAAAATGTAAACATTTGAAAACGCATTGGCCGCCCCCTTCCTTATTATGACAGATATGAGAAATATTGCAAAACAAAAGTGATGCTGTATATTCTACTCAAAAAAGTGCTTGTAGAATGTATTAACCCCATTTCTCTAATTTCAAAAATAAACGAAATATGAGCATTTTTTGAAATCGCTAAAATTTGACTTTTCAGCTATAACTTAAAAAAATAGAATAGAGATCTGGTCTTTGCGGGATTGGAGTAGTCTTGGAAAAAGAGACCGAGACATGGCACCTACTTTTTTCGTATCTCTTATAGTTTCTGAGATAGCCTATAATAAGACCCAAATTTGCCCACCCGTACATTATGTTGTTGTTTATGTTATACAGGATGTTCCGGTGACTCGGGGCATAAAGTTAACCTCATATACTAGAGCAAAAATTATGACGATTCGTGAAAAAAAATTATTATAAAAGTCTTCAAATGGCCAAGATATGGGCCATCAAAGTTCACAAATTTTAACACATTTTTCTAAATATTTTCAATACCATTTATGGTAGAGCGTTGAAATTTGGTACAGGGTAAACAAATATCAAGCAAAATCATTGAACCAATTTTGACTTTGATCGGGCGGCGGCAACCATGCTATACAGCGTGTCTCTAAAATTTGTTTGCTCAGAACTTTTTTGTTCGCTCGTAACCCTACATTTATCTATTACTTTTTAATAGAAAATTTATTTTAGAAACTTTTATCACTCTTTGAAAATTTTGATAACATTGACCGTTTTCGAATTATACGCAAAAATATTAAGCTTTGACTTCAATTGTAACACTAAAAAACAAAAATCTTCGAGAAAGTCAAGGTTGGCCATGGCAATTAAAAAAAACAAATTGAGCTGTCAACCTGCTTATGTCGTTTAAACACAAATGATAGTTTTTTGTTAGTTAAGTTTTTATTAATTTTAAGTGTTCAAAATGGAGAGTTACACATTTAGTTAACAAACTGACATGATTTTGACATTAGGGGAATGTCATGGAAACACCGTAGCAGCCGCTAACCGTTATCGGGAGAAATTTCTGAACCGCAGAGCGCCCAATCGAAAAACATTTTGCAGGATTGAAACCCGTTTAAGGGAAAATGAGACGTTTAAGCCGAAATTTACTAACAACGGTAACGTAAGATCAGTCCGAACACCCGAACTAGAAGAAGATATTCTAGACTACGTAGAAGAAAATACTACAGCTAGTACTTTGGATATGGCGAGGCACTTTTTAACTTCAAAAACAACTGTCTGGAGTGTTCTTCACGAGCAACAGCTTTATCCATTTCATTGTTACAAAGTTCAGGAAGTTCGACTGGCTGATTACCCACTGCGACTGCAATATTGCCAAATAATGCAGCACAAAATCCAAATTGATGATAAGTTTTAAGAAAAATTCTTTTTACAGATGAATCCACTTTTTCTAAAGATGGAATCATCAATTTAAGAAATTTACATAGTTGGGCGGACGAAAATCCAAGATTTAAGAAAACTTGGAAATCACAATAGAGATTTTCTCTTAACGTTTGAGCTGGCATTGTGGGCGATGTAATTATTGGACCCGTTTTCTTGCCATCAAGGCTGGATGGACATACATACAGGCGACGTTTAGAGGAATTAGATGATTTTTTAGATGACGTTCCTTTAAACACAAGGCAAACAATGTGGTGTATGCATGATGGTGCTCCTGCGCATAGCACACAGGCTGTCCAAGAATTTCTGAAGGAACATTTTCTGGGACGGTGGATTGGACGAGGAGTAGGTGCACCGATAAGTTGGCCCCCCCGATCGCCGGATCTTACACCTGTAGATTTTTATTTATGGGGACGCGTTAAATCGCTAGTTTACTGCGTTGAAATAACTTCAGTTGATCAACTGAGGTTGCGAATTGTTGATTCATCTGATCAACTTCGAACTGAGATCAATGTTCTCCGCAGAGTGCGCTTTAATTTAAAACGGCGATATCAGGCGTGCATTGATGCCGGCGGGACTGTTTTTGAACATCTGCTTTAGTATTTTTTTGTTCTTTTTTATTTATTACTATTTGTTTATAATTTTATTGTTCTTGTTAATATTTTTGTTATGTTCTTATTTGTTGTTGCCTTGAAAATTAAATTTATCGTTTTGGAAATTACATTCTTTTATTCAACTAAAATAAATTAACACTGGATTTAACTAAATCTGCACTTAGTAATTTATGCAAATAATTGATAAATAAAAGCTCCTTGGGAACGATGAAAAATTATTTATTCTTAATATAAGATCAGTGCAACATGTTTCGAGATTCAAAATCTCTTCATCAGGCACGACTAAAAAACATAAAATTGAAGTAAGAAATTTGTTATACATATTTTTTAATTTTATTTAGTTACCGTCAATTCCTTATGGAGCACGAAATTGAACATCTGACAAACGTGGTGAAATTTTATAGGTGATTGGAAGAAACAAAAGGCATTAATAAATTTTTAAAAACCTTAAGGGCAAGTTAGTTGGTTAAAAATATTCTAAAACAAAATAGAGACACGTGTTATGTTAAAGGAATCGAGAAAAATGGCCACTTACTCTTCGTTAAAAAAACTGGTTTTTAAGAAATTGAAATTAATTGAACTGTTTCAATCTGAAAGGGGAAAGTTTATTTAGTAAATTTGAAAAAATTAATTAAATTAAGAGTTGCATAACTTACAAGAAAAAAATTTTTTTTTATAAAAATTATCGTAAAAATTAAAGTTTTATTCTTATGAGTCCATCTGCGACGTGAAGAAACTGAAGGACATAAAATTTGGGGAAAAGTCTTGCGCCGGAAAAGCAAAAAGGTAGTGGAGGGGAGAGGTTAATTTTAAATGAATTTTAAAAATTGGCGGGTATTATTAAGCTCTGTTGTGTCATTTAAAAGTTTGTTATTATAATTGTTTAAATTAATATGCAATTCTTCGAGAAGGTCCATTTCTCTCGATTTCCCCACGTTTAAAAGTAATTTAACATTGTTAAATTCTATTTTATGTTTATGTTCGTTGATATGTTTAAAAACTGCAGATGAGGGTTTGCTTAGGTGTTCTTTGAAACGTTTTTTAATGCTGCGTCCAGTCTGACCAATATAAATTTTATCGCAATCAGGACATTTGATTTCATAAATACCACTCAGCTCCTCTTTGTTAAATTGATGTTTATTATTAAAAAGGTGTTTATGAATTGTTTTGAGAGACAAAGGTAGGGGCAAAGCCAAATTTTAGCAAATTTTGTTTAACGGGGTTTTGGACTTAGTGTGAGGATAGATTAATTTAGTGATTTGTGAGTTGTGCACTTTATAGTAAATGTTTTGTAAATCTTTTATAGAAAAACCATTATTGAGTCCTATTTTTACAATCTTTTTTATTTCAAGGTTGAGGTTATCATTATTTAAAGGAACGGTAAGCCGACGTTACACGTCGCAATTGACTGCTATGGCGGCAACTACGGAGCAGCGTGGTTTGACTTTTCCCGTCAAAAATTGCGTGTAACATGTCTATTACCATAGTAATGACTGCGAGCAAAGCTACTGCGAAGGCTCGAAAAGTTTCTACTTTTGGTATAATATCACGGAAATTTTACGATTAAACACGCCAATTTAACGCTAGCAGTCAAACCACGCCCAACCACACCCCTCCGTACTTACCGCCATAGCAGTCGATTGCGACGTGTAACGTCGGCTTTATAAATTCTATTGAAAAAGAAGCGAAAACTGGCAAATTTATGTTGATCACAAGAATAGGAACTTTTTGATATAATACAATCTGTGGTAATGGGTTTTCTAAAGATATTGAAGTTGATAATATTTTCTTTAATGTTTCTAGTTAACTCTAAAGCCGACGTTACACGTCACAATCGACTGCTATGGCGGTAACTACGGAGGGGTGTGGTTGGGCGTGGTTTGACTGCTAGCGTCAAATTGGCCTGTTTAATCGTCAAATTTCCGTGATATACCGAAAGTAGAAAATTTTCTAGCCTTCGCAGTAGCTATGCTCGCAGTCATTACTATGGTAATAAACCTAATAGACATGTTACACGCAAATTTTGACGGGAACAGTCAAACCACGCTCCTCCGTAGTTGCCGCCATAGCAGTCAATTACGACGTGTAACGTCGGCTTAAATCTAGGAAATTTATTTTGTAATTGTTTTCTTTTTCGAGGGTGAATTCTAAATTGCAAATGCTGTTTATCAGATTGAAAAGACCACCAAGGTTAGCATGACTTTCTTCATAGACAACAAGGATATCATCTACGTATCTGGCATAGAAAGCAATATCCTTATTGAAAAAGTGATTTTTATCTGAAAATAGTTCTTTTTCAAATTCATTAACATAGATATCTGATAGAATGCCCGAAATAGGTGAGCCCATAGGCAAACCGTCCTTCATTTTGTAAAATCTATTATTAAAGGTAAAATAAAGGGTTTTCCAATAAGAGGTGATATTTTGAATAGCCCGTTATTTCGGTAGATGTCACTTTTGAAGGTATCATTTTTTGACATTTGACAAGTAGAAAGTACGCCATTAATAAAAATCGAACGATACACGCTTCAACAACGCATTGAAATTATTAAAATTCACTATAAAAATGGCGAAATTTTGGCAGAGACGGTTCGTAAAACTCGAACATTTTTGGGTCGTCGTGAAGCACCTTGTCGGACCGCAATACAGAAATTGGTGGAAAAATTCGAGCTGTTGGGACAAGTTAGTGATGTGAAGAATAAAACCCGTGCACGTCGCTCAAGAACAGCCGAGAATATTGCTGCTGTAGCCGAAAGTGTTGAAGAAAACCCAGGTTTGTCCATTCCTCGTCGTTCTTTGGTATTAGGCATTCCACAAACGTCATTACACCGTATTTTGCATAAAGATTTGGGTCTTAAGGCTTATAAACTTCAGTTAACACAAGAACTCAAGCCGTCCGATCATCAACAACGTCGTGTCTTTGCTGATTGGGTCGTTGAAATGCATGAAAATGATCCGGAATTCCATCGAAAAATCATCTTGAGTGATGAGGCCCATTTCCACCTCGGTGGCTTCGTCAACAAGCAAAATTGTCGCATCTGGGGCTCGGAAAACCCAAGAGTTATTGTTGAAAAGCCTCTCTATCCTCAACGTGTGACTGTTTGGTGCGGTTTATGGTCCGGCGGAGTCATTGGACCTTACTTTTTCGAAAATGAGGCTGGAGCAACATGGATTGCGCTATCGAGAGATGATTAATGATTTTTTATGGCCGGAATTGGATGGTATTGATGTGGACAACGTTTACTTTCAACAAGACGGTGCTACACGTGCCACACAAGCAACGAAACCATTGATCTTTTACGGGAAAAGTTTCCAAACCGTGTTATCTCTCGAAGAGGTGATCACAATTGGCCACCGAGATCTTGTGATTTAACACCTTGCGACTTCTTCCTTTGGGGCCACGTGAAAAAGAAGGTGTACGCCAACAGCCCAGCGTCGATTCAAGACCTCAAAGATGGAATTCGTGAGGCTATTGAGGACATAGGGCAGCCACTTTACAATTTGGTTATGGAAAATTTCATGGAAAGGATATTGTCCTGTAAGCGTGGTCGTGGTGGTCATTTGCCTAATATTATTTTCCACTATTAACGGCATACCTTCTTCTTTATAATGAAATAAACATCCGATCATTTATACTAAAAAATGGCATTGTTCTTTGAATATCAAAATAACACCTGTTATTGGAAAACCCTGTAGTTCTGACTACATACAATCTCCAAAAGACCAATGAAACTATTAATTTCTAATATGTTTAATTTATTAATATCTTGTGAACTGATCAAGTATTTTTTGATGATAGATAATGTTTTATCGATTGGAACGTTAGAGTATAAATTTTTTAGGTCGAAAGAAATTAGTTTACTAAGGTTTTTAATTTTGAAGGTCTTTAGTTTATTTATTAGATCAGTAGAATTTTTGATTGTGTGTGTGAAGTTGTTGTGAAAAAGTTTATAAAGGAAGTTTTGAATTAGTTTTGAAATTTTATTGGTTGGAGTGTTATGATTACTAATAATTGGTCTTATGCTTTTTTCAGGTTTATGCAATTTAATTAGACTTTTCAAAGAAGGAATGAGTGGGTTCATTTCTAGAGCGTTATATGAATTAATGTTGAATTTAGACAAAAAAGTTGAATTTTCTCTTAAGTATTTTCTAAGTTTAATAATAATGGTTATTAGCTCAGTTCGTTTTTCAATTGTCATCGCCAACTCAGATCTTGCTTAATGTTTCCTTTTTTTGTTTGTTACAATTGAAATCAAAGCTTAATATTTTCGCGTATAACTCGAAATCGGTCAATGTTATCAAAATTTTCAAAGAGTGATAAAAGTTTCTAAAATAAATTTTCTATTAAAAAGTACAAAAATAAATGTAGGGTTACGAGCGTACAAAAAAGTTCTGAGCAAACATATTTTAGGGACACCTGTATAGCATGGCTGCCGCCGCCCGATCAAAGTCAAAATTGGTTCAATGATTTTGCTTGATATTTGTTTACCCTGTACCAAATTTCAACTCTCTACCATAAATGGTATTGAAAATATTTAGAAAAATGTGTTAAAATTTCTGAACTTTGATGGCCCATATCTTGACCATTTGAAGACTTTTATTAATTTGGAAGAATCAAATCGGGACTCCGCTGTAGTCAGGATTCAATGCTTTCTAGCGAAGAAGAAAACGACGCTGACTCTAGCATCTGTCTACCTGCCTATAGAAGAGATGGCTCCTACTGCGGCCTTGGCAACATTAGTCAACGCTAGTAAGGTAAATAAATGGCTACTCATCGTAGGCTGCGACTCCAACGCTCATTCTGTTGCCTGGGGATGTGACGAAGGAAACTTTCGAGGTAAGACCTTGCTTGAATTTATTACGAGTAATGACTTGGAAATAATCAACCAAGGCTGTGAACCCACGTTCGTCAATGCTAGGTGTCAGACGATTATTGATTTGACCTTGGCATCGGCGAACGTATTTCAAAACATTAGCAACTGGTGTGTCTGCCAGGAAGCGTCTATGTCTGACCATAGATGGATCACTTTTGATTTAGGACCAATTATGCTCTTGAGAAAGAGGGTCCGGGATCCAAAGCGGACTGACTTGAGCATTTTTGCAAGCTGATTAAATGAGCAATTGCGAGATTTTCCAGATGCCCTTCCTGGAAATACCGATGAATTGGAGTATTACTCAAACCTCGTGGGTGACACACTAACTCAGGCCTTCCACAGTGCATGTCCTGAGAGAATTGTGGAGGAGAGAGGTAGGGATACACCTTGGTGGACTCCTGATCTGCATTCACTGAGGGTCACTTGCAGAAAAGCTTTTAATAAAGCAAAACAAACTAGACTGAATTCTGACTGGACCTTGTTCAAAACACACCAGTCAGAATTCAAACATTTAGTACGACAAAAGAAACGACAAGCCTGGAGAGGTTTTTGTGAAGAGGTGGAGAGCACTGCTGAGGCCTCACGCCTAAACAAAGTACTATCTCGCGGCCAAAAGCACAGTCATGACATTCTAAAAAAGTCTGATGGCAGTTTTGTCAAGGATCCAGAAGAATCGTTGCATTTATTAATGGATGTTCATTTTCCAGGTTCTTTGCAAGATTTTTCAATGCTTCTACACCAAGTGGAATTTAACAACTCTCCTAGCAGCCAGGATTGGCAGATAGCTAACCAGGTTGTAAGGAATGAGTTGGTAGAATGGGCCGTCGGCAGTTTTGAGCCCTTCAAAACACCCGGACCCGACGGTATATTTCCTGCTCTTCTTCAATGGAGTCTAGAGGATATGAAAATACACTTGATGAGAGTTTTTAAGGCCTGCTTAGCCTTTAACTACGTTCCCATCAGCTGGAGGAAGGTTACAGTAACCTTTATACCAAAGAATGGAAAAAAGGACCCAGCGGATCCTAAAGCCTTTCGACCAATTAGTCTCTCATCATTTCTTTTAAAGACGCTTGAAAGACTATGTGAACATTACATTAGAGAGAATGTACTTAAAGCGTTTCCTTTGCACTTCAACCAACATGCATATATCAAAGGTAAATCTGTGGATAGCATCCTACACATGGTAGTGGGGCGCATCCAACAAACACTTGATTCGAAAGAGTCCATTCTGGGAACTTTCCTTGACATAGAGGGAGCGTTTGAGAAAACCACCTTTAGTAGCATTAACCTGGCACTGGAATCTCAAAGAGTGCCATCGGTCATCGCGGGCTGGATTAAAACAATGCTAGCAAGCAGAGTTGTTCAGGCTAAGGCGAAAGGACACACAGTACAGAGAGCTGTGGTTAAGGGTTGCCCACAAGGTGGGGTACTCTCACCGCTTCTCTGGTGCTTAATAGTTGATGATCTCATTCGTGAGTTAAATATTAAATATCTCTTCACAGTTGGTTACGCCGACGACGTGGCTATCTTGTTAAGAGGTAAACCTGACAATTTCTTTGTTACAGAATGCAGCAGGCGCTTAAACTCGTTGAACGATGGTGTGAAGAACATACCCTCTCTGTCAATCCTAAAAAGACAGAGACTGTTCTCTTCACTAAACAGAAGAAACTGGGACACTTAACGCCACCCAATTTCTGCAATAATCCATTAACCTTTCAACCTTCGCTCCAGAGGTGAAATATCTGGGTGTTATCTTGGACAAAGGACTAACTTGGACATCACACATTAGTTGCAAAACCAAAAAAGCAAGGATTGTACTGACCCGGTGCCGAAGGGCTATTGGGAATACTTGGGGATTAAATCCGAAAGTTACAATGTGGATCTACACTTCTGTGATAAGCTCACGGAGCCATAGTTTGGTGCTCAGCACTAAAACATGCATATAAAGCTACATTGCTGCATCAATTGCAACGACTGGCCTGCCTGCTAATCACAGGCGCTATGAGATCTACACCTACGATTGCAATGAAGACTATGCTAATCGTGCTGCCCCTAGATATTTTTATCAGGGAGGTGGCCGTAATGGCATTGCTTCGGTTGCGATCAGTAAATGAAAAGCAGGTTGTTAAAATGGGAATAGTCCGGAGCAAGCTCTGGAATGAGGCTGTTAGTAAACAACCCCTCCTTAAAGCTCGCACAGACTACATTACACCTACTTTCTTAGGCAAGCCACACTTTGGCATTGAAACGATACCCCAGAGCAATTCAAGCTCGGGCAAAACGCTGACCATCTACACTGATGGATCAAAGAAGGCTGGAGGTTCCGGAGCGGGAATTTTCTCGCACGATCTCCAGCTGCACCTTTCCACTTCGTTAGGATCGTATTGCACGACTGCTCAAGCCGAATTAATTGCTATAAACATAGCAGCCGATGCGATTATCGACTCCAAAAAAGTCGGCAGAAACGTTGTAATCTGTACTGATAGCAGACAGGCTATGCTGGCGGTTGGCAGGCATCATACTGCACCATCGTTGGTGAAGTCCTGTCGGCAATCCCTCGAAGAGGCAAACGTATACAACAACGTCACGATAAAATGGCGAAAAGGACACATCGGAATTAAAAGACATGCTCATGCGGACAGGTTGGCGAAACGGGCGGCTAACAAGTCACCGATCTCCCCTGAACCGTTTGTACCACTAGCTGTTAATACAGCATCAAAACTGATAAACTCCATCTCCCACCGAGCTTTTTGCGACAGATGGGATGGGACAGCAGTAGGTGCCTTTGCTAAGAAAACTCTGCTCTACCCTGACCGGAAGACATCTACTTAGTTTCTGGGAAAATCGAAAAGTGACTTGAGGCTTCTCACCCACTTCCTGACCGGACACTGCAGGTTACGTAAGCACATGTTTTACATGAAGCTGGCGAATACACCCCTCTGTAGAGGGTGTGAAATGGAAGACGAGACGGTAAGTCATATTGTTTGTGACTGTCCAAATCCCGCGTACTTAAGGGAATCTAGTTTCGGAGTACCATGGCTCCAAATTTCGGATATAAGGAACATACCTTTCTGTTCTATATTAACGTTCATGAAAAGATTGGGCTGGTTTTCTGACCCTTGAATGAACAGTAAATTGTGGGGACGTACAAAGGGTCCGCTGGGGCCTAAGTGCTGTGAGTAACTCACCCCCACGTGAAACTACATACATGAGGTTAATTTTATGCCCCGAGTCACCGGAACATTCTGTATATTGCTTTTAATTGTCTAAAATAAATCTATTGTCTCTATTCTCTATATTTAGTTTTTATTTTTATTTTCTTTATAATTCGGTCAATTGTTAATTTCTTAAATTTTTTGTAATTTTTGTTTTTTTTTCTCACATACAGATACATATTATTGTATTATTACATTATGTAATATATATTGTTATCCTTTTTTGGGCTATGCCTGTTGGGTAATAAAGGAATATTATTATTATAGGTTGCCATTTAAAAAATTAGTCGTGACCTTCATATAACCTCGAAAATAAGGTCAAGGTCAAAAAATGTTATCGTCATATGGATTCCCCCTTCGCACAGAACTTTCATTTGGCTCATTTTTATGTAAAATGAACCGTTTTCGAGATAATCGCTTGTCTCACGTTAAATGGACCACTCTGTATATAGACACAATGAAACCAAGCTCATTTTTTTTAAAAGCTTTTCTATGCTTGAAGTTTAAAAATAATGCCAAAACTTGACATAGTAGGTATACGATTTCTAGTAAATCGTCTATCTTGGTTAAAAGAATTAGACTCATAATTTTAGAAACGACAGAGATTACCCTACTGCTTCATTTCTCATTTATATTATGTAAGCAGTTTGTAAGATTTTTGAATAAAAGTTAAAATAAGTTTAGAGTTACATAATACTGTAGAAAAGAAAATGCTTATCTGTATCTCTTTTCTGATAATAGAATCATTTAAACCGAAATGTAAATAAAAATCTCTTGCTTAAAACGCTAAAGCCAATTTACTTGAAATATAGATTAAAGGTAATTTTACCGAATTTAAATCATTATTTAGTGATTAACATTTAAATGAAATTAAGGAAAATTAGAAAAACAACTTTTTGTGATAAACACTTCAAAGGCAATATTTATTCGTATTTTCAGCTTATAATTTTATTTTAATACATAGAACATTTTCAAAAAAGAATAAATACAAACTTAACACATCCTATTTACATAAAAATCATCTAGTTCTTTTTAATTCCTTAAAAATTGCATCATCTCAACACCACTTATTGTATCATATGTAATAATTTTCTTATCTCTTATTAGAAAAAACTTCCAATCAATTCATTAATGAACATTTTTTCTTTAAATTTTGGAATGTTTCACATCTCTACATAATATCAAAACACTTTTTATGTATTTATTAATAAATTTATTATTCTTTAAATCCTCTTCATTTTCTTCCCTTCCCCCATTTCAACTAAAACATTTCGTTTCTCATCTCTTGGCAGAAAAACAAATATATTTATAGTAAATAAATCTACATATTCTTCGATTTAATCTTTCACTACTACTCTGATATCACAGGTCGTTGCGGCATAAATGAAAGCAATTAAACTCAATAAACCTGAACACCAAATCGTAGTTTGTATTTAATTCGAGTTCCCCAACAACCCATTTTTTTCGAAATCATTCAAATCCATCCCCAAAAAAATTATTAAAATTTTTTTTCTTCCCTTTTAACGTTCTTTATCCTTCGAAGAGGACTTTTTCGACCCGCCTCATGAACTTTTTTCATTATCAGTACTGCTGCTTCTCAAACTTCTTCTGAGTTTATCCAAAAGACGATTGTGAAACTTATTTAAACTGCTTGTTGACTCGCTTTTAGGCGGCGACGAAGCAACACTTTTATTCGGACTTTGTAAACTATTTTCGGAGGCTCGCGAACTGGTTCTTGAATAATATTGTCGCGAAGACATATTCGCGGGAACGCTTCGATGTCCTGGTGAGAAAAAATCTGATCCCGGAGACGTTGACAAGCTTGGTCCCTCGGATTTACACTCGGACACCTTCCTCGAACGACACGTTCTCGGATTCGAACATTCTGAAGCTCTCCGAGAACGATTCGATTTGTAAATATCCCAATCGTTTTTCACTACCGGCATCATAAAAGCCATTTTTCGTTGTTTATGTTAGTTATTTATGAAGCACTTAATTTCTTGTTAATTCAACTTTTACTTAATCTTGAATCGATCGGTTTGTTTATGACGGTTTAATTCTTATCGTGAATACCGAAAGGAACTTTCTAGACTGATGTCAACCGGCAAAGATTCGATTGCTTTATATGTCAAAGTTGGTTGAAAATACGCGGTTGTGATTGGACGAAATTTAAAGTGGGGGAACACGCGTAACACGTCAAGCGCCGCACCAAAACATTGAATCATCGTGTTGTTTATTTCACCACAAGATGACTCTATAAACACTATAGAATACATATTAAGATTGCGCTTTAACCTTATAGGTCCCTGTAGTCGGTAACTAATTTAATTTTTGCATTAATTCTTCTTTATACCTATTCTGTTGACAATCGATAGGTTGATTTTTTTTCCAATTTTAAAAGTATTTATAATCCAAAAAATAATTAAATAAAAATGAAAAGTAAAATTTCGTCAATAATTGATTCAGTTACGTATATGAATATGTATGTACCGGATTCATTGCAATTAACACTTTTGTTTATAAGATAACTGCGAAAAACCTTTATTGCTAATACGTACACAACATGGCTGAGCTCTATATTTTTATTAATATAGCATACGTTTCATAGATGGCTCCACCAAACAAACAAACAAAATTAAGAACATTAAATTTAAATGTAGTTTATTAACCCATTAAGGACCAGTGATAGAAATAATTGAAAAAATTCTAATTTTTTGTCAATAAACCTTTATTTAGGTCTTTAGAAACAATCTTTAAAATATAAAATACAACATAATACCCTTGTTTATAGATATGTTACCAGCAATCTGTATAAATCGGTATTATATACAATACCTAGGCAATTTATAGAATAATAATTTATAGAACGTTTAGGTAATATATGAAAAATTATTAATTTTATACTTTGCCCAGGTATTCTATAAAATACCGAAAGCGAAGCCGGCAATGTGTGTAAAAGACGACAACAGGGAACTCATGTAAGAATAAACAAATATATTTTTTTACTTACTCAATTCTGAGAGGCCAGTAGGTAGACTGCAGGAAGTTAACCCCCCATTTTTGGATTTTTAAATTTTTCATTGTTGTTCTAGATTGTTCCAGAGTTGTTCTACATTGTTCCAAAGCGGCAAATCGATAAAATATAAACTCCGCGAGAAAACCGAAAAAACGGGTTTTTTGTCTAGCCCCCCATTTTTGGAAAAATCAAATTTTCTTTGTTGTTCTGGGTTGTTCTAGTTGCTCTAGTTATTGTTCCAGAAAAGCAAAATTATGGGATACAGCATTACGAAGTTATAACTAAAAATAGGTTTGGCCGCCGAAATGTCTAGTTGATTGCTGTGACCATAGTTTTTCTATTATCAATTCCATATTACAAATATATACTTATTATAGCTAACGCAATCTGGAACAGCTATTATTTTCACTAGAACAATTCTCTAAAGGGCACTTTACTCTTTGAAAGTTAAAGTTTTTGGAAATTTCAATCAGTAATTCTTGTGTCAGCGGTTTTATATTACACAATAAGGATTAAAAAGCATAGAACAATCTAAAACAACTCAATTAAATATTATTTAATGACTTACGAAAAAAATCCGTACAAGTTGAAGAAGCTACTGAAATAAATGTGCAAATGTGCATATACACTTAGCAGCAGAAGTCTGCGTACAACGATCGTAGTATGCTTTAAGCGGTAAAAAAATAGTGATAATCTAATGCGATAAACTTCAACTCATATTTTTTCTGTATTATCTAATTTATTAACAAACTATAAATCAATAAAATATAAACATTACGTAATAAAAAAAATTTAAACTAAAAATACTTCAAATAATGCCTATGCAAAAATCTGCGTACAGATCAAGGCGACTTCTATAAAAAATATATTAGTAGAAGGTCGGATAACCCTTACGTTTAATGACCTCCCTTAAACGTTTCGGCATGGATTGTACTAATTTCTTCGTGTCTTCCCTAGTGATTTTTGCCCATTCGTCAATCATAACACTTTTTAGCACTTCCTTCGATGTTATATTATGTTGACGAATCCTGCGTTCCAATAAATCCCACGAGTGTTCAATCGGATTTAAGTCCGGTGACTGTGGGGTTGTTTTCAATTGTTTTGGGGTGTTATATAGCAGCCAAAGTTTGGTATTGTGGGCACAATGTTTAGGGTCGTTGTTTTGTTGAAAAATGTATTCGGACCCCAAACCCAAGTTGTCGGTGCTTGGCTTCAAGTTTTCCTTTAAAATGTCTATATATAATTTATGGTTCATTGTGGATGTTATAAATGCCAATTTTCCTACTCCTTTGGCGCACATACATCCCCAAACCATCACTCCACCACCTCCATGTTTTACAGCAGCTTTTAAGTTTTGAGGATCAAGAGCAGTACCGGGTTTTCTCCACACAAGTTGTTTTCCTTTAATGCCGAAGATGCAAAATTTACTCTCATCTGTAAAAAGAACCTTCTCCCAGAACTCTATAGGCTTATTTAGGTGTTCTTTAGCAAAGGCGATCCGCTTCTTTCGATTGACATCTGATACAAATGGTTTTTTTCGTGCAACGTGACTGGTAGTTGGCCTTTCATAATATTCTTCTCACTGTATCTTTGCTGATTGTCTTATGAAACTGCTGTTGTACATTTTCTGCTATTTTTGTTGCTGTCAGCCTAGGTTCTTTTCGTACCTGCTGCACAATGCTTCGCTCCTCTCGGTATGTTAGAAGGGATGGTCAACCCGTTCGCGGTCGTGAGACGTAGTCTCCAGTGTTTTTGTAGTTATTAATGACTCTCTGAATAGAGGAATGTGATCTGCCTACAGTTGCTCCTATTTCTCGTAGAGTTTTTCCCTCTTTCCATAGCTTTACAATAATCTTTTTTTCTCCAACTTCAATTTCTTTTCCTTTCGTCTCCATTCTAACTTTTAGCTTCCAATTCTTTACTAATGCAATTGAAATCAACTATTTTGTTGTTAAAACCGGAAACACCTATTTACAAAACCGGTTTACACTAGTCGCTTTGCTCTGTATGTAGATTTTTCCATAGGCATTATTTGAAGTATTTTTAGTTAAAATTTTTTTTATTAAGTAATGTTAATATTTTATTGATTTATATTTTGTTAATAAATTTATATATTGTTAACATGCAGAAAAAATATGAATTGAAGTTTATCGCATTAGATTATCACTATTTTTTTACCGCTTAAAGCATTCTACGTTCGTTGTACGCAGACTTCTTCTGCTGAATGTATGTTTATAAATGAGCAAAGTGACGTAACCATATTATTCCATGATATTAGTTTATTTACATAATTTAGTTTATTTAGTTATAGTTTACCTTAGAATAAGTTATTGTACTGATATAGTAATACTGATCGAATAGTTATTGTATTATTTGTTACTTTAGTTTATTTATTAATTTATTACTTAGTTTATACACTTTAAATCGCAACTTATGTTTTACTATTATAAGTTTAAAGAGAAAGGTGAAACTTGTGATTTTTAGAAAATTAGGATGGTCAGATTATTCCATATTTTTTTAGTGTTTTAAAACTATTATTACATTAAAGGTTGGGTTCACTGATTCAACAAAATCTGTCCGATATCACAATAACTGAAATTTAAGGTTTTTCTAGTGAAAATAACAGCTGTTCTGAATTGCTTTAATTGTTGTAAGTACTAATTTTTAATATGAAACTTTAAAAGAACTAAAGCCGCAGTGATTAAATAAGCATTTTAAGTACCTAGAACAACAAGAACAATTTAGAGCAACAAAAAATATGTGATTTTGCAAAATTAATGTCCGTGTTAAACGTAAAACACATCTAGAACAATTTGAATCGACAAAGTTTGAGTTATTTTAGATTGTTCTATGCTTTTTAATTGTTATTGCGTAATATAAAACCGCTGACACAAGAATTACTGACTGAAACTTCCAAAAACTTTAATTTTTCGATTTGCCGCTTTGGAACAATGTAGAACAACTCTAGAACAATCCAGAACAACAATAAAAAATTTAAAAATCAAAAAATGGGGGGCCAACTTCCCGCACTCCAGTAGGTAAGCAAATAAATTATGTTAGTTAACCCAGAAAAATTTTAAGTGTAATGTAATTTAATTGTGATTTTACTGTAGTTACAGAAAGATACTTCTTTTTTTTGTACGATAACTTATAAATTATAAAACGATTTATTAGGAGTAAAAATTGATAAATACAGACCAAAATCTATTTATTTTACACATTGCCGGTCGACCAACAAGTACTCTATGTAATCCCTAAGAATTGTATACATTACCTAGGTAAAGTATCTAAGGAACAATAAACTTCATAGTATTTCATACATTGCCTAGACACCCCAGGTATTTTATACATTACCTTGGCATTGTATAGAGTACCTGAATTATACATACTGACGGTAACAGATATACATAGTTATTCAACCGATGTTAGTTTGTGCACAGGATATCCAGATGGCAGGGTAATTTATGTGTCGCAATTCATAAAAATTTAAATTTTACTATTAGCGCCCTAACGTATTACTACGAAAAACGTAAAATAAGTTGCATATATTTTAGTATTTCTTGCATAGAAAAAATCGATAATGTGTCCTTCGAGAATAATACCGAATTGTTGGAGACTATTCGTCAGTAGGTACCGATTTGTAGACGCCAAATTTTTTTAAGTAGGTGTATGAACAGGTTTTATGAGAGGAAACCAACTACGTTGAATCTTTTTAAGAAGTTTGTTTAAAAGACTATATTTTATACAGAATGTCCCCGGATCGAGTTACAAAGAGGAAACAAAATTTTATTAGTGATTTTTCAAACTTATCTTAGCATAAATAATACGTCGGATATGTTCCAACCACTAAATCGGACGGTTTTATACTCTAACTATAGAAGTTAATTAATTATTCCCATTTTTATGTAAAAATTGGACTTTTTTGTTATTTTTTCTTTTATTAGAAGCGCCATCAATATTTTTCAATTGTTAAGTATGCTTTTCAAAGGCTAGATGTTTTTTGATAAGCATGGTTTTTCGAAGAAAGGGCCAATTGAAAAGTTACCTATAATCCCACAAAATATATTAACTGCCCAACGTCGTTAGTAATTCATTTCACGTAACCAATAAGAATTTTCTAGTAACCAATAAAGCATACTTGTATCTAATAACAAAATGAAATTGGTGTTTGAATATCATTCTCCTAAAGCTCTTAACGCAAAGACGTCTGTCAAGTTGGCACCACACCTTGCGATTTGAATAAAAAAAACGATTGCATTAATTGTCGTTTAATTAGTTGTAATTTGTCGTAAAGTTTACAAATTTGTCGCATCCTTTTTTATAAACAATACTAGCTGTACCCTGCGCGCCTTGCTACGCCACCAACTAAAATAAATTTGAAAGAAAGAAATGCAATATTTGAAATATTGTTTATAAAAAAGGATGCAACAAATTTGTAAACTTTACGACAAATTACAACAAATTAAGCGACAATTTATGACGTCATTAGTTTTTTGTTGTCTCCACTCTTTATCATAGATTCCCGTTGTTCAGTTAGCACTACCTCAAAAGTGCAACACCTCAAAAATTATTCATAAAAAAGCACACGACAAATTTATAAACTTTACGACAAATTACAACAAATTAAGCGACAATTAATGCATAGTTTTTTTATTCAAATCGCAAGATGTAGTGCCAACTTGATAGACGTGATGCAAAGAGTGTACGGGTGAAATTTATGGCAATGTAAAAATCTAAGTACACCGCGTGGGATACAGCAGAGTCATAAGAAATTACGCGAGAAGAAATATATGGATTATTACGAACAGCAGCTAAAACATTGAATTTCTTATAACGCCTTTTTCTCTATTGAAGATCTTACACAAGATAGGATGTTTCTGTCTAGAAATCTTTGTTCGAATAAATTTTGGGCATAATTAATATCTCTGTCTGCTCCATAAACAAAAGTCATTTTAGTTTTTTCAGCAATCGTGTTCCTTTCCATGCATAATGAAAATTTCCAACATAAGTAATTTGTAATTTGCAATTATAAGTAGTTAGCAGGATTTGTCATGTTTTTTGTTATTATGTATTCATGATTTTCATTATGTTCAGTCAACACAATAAAGTCACCTTAAAAAAGTTCAAGAATCGAAAGTTCTAAATTAATGCGAAAGATTTCAAGGAGTGATTTTTCAGCAAAAATTAAGGAGAGTCTTTCATATAAGTTTTTGGTCAAAACCCCTTCCCCACTGAGTTACAGTACTCTAAACCTGTTTTCAAATCATCTGGGTTAACCCTTTATCGGTTAGTGGCTTCTATAGAGATCATTTATCAATTAGGTCAAATAGCTGCATTACCACAACTAAATTGTTTCTAAAAACGAAAAAATAATTTGGCCTTTAAAGGGTTAAAATCACATATGTTTTCCAGTGTATTGTTTTTTTTTGTAATTGTTACAATTAAATAAACGTAGGTATTTAATTTTGAATGTTGAATTTATTACACTGAGTATTGATGGAAATATTGGCGCCAACCCTACACGGTCAATAGTATTGTCAATATCCCCTCCAATTTTCAGTATTGATGCCAAAAAATCCGGATTTTTATCAATACTCTATCAATATTTACCGTCACTGAAATTTTTTACCTTACACTATCAATATGCTAAGGTATTGTCAATATTATTGATCGTGTAAGCGCCGCTTTAGAAAAGCATACTTAACAAATGAAAAATATTGATGGCACTTCTAAAATGCAATAAAAATCGTTCAAAATACTTTTCCCCTTTATACGATGAAAGTTTTAGAAAACTTGTTTGATAAAATTGATGTTTTATGAGTTATTTTAGGTAGTCTCAATTTCAATGCTTACTTAGTATATTAAATATAGTCTTTTAAACAAACTTCTTAAAAAGATTCAATGCAGTTGGTTTCCTCTTATAAAACCAGTTCATACACCTACTTAAAACATTTGGCGTCTACAAATCGGTACCTACCGACGAATAGTCTCAACAAATCCATATTATTCTTAAAGGACACATTCAAGGTCCGTTGAGTAAACATACTGTATACCATATATATACTATCTCCTATATCGCTGACTCCCTATCTAAGCAATGAGTGGCGAGCGTTTCCATCAAAAGCAGACGGAATGATATATGTTTTGTCTTTGTCGTGCCCCCATATCGCGAAGGCGCTTGCGCGAATCGTAAATTTTTAAGAGTTTGAAGTGTTTCGCGCGTATTTTATGCAGCTTTGAAATGCAATTATTGTAGATAGTTGACTTTAATTATAAATTATCGTAGATGCATCAAATAAATTAGAATATATGTACTTTTGTGTGAAATTGACGTTGAATATTGCTTTAAGGTGGCCGTTCAATTTACTTGGGTTCTAAAAACTGATAAAAAAATTTGTATAGTTCCTTCTCTGATTTGTAGAGGTCGCAAAGTGTTTGGTTTAGCATCTTTAAAATACAGATGTTTCGCTTCTACTGAAAAGTGAGACAGAAACACATCGACTATTGTATAGACGTGTTTTTATACCGCTACGACCGGCCGATTATTTGTCATCGTATTATGAAAAGTGTTGGTATAGAAAAATATATTAAGGCTGTAGTCTCAGGGCTGAAAATTTAATTTCAACAGAACGCGTTTACCGTTTGATATAGCCAAAATACTTTCAAATAAAAAATGCATAGAAAGACGAACTCTACGACCGCACGGTGAGATATTTAGATAATTGTTGATAATAACGTAGATAAAGAAGGGATTTAAGAAGAGTTTCGAAACCGAGTTCTTGGTGCCGTAGATAATAATTTTCCGGTTACTTTTTATGCATACATTTTTTTGATTTTTTTTAGTATAAATGAGTTGTATTGAAATTTCCCACGGTAAGAATATTCTAATTTCTTCGCTAATTTCGATTTAGCCCCGAACCCAAAGGGCGTATGGCGTGGCAAAACAGTTTGTGCGAGCGGTCTGTTTATTATATTGCATCTTTTACGTTCTTATCGTATTTTTCGACCATTTCGTATGAATAGCGTTTTTTGAACTGCTTTAAAATAAAATTATATAAGTAGGTGAAGCTTAATACTAAATAAATGTATAACTACTAAATTAGGCCCGCTATTGAACTACTAGTAGACAGTGATGGGCGTTGGGTAAATACCCGGCGGGTAGGTATGTATTTATAAAATAGATATTTATCCGGGTATTTACCCCAACCCAAGATAAATACCCAAACAGTACCTACGTATAAAAATGATACAAGTAAAAATATAACAGATTCGGAAAAAAACGAGAGCAAGATGATGAAATACACATTGAAGATGAGGAATTGTCAACGATCGAAGATGTATTATCATCAAACAAATCTGTCGTAATTTAGATTATCAAGTTATTATGATTAAAACTTAATATATTATTTAACGTTTATTGTTTCGTTCAGAATCAGTTTCATCTCTCTAAGGCTATCCGAAATAAGGACTATATCATCTGCGTAGCGCAAATTACTTAGGTATTTGCCATCAATGTTTATGCTTTTTGGGTCCAATTCAGTTGTTTAAATGCTCTCTCCAGGATTGTGATGAAAAATTTGGGTTCAACATTGTATCACCTTATCTTACCCCACGACCTATGGTACTTTTATGCAATTCTACCGTCATTGTAGCATTCTTGTAAATGCTATAAATATGTTTGGTGTATCGATAATCGACTCTGCATTCTTGAAGTGGTTGCAAAACTGCCATCAACTCAATTTGAATAAAATTTTATAAATACCTCTAAATACCCATCTTGGGTAAATACCCCCGTATATATATTCAGGGAATCTTCCCTTGAAAATAAATACCCGGGTATTTAACAACACTGCTAGTAAGTAACTTCAATGTCTTGAACACTAGACCTAGAACTAGAAACTTTCGAACTTGTTTCTGAAGAAGGTTGCAACATGGCATCCGAAACGTTAAAATTTTTTTCAAAAAACGCACAGCTTAACCCAAAAGTTTCTAGTTTTAGGTCTAGTGCTAGATCTAGTTTTAGTTTAATTAACACCGTGAAAGCCTTCGTACTTATAATTAAAAGTATCCTAAAAAATAGGATACCGCACTAGGAGTTTAGCCATTAGATACAAAATACCCTTGATATAATAATAAAAGTAAAGATTCAGCCGTTTCTTGATCTTACTCTATTAAAATTGTTGTTCGTATAACATCACATTGAAAGAATAGGGACCTTTTCGGTATTTCTGTTTTTGACCATCGCTATTCACAATTATCTATTAATAAATAAATTTTGTCTATTATTTTGTACAATTGTCTAAATCTTAACTACGTAGAATTTATGGGTAAATTTGTTATCAATATTTGTTATAAATAACTATTTTTAATTGCAGTACAATACCGCGTCTTACATACAATTTAATTTTTTTTTTTTTAATATGTTCCCTCTATGAGACGATTGACAAAGTTTTAAAATGTCTTAATTTACCGATTTTAGGTAGATTCCTTTACACAATCTAGTGAAGCTTAAGTATATTGAGGAAATCGCACATTTTCACTTGGTGCAGCTTCCCGTGATAATGACAAATTTTCTGCGCTTGTACTAACGTGGAATCTATTCCTACGATACATGTGCAAAAAATGACACCTTTGTTCTCCCGTTTAAGTGTATAATTTTCACATAAATCGCATTTATACGAAGTCGTTTTTATGGCAAAGTTTAGCAATTTTTTGTGATTAACATTCTAATTATTTTACAACAAAAAATACGTCATTTTGTACAGAAATATGTTAACAACAATCCTATGTATTTAACTTTGAATAAAGATATGAGAGAAAGCCGGGAAGCTGCACCGAGTGAACCAGTGTCGGTTCATATAAAAATCGCCATTGAACGGCGGCCTTAAATATCAACTTTATGTAGGTTGTTCATTAAACATTATATTCTTTACTTTTGTTTAGGCAACCCAAATAACAAACCAAATTTTATGTAACCATGACAATTTTGTCGATTTCAAATGTTATAAATAAAACAAGAAGCCATTATTGTATTAGATTTTAGGTTATGTTTATGTCAAACATTTATTTAGTGTTTTATAAACATCAAGGTCATCAACTGCTATTAATTTTTAATTCACCGTCCAATAAGATAAAAGCGTACTCACCACGTGTTCACGCATGTCTCTTGTGTAGACGGGGGCACGACAGACACAGATATATATATATCTGCACTCTAATGTTTACACTCTTTTGCTGCCTTAGTCAGCGATATAGGAGATAGTATATATATGCTGTATACGGTTATCCAACTCCTTATGAACGCTGTTGTTATGAACGTATCCCCTCCGCAAAGGTCTTGTTGTGACGTCATTGGAAGAATTGTCTTTTCTGTTTTCATTTATATACGTAAACCAACAGAAACTCTTTATTTCTTGAGTTTAATAACACTTGTTTAATTTTTAAATAATTATTAACATAAATATTATTATTATATTATATTAAATTTATATTATACCATATTATGTTATATTTTCCTCCAATGACGTCACGTTTCCCACCTCACCCCGCCAATGTCAAGTTGTTCGAGCTGGATAACCTTATAACCAATACTCAACGGACCTTGGGACACTATCGATTTCTCTCTATGCAAGAAATAGTAAAATATATGCAACTTATTTTACGTTTTTCGTAGTAATACGTTAGGGCGCGTATAATAAAATTTAAATTTTGATGAATGGCGACACATAAGTCACCCTGCCATCTAGGCATCACGACCACGAACTAAATTCTTTGGATAACTATGTATATCTATAAACAAGGATAATACGTTTTGGTAGATTTTTTGAACGTTGCGTTAACGCAACATTGGGACCAACTCCATAATAAATGGAAATTTACATTTGATGCACATAAATACTATCGTGCTTTGATATACCTGCAGTGTCGTCCCCACTTTTCATTGTTTTTTGAATTATGTATAACACATTATCTAATCTGGAGGTTGAAGTTACAAAAATTGTGGAACCATGTCCTCTGGTGTATCTTAACTGTTGTTGACAGGATTAACCAGTAGACCCTTGAGGCGCGCGCCTCAGGGCCCTGCACCTACAGGGGCCCGGTTCTGGTTTGATATTGCATAGGAATATAATATACATATTTGCGGATCTTCATGTGGTGGTTGATAACATAACTAGGCAGAATACTATTAATGAAATCCTTACATCTACCAACGCTTTACTTTCCTTTTCATTCAGCTAGGTTACAGATGCTGATGTCCGGGATGCTTTAACTTACTCCAAGTCCACTAGTGTCGCAGCAGATGATAATGGACTCAGATTCCTGTTACCCATTCTAGATATAGTTATTACTCCCCTAACACATATTTTCAAGTGTTCTTTTGAACAATCTATATTTCCCTCAATCTGGCGAATCGCCTGTATTATTCCTATCCCAAAAATTAAATCTCCATCCCATGTTGGTGACTTTCGACCCATTTCTATTCTATCTACGTTGATAAAAGCTATTGAACGTTTGGCTTATTTACAGTTTCAAAAATATCTTGAGGAGTTTAATCTGATTAACAAGTTCTAGTATGGTTTTCGTGAAGGGCATGGTACTACTACAGCACCGATTAAGATCACCGATGATATTAGATCTGTGTGTGATAACCGTTGTGTTACCTTGCTAGTGTTACTTGATTTTAGTAAGGCCTTTGATTCTGTGGACCATGCCCTCCTGTTAACTAGGCTTTCTGCTATTGGTTTTACCTCTTCTTGTGTATCTAGGTTCCAGTCCTACCTTTCCTATCGGTTTTTACGTGCCGCGTAGAATCTGTACTCTCTTCTCCTGTTGACATCAAATGTGGAGTTCCCCAGGGCGGTGTGCTGGCTACTTTGCTCTTCTCAATTTTCATAAATAGTTTAGCGTGCTTGATTGGTCTAGACGTCATGGACTTAACCTGAATACAGGTAAAACGCAAGCCATTGCATTTGGCACTCGCCCCTTGCTGGCACAATTTAATTCCTTAACTACCCTTCAACTGAGGCTCGGCGACACCGTTCTTCCGTTTTTTAATACAGTCAAAAATCTTGGTGTGGTAATGGATGTCTTGGCGGCCACAAGTTCAGGGAGTCTGTAAGAGGGTTTACTTCTGTTTCCATACTTTGAAAAAACTTCGCTGCTACCTTCCTCCTGTTGTACGTCGTAATCTTTGTTATTCTCTCATTCCGCAGCCCTTCGGGGTAAATTGGAAAGACTTCAGAACAATTGTATACGGTACATTTTTGATTTAGGGAAGTTTCAGCACATTACTCTATATCGTAACAACCTGCAGATTATGACTTGCCAGAGTCGTAGATCATTTCGCATGCTTACTATGTTGTACAAAATTGTCCATACCCGCACTCCTGCTTATTTGTCCTATGCCTTTCACTGTTTAGCATCACATGACTTGCCCATTCGATCAATGTCGGACTCTACACTCATGTTTCCAGTCCATAGCACTGAAATCTACCACAGATCTTTTACAGTGCAGTCGATTGCATTGTGGAACGATTTGCCTGCTGTTGTTTGCAATGCAGCTAGTTTAATAAGTTTTAAAAACGCCTTAAGGCGCCATCTGCTATCTCTTCAACTATCTTCTTTTTTACTTATACGTGTTTGTTTTCTTCTCTAGTTCGTCTTTCATCTATCTTTTACTGCACTTTTTTTGTGTCTATTTCCTTCCTTGTAGTAACTGACTATTGATCCGTTACATAACTCAAATATGCTCATTCGCTCAATCCTATTAGCACATCATTTAGTATTACTTTCTTGGTAGCCATAATTATTTATTTAAAATTACACGTACACTGTTACCAGTTGGGTCTCTTGGAAGATATCGCTTATTGCGATAAATTGATCCGTTTGCCTGTATGTCTATATTTGTTATGAATGTATATATTTATGTAAATACTTGTTTTTGAGGCAATAACCATTATTATTATTATTATTATTATACATAATACTTAAATGGTAATATTAGACTTTTTTGGGGCCTAAAACTAGAGAGCGCCTCGGGCCCACAAAAGGTGTGATCCAGCCGTGGTTGTTGACACTAATAAGACTTCCTATATACAAGTTCCCATCTAAAATCCAACTGAGAAATCGGTTTGTCATTATATTGTTTGCCTGTGCATTTTTCAAGCATTTACTATGCCGGAGTCTAACATATTTATAAATGGCAACCACCATTTCTTTCCTGGTAATGGTATTTCAAATGTTCCGACAATATCAAATGGCAAATATGATATTCCACCGATAGTTTCATCATCAATATCTTCCTCATTGGTCAAATTGTCAACTTCGTGTGAAACATAACCAATATCAATTACTTCGTCGAGATCACGATCTTCAAAAATTGCTTCAAGATCTTTCAGCATTAAAGGCCTTTTGGGATTATATTGATATTTACTAACTCTAAAGTTACAAATATACCCTGACGCATATACGACCCCTAACAATTACCTTCTCACAAAAACAATCAATATTTGTATAAAACAATCATCATTCCCCAAATGTAAACCGCAGTTTGATAATTATCTCCCGCTATCAAAAATCCAATCTCTTATAAACCAGAAAAACAACCTGCGACGTGAATGGCAAATGACGAGAAACCCTGCAACCAAGTCAATTGTAAATCGATTAACACGACAAATAAGAAAGGAACTTGATGCGTATTGCATAAAATCTTTTCAACAATATTTAAACAACATACAACCCAATAGTCACGAAATATGGAAAGCAACAAGAAGAATCACGAGAAAATCTAATGAAATATCAACTTTAAATATTGATAATGGACACTTAGTAACTGATCAACAGAAAAGTACTGGTTTTGCAGAATATCTGGAGAAAATATTCAGACCCCACTTCTTCAGCACCCCAAATTTCACAACTTCTGTGATATCATATAACGAAAACCATAATCCGGTATTGAACTTAGTAACTTCCAAAAAGTCACAATAAATGAAATTCGACAGATTATTAAAAATCTGAAAACTAAGAAAGCTCCAGGACCTGATCAAATTCCTAACTTGATCATAAAAAATCTACCGGAAAAAGTAGTGCAGTTTTTGAAGAGATTACTCAATGCCTGTCTGGAACAAGGTTATTTTCCAAACTGTTGGAAACACGCCCATGTACTTATGTTTCTAAAGCCAGGGAAGCCCAAGAGCAACATCACCAGCTACCGACCGATTAGTCTATTATCTACATTGTCTAAAATCTTAGAAAAAGTAATTAATTACCGCCTATGTGAAGCATTAAACGAAATGAATGTGATTCCACACTTCCAATTTGGTTTTAGAAACAAGTTCTCGACCAGTCATCAATTACAACGATTATCGAACATAATTGAAAACGGATTTGAAATGAAGCAATACTCGACCGCCTTATTTCTCGATATTGTCCAAGCTTTCGACCGTGTATGGATCAACGGATTAATTTATAAAATATTACACCTGGATCTTGACAGCAATATCAAGCAAATACAAATATCCTTCCTTAAAACCCGATCCTTCTCTGTTAAAATTCATGAATCCCTCTCCGAAACAAAAAATATACTCGCTGGTGTACCTCAAGGCAGCGTCCTCTCTCCCACCCTGTTCAACATCTGCATGAGTGATATGCCACAACCAAATGTTCACATGCTGGCATATGCGGACGATACAGCCTTAATAGCGCAAAGCTTTGAACTCGAGGATGCGACTAAAAATCTGCAAATAGCTATAAACACCCTAGTTAAATGGTTCAAGTCTTGGAATATAGCAATAAATACATCCAAGTGCATCGCTAAAAATTTTACACTCAAACGAATTAAAAGCTCACCGGAATTAACAATTAACGGAGAAACTATTAGATGGAACGACTCGGACGAACCGGTTAAATATCTTGGCATATTCCTTGACACAAGATTAACTTGGAAATACCATATACTCCAAAAAGTTAATCAAGGTTACGGAAAGTTGAAACAACTGTATCCCTTGATAAACAGGAGAACAAGACTTAAATGCGAAAACACTATTCTAATTTATAAAACACTCATTCGACCACTCATTACCTATGCCTGCGTTGTCTGGGGAAACTCGGCTAAAACAAATCTTAATAAGGTTCAGGTTTTACAAAACAAAATACTACGCATAGCAGTAGACTCCGAGTGGTATATCTCTAATGATCAACTACACAACGAATTAAAAATTGATAGTATCACAGCCTTTATATCTAAAATGACTTCCCGGTTTCACGAACGCATACAATGCACAGAAGTACTACAGCCATACAACCTCAGCAAAAAGAACATCCACTGTCGTCTTAAAAGGAAACTACCACAAGACATCTACTTGATTTAAAATACGTTAAATGTTACCATCCAATTTGACTTATGTTTATTATTTTGTAAAGTGACGAGGTCCTTTTAGTTATGTAATGTGACATTTATTTAGTATAAGAAAAAGCCTTGTATAGTAATGTTAATTTACTGGTCTGGGAATAAAAGTACTTAAAAAAAAAAAAAAAAACAATTACATATTGGGACAAAATAAAATGTGTATATAATTAACAACAATTAAACAGTTTATATTGTTTGAATAATTTTTTCAGATTAATATCATTTGATTAGATAATTAACAACAACTTTGTTTCTTGAACAAAGTTGTTGTTAAATTACACTAGAAAAATTTTACCTGACAACTTAATATTGGGACAGTGTAAAGTAACTTCCATAAAAATGGAACAAATTAAGATAAGTAAACTGTGGATATAACGTAAAATGAAATGTCAAATTGCCGGTTTGCTCCAAAGTTTGTAACATTGTTGCTGTTGAGTAAATCTGTATTTAATGGTGTTTAAAATCCGTTTAAAATGGTGCGTGGTATTTCCACAGGGTCAAAAATCCGTGAATTAGTGATTAAAAATTATTGCCGCAATAAAAAATACGTGAAATAGCAAACGAACTTAATATTCCTAAAAGCACAGTGTGGAATGTAATTAAACATTATGGAGTAACTGGGCAAATTTTAGAAAAAAAAGGTATAAGTTCAGGTCGTCCAAAGATTCTGATAGAAATAAAAGAATACTTGTAAAAATTTGCAAAAAAGGACGAAGAAATACTTTAAGACAAGTTACTGCTGGAATAATGAAACTGGATTAAATTTATCAATGTCGCAAATGCATCCTTAAAATTGGATTAAAGTTTTACAAGGTTTACTTGTAAGCAATAATTTAAAAATGAAACTTTTAGAAAATTGTTGTTTTATAGGCAAAAAAATTACTGTTAACAGAAAAACAAAAGAAAGCCAGGCTCACATGGGCATAATCTAAACTGTCTTGGTCTGCAGAAGATTGTTCCAGGGTAATATTCAGCGATGAATCGAAATTTGATGATTACCGTAAAAGCGTTATTCGCAATAAACATGAGGCATTTCATAAAGATTGTTTTTGTAATTCGCTACGGTAATGGAAGCTATAACAGTACTCAAACGGGTGCTGTAATGAGACTCTTTACAGCATCCGATGCTGTAATGAGATTTTAGTAACATTTTATGGAACCAGTTCAAGTTGGTGACATTGGGTCATTAATTTTTCTAGTTGTCAATGTGACAATTTTTGTCTATGGATGTTTAAACACGTTCTTAGCATCAAATACAAGGTCCACAATGATGAGGACATGGACTCTGAGCAATTTCTCTTATTTTGGGAGGTGTACATGAAACATGTTTGTCAGGTGAATACATTTTGTGTTTTGACAGTTTCTAATTGTCAATTCAAATTTCTATTTTCAAGTGTTACGATATTACCAACTGCTACATACCTATTTTCCTACTTTGTCAAAATTTATTTTATTTTTGAGAAAAAAAAGGATAGAAACGCGAATTACAAAAAATAGCATAAAAAACACGTTTCATAAGACTTAAAGCACTCATTCATTAAAAAACTCGTGGCTTCGCCACTCGTTTTTCAACTTGAATTCGTGCATTTCAAACGTGTCTTACGAAACTTGTTTTTTAATATACTATTAAAGCGTTGCGTTGTGTAAAATTTCCGAAAGGAACAATGATTTGGGGCTGTATGGGGTTGCTTTGAATTTATTGATGGCACCATGAACGCCGAAAAAATCCTGGCGAAAATTATATATTTCAGCAGGATGGAGCGGCTGGTGGTTTGACGACCAAAATATTAACGTTCTGTCTTGGCCTTCCAACAGTCCAGATCTGAATGTAATTGAAACAGTGTGGCACAAAATGAAACAAACTTTGAGGAACAACCCACAACGAACATTAGCAGAACTTAAAGCCAAAATAAAACAAATTTGGGATGGATTTACACCTGAACAGTGCAGAACCTTAGTGAATTTAATGCCCAACCGAATTCAAGCGGTTATAAAATCTAAGGGCGATGTTATTCCATATTAGAAATACAAATCGTGCCATGTCCCAATATTTAGTTGTCGGGCAAAATGTACATTTTTCTAGTTTAATTAGAAGTAATAGGATATGTATTTTGTCTTTTGTGTTGTTCATTAGACAAAATTGTTGTTAATTATCTAATCAAATGTTATTAATTTGAAAAATTTATTAAATCACAATAATTGTTTAATTGTTGTTAATTATATATAAATTCTATTATGTCCCAATGTATAGTTGTTAGGGTCCGTATATTTACACCACTATGAAATTGAACATATTATCATATATTTTTAGAAGGGTAGGTTGAAAGTACAAATAGGGTCAAAACGTGCCCTATTATGAGTTAAACATATCCCCAAATTTCATTTTCCTAACGTTTATGGTTTTTGAGAAAAACAAGTTAAACCAAAATTTTTCGCCATTTTTGGAGGGGTGTAGCTCCTTAGGGGAGTCGAAGTCGCCCATGGTTCATATATTAAAGTACCCCTAAAATTGCCTAAAGAATCACCCCCTGAAGTTTGGGCACGTCATTCAGATACACCCTGTATAAGAATTTCGAATTTCCCGCTAAGTTGGTACATCTAACATGGTGACCTGCAACAGTATACACACTCTAGATTATACAGGGTGTCAGATAAAAAACGCCCTAAGCTGTAACTCTGTCATTTACATTCCGATTTTCATGAGCAAGGTATCAAATGAAATGGTTTGATGACTACGATTCATGCTACAAATAAATTTTTTCCAACGCCATCTTCAATTTCAAGTGATTATAACTTTTATTTTTCAAATTGCTGCGTATATTTTTCTTCGCGTCATTGGATAGAGTTTGTTTTTCTGAATCCATTGATGTACAATACATACATTTTAAATGTAATATTAGCAGAGAAAAAACACCTGTATATGCAGGTTGTCACACAAGAATGTTTGGAAAATGTTTTAATTGTTTTTCTTTGCTAAAATTACAATTAATGTTAATGTATTATTCAGCAATGGGTTCAGAAAAAAAATCTCTAACCAGTCAATAACATAAAGAAAAACATACCCAGCAATTTGAAAATCAAAAGTTGATAACGCTTGAAATTGAAGATGGCATTGGAAAAAGTTTATTTGTAGCATGCATCATAGTAAACCGTTTCATTTGATACCTCTCTCATAAAAATCGAAAGGTAAATGACAGAGTTACAGCTTGCGGCGCGGCGTTCTTGTGTGACAACCTGTATATACAGGTGTCTTTTCTCTGCTAAAATTATATTCAAAATGGATGTATTGTACATCAATGGATTCAGAAAAACAATCTCTATCCTATGACGTGAAGAAAACTATATGGAGCAATTTGAAAAACAAAAGCTAATAATTGCTTAGAACTGAAGATGGCCTTCGAAAAAATTTATTTGTAGCATGAATCATAGTATTCATCAAACCATTTCGTTTGATGCCTCGCTCATGAAAGTCGGAATATAAATGACAGAGTTACAGCTTGGGGCGTTTTTTATCTGACACCCTGTATATAAGACCTCAATGCTGCAAACCCATTGAAATTTGGACACTCTGTATATACGTTGCTGCTACAGATGTTAAGTTATTAGTAGTTTGAACTTTTATCACTGTAGTTTGATGTTGTTCAGTACTAATTGTATTATTCAAATAGTGGTCAATATTGGTAGTGTATTTTGATGCTGTCGAAGACCATTGCAATTCCACAGCATTATTTTCAGTTGCTGCTTTTTAGACATTTTGAATGAGCTCAGCCATGTTGTGTACGTATTAGCAATAAAGGTTTTTCACAATTATCTTATAAACAAAAGTGTTAATTGCAATGAATCCGGTACATACATATTCATATACGAATGTAGGAAGTAACTGACAATGAATCAATTACACTGTGGAACATTTTCGGGGTCATTGACTGGGGGGTGAGAAATTCCAAGTCAGGACGAAAGTACTTGGCCAGTATAGTAAAACCTCCAAAGGATTTGGCGTTCTCAGGCCAACCTTTTTTTTAATGACCTTTTATATTTCTTTCCTTATCTTGATGTTTGTTTGCTTAGTTTTTCAGTTATAAGTTGTTATAACTCAAGAATCATTGATGATTTCTCATTTCATTCTTCAGCAAAGACTAAGGCTTAGCTAAGGCTTAAATAAGTAATTTTCATTAATATACCCATGTAAAAAATTAAGTTGGACTAATTTTATCGACTGAAATCTCGAATACGAATAATAAAAAAAATACATATATAAAACAAATATAAGATAAGTCCAAAAGGGCTATAGACCTGAATCTTCCTGCCCGAAGAATATTGATTTTATGAAAATTAACAAAAATTAAGGACAAATTTAGTTTAAAGAAGATCAAAGTTTATATGTTCATAAACATTGCTCTAGAGTCTAGGCCTTTTCGATGGTGATTGTTGTGGACTAGTGTCATCGCTATCGCAATCATCGCTGTCATCAGTTTCTAAGCCACACATAATGTCAACTTGTGACTCCATTTCTGACTCTACTGCAACTTCTGGAAATTCTTCATCATCAGGATAATCCATGTCTTCGAAGACATGTCTACTTCACTAGCAAATTTCCGCAAGTATTGCACTCGGGGACAGTTTTCCTGTGTATCTGTGATTTGTTTTTTTATTAAAATGAGTTTGAAATAAAATCTCATAGATATTACCTAATTTTAAATGGCATAGCAACTTGATGGTAGCATTAGTCTTGTTCATCAGATTCAGTGGCCAATTGTCTGCTGAAGTAGTCCAGATGATGATGTAAATAGTGAATTTTCAAGGACATGTGGACGCCAATTTTCGAGAACGATGTTAACATCCTTGCAACAGAAACATTGTAGTTGCTAGAACGATGCTTTCCCAACAAGCCTTCTATTACTTCTTTAATTGCGTTCCAAGCATCCGTATTTCACATTTTATATGGACATAAACATTCAATTTAACGCGAAAAATAGAAGTGTGCAAGCCAGGTATAAATTGCTTTTGCTATTGCTGCGGTAAATATGTACCAAAACATGAAAAAAGGGAAATTTCAGTGCATATTTTGTTTAAACATACGAGGTGTACTTCCACCAAAATGTTATAGTGAACAAAAATACCGAATTGCCATTCGGTATTCCAATGCTTTGGACTAATTCTGGCGACGGTCATAATGCATTGAATTAGAAAATCGTATAATTACGTTGGTATTGCAAGTGGCGAAAGACCATTGCCTCATTCGAGCTACATTCCTGTGCCAAACTGTTTTAGCCCAAATCTATCTTCTGTGACTGCTCCGACTTTTACACTAACATATGATTCAAGTGATGATCCCTCATATGATCCCGAACCATCTGTATCCAATCAGCCTGTTTTAATAAATCAAAATCAGCTTGATTCCATTGTTACTAAATTGGAATTAGCACAGCATAAATCAGAACAGCTGGCTTCGTTTTTGAAATCAAACAATTTTTTGGCACCCGGTACGAAAGTCACAGCTTGTCGAAGTCGTCAGGCAACACTCCAAAGTTTATTTGTCGTGAATGATGAAAAAACTTCTGCATATTGCTCGGATGTAGGAAAATTGATGGACGCAATGGAAATAAAATATGAAGCAGATTTATTGACAGTTCAAAACTCAGCTTAAAAGCGGTTTTGCTGCATAAGACCAATGAAAAACCTTCGGTTCCAATCGCATATAGTAGAGAAACGAAAGAAATATATGATGCACTACAACATCTTTTAAAAATGGTTAACTACGCTAAACATATATTATGTGGCGCATATGCTGCGATTTAAAAGTTGTAGCATTGCTTTGCAGTCTTTGAAGCGACTATATAAAATGTATGTGCTTTTTGTACGATTGGGACACAAGATTTAAGAAACATATTATTGCTGCCTCCACTGCACATTAAACTTGGAATTGTTAATAATTTCATCAAAACTGTCGCCAAACGAGATACAGTTTTCTTGTGTTTGAAATTAATTTGCCCGAGACTCAGCGAAAGTAAAATTAAAGAAGGTAGTTATAATAACATTCATTTGTTCAATTTCGTGGAAAATTCCAACTTTTCCAAACATACTTCTCATGATTTTCTATCGCAATAAATTAATTTTTTCTATCAGGCGTACTAAATGGTCCAGATATACGAAAGCTTATTAAAAGTAACGCATTCAACAATATTTTGATTGAGGCTGAATTGGATGCTTGGAACGCAATTTAAAAAGTAATACAAGGCTTGTTGGGAAAGCATCGTTCTAGCAACTACGATATTTCTGTCGCAAGGATGTTAATTAACATCGTTCTCGAAAATTAGCGTCCACATGTCCTTGAAAATTCACTATTTATATCATCATCTGGACTACTTCAGCAGACAATTGGCCACTGAATCTGATGAACAAGGCGAAACCATCAAGTTGCTATGTCATTTGAAATTAGGTAATATCTATGAGATTTTTTTTCAAACTCATTTGACGCCGAGTGCAATACTTGCGGAAATTTGCTGGTGAAGTAGACATGTCTTCGAAGACATGGATTATCCTGATGATGAAGAATTTCCAGAAGTTGCAGTAGGGTCAGCAATGGAGTCACATGGTGACATGATGTGTGGCTTAGGAATAGATGACAGCGATGGTTGCGATAGCGATGACACTAGCTCAGAACAATCACCATCGAAAAGGCCTAGAATCTAGAGCAATGTTTATGAATTTTATTCTTCTTTAAACTAAGTTTGGCCTTAATTTTTGTTAATTTTCATAAAATCAATACTCTTTGGGCAGGAATACTCAGGTCTCAGGTCTCCCTTTTGGACTTTTGGACAGGGTCATCCACGACGACCGTCCATTAGAACTTTACAGGGTTCTGGCCAAAATACAAATTTGAAAATTCAGATTTAAGTATTATCAATTGCGTTCTCTTCGACTAAAATATTTTCAAATATCTAACACTTCCGGTTATACCGGACGTACACGTACTTTATTTTTTTAAATAGAACATCCTGTATATTTTTACAATTTGGATTTGTCTGTTTTCAAGGTTTATGAATGACTTTATTTTTTGCAATTTGATTCGGCCGTTCTCGAGTTATTCGAATTTTTCTAGAACAATCTGCTCCAGCAGACATTTGTTCAAAAAATCAGAGAACACTCGTTTTTTGGGGTATCAATTTAGGATTCAGAACATGCTTAAGCAACATGGTGGAGTATGTTTTGGTGCCGAGTATGGCTGTCTAGAACGTTCGGTCACTTTACTATGGCACGTTAACTTTTCGAAACTTGGAAGTACCATAACTTCATTTCTTTAAATGGCACCCCCTATATTTTATTACTTAGTCGTCTTCGGAGTCTCATTTTACATCTTTTATATCCCATGTGTCCTATACCTAACATTTATAGTTTGGGAAATAATTAGGGTTTATTGAAAAATGTGTCCTATTTAGGTGTTCTATTTAAAAAAATAAAGTAGGTGGCGACTTCCGGTATAACCGGAAGTGCTAGAAATTTGAAAATATTTTAGTCGAAGAGAACGCAATTAATAATACTTAAATCTGAATTTTCAAATTTTTGTATTGGCCAGAACCCCGTAAAGTTCTAATGGACGGTCGTCGTGGATGCCTGTATTTGTTTTATGCAGGGTGTCCCACCTAAGTTGCCTCGGTCCATAGCCGAATTATGATTGAGTTTTTCAAAAAATGTTCCCGATAAAAGTTGAATCGAATCATATTGTACATATTTTAAAATTAGTTTCAGTAATGGCGGACTTCCGCTTCTACCGGAAATGGATATCAACTTTGTTATTTTAAATGCAACAGATTGTATATTATTGCATTTTTGGATTCTTTGTGAAATTTCAATGATACTTTGTTAAGGATACCTTAGGTCTAACTGGTATCGTTTTTGAATTATATGACGATTTTCGAAAAAAATGACATTTGCAGCTTCTTATAAATTTGGCAATATTGCCGAAAGTGTGAAAGCTAGAAAGATTTGGTTTTCTGTTTTGGACTAACAATAAAAGAACACACGTTTGCTAATAGAAAATTATGCATTTATATTACGGAATTCTTAAATAGGGATCTGTAATTTTCGAACTTTTTAATCATGGATAACTTATTTTTTTTAAATGGAACAATATACCAATTTTTGCATAACTGGATGTAAAATTTAATTTCCTTTCAGTTTTATACAGGTATCATGGTGTCTATCTTCAACGGTTTTGAAGAAATTCCCGATTTTTCAGTTTTTTACGATAGATATGTATTGCGAAGTAGGCTTAGGACTGGTAAAATGAAATGGACGCTTTGCAATACTATTAAAAATTGAAGTAGGCTTGGAAAACAAACTAGGTAAACTGTCATTACTGTTCCACGCATTAGAACTGTCATTAGTGTTCTACGCATTAGAACTGGTTTTCAAAGTATTATTTGTTAACATAATAATTAAAAATGTCACATACGCGGAAAGAATTAGTCGATATGGTTTTCGTTCTCGGCGAATGTAACAAGAACGCTTTGTTAGCGTCAAGACTTTACGCACAACAATATCTGGAAAGAAACTGGAAAGATTTACAAATACTGGATCCGTAAAACGTACTAAGCGCAACCGTAATAACTCCTTACTTACGGATGAAAACCAGTTGCACGTATTGTTAGCTGTGCAAGAAAATGCAGAATCTAGTGTGCGTGAAATAAGTAGGAGGACAAACATCAGTAAATCTTCGGTACACAGGATTTTAAGAAAATATAATTATCATCCGTATCGAATCCAGTTGCACCAGTAAATTACTGAAGGCGATTGCGAAAGCAGGCTGTTATTCTGTCAGTGGGCAATTGAAAGAACTAATCTTGATGCGAATTTTTTCGGACAGGTGATGTTTTCGGATGAAGCTACCTTTCACAAAAATGGGTTTGTGAATCGTCACAATTGTCATTATTATAATACAACAAACCCCCATCGATTCCTAGCAACGCATAGCCAGTACAGATGGTCAGTGAACGTTGGGCAGGTGTCATTGGAACGCATATCATAGGCCCTTTCTTTCATAATCAACGTTTGACGGGTAGGATTTATTTAGAATTTTTAGAAAATAGTTTGGGCGTTCTGTTGGAAAATATTCCACTAGCTATTCGTTAGTAGATGTGGTTCCAACACGATGGTGCTCCACCGCACAATACCGCCCAAGTACGTCGGTATTTGGATGTGTCCTTTCCGGACCGCTGTTAGATGGCCTCCGAGATCGCCAGATCTTACCACTTGCGATTTCTTTTTATGGGGTTTCATTAAAAGCAAGGTTTATGAGACATCACCAACTACTCCTGACGATATGCGTCAACGCATTGTAAGAGCTTTTCAAGAAATCACACCAGAAATTCTCAGAAATGTGCAAAACTCCTTACAAAAACGATTTCTATTATGTAGTGAACAAAACGGACAACATTTTGAACATTTGATGCAATAGTGTTTTTTTATTTCTGTTTTGTTTCCAGTGGTCTTGTTGTGTTTTGTTGGCCACTTTTTAAGCATGCCAGTAATATTTCTGCCAGTCCCAAGCCTGGTAAAATGCGAGGGGAAGGTGGCCGGCGCTGCGAAATAAGTATCTATCGTTAAAAACTGAAAAATCGGGAATATCTCCAAAACCGTTGAAGATAGACACCATGATAACTGTATAAAACTAAAAGGAAATTAAATTTTACATCCAGTTATGCAAAAATTGGTATATTGTTCCATTTAAAAAAAGTAAGTTATCCATGATTAAAAAGTTCGAAAATTACAGATCCCTACTTAAGAACTCCGTAATATAAATGCATAATTTTCTATTAGCAAACGTGTGCTCTTTTATTGTTAATCCAAAACAGAAAACCAAATCTTTCTAGCTTTCACAGTTTCGGCAATATTGCCAAATTTATAAGATGCTGCAAATGTCATTTTTTTCGAAAATCGTCATATAATTTGAAAACGATACCAGTTAGACCTAAGGTATCCTTAACAAAGTACCAATGAAATTTCACGAGGAATCCAAAAATGCAATAATATACAGGATGTTCTATTTAAAATAACAAAGTTGATATCCATTTCCGGTAGAAGCGGAAGTCCGCCATTACTGAAACTAATTTTAAAATATGTACAATATGATTCGATTCAACTTTTATTTGAAACATTTTTTGAAAAACTCAATCATAATTCGGCTATGAACCGAGGCAACTTAGGTGGGACACCTGTATATGTATTTTTTTTATTTATTCGTATTTGTTACAGTTATTATTTTTATATTCCAAATAAATATTGTTCTCTCTCTAATATAGTATTACTATATTACTATATACTTATATTAGAATACTCTTTTATAGTTACAATTCTAGGGAATTTTTTTTTTTTCGAAATTTGACAATTTTTTGAAGATTTCAGTCGATAAAATTATTCCAACTTAATTTTTTACATGGATATATTAATGAAAATTGTTTATTTAAGCCTTAGCTGAGCCTTAATCTTTGCTGAAGAATGAAATGAGAAATCATCAATGATTCTTGCGTTATAACTTATAACCAGAGCCCGGACAGTTTAGGAAAATTATCCTAAAACGCCTCCCACTCCAGTCTCAATATTCAATCGAAGCGTGCGAAGCTGTCGGATACGTCATACCTTATGTCACGAAATAAATTATAATTAATTTATTAATTATAAATTTAATAAAACCAAAAATGAATAATTCAGTGCGTATCTTTATATTATTTTTATTAATTCATTAGTTAATGTTGCGCTGCAAGTTCTTCGCTAAGGTACGCTCATCGCTCTTCGAAATTCAATTTTGAAGAGTAACTTAAAAGGTGTCAAAAGCGACAACAACGTACTTACGTCGTTGTCATGGAAATCGTTTCGTGTAGAGGGGCGCACTTTTCCTAAACTGTCCGGGCTCTGCTTATAACTGAAAAACTAAGCAAACAAACATCAAGATAAGGAAAGAAAGATAAAAGGATAAAAAAAAGTTAGGCCTGGTAACGTCAAACCTTTTGGAGGTTTTACTATATTGACCTAGTAGTTTCACCCTGACTCAAAATTTTTCACCTCCCAGAATGACTTAATTATTTTTTGGATAATAAATACTTTTAAAATTAGGAAAAAAAATCAACCTATCGATTACTAATAGTTATAAAGAAAAATTAATGCACGTTTTCAAGATGTTTAGGAAAAACTAAATTAGTTACCGACTACAGGGACCTATATAGTTAAAGCGTAATCTTAAAAAACTTATTTTAACCCAATTAATTATATTAATTAATTTGAAACGTTTTAAAAACACAAATTACACGAATGAAATAAATATTAAAAAAGAAATTTATTATTACAAAAATATAATTTACCAAATCATAGATGGCGCTAAATCTAAATTATTTTCGTTCTGTCAAAGAAACGTCAAAGTGACTCGCAAGTTTCTCAAATATTTAATAAAAACGTTTAGTTCTTTGTAAATCGATAAAACATGCCGGGCTTAAACGATGTGGCTGCGTTATATAAACAATTAAAAAGTGAATGGAACACTCCAAAACCCAATTTAAGTAAATGTGAGCATTTACTTGCCGAATTAAAAGTAAGGTTATGTTCAAATTTGTTTTTATATATTAAAATCGTTTTTTTTTAGATTGGTTTAACTAATTTGATGTTTTTGCCAACATCAAATGCTGCAGCATCCAAACAAGAGCTTTTATTAGCTAGAGATATTTTGGAAATTGGTGTACAATGGAGTATTGAAGCTAAAGATATACCATCGTTTGAACGTTATATGGCTCAGTTAAAGTGTTATTATTTTGATTACAACACTCAATTGCCAGAATCATCTTTCAAATATCAATTATTGGGATTAAATTTGTTGTTTTTGTTGTCACAAAATCGCGTTGCTGAGTTCCATACTGAATTAGAATTATTGCCAGCAGATCATATTCAAAATGATGTTTACATCCGCCATCCGTTGTCTATTGAACAGTATTTAATGGAAGGAAGTTATAATAAAATATTTTTAGCTAAAGGTAATGTTCCAGCAGCTAATTATAACTTTTTTATGGATATCTTGTTGGATACAATCCGTGGGGAGATTTCTGTTTGCTTAGAAAAAGCTTACGAAAAGATATCTTTAAAAGATGCAGCAAGAATGCTTTATCTTCCTAATGAAGAAACTGCCAAAGTTTTTGGTACTCAAACGAAAAGCTGGAAATTGGATAAAAATAAATTCTTTCACTTTACCTCTGAAGAACAAAAATTGCATATGGAACCGATTCCTTCGAGGGAACTTGCTGAACAATCTATAGATTATGCTAGAGAATTAGAAATGATTGTTTAAAATTATTTAATGATTTTTTTTAATAAAGTTTGATTTTTTTTGCAATGGCAAACCATAAAAACAATTTTTTCTCTATTTTTGGTAAACCATGTTGAAAGTCATAAAAGTAAATAAAAATTAGGTATTTAAATAAATAACTTCTTTCTCCCTATAAAAATTAATATGTTCAGAACCGGTTTCGGCTAATAGGCCATCATCAGCTGATGAATGCTGAATATATTAATTTTTATAGTGAGAAAGAAGTTATTTATTTAAATACCTAAATTTTATTTACTTTTTCCATTACAAAGGGCCTTTCTAAGGTGGAGAGACTTTTGTTTGACAGACAGTTTAATTGTGTTTGAGTAGGTTGATGTTTTGGAAGTGGAATATAAAGACAATTACCAATTAATTAAAAAATCTTTTTTGCTGGTATTATTTATTTAATTTAATTGACAGGACTAGTTTTGGACCATTAGGTCCATCATCAGTTGTCTTCTACAAAGCGATACAAAACATTTTAAAATACCTAAGTAAAAAATAAAATTAAAGTATAAAAACTTACATTGTAATAAACAAACACGAGAATTGAGAGACACTTTAAAATGCTCAGACCAAAAGTGGTACAATAAAAATAAATTGGTACAAGAATGTAAAGAACGAAACTGGTTTTAAAAATACAAGTTGTAAATAATGTAAGTAAAAGGGCTTAAAATAGAATACATTAAAAATCGAAAAAAATTTGTTTAAGAGATTAAAAATGAAAATATATATACAGTATGTCCCCGGATCAAGTTACAAAGAGGAAAAAAATTTTTATTACTGATTTTTCAAACTTATTTCAGCATAAATAATGCGTCGGATATGTTCAAATCACTAAATCGCACGAATTTTATACTTTAACTATAGAAATTAACCAATTATTCCCATTTTTATGTAAAATTGGACTTTTTTCTAAATTGAAAAATTTTCAAGTTCAATTTATGATATGTAACCATAGAAACCATAAAACTTACAACTTGTTAGTGAAAATATACGGATAAATCAAATTAAAATATGGCTAAATAATTGAATAAAATATTTTATCTACAACTATTGAATTATCTATTCGTTATACAATTGATTTTTGACGGGTAATGACACTCATTACCCATGACAGACAAAGTGTTGAATAATGAGGCCATTATTCCACACTTCTGACACTGCCTACTAATCAAAAAATAAAATATTAACAGAAATGACAGCTTTCTTATATTGAGGTTATGTCTGAAATGTCTATCAAGTTTATTTTTTTTTCGTTTTTTTGATTTTTTTTTCAAAATTAAATAGTTGTAGATAAAGTATAGTATTCAACTTGCGTATAATGGATGTTACCCACTCAGATTACAACACTCGCTCGCTTCGCTCGCTCGTGTTGCAACTTCTTCTTCGTGGGTAACAGCCGCCATTATACGCTTGTTGAATAATATACTATTATCTACAACTATTGAATTATCTATTCGTTATACATTTGATTTTTGACGGGTAATGACACTCATTACCCATGACAGACAAAGTGTTGAATAATGAGGCCATTATTCCACAGTTCTGACACTGCCTACTAATCAAAAAATAAAATATTAACAGAAATGACAGCTTTCTTATATTGAGGTTATGTCTGAAATGTCTATCAAGTTTATTTTTTTTTCGTTTTTTTGATTTTTTTTCAAAATTAAATAGTTGTAGATAAAGTATAGTATTCAACTTGCGTATAATGGATGTTACCCACTCAGATTACAACACTCGCTCGCTTCGCTCGCTCGTGTTGCAACTTCTTCTTCGTGGGTAACAGCCGCCATTATACGCTTGTTGAATAACATACTATTAAATGTAAATGTATATAACACTATGTAAGTTTGTAAGTGAACAAATCAACTATTCGGCACATACATATTTGAAGACAAGTTCTAAATTCTTTGAAAGAATTACGAATTTGGTAGAGTCGCCAGTGGTAGAGATTCCATCGCATTAATTATTCTTAGTTTTAATAGTTCTGCATTGCCTTGTAATGGTTCACGGTATACAATTTGTTTCAATCGTCCCCAAAAATAAAAATCCATAATTGTAAGATCAGGACTATGTGCTGGTCATAAAATAGGACCATTCGGTCACAATGTGTGATGGTGAGCTAGGCAACCGTCTCGCTGAATGTACCGCAATTGACCGTATAAAATTTAAGGGTAATTCATCAAGTTCATTGAAATAATTTTGTAACATATCCAAATATTTCTGTTGATTTACATTTTCGTCGAAGAAATATGGCCCAATTACCCCGTGATATGTTATAGCACCCCACACATTTACTTTTTGAAATGTTGACTTCGTCTAGAGAGTGTAGAATTTGGATTTACATCACGCTTCTACGGTTACATATCATAAATTGAACTGTGAAAAATTTTTAGATTAGAAAAAAGGTCAAATTTTTACATAAAAATGAGAATAATTAGTTAACTTCTATAGTTAGAGTATGAAATTCGTGCGATTTAGTGGTTTGAACATATCCGACGCATTATTTATGCTGAGATAAATTTGAAACATCAGTAATAAATTTTTTTTCCTCTTTGTAACTCGATCCGGGGACATACTGTATGTATAGAGGCTGGTCCATTTAACTTGAGACAAGCGATCATCTCGAAAACAGTTCATTTTACATAGAAATACTATTTAAGAATGCTCAACAAAAAAATCCAGAAGAGGGAGGTACATCGGGTGACCTGGCTCAATACCTTTGAAAAAAGGTTCCGACATTTCTCCGCCTTTGTCAATTTGATAATAGAATAACGCATAAAAAACAAGAGTTCGTGGAACTGCTTATGTCGGCATTTTCAAAATATCACTTTCAGAGACTTGGTTTAAAATGTAACAGGTTAAACTAAATTTGCATAAAAACTGCTTGGCAACAAATTCTGAATTCATTCCATCGTTTTACATTAAGGCAAAGTGTTTAAACTAAGTCATTAAATCATGGATACTCTAAGTGTGGTAGAAAAAGTCGAAATGATTTTTATTTATGGAGAAAGTGGCAGAAAAGTTGCTGATAGTATAGCTTTGTATCGATAACGTTTTCCTGATCGAAATAAGCCTTCGAGAAGTACCTTTGACAGAGTTGTGAATGATTTCACTAATACTGGAAATGTGGAATCAAGAAAAAGAACTCGGCGAGCAACTGTAACTACGGAAGGAAAGGAAATTGCGGTATTAGCTAGCGTTGAGGTAAATCCTCAAGTCGAATCATATCGAAGATCAGCATTTTAAGAATATTAAAGCGCAACAAGTATCACCCATACCACATTTCATTGCATCAACAGCTTTATGGAGGTGATTTTGAAAATCGATTAATATTTTGTCAATGGGCACAAGAACGAATGTGGTTGGACGTCAATTTCTTTGCTTCTTTTACAAACAATGGACAAGTCAATAGACATAACATGCACTATTGGAGCGTTGAAAATCCGAGGTGGTTGCGTGAAGTAGAACATCAACGACCTTGGTCGGCATAATTGGTGATAAATTGATCGGTCCATACTGTATTGATGGTGTGTTGAATGGGGAGAAGTACTGAAATTTTTTAGATGTCGTCTTACCAACGTTACTTGTAAAATTGAACAGGGAAGAAAGACAAAATATGTGGCTGCAAAATGATGGGTGTCCAGCACGTGAAGCTTTAGATCGGGATTATGCTGGGCGATGGATTGGAGGGGGAGGTTCAATTTCCTGGCCTGACAAATCACCTGATTAACACCTCTTGAAACGGTAATTCAATTTAGGACCAACCTGTATAAGATACTCTGATACAACAATTGACAATCTATTTGACAGCATCTGAAGAGTAATCGTGCCAATTTAGACAAAGAAGAGAATTTGGCACAGGGTACACAACTTGACAAACTAAGTATTTTTTGCATAAAAAAATTTTTTTCTTAAATTCTGCGTTATGAAGTAGATATCTTCAAAAGAAAAATAAAACATTTTTCAAAATGTAATTAGAAAAATTTAGTTAAAAAAAAACGATTTAATTAAACGTAAAATAGTACTAAAATGCTTCTTCATTTTTGAAATCACCTTAGAACATTGATTAAAATTTATAAAGTTACCTTTATATATCGATTAAATGCTTAAAATGATGACCATTCACTTCTAAACATTTCTGAATTTTCATTGAAAACGTTCTCTGCACATTGCTAAGCATTTCTTCAATTATTGATTCGCAAGCTGCTCTGATACAGTTTTTCGTATCGTTTGGTGTTGTTGGAACCTGGTTATAAACTTTCTCTTTAAGGTAACCCCAAAGAAAGAAATCGGGGGAACTTTTTCAGAAAACATTTCGTCTAAAACTTCTGTTGCGGCTAGAGCATAATCAGATGGACATCCATCATGCTGATACCATAGCGCAAGTCATCGCTCCAGAGTAAGGTCTTCCAACAAAACCGGTAAATCGTTCAACAAAAAAAATCCGATACTTTCTGCCATTCAAATTGTCATCAATAAAAAAAGGTCCAATTATTTTATTGCCATCAATGTTGCACCAGACATTAACTGACCAAGGTTTTTGATGATCGACTTGTCTTAGCCAACGAGGATTTTCATGTACCAGTAGTGGATGTTATGACGATTTACTTGGCCGTGATTGGTGAAAGAGGATTCGTCTGAAAATAGTACATTGAAGAAAAAATTTTCATTCAATCTTAATTTTTCCATAGCCCAAGTACAAAATTGTACACGAGTTTCCAAATCATCGCCATGTAATTGTTGGTGTAGAGAGACATGATACGGATGAAACTCATTAAGTTTCAAAATCCGATGTATCCTCGTTAACGAAATGCCTGAATCTTTTGACAATTGACGGCAACTTACATGAGGATTAACATCTACAGCTGCTAAAACAGCTATTTGATTCTGTTCATTCGTAACCGATCTTGCATGTGTTTGTTTTTTCCTCCACGTTACTACATTCCAGAAATTTTGCAACTATTCGATATAAAGTTTTAGGACAAGGCGCTCTTTCTGTAGGAAATTTTCGAACATAAATGCGATGGACCTCAGCGAAATTTTCTTACGGTGAAAGTCGTGAAAATTTCGCTGAGGTAACATCATCTGAATTTTCTGTGGAGTAGAGAAGTGCTCCATTTTTGCTTTGATCACAATGATTTTTTCGCTTGAAATTTTTATCCCACGTGCAAGTTAGCGCACATCCAAACAAGGTTTAGAACAGGATTTACTCGATTTATAAACATTAAAAACAATTTTTTAATCAATTTTCTAAGACGGTTTCAAAAGATAAGAAGAATTTTAATATTATTTTACGATTAATTAAATCGTTTTTTTTTATTAATTAATTTTTTTTAATTACATTTTGAAACATGTTATTTTATTTTTGTTTTTGTTGATATCTTCACAACGGAGAGTTTAATAAAAATGACGCCAGAACGGCCTTTAGGCAACCCTGAAAAAAATTCTGTTCATGTGTAAAATGTGTCCCCCTTCTCACCAAAAAATGTTTACTTGAAACTTTTTTCGATTCGAGTTTTTGTTTTTGAGATATAAGCATATGTCATTTTAAATTAAACGCCCGGTATATTAGTAGTATACAGTGTAACCCATTTGAAAGCGGAACACCCTCGTAAAATTTGTATTTATTATCCGATTTCGACAATTTTTTTTGAATTGTAGGTAAAGAATAGATAAAGAATTGTATTTTAAAGCTTTAAACATTGTTTTCTAAAAAACCTAAAATTATGGAATAATCCTTTACCTCTAAGGTACAGAAATATTTCGGCTGAAGGAATATATATACTGGGTGTTTCATTTAAAATGACATATGCTTATATCTCTAAAACAAAAACTCAAATCGAAAAACGTTTCAAGTAAACTTTTTTTGGTGAGAAGGGGAACACATTGTATACATGAACAGAATTTTTTTCAGGGTTGCCTAAAGGCCCTTCTGACGTCATTTTTATTTTTTCAAATGGCACTTAAACAACTTGACAAACTGATAACTTTTCGCCCATAAAATTTTTTTCTTATACTCTCCGTAGTGAATATATCAACAAAAACAAAATAACATGTTTCAAAATGTAATTTAAAAAAATTAATTAATAAAAAAACGATTTAATTAAACGTAAAATAATATTAAAATTCTTCTTAGCTTTTGAAATCCTCTTAGAAAATTGATTACAAAAATTTTCTTTTAATGATTATAAATCGAGTAAATCGATTATGGATGTGCGCTAACTTGCACGTGGGATAAAAATTTCAAGCGAAAAAATCATTGTGATCAAAGCAAAAATGGAGCACTTCTCTACTCCACAGAAAATTCAGATGGTGTTAGCTTACGGTGAAAGCCGTGAAAATTTCGTTGAGACCCATCGCATTTATGTTCGAAAATTTCCTGAAGAAAGAGCGCCTTGTCCTAAAACTTTATATCGAATGGTTACAAAATTTCTGGAATGTGGTAACGTGGAGGAAATAAAACGAACACGAGCAAGATCGGTTGCGAATGAACAGAATCAAATAGCTGTTTTAGCAGCTGTAGATGTTAATCCTCATGTAAGTTGCCGTCAATTGTCAAAAGATTCAAACATTTGGTTAACGACTGTACATCGGATTTTGAAACTTAATAAGTTTTATCCGTATCATGTCTCTCTACACAACAATTACATGGCGATGATTTCGAAAATCGTGTGCAATTTTGTACTTGGGCTATGGAAAAATTAAGATTGAATGAAAATTTTTTCTTCAATGTACTATTTTCAGACGAATCCTCTTTCACCAATCACGGCCAAGTAAATCGTCATAACATGCACTACTGGTACATGAAAATCCTCGTTGGCTAAGACAAGTCGATCATCAAAAACCTTGGTCAGTTAATGTCTGATACGGCATTGTTGGCAATAAAATAATTGGACCTTTTTTTATTGATGGCAATTTGAATTGCAGAAAGTATCGGAATTTTTCGTTGAACGATTTACCGGTTTTGTTGGAAGACCTTACTCTGGAGCGAAGATTTGAGCTATGGTATCAGCATGATGGATGTCCATCTCATTATGCTCTAGCCACAAGAGAAATTTTAGGCGAAATGTTTCCTGAAAAATTGATAAGACGTAATGGACCGGTGAATTGGCCAGCTAGATCACACGACTTAACTTCTTCCGATTTCTTTCTTTGGGGTTACCTCAAAGAGAAAGTTTACAACCAGGTTTCAACAACACCAAACGATATGAAAAACCGTATCAGAGCAGCTTACGAATCAATAACTGAAGAAATGCTTGGCAATGTGCAGAGAACGTTTTCAATGAGAATTCAGAAATGTTTAGAAGCGAATGGTCATCATTTTGAGCATTTAATCGACGTATAAAGGTAACTTTATAAATTTTAATCAATGTTCTAAGGTGATTTCAAAAATGAAGAAGAATTTTAGTACTATTTTACGATTAATTAAATCGTTTTTTTATTAATTAAATTTTTTTAATTACATTTTGAAAAATGTTGTTTTATTTTTCTTTTTGTAGATATCTTCATAACGCAGAATTTAAGAAAAAAAAATTTTAAACAAAAAATACTTAGTTTGTCAAGTTGTTCAAGACGTTGAAAGAATATATGCGATTTGAAAAAATTAAAATGACGTCAGAAGGGCCTTTAGGAAACCCTGAAAAAAAATCTGCTCATGTGTACCTTGTGCCCTCCTTTTCACCAAAAAAAGTTTACTTGAAACTTTTTTCGATTCGAGTTTTGGTTTTCGAGATATAAGCATATGTCATTTTAAATGAAACAGCCAATTACCTGTATACAGGGTAATTCAAATTCGATTGGGATCCCAGAAACCATAAAAGTTTCATGTACACCTCCCAAAATAACAGAAATTGCTCAATGTTCGATGTCCTCATCATTGTGGACCTTGTATTCGATGCTAAGAACGTGTTTAAACATCCATAGACAAAAATTGTCACATTGATAACTAAAAAAATTAATGACCTAATGTCACCAACTTGAACTGGTTCCATAAAATGTTACTAAAATCTCATTACAGCATCGGATGCTGTAAGGAGTCTCATTACAGCACCCGTTTGAGTACTGTTAGAGCTTTCGTTACCGTCGCGAATTACAAAAAAACTAAAACAGCTAGATCCAAAAACTTAGTTGAAAAATGATGAGCTCTAAGATACGTAACTTTGCCCCCATTTAACCATTAATGTATCTCTTATGGTTTCTCAAATCCCAATGGTGGGGGGTCGAATTTGAATTATCCTGTATATACCGGGTGATTCAGACCACCCGTACCAGGGATTGCAATTTGGGAGAAGTTGCAATAAAAAATATGATAATAAAATCGTATATGAAGAATTCAATGCACCAGTTTTATCACGCTGGTAACACCGGAAGTTGGTGGTAATGACATCAACTTAAAAATTTTCCAAAATGTCATATGAATTAAGTTATTTATTTGAACTTGATTGCAAAAAGTTACACTGAATCTAATACAATGAATATTGATACTAGACTAAATTATGTCTAATTAAGCGCATAAATTTTTTACGGCGATTACAAAAGAATCTGCTGATTATTTATTTTAGCTTTCCTTTGTTCTCGGCTTATAACTTATATATATACAGGCTGTCCCGAAACTCAACGTCAAGCGGGCACCGGGTGAGAGGCCTACCCATACCTGTTCTGGTAAAAAGAAAGAAAAAAATTCTATGTCTCTTAGTTAAGTGGTAATAGACACATTTTTGAAAAATTGTTCACTTAACTAAGAGATATGGAATTTTTTTCTCATTTTTACCAGAACAGGTATGGGTTGACCTCTCACCCGGTGCCCGCTTGACGTAGAGTTTCGGGACATCCTGTACTATATATACACTGATGACACATGCTAACTGTCTTTCATGCTAACATCAAAAGATAAACGTGACCTTGAAAATAGCACTGAAATTGTTATGGCTGAAGCTGTGGAATGGTTTGGGACTAATTCCCTGAAGCTAAATGTTGACAAGACGCAGAAACTTCTGCGACAAAACCTGAATGCCAGGAGCAAGAACCAATAAAATTCCTAGGAATTTCCGTAATGCCAAATCAAAACTGAAACTCTCATGTTGAGTATCTTCAAAGATCTCTAGCTGTTGCGATTTTCACTATCAGGCATATTAGAACAATAGTTGGATATGAGGCAGTTAGGGCTACGTACTTTGCGAACTTTCACAGTAAGGCATCATATGGTATCTTAATTTGGGGGAACTCATCGGCGGAGAAAGATATTTTCCTGCAACAAAAGACAGCGGTAAGGGCTTTAACGGGTGAAAAATATACCACAACCTGCAAGCCACTTTTTCTACAACATAAAATATTTACCTTATCCTCGGTATTTATCCAAAGGTATCTTCTTTACGTCCACTCCTCCCAAAAAGTTCTGATATTCACTTTTACGAGACACGTTGCAAATCAAACCATCAAATTCCCTATAATCGTATAAATACAACGTAAACGAGCACCAATCACCTAGCCGTGAAATTATATAATAAATGTCCTTTGCAAACAAGAAAGCTGCGACGTCTTCTGATGGCGCTTTCTATAATTTTGAGGAGTTTCTTCAAATGTTCTCATCGGTAGTGGAATCCTATTTTAATTTTTAATTACATTTGCTTTGTTATTATTATTATTATAGGTATATATATACCTATATGTATTTCTTGTATACATTACTTTTTGAGATGTTGGTCCAAATGGTCCGAGGAAGGGGTGCAACAACGTCGCCCTGGATGTCAATGTCATCTGTTTATCGCCGGATAAGGTCTTATGGGCTGCGTTCATATCGTCTATTTTTGTGTCTTCCTCTTACACCATTTCACCGTCTACGCAGGCTAGAATGGAGCACAAGGAAACAACGAATTGGGCGCAAGAATGGCATCGAATTGTGTTTAGTGACGAGTCCCGATTTTGCTTATTTATTGATAATTTTACATACAAAGTTTGTTGCCATTTGGTCATACATAAAACAAAAACATTTGAGATACGGTACTTCAAAACCGCGTATTATATTGAATTGTTATAAACACATACATTCGGGATATCAACAATACCTCAAAAGCTTAAGTGATGCATGTCTAGTGAGACCACGTAGAGGCGACAACACTCTCACCGGGAGAGGAAAGGAAGATATGTTAATGAAATTGGATTGTTAGTAAGAAATCTAAATTGAATGAAATTATCACTGCCAGGTATCACACCAGATGCAGAGATATAAATTTGGTCTAGGGGGTAACTATGTATTGTTGTGTATTATGGCACATTTCACAAATATAACTTTGTTGTCTTGTGCTAGTGCAAATAAAACATGAATGCTTGCGGTATTTTTGACATTTTACTTCCTCATTCGTTTCTTCACAATATAAGCATGAATTTATTGTCAATTTTGAATGTTCGATAATCAAAATTTTTAAAGTACATCGAAACAAATTCTGATCTAGAAAATTGCACCACTTTAAATTTTTTAAAAGTACATTACAATAGTAGAGAACAAATAGATCACAATTCCAACTATCAGTTTGCTTAGCATATTTGCAATTTGAAAAATATGATATACTATTAGACACTTTCTTAAATAGGGAGTTAATTTTTCTGAAAATTTGTTACCCTTCTTGCTTCGTGTACTAGGATCAAAGAAAAATATTTGATTACTTTCAAGATTGACATAAATACATGACCTGGAATGGTGATTAATTGAATCAATGATAGGAGGAAATATTAATTGTTTTTCACTTGGAAAGCCGATAAGATTATAATTACCATCTAGAATGGTTGTGATTTAATAAGCCATAAATACTTTAAAATGTATTGCATTTACGCTCAGTATTTTTAAATTCAAATTTAATGTTGAAAAACTTAATATATATAACTTAGAAGAATATATAGAAAATAGGGTCTGCGATATTGGTATAACAACTAGTGACACTTATTGAACATTTTGAAGTTATAATAACAGTACAGATCGATAAAAAAGAAGTTGAGAGACAAGAGCGAAAAAGAAGTACAGCATTTGTTGATTTAGGAAGTGAGGTTGTGACACTTCGACAAAAGGACGCAGACAAACTAGAAATAGAATATACGTCATTTACCATTCAACTGAAGGAATTTGGAGGTGGATTAGGAAGAACAATCGGAAGATGCCAAACTTGACTGGACATTGATGGAGTTGAAACCGAGGTAGACATCTATATGGTTCCGGATCATTGTCAAGAAGACGCCATAATTATAGGAAATAGTGCTAAACATGGAAACCCTTTGTCAGTACAACGGTGCATCACTCCGGAAGTCGAGGGTGAACTCTTTTTAGAACGAGAGAAAGAAATAAATGAAGAAACAATGATGAATGACGACGAATATGATAGCAAAGACGAAGACAAAGAAATCTCACAATCCTACAGCAATTTAGAAGAATACAATGATAAAAAGAAAGACGAAAATATGGAAAATGAATACTCGATCCCATTATGTAGGTCCATAATGATTGAAAAGGATGAGATAGAATATGACGTAAACGAAGACCTTAGTCAACAAGACAAGCAAAGATTAAAAGAACTACCCAAGAGACCAGTTTTGACGATATACGATCCAGAAGCTGTCTTGTCTGAGCTGGAATAGTATTTCAAAAGCTGAAAAATGAACCAAAAAGGTTATTGAAACAGGTTAAAAAAAAGGTTATTGAACAGCTTATTTCAGTCGACAAACAACGGAATTGGAGAGTCGTATTAAAGCTACGAACTGGAAATTCTAGCCGTTACAGAGACCTTAGAAAGATTTCGAACGTACGTACTAGGTTGAGAAATCAGAGTGGTAAGCGATTGTAATTCTTTAAAGACCATCATGAAGAAGAAAGATTTGATGCCGAGAATAGCACGATGGGTGTTGAAACTCCAAGAATACGACTTTAATATTGAATATCGCCCAGGAACTCAGATGGCTCATGTAGATGCATTGAATAGGAGTCAAATTGCAGAATCAGAGGGCGCTAAGATAGCAAGCTTTTTTTGTGCTAGTGCAATACTAGAACTAACACTAGACCGAGAAGTAGAAACATTCATATTTAGCCGCACGTCTCTCAAGACGGCTAAATCCGAATGATTCTAGTTCTAGGTCTTGTGTTAGTTCTAGTGATAGTGCAAATTTAGTTCAATTAGAATATGCAACATAGTGATATCTTATGTTAACTAGTGTGCTCATGGCTTCCGACATCATAGAGCAGGTCTAGGTTAGGTTTAGGGTTCTAGGGTTGTTTTCGCGGTGGATGTTGCCTATAGATCCCAAAGAGTTGATTCAGAACATTTTGTCTCCGAACTTGAATCACAATTGTCGACTGTTGTCCCAACAGTGGATAGATTGATACTCATGGGTGATTTTAATTTGAATTTATACAGTGGTCATAGCAATAAAGTGGATAAGCTTGTCACAACTTTGAAGGCATTTAGCTTGCCAGGATTGTTAGCTCTCCCACACGTGTGACTAAGACCACTTCAACAATTATTGACCTCGTTTTTGTCTCCGACGGTGACGGCATTGGAATGTTAGTGTTGTACCGTCAACGGGTATATCTGATCATGAAATCGTTTGTTTCGAATTGTTTGCGGAGTATGTGGTGCAGCCGCCTGCTTCTGTCACTAGGCGTATCTTTTCTAATTTTGTTTATCAATGGTTCTTGCAGGATCTATATGCTATTCATTTTTTTCTAAATTTTGATATGGTTGATGTTAACGATAAAGTAAGGTTTTTGACGGAAAATATTCTGACACTTTTTGATGCTCACGCTCCAGTGCGAACTTTTAAATAACGTGCTGCTCCAACACCTTGGATAACGGACACAATAAGGAGAATGCAAAAGCTTCGAGATAAAGCATATAAAAAATATAGATCATTAAAAACAAATGAGTCCTGGCAATACTATAAAGATATGAGAAATTATGTAAAGGGAGCCATGAACAGAGAAAGAAAGGCGTATGTTAGTCATTGTATGGGATTGGAAACTAATCCATGGACAGCGTTGCGGAAATGTAGAATCTTAAGTCGCACAACTGACAGTATTCCGACCAGCTTGCTGACTCGGAACAAATTAACAACTATTTTACAAATATAGCTCCTCTGAATGGGGACATTGACAAAGATTTATATCAATCTTATATGAATAATGTAGTCACAAGACATGTTTTCAATTTTGAATGTGTCAGTGATGCTAAAATAGAGGAAGTTATTAACTGCGTAAGAAGCAACGCTACAGGATTAAATGGACTTAATATCAAAATGATTAATTACTGTTGCCCTCACATAATTCCTCAAATTAAAGACATAGTTAATTGCTGTTTGTCAGACGGTCGATTTCCGGACTCTTGGAAAAAGGCGAAAATAGTTCCATTACCAAAGAAAAAAAATCCAGATTCATTTGTTGATTTACGTCCGATTAGCATTCTACCGGTGTTGTCTAAGATGCTGGAGAAAATTATGAGTGAGCAGCTTCAGGCGTTTGTGTACAAACATAAATTGTTACCAGAAACGTAATCTGGTTTCAGGGCGAGTTATGGCTGCGCTACAGCTTTGCTTAACATAGTGGATGATGTACTGAGGGCGTCCTATAGCGGTAAAGTAACGGTATTGTGTTTGCTTAATTATTCGAATGCATTTGACAGGATGAATCATAAAATGTTGTCCTCAATTTTGTATCATATTGGGGTAAGTCAACCAGCAATAGGTTTTTTGATGAGTTACTTATCTGATAGGGAACAACAAGTAGTAATAAATGGTCGCCTTTCGAAGCCGGCATTTGTCAAGGTTGGATGTCCTCAGGGATCAATGATATCTCCCTTGTTGTATAGTATATATACAAGTCAATTCAAAGACAGAATTCGGTATTGCAGTGCCCATTGGTATGCTGACTACACACAAATATACCATTCATTCACTGAATCGGAGGTGGATGTGGCGTGCGCAAAAATTAATGAAAACTTGCAAAGGTTGGTACGGTTTTTGGAGGGTCATGGCCTTTGCATCAACCCGCAAAAAACGGAATTAATGCTGTTTGGTCAAAAAAACTTAAAATTAAAATATAAAATAAAATGAAAATTGAAATCAACAATAAGCAATTGATAATTAGTAAATCAGCAAAAGACTTAGGAGTAATTCTTGACGAAAATTTAAAGTTGGATTCTCGTGTTAATAGTGTATACAAAAAGCATATGCGTCACTGAAATTGATTTATTGCAACCGAGAGTACATCAATAGAACAACTAAACGATTACTATATGACAGCATAGTGTTATCGCAATTCGGTGTAAACATTCAGATTTAGTCGTCTTAAGCCTTTAAATATATTGAATATTTCCATAAGCTCACGATAAACCGAAAAGATTGAAATATTGAAAAGATGAAAAAAATTTCGATTCCGACAAAATTGTCATTACGGACCAGTATTTTTCAAAAATGTCCAAACGATCTGAAACTTTCATGTATGACTCAAAACCTATTTATAATACTTTTATATCCCTTAATACATCCTGTAATATAAATACAGCCTTATAAATCAGCTATTAATGTGTAAATTTATTGTATTTTATATCTTCTTTTGCCATAAAGACAGCGTCAATATATTTTTTTTCATCATGTTCAAAATACATAGTTACATGAATACTTTAGTGTTAAATCCTTTCAAATGCATAATATATGGAGATATACCTATTATAAAAACGAAAATTGTCATAAATTTTATGACAGCACGCCCGCTCGAAGGTTAAACAACATGAGGACCAGAACTACTCAGAAGATACCTCACGAACTATTGTTTGGGTTTCTGGCACGGAACATTCTTCAAAATCGCGTCATAATAGCTCTCGAAGAAGACCAAAACGTGCCAGATATAGATAAATTAAACGATTTACGCGATCACGCGATAGGAAATATCGAAAGGGTACAACGAACACAGAAAGAGAGAAGTGGCAGGAAGTACTAAAAACCTCGAAAGTACTAAGAGGGAGATCTAGTATTGAATAGACTAGAGACAATGTAGAAAGATGATGCCATCTTATAAAGGACCGTATCTAGTAAATACCGCTCTGGGAAATGATAAATATCATTTTCCGACGCCGACGTACCAGGTGCTCAACAAACCCAGCGAAAGTTCGGTTCAATTTTTGCTGCAGACCTTGTGAAACCATGGTGCCAAATATCGGATGACGTTGACGATGGAATCGAGGACGATTCGTCAGGTACACTGAGAAATATAATATGGAGAATTGAACTAAATCAATTTAGATGTTAGACAAATAGTCATTTATGCTAGAAAATTTATTCATTTACCTAACGTAATTTAGCTGACATATACAATTCTAATTAGTCAAATTTATGATACAGTAAAGCTCCGCTAATTCGAACACCCCCAAATCCGAATTAACGGTCTTTTTGTGTGGCCGTTTAAACAAGTTGGAACACGTTTAGTTTTATAGTTTATAGTTACTTGTTTACGTTATACCAACCCAATTGTACTCCACTTATCCAACCTATGGATCAAAATGCAATTCATTTAACGAAATTGTATTACCAGAAAAGTCTCTTAGAACATGTTCTATCTATAGAGGAAGACGATATTTTCAAAGCACTGAAGAATATTTCTATTAAGGATGCTGTGTTCATGCTTGCCAATGCTTGGGACAAACTATCGGCTAATTTAATAGCAATTAAAAGTAAAACATGAGAATGCGATTAAAAGCTTCAGTACATGTATTCAATGTGCGGAGGAGAATGCAGTCGATTTAAACACCGTAACAACCCTTAGAATTCTACGGCAACGCGCCATGAAATTTAAACAAGACTGCATGCGACAAACAACGTTGTTTGATTTTTTTAAATAAACTGTATAAAACATGTATTGCATATATTATCTAGTACAATAAATCTATAAATAAGTATTTATAAGACTTTTTTAGATAATATTTAAATATGACTTCAATAATCCGCATGCTTCTATAATCTGAATTGAGCTGATTTTAATTGATTCGGATTGGCGAAGCTTTACTGTAGTTAATTTATCTATTTATTGAGGTGATATAACTAATTTTTAGAAAAAGAAACTGCATCGTGGAAACTAGTTGATAAGTCTAGTTGTTGAGTAGTTTAGTTACCTAAAGTATTTGGAATTTTTGTTTATTTTGTTCTAGTCTGAATTTCTATACACATTTAACAATGAAATATTTTACCTAAATGGACAAATGTACTATTATTAAATACTTTATTTAAATGTATTTTAGTCGTTTTGTCTACCTGTTTTCATCGTTACATCGATCGTTTATAGAAAATGTTTCTTAATACAAAAATTGCTTTTTCATCATCGAAAACGATCGATAAAGCATCTGTTTTTGAGGATTCGCTACCAACTTACAGTTACAAACTTTCTTCATTATTACAGTTACAAACCTGTAAGACTGTACTCTTGTTTTGTTAGAGGGAAGTCCACTAATATTAATACGTTTTGTGGTACTCTCAGTCGTCATTAACGTGTTCAGGTATTCGGAGTGTTTTTACGATTTGGTAAGAAATAAAAATGGATGTGCAAGTTGAAGATACTGTAACTACTTTGTTACAGCAGTGGGAATTACACGTATTAATTCCAGATTTTCAAGGCAACTATTTAATATTAAAATTATGCGTGATATGTTTTATCAGTTTAACAAACCTTTTATTATCTTTTTATATTGACAACTAATAATAACAACATTCACTTGTTTTATATTATATGTAACTACTCGTAAAACATGAACGCACTCTTGATTGCTTTAATTGCTTGATTGGGATTGCTTTATGATATAACATTTCAACACTCCCCCTCAAGGCCAATCATAGTTATAAACTTTTCTAATTTTGGTTTTGGTAACGGCTTTGTTAGCACGTCGGCAATCATTTCTTCTGTTTGACAATATTTTAAATTAATAACGTTATCTTCCAAAGCTTTTCTTATGAAATGATATTTTATATCTATGTGTTTAGTCCTACTATGATAAACGTTGTTTTTTGCCAACATTTGACAACTTTGATTATCATTGTAAAGGACGATTGGTTTTTTTGAATTGAATTTTAATTCCGATAAGAATTTTTTCTCATACACTGCTTCTTTAGCTGCTTCAGTAAGGCTCATGTCATGTATTCGGCTTCTGTGCTTGATAAAGCAACAGTCCTTTGTTTTTTAGTTTCCCACGAGATTGCTACGTTTGCCATTTTAAACAGATAACCAGTATAGGAGCGCCTATCATCTATAGATCATCCCCAATCTGCATCTGTATAACATTCCATTTCTTTCCCTGACGTTCTATAAGTTAGTTCCAAATTTATTGTTCCTTTTAAATACCTTAACACTCTTTTTGCGGCAATCCAATGACTCTCGTTGTAATTTGTGTTAAATTGACTTAAAAAGTTAACGCTAAATGTAATATCTGGTCTTGTACCAATTGATGCATACATTAAACTTCCGATCAGATTTTGATATGGATATTTTTCATTATTTCTTCGTTTTTTACTTCAGGTTTTTGTAATTTTGCATTTGGGTCCATTGGTGTACTGACTGGTTTTGAGTTTTCCATACCAAATCGCTGTAGAATATCTTTTATATACTTCTTTTGTGAAATTTTGATCGTTGTTTAACTTATTATAATTTCATTATATCATTATACATTTCACAGAACGTGGGAAATCCCCGCGTTATATGGGGGAAAACACGTGTTATACAGAAACATGATAGTATGAAAACGCGTTATAAGAGTACCGTGTTAAATGGGGAATCACTGTACTTTGTCTTTTGTACGTACAATCAGAAAAAGAGAAATAAATTTTTTTTTTTCATCGGTATTGAATCCGGATTATCGACGGACCGGATTTTTGACGGCAGACATGTTACTTGTAGTTGTATAAGTGTTTTAAAGGCACCTCTGTATGTGGTATGTGTTATGTTACAGCCAAAGGAATAGATATCGACGTCCTTGCAGAACTTACTACCAACGATATTGATCATTTAATTCCTGCAGAACAATTCGGTCTACGAATTAAATTTAGAAAAAAACTTTTTGTGTGGCAACAACTCAACGTAAGTTGACAGCTATAATCTATAAGTGCCATCGGTGCCATCATTATGTCACAATCTATAAGTTTATTTTCTTTAAATGCTTTTTATAGGGATTAACAACACCCCTGGCAAGTACAATTACTACATCGAATTAATCATCAGCAACAGTAAATAATTGGATAAATACTAATATAATAGATACAGATGAAAATGGTAATCCTGAATATCAACCGATCTTTGTAAGTTGTTTTATATTCCAGTTTATTTCCTAAATCATAGATGTATTTATTTTAGAAGTTAGAAAATCTCTTATTAAAATCGGTTAGTGGTCAGTTAATTTTATCAGAATATAAAGTTAGTGGATTAAGTTCGAAAAATCGAAATATCCTTACCACGATAATCGTGGAGGATTGGTTAGCCAGTGACACATCTGTAGATCGCCAATTGTGCCAAAATGTCGCAAAAAAAAATCTATTCCCATTAGAATTGGAGGTACGTTTCCAAATTAAAACTACCAGTACATGATTTTTTATGTTTTTAATTTCATGTGCCTTACAGGTAACGTATTTGGGTACCAAAAAACAACGGGGAAAACTAATAGAAAAATATTATTCCCTTCGAAAGAAGTATAAGCATTCACTTTCTATCGGACAGAAAAGAAAAACAGAAAATTTGGTTTTTACCACTTAATTATAAATCTGAATGCCATACTTATTCCTGCTATAATTAAAACTGGACAAGACATTTACAAACCAACAATACTAGATGGCCAAGAAAGTTTCGCCTATCATTTAGGCTAGGTATATTTAAATTTATAGACATTTTAAACACAAAAAATGATCAAAAGATTTACAATATTTTGATAAACGAACTATCGTCAATATTAAATTCAACTATTTGCAGTAGTTAATATAAATATATTATTATATAATACATCAAAACAATGTTGTAATAACACCTACCAACAATGGGATATTTTGACTACAAATCGTCGATATTACAGTGAAAAATTTTGGTACGACGTCTATATTTAAGTAATAAAGCTATCTACTACCATTAATAATAAAAATAATATTAATAGTAAAAACATCTATTAATATTATATAATGAAACTAATTTGATTAGGTATTTATAAGATACATTTTTCGATCATTTATCTATCTTAAATTATCGAAATAGAATTAGTTTATATAACTAGTAGTAGTAGTTAGCTAATTTTTGACTATATACATTCTAGATAATATGACTAAATTTTAGGTAGTTTTCCCACATTATTTTTCTCAATGTAGCGACACCTATTGAATATGTTGAAGTCATAAATATAGTGGCGATCGATAAAAGAAGAAGTTTAGGGATAAGAGCGAAAAAGAAGTACAGTATGAGTATGTTAGCGGTAGAATAAAGTTGTTGTTGTTAATGAATGTATTTATAAAAAATAAGATAAACGAAAAACATGTAATAAAAGGACAAACGATAAAGCCCTTTTTATTTACTACATTGGTATTATATGTTACTTCTACCTTATTTTTACTTGCTCATATATTTTTAATAGATAATGTTTAAAATAGGTGTATTTGCGTTTTTGCCTCTTATTCCAAGTTTATTCTGTTTTTGGAAAATGTTCTTTTTGATAGCACACTTCGTCCTTTTAAGATTACGTGTGCTTTAATTCACGGTATTGACTTAAAATATAATCACGCGTTTTCGTTAAAAATCTAGAACATTTATCCAAACGGGATTCAAGTATGTTATTTTTAACAACATTGAACCAAACTTCAACGGGCGCGTTACTTTCCTTACGCGAAAATATACTGCACCACATTGGAACAAAGGGAATGTAGTGTTTAATAAAATGATGTGCAAAATCTAAACTATAATAAGGATTGAGGTTTTCTTTCCGCAAAGTAGACGACTTTTCTGCAACTTTTAAATTATTAAATATTGCATTGTAATGTATATAAAACTTATTTAATTCATAAAACGTTTGTACATCTGTATTTAATGTGACTTCGTCAATTTCAAAATTACATTCTTTTGAAGCAAACAAATTTAAGCGACTATTTAATACAACATCCGTCTCTAATTTACACGCTAGAATTGTTAAGAAATCTTTCATTTTTCCTTCAAGTGATTCAAAACTATTAATATTGTAAAATGATCCAACAATTTCTTTCATGTATTTATTTACTTCCCCTTTAAAATATTTGTTAATGTCCCGCGTCATTAATTTCATTAAATGAGCACAACAAAGCTTTAATATAACTATATCACTGCCAGGTTGTTTACCAGATGCAGCAATATCAAACATATTATTCAAATAATCGTTTAATGATAATAAATTCCAACTTTCGCAAACAGCGTTAATTATTTCTAAATTAAAGTCGGTTACACACGACGCAAAGGCGGGCCACCTATACTTATCCTTATAATAATACTTAACTTGAAGTAACCAAACCGTCAAATTTGAAACATCGTCCTCGGATGAAACTAATTCAAAAGCCGGTATTACCCTATCGTTTTTTGTTTGAATAACACCCGCGTAATAAAGTATCCGTGTACTACCCGAAAGTTTTTTCACCACAATATCTGTGGCGTCTAAAAATAAAATTGGTAACCCTTCTGTTTTAAAGTAATATTGCACTATCCTAACCTGTTCTTCACTATAAAGATAAACATTAAGTGGCTGTGCAATTTGTTGAACATAATGAAAATTTCGGCGTTGGAATGAAACTAAATCGATAAAGAGTTCTTTCGAACTATCTAATTTATTTCTACGATATACGCAGTCGGATGTAATTTTATTTAAATTACGCGTCTTTGTCATATTTTTAACAGCCTGTCCCGTAAGATCATGCTCATGACTAAAATTAATATTCGTGCTAAAAGCTGCTAATGTAATACAATCGTTGTCTAAACGCGAAGTGATTTTAAATCTTTTGCAGGTAGTATGACCACAATATCCATATACAACTACATTTTGTTTACTTTTATTTATATTATAGCCTTTAACATAAAATATGCAGGAGTTATTTATTTCTTTAAATTTTTGTCGTAACAGAAATGTGTAAACGTTGCGGTCTAATTTTAATTTAGATATTGATGATTTCATGCGATTATACTCTTCAGTTGTTAATTTTACCGATCCTTCAAAGTGAACGTACAAATTTAAAACTCTTAAATTTTCTGGAAACACATTTTGGGAAAAATGTGGGCAATTATTATCAAGTTTCGAGTTTTCGTTAGTTACATCTACAGTATTATTTATACAAGTAATTGATTTTTGATCAGTGAGTTCAATCGAATTCGTTTGGGGGTTTGAACCTTCAGACGTACTATCCTGAGTAATATTATTAATTGTTTTGATGTTACGCGCTAATTCTTCATTACTATTATCTAAATTATAGCTAATATTTTGATCTAAAGTGTCGTTAATTCCAGCAGTCTCATATTGTTTTAACTTTGTAACTACTTTTGTTGTACGAGTGAGTTTATTAACTATCCTATTCCTAACTTCTATTGAACTGTTACCATAAATAAACTCTGCAGCCCTTATAATTTCATTACTTGTCCGTTTTAACCTGCGCACCTTATATGAAGGAACAGCAGCTTGTCGAAAGAAATCGACCAACTTATCAGTAAGAAAATCCATGGTAGACTTTTCAAATATTTAATAATTACCCTAAATTGTTATCTAATTAACATGTATTAAAAGTTGTGTACTAATTTGTGTATTAACTTAAACTAACCTTTGCCAAATCCTGGAACTTCGACTGCCCTAGATGATGATCTCGTTGTGTTGGCACAATATTAATATATAACTTATATATTAGACACCAACACTTATACGAAGCAGTTTGATTCTAAAAAGAACCGATCAAATATCGAAAAAGGAAAATATATCAACTAGTGATCTCAGCAGGACATCAAATACCATTCGAAAGCTAGCGGATAATGTACCCAAAAGAATATTTTAACCACATTTATAAGTTTACTCCTCACCCTTGCGGCAAAATCTTAAAATTTTTTCCTAAATAACTGCCATAAAAAATAACAAACGCAACAACAAACCGTCTGTACCTGCGCTCCTTTGTAACTGCACGTGACGGAGTTCCTTTTGTTACCTTTTTGCCTGCAACGGCTAAAAAGTCCATAAAACAATAAAAAGTCTTTCTTAACAATATTTATTTTTTCCACGAAATATTAAGAGTTTCGCAGTTTTGATAATCTATTAAATTACTAAAGGCACCTTCTAAATCATCCTAAAATTTCATTAGGGTCAAATTCTGCGTCGCCCTATACAGGGTGTTCATTTCAAAACTTTCCACCTCAATTTCTGTAAATCCGGAAGTTTAAAAAGAAAATCGCTGAAATAGGTAAAGAATGAAACCAAGGGGGACAACTTTTTATGCAAAAATTGACTCACTCACTTCAACCCCCCGCCGCCAGAAACCAACCAACCCCTTAAAAATCTTAAATGGAAAGGGGTGTCAAGTGATACCTCATTTTAAAGGTCTTTTAAGGTACTACATGTTAGTATTTATTTTTTTTAAATTGATCGATTCGTTTGCGAAATTTCCCGCTTTAATTAATATTAAAAACTTTAATCACCTTCTTAAAAGGGATAAAGAATAAGTAATCTTTTATTATTAATTTATAAAATTAAATTACCATGTTCATTTTTACAACGACCATTAAACCTTTATTATTTCGGAGCAATCGGAAATATTTAAGAAAACTACACGTATAATTATGAATTAAACTAAATTTTATTGAAAGTATTTTACATTAAACCTGTATGAAAATTACTCTTGACTCGAATGGCCAAAAAAAGGAAAAAATAAATAAAAGTGCAATTTTAAACATAAGTTTATTTGGTTATTACTTAAACAACTTTGTGTTATCCACTTAACAAAGTTATTTAAATAAAACAGCAATAATGGTTTACAGTTTGTAGGAAAGGATTGAAATTGTATTAATGTATGGATCCCAAAATGAATGTGCTCGACGAAGTGCCGCAGTTTTTAATGAAAGGCATCCAGATCATGAAGAAATTTACTCAGACTGGGTCCGTTGCCAACATAAAACATAATGAGTCGAGAGTTTTGAATGAAACCACTCAACTGGAAGTGTTGGGTCATTTCGGTATCAACCCCAATACTTCATTGCGTCAGGTATCTCGTGCAACTGGTATATCCTTGGGTTCTGTTCATAAAGTTGTAAAACTTCACAAATTCCATCCTTATAAATTGAAAATACATCAAGAGCTAACTGAAGACGATTTTGACAGGAGAATACAGTTTTGTGAAGAAGTGACCACTATTATTAATAATAACAACGTTTTTGTGAAAAATATCTGCTTTAGTGATGAATGCACTTTTTCTTTACATGGATTTGTAAATAAACATAACTGCAGATATTGGAGTAACGAAAACCCTCATCTGACTGTAGAAGGGCATACACAATATCCTGAAAAAGTTAATGTATGGGCCGGCATTTTGGGAGACCAAGTGATTGGTCCAGTGTTTATCGATGGAAATTTAAACGGCGAAATGTACTTGGATATGTTAAAAAATACTATCAATCCATTAATTACGGGAGCTCTCGAGAATCAGTTGGATAGAGAAGAAAATGCCTTACTTGATGAGGATGAATTACATTTTCAACAAGACGGAGCTCCTCCTCACTATGTTCTCCCAGTACAACAGATGGATAGGACGAAGAGGTCCTATAGAATGGCCAGCCAGATCACCAGATTTGACGCCATTAGACTTTTTTTTATGGGGTCATTTAAAGTCTGTTGTATTTACCCCTCAACCTCAAAATTTAGAAGAACTTCGTCAGAGAATTACTGCAGCTTGCCATGGAATTCAAAGGGACGTTTTTGAAAATGTGCGCCGTAGTTTTGAACAACGGTTGTACCCTTGTTTAGCTAATAACAACACTTTCAACAATTATTAAGTTGATTTCGGATTGCTCCGAAATAATGAAGGTTTAATGGTCGTTGTAAAAACGAACATGGTAATTTAATTTTATAAATTAATAATAAAAGATTACTTATTCTTGCTTTTAAGAAGGTGATTAAAGTTTTTAATATTAATTAAAGCGGGAAATACAAAACAAAGATTTTCGCAAAAATTTCGAAAACGAATCGATCAATTTAAAAAAAATAAATACTAACATGTAGTACCTTAAAAGACCTTTAAAATGAGGTATCACTTGACACCCCTTTCCATTTAAGATTTTTAAGGGGTTGGTTTCTGGCGGCGGGGGGTTGAAGTGAGTGAGTCAATTTTTGCATAAAAAATTGAGGTGGCAAGTTTTGAAATGAACACCCTGTATGTATGTATACGTATACAATCAAACAACAAATTTTTTCCTCGAAAACCGTTAAGTTTGCGAGTGCGGGAGGTTAGCCCCCCATTTTTTGATATTGTTGTTCTAGATTGTTCTAGAGTTGTTCTACATTGTTCCAAAGCGGCAAATCGAAAAAATAAGAACTCCGCGAGAAAACCGAAAAAACGGGTTTTTTAGCTAGCCCCCCATTTTTAGAAAAATCAAATTTTCTTTGTTGTTCTGGGTTGTTCTAGTTATTATCCTAGAAAATCAAAATTATGGGTTACAGCATTACGAAGTTATAACTAAAAATAGGTTTGGCCGCCGAAATGTCTAGTTGATTGCTGTGACCATAGTTTTTCTATTATCAATTCCATATTACAAATATATACTTATTATAGCTAACGCAATCTGGAACAGCTATTATTTTTACTAGAACAACTCTCTAAAGGGCACTTTACTCTTTGAAAATGAAAGTTTTCGGAAGTTTCAGTCAGTAATTCTTGTGTCAGCGGTTTTATATTACACAATAAGAATTAAAAAATATAGAACAATCTAAAATAACTCAAACTTTGCCGATTCAAATTATTGTTCTAGATGTGTTTTATGTTTAACACGGACATTAATTTTGCAAAATCACATATTTTTTGTTGCTCTAAATTGTTCTTATTGTTCTAGGTACTTAAAATGTTTATTTAATCACTGCGGCATTAGTTCTTTTAAAGTTTCATATTAAAAATTAGTACTTACAACAATTAAAACAATTCAGAACAGCTGTTATTTTCACTAGAAAAACCTTAAATTTGAGTTGTTGTGATATCGGACTTTCATATTAAAAATTAGTACTTACAACAATTAAAACAATTCAGAACAGCTGTTGTTTTCACTAGAAAAACCTTAAATTTCAGTTGTTGTGATATCGGACAGGTTTTGTTGAATCAGTGAACCCAATCTTTAATATAATAATAGTTTTAAAAAACTAAAAAAATATGGAATTATCTGACCATATTAATTTTCTAAAAATCACAAGTTTCACCTTTCTCTTTAAACTTATAACACTAAAACATAAGATGCGATTTAAAGTGTATTTTATTTTGTATAAACTAAGTAATAAATTAATAAATAAACTAAACTAACAAATAAAACAATAACTATTCGATCAGTATTACCACAGTATATATAACAGACAGTACTCTCACTCGGTTTGGCGGGAAGATATGCGCAGCCCTCATTACGCAGGCGAGCGGCCATTACGCTGGTTTAAATCTTGCTAATCGCCAGTGGGTCTGTGAGGTTTGTTTTTGTGCAGAGCCGTAACGACAAGTGTAAAGATTAAAATAAAATATCAAATATTATAAATAATATATAACTCAATAACTAATGTTTTTATCAGTTCAGAAATTTAATTGCGAATAACTTTTTTAATTTAATATTTTCGACGTTTTAAATATTTTTAATGCGGACCTGTTGTGTTTTATGCCAGAATAATGGCTTCGAGGTCATTGAAAATCAATTCGCCACATCAAACGTACCGCCACTGAGTGAGAGTACTGTCTGTTATACAGTGCTAGCGTAAAGTAACCCCCCCCTGTTTAACTTCCGAACAAATTGAGATATCACTATGAACAAAAAAACGTCAGTTTCTATATTTTATCAGCACAAATATTTTCTTATGGAAAATTTTGCCATCACTTTTAGTTTTTCCGGAAAATAGATCAACTTTGTTTTTTTAAATGGAACACCCAGTATATTATGGTATCTTCCGAAAGATGAAAACAATACGAATCCAACGGTACCTCACAATCAAATATCGGTTTATTAGTTTTTCGCATAAAAATTAAACAAAATGCGGAATTTTGCCGCAAAAACCAACGTATCTTCGTCGACTACCTGTCGAAATGCAATCGGCCAGGTAAATGGTGGACGGTCGGTATACGCTCGAGCTAAGACGGATTTAAAATTGCAAGTTCAATTACTTATTTTTTTTAGAAATGAAATAAAAGTTGTTTGGAAGTATATTAAATTTATGAATTAATCATATTTTATCAAAAAATATTTATAAAGAAAAAAAGTCAATATAAGAAATGAAATTTTCTTATTAAAGATTTTGCTAGTATAGGTAACGGTTGAAAAATTTGCTTAGTGTTGTTATTGAATAATAAAAGAATTTTTTATTTATTAAGAATCAAATATTAAGTAAATTGTTCGATATGATTACCTTGAACTTCTAGGCAGTGGTACCATCTTTGTAGTGTTTCCTCTCTCACACGGCTTAACATGTGATCAATATTTTGGCAGACGTCAATAATTTTTTGTTTTAAATCCTCAATACTACCCAACGGAATTTCATATACCTTGGATTTTAAATAACCCCATAAAAAGAAATCTAAAGGTGTCAGATCTGGTGATCTTGTTGTCCATTAAAATTTTTATCAAGATAATTTCGTACCATTGGCGCATAATGTGGAGGTGCTCCGTCTTGATGAAACACTAGTTCCATTTCAAAATCGTCAGAATTCTGTTGTACAATTTGCAAAAGTCTTGAAAAAAAACATTTACTTTCTAATGAAATTGAGTGATAACGTCACGATATTCATGTGGATTAACATCACGCCGATGCAGTTTTCCACCCAAAAAGAAAGTACATTCATCACTGAAACAAATATGTTTCAAGTATAATCGATTTCGTTCAACCATATTTGTCATTAGCTCACAAAATTCTGTTCTTCTATATCAGGGTCATCTTCTGTTAATTCATGAAGCATTTTTATTTAAAATGGATGATATTTATTCTGCTTTAAGTATTTCCACGTCGTCCAACAACGACGCGGAAATATTTAACACATCACACGTTGATGCGATAGCAGCAGACGACATCATGGGCACAATAAATACTTCTGTTAATATCTGACGACCAGTTCTTTTGCGGTCTTCGACGCTTCCAGTTTCCAAAAACTTATTCACAAGCTCTCTTAAATATTTTCGACTAATTGGATGTTCAGGAAATCGTTCCTTAAATTGTCGCCCTGTTTCATGTACATTTCTGTCAGCACGAACGAATATTAAAATTGCTTCGATATTGTGCTCTAAACTTCTTCTAGCTATTTTGATCTCACCTTTCTTTGGTTATACTTGTTCGGGTAGAATTCAAAGATAGAAATGAAGGAAAATATTTGCATGCTGCCTTAAATACAAAATTTCAAAGTACCTACAAACTTTAAAATTGTTGTTATGACAATTTTTTCTTAGAAGTTTTAAAAAGAACTTTCTTTTTATCCTTTTCTTGTATTGATTGTTTCATAAAAACATTCTAAAAGAATTGCTGATTTTAACCCTGCTTAATCCGAGCGTAGACCGACCTTTAACTGACCGTCCACCATTTATCTGGCCCATTGTATCTCGACAGGTAGTCAACGAAGATACGTTGGTTTTTCCGGCGAAATTCCGCATTTTGTTTAATTTTTATGTAAAAAACTAATAAACCGATATTTGATTGTGAGGTATCGTTGAATTCGTATTGTTTTATTCTTTCCAAAGATACCATAATATACTGGGTGTTCCATTTAAAAAAACAAAGCTGTTCCATTTTCCGGAAAAACTAAAAGTGATACCAAAATTTTCCATAAGAAAATATTTGTGCTGATAAAATATAGAAACTGACGTTTTTTTGTTCATATTGATATCTCAATCTGTTCAGAAGTTAAACGGGGGGGGTTACTTTACGCTAGCACTGTATATACTGTGGTATTACTATATCAGTACAATAACGTATTCTAAGGTAAAGTATAACCCTTTTTTATAGATATACATAGTTATTCAACCGGTCGAGTTGGGTTGCTCTAGCTCGTGCTGCCTCTAACGGCAAACGAGAAAACCATCATTTATGAATGAATTGAATAAAATTGGAAATTCGACTTGTAGCATAAGTTGCATACTTAAAGTAGAAAATTAGTATGACTAAATATTGGAATTTTTCCGCAAAAGAGACATTTTTTACATAGAAATGCAATTTTAAGAATTACAAATTTACTTTTAATAACACAATGTATTACAATTCCATTAGAATTTTTAATTAGGGTATAAATTAAAACAATATTTGCAGTGTTAATCTATAACACAGAAAAATTTTTTTATTAAAAAATATTTATATAATATGAAATATTTTTATGTGTTCTATTTAAAAACGTAGGCTTTTCTTTAGGGTTAGAAGTGTAACTTTTTTCATTCAGTGAAAAAAAGTTACTTGTTTACATTGTTCTTGGCGTCATCAACCTTTCTTCACTGTTTATTTTTTTATGTTTCCGGAACTTTTTTTTTGTTTTTTTTTGTTATCGAAACTGACCAGCGCAATAAAGTAAATAAAATTCTAGACAAAATTGAGTTGATTTTAATATTTAATTGAACTCGGCTGTAATTGTACTTCTAACACTTAGTTAGCCCAACTGTCCAATAGTCCAAATTTATTGAAATAATATATTGAATATTAAGCAGATGGTCTGAGAGAGAACATTACTTAACTGTTTATTAATATGTCTATCACAGAAAACTTTAATTATGTTGAACAATACTTAATTTATTACTCCTACCACGACTTTTAAAATTTTGTGAAACGTTTTTACATTCTTTATAGATCAACGTCCGTATTAGTAGATGTAACATAAAGTAGCGGTGATCTTTACATACTGAGAACCAATCGGGATAATTTTTAAGAATTTTCATAATTATTTTTTTTTCTAAAAATTTAAATAAGCATCGTTGGCTCATGATTGGTTTAAACTGTTGTGAAAAACATTTCATGCTTAATTTTATAATATTTCTTTGTAAATCGGAGGGATTTGTCAATGCCGTAGGGTTGTTAATGTTAAAATTCTTATAAAAAATTAAAATATCATTATTATGCGTCAGTTGACCTTTATCTGTTAATAAGTCTCGGCACACATCGCAGTTGAATTTATCAATACATTTTTTTATTATACAGGGTGATTCATAAGTAATGGGCCAAATTGTAAATGTACGTTCAGGAGGCCAAAATAATAATATTTTCATTAACAATAATGGGTCTTAGTCTGCTCCTTACTGAGATACAGGATGTTAAAGCGAAAAAAATAAAATAGATTTTTGTTAATAGATCAGCTACTTTTCTACATAATGACTCATAGTTGACTTATAGTTTTTGTAAGGGTAAACAATAATGTGTGAGAGGATTTGAGTTAACTCGTAGATGTCGCCACATGCGCCATATGAATTATGAAACGTCAATGAGCTTTTACGTTTAATGAATAGTTTAAAACATTTTATTGTTAAGTAAACTGATTCATTCTTGTCCTAACATAAATCAAAATGCCGAGACATAATCACTTTTCAAACGAAGAAATGAGAGACATGTTATGCGTTTACGCACAAGAACGTTTTTCTGGGCAAGCAGCATCCAGAAAATATCGTGAAATGTACCCTTACAGAAGGCAGCCAAACCGGAAGATATTTCAAAATATTTATAATCGATTGGGTGAAACAGGTTCATTTCGTCCAAAATATCATACAGGACGTCCTAAGATTATCACTCCGCAGCAAGAAGATGAAATTTTGGTAAGAATTGCGCAAAATTCTGAAATAAGCACTCGTCGATTGTCTGCAGCAACTGGAATAAGCCAACCATCCGTGACTAGAATTTTACACAAGGAAAATTTATATCCCTATCATTTTATACCTGTGCAAAATTTACTTCCAACAGATTATCGAATCAGAGTTCAATTTTGTCAGTGGCTAAAAGGAAAATTGAATAATAATCCAACATTCCTAAATAACATTCTTTTCACGGATGAAGCAACCTTTACCAGACGCGGAGTTTTTAATTGGCGAAATAGTCATGCCTGGGAAACCGAAAACCCTCGTTTAAAAAAAGATAGACATTTCCAGCACGAGTTTAAAATAAATGTGTGGTGCGGTGTAATAGGCAATACATTACTGGGCCCAGTTGAATTACCTCCTAATTTAAATGGAGCTCTTGGGAGATCTTCCATTACAACTAAGAAGAAATATGTGGTTCATGCAAGACGGTGCTCCTCCACATTTTTCACGTGCTGTGCGCGAACATCTGAATGAAACATTCCCTCACCGTTGGATTGGACGTGGTAGTGAATTTCAGTGGCCACCTCGCAGTCCCGATTTTAATCCACTTGATTTTTATGTGTGGGGTTACATGAAATCAATGGTCTATGCTGAACCTACTATAAATACACGAGACGAGTTATGGAATAGAATTCAAGATGCAGCCAATTCAATACGAAATAATCCTGCTACATTTTTTAAAGTCAGACAATCCTTAACCAAACGGTTAAATGCGTGTATAAATGCTGGTGGTGGTCATGTTGAAAACCTTTTGCAGTAGCTCATAATTAAGCTTAAATTTAATTTAACTTCGCACAACATTAACATGTAGGTTTTGATAACAGTTGTCGTAAGTGGTCTTAGTTCAAGTCTGTTCTAATGTTGTATTTCGTTTTATTAACTGGCGTACAATAAATTGTTTTATTACGTAATTTTTTTATGGTTTCAGTTTAATATTGTTATCAATTATCAATTACGGTTAGGTAAATGTCAACATTCCATGCCATGCTTGTGTCTTAACAGATTAATGCTACGTCGACCACCGTGAAATGTAGTGTAGTGAATTAGTAAAATTCAAATATCTCGAAAATCGTTAATATTTTCAAGATCAAAGAAGTATAGCTTTTTTCTACAGAAATGATAGGGCTATCCAAATTAAACAAGTATGTTGTAAAATAATGAGCGATAAAAAATTTGTAGCTGATTTCATCTAATTCATATGGCGCATGTGGCGACATCTACGAGTTAACTCAAATCCTCTCACACATTATTGTTTACCCTTACAAAAACTATAAGTCAACTATGAGTCATTATGTAGAAAAGTAGCTGATCTATTAACAAAAATCTATTTTATTTTTTTCGCTTTAACATCCTGTATCTCAGTAAGGAGCAGACTAAGACCCATTATTGTTAATGAAAATATTATTATTTTGGCCTCCTGAACGTACATTTACAATTTGGCCCATTACTTATGAATCACCCTGTATATCCGGCGAAATACACTATAGCACAATCTTCTAACATTGGTTGTATTAAAAATTCTTCCTCACTGTCGCTACTTCTTGCCGAAGATGCGCTTCCGGATGTAGAGGTGCTTGATTCTTGCATCGGTGTTGCTTCCACATTTAATACTGTTTCAGAGCTGGTTAGTTACATTATAACTTCCTGTTTTTGGAGGCCTTAAAAGATTCCAAACAGCGTTACTTTTAAACGCAGCTTGAAAATTGCGCACTGTTGGATTTTTTGCATACCCCCCGCGTTGCCTGTAAATAGAAAATTGATTTTCCAAGATATCTTGATTTAATTTTCCAGTGAGGAGGTAATGATAACCCTTTTCCTTTTGTTTCGCATATAATTTTAGGACCGCATTTATTGTAAGGAGTAACCCATCAAAACATGGAGGTCTTTTAAATTTACCCCTTTTTGACATTTTATTGATGTCTTTTATCATATCGGTCGCCCTTTTCAGGGCATCAAAACCTATTATATTGTGGTCTGAAAGCGCAGCACAACTTGCCTTTCTCGCTTTTACTTCTTTGCTATTTAAAGCATCGAACATATTATTTATAATATGTACAAAATTGGCGGTATGTCTTGCGCTTTTGGACTGTAATTGCCCAGTTTCAGCAGCAGTTTCTATAGCAGCACTTACGCTATGGCTTAGAACTTGTACCGCCAATTTTACGTTCATTTTTTGGAATGCATTGGGCATTAAATGCGTGTCCGTTAACTTTGGCAAAGCTTTGCCCGTGCTGCTGCTTTTGTCGAGTTCGTATACGTGACGAATATCAGAAAATGATATTATATTATCGTGCCAAACAAAATTGGCATCAATCAAATTATTTCTCAAACTTTTGAGAAGATGTGGTGCATCATATAGAGCAAAATATGTTATCCCGCCAACTTTAAAGTAAGGGTTGTTATGTGTAACTTTTAATAAATTGAATAATTTTTGATTAACGGGAGCCTGGTCGCAAATAATTGTTATAGAGTGCCTTGTTTATAACTTTTGTTAATTGATTTTATAATTTTTTCTTGTTTAATTATAAAAATTTCACAAATTATTATCTAACCAATCAAGCAGTTAGCCAAAATTCACCTGAGTTAATTATCCACTGTTGACACCTAGTTTCGTCTGAGGTCGGAAAGGCAAACATTCTTAACCCTGGTGTATTCCGATCAGTTTTCCCACAAAGAAAATAAACACACTTTCGCACCATTGTAGAAAACGGAAAAGTATATAAGTTATGTACAAAAAATAGGTAGAAGAATAATTGTACAGGATTTCTATAAACTGCAACTACCTACTAATAAGTCAACTTAAAAACTACACTGCACTACAATTAAAAACACCACACTATTAAACAATAAAAATAAAAAAATAAAATATTATGGATACGAATAAAGTACGAAAATTATGGATACTAAATAATAATAAGATAATTAAATAACTATAAAAATAACTAAATGTTTAAATTACTTATTGAAAGGAATGCGAAATCGGTTTAAAGTGGGTTTAATCTTCTCACACGAGAGTTGTTAAAGAACTGACTCTTAACAATACGTCACAAAAGCTTTAAAGCCTAAATAAACTCAAAACAATGACGAAAATAAGTCGAAAATAAATTTTAAAAAGGTTTACATAAAACAGAACTAAAGTAAACTAAGAGCAAAGGTGACAAATACGTATTTCAGAAAATGTTTACATAAAACAGAGCTGGACCCTACAGTCTCTACCTGCTTATTCGAATTTTGGTTTGAAAAATATTCTTAAATATTTTATATCCAATAAAAACTCTGTAAGTAAGCAAAAGATTTGTTTCTTCAATCCCGTTAGCAACTCGAAAAGACACGCTAATTCAGGATAGGATTGAGGACGTTAAAGAACAATTATTTTTTCATTCACCAATTTTTCGCTTTGTTTATTAAAGCTTCTTCAGGGTTTGAATTCATGTGAGAACCGTAAGGACGTCAAGCTTTAATAAACAAAGCGAAATATTGGTGAATGAAAAAATAATTATTCTATAACGTCCTCAATGCTATCCTGAATTAGCGTGTCTTTTCTATAAGTAAGTTGACATGTTTTTAGTTATTAATAAATTAGTTAGTAAAGTTTAGCCCCCAATAAGAAAAAATTAATTTGTATTAAATTGATTATACAACTAATTAGTGTAATTAACTTGTTTTTCATTACGTTGTCCAAGATAAGTAAAATCAATTTCAGATGTGCCGAAAATGATTAGAATAAAGAATGACTAAATTTTTCCAAAATATTTATTTAATATAGTCATTTCAACAAATTTCTTAAAAACATTTAACTCCGGTGGTTTCTTCTCATAAAATCTGTTCATACACCTACGTAAAAAAATTTGGCGCCTACAAATCGGTACCTACCGACGAATAGTCTCCAACAATTCATTATTTGTTTCGAATTTGTATCGCTTCAATATTCAAGAAAAAATTTTTGGAAATAGCGAATCGATTTTTGTTTGATATGCTGTATCATTATCGCCTCAAATATAAATAATATTTATAATAAATTCAATGCAATTATAGAATGGAAGTAACGGTGAAAAGATATAAAAATGTGGCAGAATTTTACAAGTCTAGTAAAATCTACTAAAATTTAAAATTTAGAAAAATATACAATAAATTGGTAGGATTTAGTATTTACCAAAATTTTACTTCCGGTAATACCAGAAATGGATACAAGCTTCGTTATTTTAAAGAAATAGCAATATTATTAGTTGATTAGTAGGGCTCGGATTTTATGCAAAATGCATCTTCTTTATTTTCTGGAATATTTTGTTCAAAATTGCTTTCTGGGCGAATTACATAAAAATAAGGCAAATGGTACAATAAAAAAATTGCATATTTTGTATATTTTTTTGATTGTTGCATAAATTGGCCTTTTACTGCATATTTTCACATATTTTGTCATTTTACTAGATTTGTTTCTTGTTACCTAATAAAATATATACAGGGTCATCCACGACGACCGTTCATTAGAACTTTACAACTTACACTAGGTTAAATACCGATAAATGTGTGAATCTTTCAAAAAACCCTAATTATCTCCCAAACTATAAATGTTAGGTATAGGACACATCGGATATAAAAGATGTAAAATGAGACACCGAAGACGACTATGTAATAAAATATGGGGGGTGCCATTTAAAAAAATGAAGTTATGGTAATTCCAAGTTTCGAAAAGTTAATGTGCCATAGTAAAGTGACCAAATGTTCTAGACAGCCGTACTCGGCACCAAAACATACTCCATCATGTTGCTTATGCATGTTCTGAATCCTAAATTGATATCCCAAAAATCGAGTGTTCTCTGATTTTTTGAACAAATGTCTGCTGGAGCAGGTTTTTCTAGAAAAATTTGAATAACTCGAGAACGGCCGAATCAAATTGCAAAAAGTAAAGTTATTCATAAACCTTGAAAACAGATAAATCCAAATATGTAAACATATATAGGGACGCGAACAACCTGAAGACGATTATAGAATAATCGAAACCGGTCGTTGAGAACAAAAAAAAAAAATTTTTTTTAAATAAAATTTAATCTTCAGAAATACAATCTGTATTATTTTCACCGATTACTGTAATTCACCTGAAGACAATGGAGAAATTCATTAATTTATATATAGGGTGTTCCATTTAAAAAAATAAAGTAGGTGGCGACTTCCGGTATAACCGGAAGTGTTAGATATCTGAAAATATATTAGTCGAAGAGAACGCAATTGATAATACTTAAATCTGAATTTTCAAATTTTTATTTTGGCCAGAACCCTGTAAAGTTCTAATGGACGATCGTCGTGGATGACCCTGTATAATGACTGCGTGATTTTTAAATATGCGAACAAACCTTTTAGTTTAAAGCAGAATACAGGATATTTTTCGATTGAGGCTTGGTTTCTTGTTTACAACGATTCACAGAAACATGCGGGGAATCCCTAGCGCTGTTGAGTTTAAGTTTAAGGAAATCTCCAACTATAGTTACTGTGGCTGTGTTCAGTGTGAGTGAACATTAAGCTACCAATCTATAACAACAATACCTAAAGTGATATCGTGTCTTGTGTCCCAGTGGATAAAAAGTTATCCCGAACTAAATTTAAATAGTGAGGAATTATTTTGTAAAAGTTGTGCCAAAGTTGTAAGCGTGTTTTTAAAAATTATGTCGTAGCGTTTTAGCCAAAGATTTAAGTTAAAAATTTGAGTTTTTAGAGGAATTGCCAATGGCTTGTTCCGAAATTGTATTTCTCATAGACTTTTACACTACGAGTTAAAAAAAATGGAAAGCTGTTAAATTAAAACTAAATGAAACTATATTAAATTTGGTGTCCCATCTTCTTGGAATATGTTTTTATATATGTTTCTAGACAATCGACAATAAAAAATACGAATCTGTTTTATAGTCTCAGAATTAAATTTTCATCTGTTAGAGGATCCATGGCTAACTTTTTTAATTATTCTTTTTTAAGATAATGTGTGACAGGAAGAAAATAAATAAAACAACATGACATGTGAAAAGTGCAAAACATATACAAAAATGTAATAGAAATAGATTGATAACTACAGGGTCATCCACGACGACCGTCCATTAGAACTTTACAGGGTTCTGGCCAAAATACAAATTTGAAAATTCAGATTTAAGTATTATCAATTGCGTTCTCTTCGACTAAAATATTTTCAAATATCTAACACTTCCGGTTATACCGGAAGTCGCCACCTACTTTATTTCTTTAAATGGAACACCCTGTATATTTTTACATATTTGGATTTGTCTGTTTTCAAGATTTATGAATGACTTTACTTTTTTCAATTTGATTCGGCCGTTCTTGAGTTATTCAAATTATTCTAGCAAAATCTGCTCCAGCAGACATTTGTTCAAAAAATCAGAGAACACTCGATTTTTGGGGTATCAATTTAGGATTCAGAACATGCTTAAGCAACATGATGGAGTATGTTTTGGTACCGAGTATGACTGTCTAGAACGTTTGGTCACTTTACTATGGCACGTTACCTTTTTGAAACTTGGAAGTACCATAACTTCATTTCTTTAAATGGCACCCCCCATATTTTATTACTTAGTCGTCTTCGGTATCTCATTTTACATCTTTTATATCCGATATGTCCTATACCTAACATTTATAGTTTGGGAAATAATTAGGGTTTATTGAAAAATGTACACAAATATCGATATTAAAGTATTTTCAGGTTCCGGGTACTTGTGGTTACACCGGAAGAGGTGACAATTTTCATATTTTAAATGGAACACCCTGAGTTTTATAACATTTTTCAATCAAAAATGTCAACTACAACGTTACTTTTTATAATTTATAAATCGTCTACTTTGACTGCCGGAAAAAAAATTTTGTGTTGGGAATGTTGTTGTGGTTATGTATTATCAGAGGATCAGTAAGGAAAGAGTAAACAGTTTGACATTTGCTAAAGCTATGGTTTATTTCTGTTGGTGTGATGATTGTATTGGCCAGAACCCTGTAAAGTTCTAATGGACGATCGTCGTGGATGACCCTGTATAAGAAAGGTATATGTTTGCATAATTCCACATATTTTTGCATATTTTTTGCATATTTTGAATAAAAAGCTTGCATATTTATGCGCATATTTCCTATAATTTGACTGCATAAAAATCCGAGCTCTATTGATTAGATAGCTGTAGCAAGAGAGAAAAGAGAAGAACAAAGAGGGAAGAGACGTTAGATTATCGATCGGTTTTATGCAAGTAAAGCAGCATCTGTGTTCACGACTTAAGGCCCGTACAGACACGTTTAGTAATTTAGTCAAGTAGCAAGTAATTTAGTAACTCGCCACGTGCGGACAGTACAATTTAGTCGAGTAGTTTACTAAAACGATTTAGTCGAGTGGATCCATTTTATTCTATTTTTTCGGTCGAGTAGCGTACCCCCACTACTCACAACTGCCACTAAACACGTGCGAACGCATAAATTTAGTTTAGTGAATTAGCAATTGTATAGCGCGCTATGACGTCGTCTGTTCATCTTGAATGCCACTAAACTGCATTATTAAGTGTGGACAGTTGCAATCTACTAAACGCTCCAGTGGTAAGTGGCTACTCGCTACTCGACTAAATTACTAAACGTGTCTGCACGGGCCTTTAGCGTCGCCAAAACCCGGTCCTAATCTAAAACGCCTATAATTAAATATAATATAATAAAGGCCTTAAAGGCCGATTTACATGAGACGAGCGAATTCTCATTCTATCCCCACTCTATCATATTCTTTTAGTGTAAACAGATGTAGAGCATTCTTTTGTTGTTCTGTCTGTGTTCTCAAAGATTCTATGGAATATTCCAGGAATGTTCATCGCTTGATGTAGACGGCATTAGAGCGTGCGAACAAATGTTTAAAGCGTTCTTGCGTGTTCGGACGTCCTCGCTCATCGGAGCGATCTCTTCAAAGCATTCTTGGGGTCTAGCGGTTTGAATGCATATTTATCGATTGTAATCATGGAATGGTCTCAAGAAAAATGCCTATTAATGATAGAAGCCTACCGAAACAGCAGATATCTGTGAGATCCAACCTTTGAACATTATAAAAATACAACTCGCAAACAAGATGTTTGGCAAGAAATTGCAAACATACTAGAATGTAATGCTGAAGAAGCAAAAAAAAAGATGAACTCACTTCTCGCATCTTACCGCCGTGAAAGGCAAAAAACAATGACCACGAAATCTGGCAGCGGTGCCGACTGCACTTATAATTCAAAATGGTTTGGGAAACCCCACTTGTCATTAAATTTCTGAGCAATTGATAGCCATGCGTCTTCTGTTGACGGTGTCTGAAATGAATAAAAACTTAATATAAGGTGTATATCAATTAAACTGTTCTTTTAGGCTGATGAGCAGGAGATTGAGCGAAATGAACAATTAGGAACTGCGGTAGTGGGCCCTAATGGAGGAATACAGTCAGACTCAACAACATATCAAAAAAAAACTAAACGTGAAGATCCTCGAGCAGACGAAGCCTACCGTATTTTAAAAGATACATAAAGGATAAAAGTCAAGCTTTTGGAAATCATGTAGCTTAAAAACATCGTGAGTATTCGTAACGGACGAAAGCATATGTTGAACATTATAAACTGACCGGCAAAAAAAACCGGCCACTAAAATTTGCCACAATTTCAAAGCTGGGTTTCTCGCGAACCACTCATTCGATTTTGATGATTCCTTTTTTGATCGAAAGGTTGATTCTTCTGTAATAATCAGTATCCGATTTTTATTCGGATATTAATTTGAGCATATACGGGGTGCAAGAATGAGAAAAGCATTTTTTCTCGAAATTTGTAATAACCTGTGGGGTGCAGATGGGGAATCAAACGGTAACCCAATCTTTTCTGAACATTTTGTTTTTTTATTCACTCTATTATCTCTGTTACTAACGAAGATGCAGTGTTTTAAAGCGAACGCCTGTGAAAACAAGACAAACAAGCATACAAAATCTAAGGTAGCGCGCTAGGTAGCGTATGTCAGTTGTTTCGAATAGTAAATTGACAGTTGTCAAAGATGCCGTTGTCAATAACTGATGTTGCGCGTATTATTAGATTAATTGAAGATGGCAAAAGTTATCGGTACGTTGCCCATACGTTGGGTATACCCCGAACAACAGTTCAGGATGCCTGGAATCGATATGTGGAAACAGGAAATTTTACTAGGCGGCAACATTCCGGTAGAAGACGAATCTATCTTGAATGCTATCTTGAACAGTATAGAAAGGTCTTCATTTGGCACTTTTCTATATATAAAATATTTTGCAGAAATACGTAATAAGCACTTCTTTTAAAGCTAATTAACACCTACTTGAAGTTACAACCAAATGTTTTAACATATATATCTCGCAGAAGACGCAAGAAGAACTTTTGTCGCTAGAATATTCTTATTCTTTGAGATGTGCTCTATATAACATGATAACCACATCTTGCTTTAACTTGCTCCTTTCCAAGATATTAACGATCAAAGATGATCAGTGACTGAGTGTGTTATTTGACCGTTTTCATATAAAATGCTTATATTCTTTTTCTTAAAAGATAAATCTCATATATTTGGTGTAAACTTGCATAACAATAATAGAATACCAGACTTAAAGTTTCAGGCATATCTAACAACCGGAAGTGGTTGTTAGATACAGTGCGGCAAAAAACTGGAACACTTGAAATATCTACTTTTTTTGTAAGTACGAAGGCTTTCACGGCCGGAGTTAATTGAACTAAAATTAGAACTAAAACTAGAACTAACACTAGAAACTTTCGGGTTTTGCCGTGCGTCTTTTAAGAAAAGGTTTGACGTTTCGGATGCCATGTTGCAACTTTCTTCAGAAACACTTCGAACCAGTTTTATTAAATAATATTTAAAAAATTTTTTTTAAATGTTTCGATAATTATCCAAATGTAATTGTAAATTCTATATTACGTTGTAAGTGGGGGTTTGATGGTAGCGGATGTCATTCGACTTATAAACAAAAGTTCATCACAAATGCAGAGGGAAAACATGATTCGCTATTTGTGTCTTCCTAGTCCCATTACGATTGGAAGACAATGATAATAATATTGTATTGTGGAAGAACCCCACACCATAATCTATACGGTTTTTTAGATCGATTAGATTACAATGGGTGCATGAAAATGCCGCTCTTATAAGAACCGAAGAAAAATATATATTTCAAACCAAATAAGCTCCCTTCAGACATATACCTCAAAATGTGTAAGTGTTAACTTTTCTCTTTATTTCACGATGGTGGATGGGAAGGTATAAAGTCTTCGTTTTCTTAAAACTTTATTTGAATTATTCATACATGTTGTAGGTCTGTAATTCTTTGATGGGAATTTGAAGGAATCATCTGGAATGGAATGTTATTTATGCAGAGCAAAAATTTCACAGATGAACGGTAGAGCTAGAAGGTTTTAAGTTTGGTTTGTCTGTTCTCCATGCATACATTCGGTTTTTTGTGTGTCTGCCTCACATTTCATATAGATTAGAAATTAGAACTTGGAAGGTGACTAGTTGATACGTAGTTTTAATAAATTATCATCAGAGATTACTGTTATGACAATTTTATAGTAAGCGCGCATGTACTAATCACTTTATACTTCATTTAAGGAATTGACGAGGAACTAATACAGCGATTTGGCGTTGTTTTGGCTGCAATAAACAGTGGGTACAATATTAATTACAATGAATTTGATAAATATTGTTTCAAAACTGCCGAAAAGTACGTCCATTTTATAGTTGGTACTATATGCCAACCAGCGTTCATAAAATTTTGATACATGGATCTGCAATCATTAAAGAAGCTCTACTACCTATTGGAGAGTTGTCGGAAGAAGCGCAAGAAGCTAATAACAAAAAAATCCGAAAATTTAGAGAGAGCCACACAAGGAAATGTAGTAGACTGGATACGAATGAAGATCTATTTAAAAGACTGCTACTCAGCCCCATTTCACCCCCCCAGCTCACATCCATTTATAAGTAATTTTCAACAGCACATTTCTAGAAAACATAAAAAGATGAGTATCGAGACTAAAAGATTACTTATAATAGACAATGTAGAAGACCAGGAAGAAGAAAAAGATGGCGAAAAAGAAGATGAATATGACGAAGAACAAGAATCAGAACAAGAGTTATATGAGGCAGGATGCAACGAAGATGAAGATGACGAAGAATGGTCTGAAACAGAACAAGAAGAAACACATATTGTTAAGCAACGTAGATAATTTATAAAGAATTAAAGTCCATTTCTGATAGGCTAAAAAAGCATGGTTCGTTCCATTTAAAATTTTCTACTTTCTCGCCATTGAAAATGGAGAAACAATAATTCAATTTTGGACCAGCCTGTATAAGATACTCCGATACAACAAATGACAATCTACTTGACAGCACTTGAAGAATAATCGTACCAATTTAGACCTTTTTTGAATGAACGTTGGCTGAGATATGGGGTTTTAAAGAGCATGGTGAAATTTACCAAAAAAAGTTTAGAACCAAAATAACTCGAAAACAAAAAACGCTAGGTACCAATAACTTTTATCAAAGTTGACCTATTTTTTACGTACAATCAAATGGTGTAATAAAAACTATAGCATTCCATTTAAAATAACGAAGTTATGGTCTACTTCAGTAGACCGGAAGTGGCAGCCATCTTGAAAATATTTTAGATTGAAAGTTCCGAATGAACAACCCATGCTACCAAAATTTCAAAATTGTACGAATAGTGGAACCTGAAAAAGTTCTAACGAACCAGATATGTGAGACACTCTGTAGTTAAAGATTTATTTATAGAAACCTTACATCGAAGTAAACTATATAACCAATTTAGTTTAAACAATTTTGTATTTAGCTATCCTTCACGATTTAATAGCGTTGTATAAAATTTTGTATTTATCCAATTCTAAGGACCTAAATTATATGAAAAAAATAGACTGTGGCCTCAAGTAAATTAGTACTTCCGGTTGACATATTTGATCCAAAAGTTCACAAAGTCTTTAGCATATAGTCCTATAGCCACATACCAAGTTTCAAAAAATTATCTCAACCCAAACTGCATTAAAATATTTTTGTTCGGGTTTTTTCGAATTTAGACCACTGTGCGTCGTAATAAAAGGTTTGCGACCTGCACAATTTCGGAAAGAATACCTTTCCATGGAGGTTCGGTCATGGTATGGGCGGTATTCCGACGGAAGCGCATACAGCGCTCATCTTTGTTGAAAATGGCACGCTAAATGCCAACCGTTATAGCCAAGATATTCTGCAAGAAGCTGTCGTGCCCTACTCCCATTTTATTGGTGACGGATTCATGCTAATGCATGATAATGCGCGACTGCACGTAGCACGTGTGGTTAGCGAATATCTTGATGAGGTGGGTATTGAACGGATGGAGTGGCCAGCGTGCAGCCCGGACCTTAACCCTATCGAACATCTTTGGGACCAACTTCAGAGACGCATTCGTCGTCCTACCTGTCCTACCGGACAACCTTCAGGAGTTACGAATTGCTCTTGAAGAAGATTTTACCGCAATTCCTCAGGAATCAATTACGAACCTAATCAGTTCGCTGCCGCGTCGACTACATGACGTTATTTTGGCTCGTGGGAGGCACACACGCTATTAATTTTCGTGTTATTATTAATTATTACATTAAATTAAATTTGATTTCTTGTTTATTTGTCTTTGTTTTTACCGCATATTAGAACTGAGAACAGATGTTTACAATAATGAAGGACGTAAGCAATTCTGTAATTCTAAGAAAATGTAAGTGCTTCTGCAAAACTGTTTCGGGTGCCCAGTTTTAGTTTTCAAGGTCAGTGATTTAAGGCGCCACTTTTAACAATGATTAATACAGAAGGCCTATACAGATTGTATAGGCCTTCTTTGGAAATTCCCGGCCACACCATCACAGAACCACCATCGAAACTTTCGCGTTTCATAATTGTATAGTCCACAAATCTTTCATTTCAACATCTTCATTCGCTCCTGACTATCGGGTGATAGTAGACAAAACCACTACTCATCCGTAAAAAGGACCTTCATTGCACTACTCATTCCTCCATTGCTCGATCTCCCAATTCATATGTAAGCGCGCAGTGTAATCTAGATGGAGAAGAACACCACCGCCACCAATGTAATATTAGAGGAAAAAAGGGGCACCCGCCACCAACGTTATGCGGACGGGAAAAGATAGAAGTACGGTAGCGTGTACTTGCAGAAAAAGAGAAAAAATTATAGAAGGTTTTTAGGATGCTGCCACCAGGTAAGTTACGTACTTGGCCGAACGGTTTAAGAAGTTAATGAGTAAAAGGAGGGAGGATCGTAGCCCTTGTGTTGAAATTGAAATAATACGAACAAGAATTTATATAAAAAAAATATTAATATATTAAATTAAGGAAATTAAAATATATAAAAAAAAAATAGAAAAATAAATTAACCAACAAAAATTAAGTTAAAATATTAAAGAAGAAAAACGAAAACTAATTGAACAAATTTTGGATAACGGAACGTTAACTATGGATACAAATAATAGCGATGATTATGAGTTTCAAGAACAATAGTAATTAATTATGCTTACTTATTCTACGCCACGACGACGCTCCTCCACCAGGATTCGAACGCTTCAGGAACTGGCTTCAAGGCACAATTTTGATCTGAGGATTCGATTTCTCTAGCAAATTACCCAGCACAAACCACCAACGTATTTAGAAGCCTTTCCGAATTTAGTATTGAGAATTTAAATTAAAAATAAAATGAAATGGAGCGAACTCAAGGGGAAGACTATAGCTTCTATCTACCTTGGTAGTTGGTACTCGACTCCCCGAGTCGAACTCGGTGGCGCATCAACGGGCGGTTTGTTACAGCAGATTGAAGACGCGCACGTCGATATCTAGGAAGTAGCCTCGGCCCTTTGGCAGCCTTCTTGCAGCCAGACCAGTTCTAGCAAGTTTTCAGCAAATGGTTCTCTCACTGACATCAACAACACGCACCATTTGAAGACGATGCCGAGCCTCTACAGCTGTCGTTCTACGATTGCTTAGAACAATAAAACGGTCATCAGCTATTATTGTCACTCATCTTGATTTCACAGGCGATCGCTTTCAAAAAAAGAATCATCAAAATCGAATGCGCGGTTCGCGAGAAAGCCAGCTTTGAACTTGTGGCAAATTTATAGTGGCCGGTTTTTTTTGCCGGTCAGTTTATAAGTAATATACTGTTCGACGCTGATTTGGGGAAATTTGAGTTTGAGTCAAGTTTAGCATCAACTCCGATGTCTTCATATTCAGACAGTTCACAAAATATACTACAGCATTCTGTAATCACAGATCAACCACCACCCAACCAGATAACAACAGTATTGGAAAACAGTTCACAAAATACTGTAAAGACAGGCCAACAATTACACATTCCGGATGATAACGAAACTGGAGGGGCTTTAGTGTACTATCTTAACAGTTTTAAGTAACTTTTTCATTTTTAATTTTTTTTTGTGTTTAAAAAAATAGTGAGTATAATTTTGTTTACTTACCTTAGAGTAGTCATGCAATGCTTCATTTATCGCAGCACATACTTCATATATAGCATTACAGATTGTGGATTTAGATATTTTAAAAAAATACATCAGGCTTTCATTGGAATCTCCAGTCGCCAAAAATCTTAAAGTCAGCACTAGCCTGTCATATGCAGGAATCGAGTCTCTAAAATTCGTATTTGATTTCCGAATTTTGTCGCTGATCAGAGATAATACATGGTCAAAATCCTCTGACGCCATTCTACAAACATTTTGGAATTCTTCTTGTTCTCGCATATCGGTCATCGTTTCACCTACATTATCCAGTATCCTTCGGTGCATTAAATTTGTCACCCACCAACGTCTCTTCCTTCTTTTCTTTTTGAGTGTTTGAGACAAAATAATAAATGCAGCACTTGCAATTACAATATTGCTGTCAGAGTCGGACATAACGAAGCACCCAACCACAGAATTGACACGAATGAGCAATGAGCATTCGTTCGACTGATCTAAACATCTATGTGCAATTCTAATTCTTGATTCTCATTTTTGCTCATTGATCTTTTGGTGTAAACGCTAAAAACGCGCTTTCATTTACACTAAAAGATCAAGAAAGAATGCTCTTGTTGTAGCTCTTTGATCGTTTGGTTTAAATGCACCTTTACGTGAGACACCTGTATACTGTTAGCATAGTTGATGACGTCACATAATGTGACGTCATAAATAATAATAATAAAAAAGAACATAAAAAAAGAATAATAATAAAAATGCATTTCCTGGGACAGGGAATTTTTTTGATAGCATTAGTATATTAAAACAATCCTATAAAATTCAAGATTTTGTACAATCATAATTACACCAAATTTTAGTAAACTCTTTAACTCTTTCACTTTGCTCATTAAATCCTTGTTTTTTAGGTTTCCTCCATTTAGCATGGTCCAAATCCAACATCCCCCCAATAATTTCTTGCGCAAAATTCTTAGGAAAATATTTTTCTTCTTCAATAACATGAGCGTACCCTTCGTTCATTCCAAAACTTACACAAAAATACGGTAACCCCTTGGGAATAGCCCTTCGAACGTCTCGATTAGCCAAAGACACCAATTTTTTATTAACGGACCATTCCGTTTCGGATTCATCGATAGCTTTTTTAAAATAAATCGGTGCTAAATCGCCTTGTTCTTTTGGAACGGGGACGCATTCAAAAATCATATGCGGAAATTTATGTAAAAAAACGGCGGTTTCAAAAAATATTACGTCTTCATCTGACTCAAGAAACATTTTTGTGAGTGATTTTCGAAAATCTAATAATTCACTCCATTCATTTTCGTCTAGTTGAGTTGAACATGGAACGTGGCGTATTGGGATTATAAAGCAATGACCTTTTGTTATTGGCTGGAAAGGTGGTAACATCAAAAACATGGTTTCGCCCATTGATATCATGAGATGTTTTGGCATATTATCTGATTGGATACACCATAAACAATTTTCTAAAGTTTTTGATGTCATTTGATGCTGTTGAATTGCTTTATCAATGGTTTTTTTATCGGAAAGATTATCTTTTTGACGTATTTTATCTTCAAATATTTCATCCATGTCTTGATTTTTTATTTTCGAAGCCATATTAATAAATTCTTTGTTTTGATCTTGAACTGTACTATATTTTTCATTTTCAAACATTTGTTGTAGTGAATATTTATCATCATCTGGAAAATATTTAATACGTTCGCCATCTTTATGGGTTTCAACTCGTTGTTTTTTCTTTCTTTGAGTTCCTGAAGATTCTCCATATTCACTTTTTAGTTTTATTGGTCTTGAGTAACCCTGATTATCGGTTGTTGTTAATAAAACGTTTTCTTCTTTTGTGATTGTTGTAGTTTTTAAAGATCGAGCATTTTCAAGTTTTAATTTTAATTCTTTAACCAATTCTTCATTACCCATTATTTCAGCTTTAACTAATTTTGCTGCTATTGCATTTAATTCTTTATCTGTAATTCCAATTTTTTCTTCATTATCTTCACTAGTAAAGATGTTTTTAGCTTCATCCTTATGTTTCTCAACCAATTCTTTTTTCCTCCATCCTGACGATCCTGTATATTTACTTTTATACTCAAAATCATGTTCGCTTGGTTTTTTGAAAGTGGGTAACCCATCTCCTCCATCTTTCCAATAAGGATTTAACTCCCTAACATTGCTTTTTGGGTCATAAACATCCTTTTCTCGTTCTTCTCGCTTTCTTTTTTCTCTATCCTCTTTCCTGTCTGAATTAGAAGTTGTTAAAAAACTTGATGACATCGACATCCAATCATCTCTTTTTGAAATTTCTTCTTCCCCGGATGCTTTATTTTGGGACTTTTCAACCCATTCATTCTCCGACGAACTTGAACTTGAAGAGTACCTCTTTTTCTTAGCTTTTTTTTCACGTTTATTTTTTTTCGATTTTTTCTCCTTATGTTTCCCCTAAATTAAACACTAATTATTATTTTAACGTATTTATTAAAAATAGCATACCATTTCAGGTTATTTTTTTAGATTATGGTGGTGATGGTTGTCTATCTGGTCAGGTCTTGGAGTTCGAACATTTGTCCATATCATACTGCAGTCACCAGTTTTCTTTTATTCTCTTATGTAGATTGTGGGTAGATCTGTTATATATATATAGTTAAGTTAGTTATTTTTAGTTTTAAGAGTTTAGGTTGGCAATAGAAACACGTTAGATGTTAGAGAATGACATGTTAGAACTTGTAAGAAGCCAAGCTGTTTTATCTAATAAAAAATACATTTTTTAATATTAACCCTTTGCGCTCTTATGCCGCCGTATAGTCGCCACAATACGTTTAACCTTTGCACTCGTATGTCGCCGTATAGGCGGCACACCATGTTAAACGCGCCTGAAAATGATAGATTGGATAGTGATAATATTAGTGAAGAAAGTGACTTTAGTAGTGGTAGTGATATTATAGTTACTAAAAGACAGAGAACCATACCTTTACCATCAAGTTCAAGCAGCAGTGAAGAAGACGAGAATATAACACAACCTGGTAATGTTGGTCCATGGCAGGACGTCGCATGCCACGATCAGGTACCAGACAGGATTCTATTTACTTCTGGGGATAAAATGGTAGGACCACAAATTCCAGATACTTGTACAAAACCCATAAATTTTTTCAAGCACTTTTTTACCGATGAGCTAATAATAAAAATAGTGGAACAAACAAATAACTACGCTAGACATAAAATAGCACAGAAGAGGTTGTCAAAACGTTCTACAAGGCACACGTGGGTAGATACTACAGTAGAAGAGTTTACCGCATTTATTGGGGTTGTCCTAAATATAGGTCCGATAACCGTATCTAATATCCAAGAGTATTGGTCACAACAGTTTAATGCCAAAATACCTTTTTTTTGTTTAGCATATTTAGAAGAGAACGATTTTTACAAATTTTTGGGATGCTCCACTTGCATGAAAACGATCCAAATGACCAAACTCTTAGGGCTCGAACTCAGAAGTCAGTTACTATTTAGATTATTTGGACAAACAATTCAAAGAACATTTTTGTTCCATCAAGAGAGATATCGGTAAACGAATCTGTTGTTGGATTTATTTATTTTGAGACAATTAACGCACAATAATGTGGATTTTAAATGGTCTGATCAGGAACAATTAGAGTTTGATAAAATTAAAGATATTGCTTCAAATATTCAACTTTTAAAATATTATAAAAGATCCATTATATTAGAGGTATAATATATGTTGAAATGAAATAAGTAATAATAAGTAGGCCTCTTGACCTCTAAAGTTTTTTATTAATTAAGTTTATGTACTTAGTACTAGTTTCGACATATTATGATGTCATCATCAGCCAAATCTACAAAAGGATATAATAACTATAATGATCTTAAAAAATATATAAAAACAATAAAACTGCATAAATGTATCTCAACTTACAGTCAAATAGTTAAAAAAATCACGCTGAACAAACAAATTTCTACGTTAAAATAAAACATTATTTAAAAGAAACACGAAAATAACTATTCTAAACCAGGAAAACACAACACCGTACACAATTGAACTCCAAAAACGACTGTTAAATCAACATCGAACTAAATTTAAAACCGGTTACAAAAAGGAATAACAATATCACAGTAAAATAATTTTAAAATGAAATTATGTTTTCAAAAAGGCGTGGTTTATAATAGTTTTCGAGTTGATCATTTAAAGTAAGATAGTTATTATTGTATGATAATGTTCAATATCATGTCAGAACTTTGAAAGGTCCTTCGTGTCGCGGAGATAACAACGGTTTCAAAATCTTCAATTCTAATGAAAACGAAATTTGATTTGTGCAAGTCTTTATGAATAAAAGGTTTTTGAATAGAGTGAAAAGACGTATTTACTGGTTTTAATTTTGAAAAAGTGTCTTAAACTGGAGAGGAAAGGCTCATAGTCAATAGATGGATTAGTAGGTATGAAGAACTCTCCAGGAAGTCTTAGTGGTTGCCCGTAAAGCAGTTCTGCTGAGGAGCAACCTAGATCTTCCTTAAGTGATGTTCTTAATCCTAGTAGGATGAGGGGTAGATTGTTGTCCCATCCAGTAGAGTCTCCTTTAGCGATGATAGCTGCCTTCAATGATCGATGAAATCGTTCTAACATTCCATTTGCTTGGGGATGGAAAGATGATGTATGTATTTGTCGTGTGCCAAGTAATGTGTTAAATTTTGAAAAGAGGTTTGATTCGAATTGCCGTCCCTGATCATGTGTTATTGTGGTAGGTATACCAAATCGACTAAAATAATGCCGGAAGAGTGTGTTTGCTATAGTAGAAGATGTGATATCTTTCAGCGGAAAAGCTTCTGGCCATGGAGTGAAGCGCTCGATAACTGTAAGTACATAAGTACAACCTAGGGACGGAGTGAGTGGTCCAATCAAGTCGATATGTATATGATCAAATCTAATTTTAGGAATTTTGATGTTGATGATTGACGATTTTGTATGTTTTTGAATTTTTGCTTGTTGACATTTTAAGCAGGTTTTAGTCCAAACATGAATTTGCTTTGACATGTGTGGCCAAAAGAATCTTGTTTTGATTGCATGAATGGTGGAACGTATTCCGGGATGAGATAAGCTATGAATTTTGTCAAAAATTGCTTGTCTGAACTGTTGCGAAATATAAATTCTTGCAGATGATGAAGTGGTTTCACACCACAGTTTGATATCGGATTGTGATGGTGTTTGGTGTGTTAAACGATAAGATTTTGAAGGATTATTGGAAAATTGCTTATTTAGTAAGTTTTCCAATTCTGTGTCAGCAAGTTGAGCGTTGCTAAGGGCTAGAAAATCTGGATAAGATGAATTTAGAGATCCGATGTTTGTTCTGTATAGAGTATCTGCAACAATATTTGAATTTCCTCTGATGTATTTGATATCTGAAGTAAATTGTGCAATATAACTTAGATATCGGGTTTGTCGAGGAGTTTTGTCTGTGGACGAAAAAATTGATGCGACAATGGGTTTTTGATCTGTATATACTGTAAATTTATTTCCATGTAACGAATGTTTGAAAAATTTGATAGCAGAGTAGATCGCTAAATGTTCTCTATCAAAAGTGGAATATTTGGTTTGGCATGAATTAAATTTTTTGGAAAAGAACGCTAATGGTTGAGACCTTCCATTGACGGTTTGCGTTAAAACAGCTCCCTTACCTGTGTTAGATGCATCAGTTGACAATGATAGGATAGCATGCGAAGAGGGATGTCCTAGAAAGATAGATTTTGATAGAAGATTTTTGGCTGAAGAAAAAGCGTTGTCGTGTTGCAGAGTCCAAGAAGTTGATGAAATTGTTTTTTGTTTTTGATAGTGAAGTAATTTTGAAAGTGTGTATAAGGGATCAAGAATATTTGAAATGTTAGGTAAGAATCTATGGTAGAAGTTTAACATTCCCAAAAATCTTTGTAACTCTTTTAGAGTCGTTGGCTTTGGAAAATGTGTTATGGCTGTGATTCTTGATTGCGATGGTCGAATGCCATCGGATGAAACATGATGATTAAGAAAATCCAATGATTTAACACCGAAAATGCATTTTTTCGATTGGATATTGATATTGTAGGAAGTTAATCTGTGAAATAATTGTTTTAAATGAAGTATGTGTTCTTCTTCATTTCGACTTGCTACAAGAGTGTCGTCTATATATACAAAAATGAAGGTTAGTCCTGAAAGTACTTCATTGATGAACCTTTGAAATGTTTGCGCTGCATTTCGAAGGCCAAAAGGCATGCGAACGAATTCGAAAAGACCGAAAGGGGTTGTTATAGCTGTCTTTGGTATGTCCTCTTCATCTACGGGTATCTGCTGATACGCTCTGACCAAGTCGATTTTAGAAAAGATTTTGCATCTGTGCAACTGAATGTTGAAATCATGTATATGAGGTAGCGGATAGCGATCTGGCACAGTAACGTTGTTCAATTGGCGGTAATCTCCACATGGTCTCCAGTCATCAGAATCTTTTTTAGGTACCATGTGAAGAGGCGATGCCGTAGATGAAGAAGATGGTCGACAGATGCCCATAGCGACCATTTGTTCGAATTCTTTTTTAGCGATTGATAGCTTACGCACATCCAAACTTAGTAATAATTTTGTGTTTAGTGTTGTGTGTAACGGGAGATGAGAACTCAGGCCACAATATAAATAAATAAGTTTGGTTAAATTAATATTTTAATAAATAATATATGCACCGTACACGTGTGTTTTTTAATAATTTGAATGAATGATAAATAACAAAAAATGATTTTGTTTTGCAACACGATCTTGATTTTCTACATGTCGTGTGCACAGCATACTACAGTTATCATTATGCTTAAGTTTATCGATTTCGAACATTTCAAGGCATTTTTAAACAAATTGACTATAAACCAATACACTCCCTGAAAAACTCATTACAAATCATCAAAAACTTAAAACATATTTCACCTAATAATAATACACTGGTATCCTTCGATGTGGTCAATCTATACACAAATGTTGAATCAACATATAATATAAAATTTAAGAAGTTAAATACCTAACAATTAAAAAAAAACAAAATTTGTCTCTGTACTTTGCTAGTCTCGAACGACTCGACTGTCATAAATAATACAGGTACTTTTTTGGGGTAATAATTACTTTTGCTCTGCTTATGCGGGTAATAAAATCATCAGCAATATCGAAAAGTATAAAGAACTTCGTTCCCACATCACCACCTTGCTTTTATTTTATATTTTCAGTTGTTTTATTTGAGATACTACCTGTTTCAGAATGTCTGAGAGACAAAAGAAATTATCGGGTCACCAATACAAACAACGAAGGCTGGAAAAAGAGGTCCAAATACAAAAACAAGCTGGCGCGTTAAAAAATTATTTACAGAGAACATCTAGAACTCCCGAAACAAATGACAACTCAGAGTGTCCAACATTAAATCCGGAAGTAGCAGAAAACACGGAATCACGAAAGACTAATGATGACCAACAAATGGACGATATTTCTACAGCAACTGGATCTGGTACCACTCTGCTACCAAATGAAACTACAAAAATCGACACCAACCTGTCGCATACGGAAAGCGCTGTACAACCGTTAAGTACAGATCCAGCGTTGTGGCCAAGAATTTTAGGAGATGTCGATAGAACATTTTTGGTTAGGCAAGCACCACCTAGGCTATTATACAATCACAACTTTCCTCCTGATGACACTGGTCGAAAATTTAGTGCAACTTATTACAGACGCATATTAACCAATGGAGAGCATGTTGTAAGAGACTGGCTAGTATACTCTATTTCAAAAAACTGTATTTATTGCTTTTGCTGTAAAATTTTCGGCTGTGTGATCAGTTCTCTTTCAAAAGACGGCTTTAAAAGTTAGAAGCATATCGTTGAAACGTTAAAAGAACACGAAGTTTCAAAAAATCATATTGAAGCTCACAAATCATGGCTGGAACTGAGTCAAAGACTAAAGTGTTGGAAACCTATAGATGCAACTGCTCCAAGAATTATTAATGCTGATACAAACCATTGGTATGAAGTGCTTCTAAGAATCGAAAGAATCATTAAAATGCTTGGTAAAAGTTGTCTGGCTTTTCAAGGTACAAGCGATAAACTATTTGAGCATAATAATGATAACTTCCTAAAAGTAGTTGAACTACTGTCTGAATTTGATCCCATTATGGAAGAAGATGTGCGAAGGGTGGTGAAAAAAGAGGAGACGAAAGCCCACTATCTCGGTAAAAATATAGAAAACGAGATAATAGACTTGTTGCATCAAAATGTGAAGTCTTATATTATTAATGAAATAAAAAAGGCCAAATACTATTCTATAATTTTAGATTGCACCCCTGACGTAAGTAAGGTGAAGCAAATGACTCTTATAATCCGATATGTTACAGTCAATAAATCTGATTTCAACGACGCAGAAATAAAAGTGAATGGAAGTTTTTTGGGTTTCCTTCCAATTGAAAGGTCCACAGGAAAACAAATGACTGAAATCATAATTGAAGAACTTACTAATATGGGTTTAAACTTGCAAGATATTAGAGGACAGGGATATGATAATGGATCTAATATGAAAGGCGATAAAGCTGGAGTGCAATCTAAAATTAAGAATTTAAATTCACGAGCATTTTACGTTCCGTGTGCCAGTCATTCTCTGAATCTAGTGGTTAATGATATGCCAAAAGCTTCTTCGGTAGCCGCTAATTTCTTCAATATAATCCAGAAACTATATTTCTTTTTTCATCATCTACGTTTCGGTGGGCAATACTTTTGAAACATATTAAAGGATTAACCTTGAAACCATTGAGTGCCACTTGATGGGAGAATAGGATAGAGGCCTTAAAGCCTTTACGAGATCAAATAGGAGAAGTATACGACGCTTTACTAAGCATTCATGAAAATCAAGATATTGACAATTTAATAAGAGACGAAGCTTCGGGATTATTAAATTGTATTAAACAATTTAAGTTGTTGTGTTCGATAGCTGTTTGGTACAAAATCTTAAACTGCATTAATCCTATAAGCAAACTAATGCAAACAAAATATTTCGATCTAGCATCTGCACTTGACCTCTTACAAAATTGCAAAAAATTCTTCAAGGATCTTCGATCGAACAAGTCTTTCAATGAAAGTATAATTGATGCAAGAAAACTGGCTGCCGAAATTGACATTGAAGCTAATTTTGAATCAACAATTCCACAAAAAAATATTTTCTCATACGAATCTCGAGATGAACCGATTGAATTTCAAAATTTTTATAGATATCAAATAGACTTTTTTAAAGAAATTGATTTTTTAGTAATTTTTAGCAGTCGTAGATAAAATGCTGTATATCACACGTGGGCTAGAGCATAATTACAGTATTCGTGTGATTACACGACTCGGCCTACGACCTCGTCGTGCAATTCTCCATATTCGTACAGTAATTATCTTTCTAGCCCACTTGTAATATAAATAACTATTATCGCCAACCGGCAGCAAAACCATACTTTATGCTATCCATTTGCGGCAGTAAAGTGACACTTTGTGCTACTATCTAGTAAACTGTGCATTTAGCGGCAGACAATAGTATATTAAAAAACAAGTTTCATAAGACACGTTTGAAATGCACGAATTCAAGTTGAAAAACGAGTGGCGAAGCCAAGTTTTTTATGCTATTTTTTGTAATTCGCGTTTTTATCCATTTTTTTTCTAGTTGTCAATGTGACAATTTTTGTCTATGGATGTTTAAACACCTTCTTAGCATCGAATACCAGGTCCACAATAATAAGGACATTGAACACTGAGCAATTTCTCTTATTTTGGGAGGTGTACATGAAACATTTTTCTCAGGTAAATACATTTTGTATTTTGACAGCTTCTAATTGTCAATTCAAATTTCTATATTCAAGTGTTACGGTGTTACCAACTGCTACATACCTATTTCCCAACATTGTCAAAATTTATTTTATTTTTGAGAAAAAAAAAGGATAAAAACGCGAATTACAAAAAATAGTATAAAAAACACGTTTCATAAGACTTAAAGCACTCATTCATTAAAAAACTCGTGGCTTCGCCACTCGTTTTTCAACTTGAATTCGTGCATTTCAAGCGTGTCTTACGAAACTTGTTTCTTAATATACCATTTTGTAATTCGCGATGATAATGAAAGCTATAACAGTACCCAAACGGGTGCTGTAATGAGACTCCTTACAGCATCCGATGCTGTAATGAGACTCCTTACAGCATCCGATGCTGTAATGAGATTTTAGTAACATTTTATGGAACCAGTTCAAGTTGGTGACATTGGGTCATTACTTTTTCTAGCTGTCAATGTGACAATGTTTGTCTATGGATGTTTAAACACGTTCTTAGCATCGAATACAAGGTCCACAATGATGAGGATATTGAACTCTGAGCAATTTCTCTTACTTTGGGAGGTGTACAACTGAAACATTTTTGTCAGGTGAATTCATTTTGTGTTTTGACAGTTTCTAATTGTCAATTCAAATTTCTATTTTCAAGTGTTACGGTGTTACCAACTGCTACATACCTATTTCCCTACATTGTTAAAATTTATTTTATTTTTAGAAAAAAAAGGATAAAAACGCGAATTACAAAAAATAGCATAAAAAAACGTTTCATAAGACTTAAAGCACTCATTCATTAAAAAACTCGTGGCTTCGCCACTCGTTTTCCAACTTGAATTCGTGCATTTCAAACGTATCTTACGAAACTTGTTTTTTAATATACTATTATTTTACTGTTTTTCCTTACTTGAATGTTAATTATTTTATATACAGACTGTCCCGAAACTCAACGTCAAACGGGCAAAAATTCTATGTCTCTTAGTTAAGTGGTAATAATAGACATATTTTTGAAAATGTTAAAAATCGTTCCCGTACATCATATCTTTAGGTACTACGGTCAGAAATGTTCACAATTTAATAGTAATTTTTTTAATAATGTATTCCTAATGAACAACAAAATGAATATAGCAATTACAAATCGAACAACAAAAGTCGTTAGTTTTGTAAAAAAATATATTAGTTTGATTGAGTTAAGGTTGAAAGAATTTATGTCTATTAAGTTTGAGACACGATTTCTAAACAAAGGAGTAGTACAACACCCTTGGCAAGTTATTTTAAAAGATGGCCTGTTTAGTCAAGATTCCAAAATGGTATAACACTTGCCATTTTCTTTTCCTAAAAAATATGATTGCCTGTTTTTCTGCAAAAAACGCGTTATTTAAAAAATTCATACTTTCGTATGTTATTTGTATTTCCTCCAATGATTTAACAACTTTGTTAGAACATGTGCCACTCAATATCTATAGAGAAATGTGGTTTCAACAAGATAGTTGCCCAGCTCATTATGCTTGTCCTGTACGGGATTGCATACAGAATACCCAGAAAGATGGATTGGGCGTCGTGGTTCGATTACGTGGCCTCCTCATTCTCTGGGTCTAAATCCCTTTGATTTTCTTATTAGGATTGCATAAAAGAAACAGTGTATTAAAAACCGATTGAAAATCTTGCCGAACTGAGCCACCAAGTTTATACAGCAGCAGAAGAAATAAATGCAAAGAGATTTGCACAACTAGTAAAAAGATCTTTTCTGTGACGATGCAGAGCTTGTATTAGTGCCGACGGCAAATAATTTGAGCATTTGTTTTAAGAAAATAATGCTATAAAGTTAATAATAAATAAATTTGTTTGTTTAATTTTGTCTTTAGATTCTCCTTATTTGAAAGAGTCTTTTTGCAAGACATAAGGGCAACCATCTTGTTGAAACCACATTTTGTAGTTCTTAAATATTAACTGGCACATCCTCTAACAAAGTTAAGAGGAAATAAAAAGTAAATACAAATAACATACGAAAGTATGAATTTTTTAAATAACGTGTTTTTTGCAGAAAAACAGGCAATAATATTTTTTATGACAAGAAAAATAGTAAGTGTTGTACCATTTTGGAAACTTGACTAAACAGGCCATCTTTTAAAATTACTTGCCAAGGGTGTTGTACTATTCCTTTTTTTAGAAATCGTGTGTCAAACTTGACAGACATAAATTCTTTCAACCTTAACTCAATCAAATTAATATATTTTTTTGCAAAACTAACGACTTTTGTTGTTTGATTTGTGACTTCTACAGTAGCATGGTTCACAAGGAATAGATTATTAAAAAAATCACTATTAAATTGCGATCATTTCTGACCGTAGTACTTAAAGATATGATGTACGGGACCGATTTTTAACATTTTCAAAAGTATGTCTATTACCACTTAACTAAGAGACATGGAATTTTTGTCTCATTTTTACCAGAACAGGTATGGGTTGGCCTCTCACCCGGCGCCCGCTTGACGTTGAGTTTTGGGACAGACTGTATATAAGACCTAGACATGATAACAAGTATAGAAATAAGAATAAAGATTATGATTCGAAGTTTGTAGCAAATTACGTTTTGGAAAATGGCAAGCAAAGACATGTCAAATGAAACTACGAATAGAATAATAGAAAAAGAGGTATCACACGAGATAATTGAAGAAGATTAACCCAATGTAGAAACTACTTCACTTGAAGAATCTGTAATACAGGAACCTGAGATGATAAACCATGAAAGAGTTAATACCACAGTAAATCACTTAAACGGCACAATGACAAAAAGAATTAGGAAAAAACCGGATAGATTTAGCGATTTTGTTTTATATAAATAAATGACTTAGGTTAGAGTAGATTTGTTTGACTAAATAATTTATTATTATGTATTCCTGTACATTTTAGGATTGGGGATGTAGTATAGATCACCACCATTACATGTAATGTTGTACATACAGTGTGTCCCAGGATAGATGTTACAAGAGGTATAATCACTTAAAAATTTTTGAATTTTATATTAGGGCTGAGGAATTAAGCCCTGCTTGGTGTGGAGAGAATTTTAAGTATATTTTCATATTTTGAAAATCAACTCGTCCCTGATAGTGAAGCGAAAACTATTTTGAGTTCAGGCAATGTAAGCTTTTATTCTTGATACGGCAAAATATCATTAAGAAAACTTGTTCAGAATGAGAAATTATGGCACTATACAAAATTTTAGAAAGATCTACCTACATTGATTAAACCACCATATTTTAGATTAGATCAGAGTGAAGAAAAAAAAACAATGAAAAATGCCATGAAAAAAGAAAATGACTTAAGTAGTCGCAAATATTGACAAATAAATTGTATTTTTCCTCAGTTTTAGTTCACATTTCAATTACTATACAATATTTATGTTATTTAAACTAAAATGTGGTGGTTCAACCAAAGTAGATAGATTCTTCTGCAATTTTGTGTAAGACCTTAATTTCTCATTTTGAACAGCTTTTCTTAATAAAACTTTTCCGTATCATGATCAAAAAGATTACTTTATCTAAACTAAAAATAGTTTTCGATTCATTGTCAAGGTCGCCTTTGTTTTCAAAATATGAAAATATTTTTAAAATTCTGTTCACACCAAGCAGGGGTTGAATTTCAAAAATTTTTAAGTTATTATACCTCTTGTAACATCTATCCTAGGACACACTGTATGTAAATGCGTACTTTAGAATAAATCAGTTAACAACTAGACGGCGTATGATTAACGCCCGAACCTCAAACACAAGAGATCACAATATAACACATGTCATCAATTTGTTTGCAAAAATCAATCGAAAAAGACTGTGCTCTGCGATACTTGTTGCCAAAAATGTCAAATGGAAGAAGACTGATTTTTTTGTTAACGCGTTTTTCATTTTTCACATTTTTGCAAAAATAAATGTTTAATGTTTTGTTGTTAATAAATGTTTAATGTTTTGTTATTTATAAATGTTCCAGGTCGCGTGATCCTATGAGACGCGCTCGCCGAAGGGTTAATTTATGTTTCTTTTAAAGAGGAGAGTACAGGATAAAAGGTTAGCAAATAGAATACGTGAAAACTTACCACGGGGCAATAATTAATGTTGAAATCGAGCGCTTTTTCGTATTAAATCTTCACACACCAAACGATTTAGGTTGAATTTCTTTAGGTTATGTCACATTGTTTTGATAAAAGCTGTCAGATTGTTTTTATGTCAGATTGAGGTTAAAAAGTTTTTAGGGAATTTCGGTGTTACCAACCGAATTATTTTGTAGACGTCTGATTTGAAAAATGGCTGCCGTAGTTGACAGCTCACAAGTATCGGAAAATTTTGAAAAACTCGCCTTAGAATCGACTAATAACCCGAAAGAAAACGGGAAAATTTGCGAAAATGATTCTTCTAAGTTCGGGTTACCTTTATTGGACGTTTACAAACTCGCTGTTGGATTTTATAGAGGTATTTATGTCGGCTTATAGGTTATGTTGAAACGTCAAAATTGTTGTCGGGGTTAATTTTTAATTAAAATTAATTAAATTTCTTTAGAAAAAGAAGGAAAAGCAGTACATTTTAGTTACGAAGATAAACTCCAATTAGTAGCGTTTACTCAACAAGTTTTACATGGACCTTACTCCGAGGCGATAGAAAAGCTTCCCCCATTGGGTGCTTTTGATGTTGTTGGAAAAGATAGACGCCTTGCCTGGCAAAAATTGGGTAATTTAAACCCCGACGAAGCCAGGGCGGGGTTTGTAGAATTACTCAGTAGAAAATGTCCGCTATTTTCGACATTTATCGAAGCTCATCGACGCGAAAAAAAGGAACAAGAAAGGTTGGCCATTGAAAATGAAAAAATGAATCTCCTTCAAAAGGAGGAGGTTCGGAAAAAAGAGGAAGAAGAGAAATTGGTACAAGAAAGGCTTGAAAAAGAGGAAGCAATTAAAAGACAAATTCAACAAGCGTTAAACGAGCAAACTTATGACCAATTTCGAAGGTATGCAGAGCAACATTATCCTGGGGATCCCGAAAAACAAGGGGCTTTAGTTAGACAGTTACAAGAGCAACATTACATTCAATATATGCAACAACTACAACAAGTTCAAGCTGAAGATTGCGTTAAAAAAGAAGAAAACAGAGTTGGAATTGAGGAAAATGTTGAATTATGTATAAATAAAACTGAAGATGTAGAAGAAGATGAAGAGATTAATGAAGATGGTCAAAATGAGTTAGTACCAGCAAGTATGTGGACGAGATCTAACATTGAAGAATTTAAAAAAGATGTAGCTCAAGCAGAAGGTGATAATGTGGTTCGAGTTGCTCATGGTGAAACTGTTACGGTTAGAGTTCCTACACACGAATCTGGTACAAGATTATTTTGGGAATTTGCAACTGACCATTATGATATAGGTAAAAAAATTAAAAATAAATCAATAACACTTTTTTAAATTTAATATAAAAAATAGGTTTTGGAGTTTATTTTGAATATGGGACACCAACAACAAATTTAGTTTCTGTGCACATCTCAGAAAGTGAAGATGAAGACAGAGAAGATTTAGAAGATGAATATGATGATGAAACAATAGAAGCTGAAGATTTAGAATCTGGTTCTTTGACGGTAGGGGCAAGTGGTGGTATTTCAAGACCATTATTATCAGAAATAGTGCCAGTATATAGAAGAGACTGTCAAAATGAGGTTTACGCAGGATCACATCACTACCCTGGAAAAGGGGTTTATCTTTTAAAGTTTGATAATTCATATTCATTGTGGAGATCGAAAACCTTGTATTACAGGGTTTATTATACACAGTGAATGTTATTGGGGAAATTCTAAAAAGGAAAAATTATGTAGTTATTTCAATTTTTTGCTACTTTTCTACGTTGATTGTCGAAAGTTCTAGTCGATTAAGACTTTTTAAAAGGTTAAAATTATTAAGTTATTTCAAAATTTTTTTCTCTATTTTGTGTGGTACAAAGAAAAATGAAATTTAATGTTTGGTAGCGTTTATAGTAAGAAATAAGTGTGAATTGAATTTTTAGTGTGTCCCCATTGTGTTTTCTTGTATAATTTTATTTTATTTTTGAGTATTATAAATACGAAAAAAAAACTGTGGTACTAAAAGTAAGTTAAAAAGAATGTTTGTGCAATTTTTATGTTATAATTGCGTTTAATAAAGATATGTATATCTATTCCATATGAATCAAAATAAAGTTTTTAATATGATCTTCAAATTTAGAATAAAGCCATCGGTTAAAACAAATTATCAGGGACAATCTTAATAATACGCCGTTTAGTTGTTAACTCTTTTATTAGTTTATTAGAGAAGCTCTTGCGCACAGACACTACACATGTATGTTTGGTAGCCTATACTACATCCCCCTTTTTAAATGAAATGCATCATTTCAAGGTCCGTTATAATTATTTATTAATTATATATAATTATTTTCAAAGAGAGAATATAAGAGAAACGGCTTGAATTACTATGTTCAAAATTTGCGAATGTCTCTTATACAGGTGTTTTTTACATAACTAGGCTTTTTCTCTTACAATTTAATATGGATATTAATTGTTTTTTTTTCATCACATTCTTGAAAAGATTGATCCATCTAAAAATTTTCATCACCTACTTTTGCTAAAATGTCGTATCTAATAATCAGAGCCCGGACAGTTTAGGAAAGTGATCCTAAAACGCCTCCCACTCCAGTCTCAATATTCAATGAATTAAATAGGGCTGGGCGATACCTCAAATAAGGTATCGAGTATCGATACCTTCGCGGTATCGATACTATTCAAAGTATCGAATTATTGGAAATAATATTCTAATAAACAAAAATATTAAAAACAAAACAATTTATTGTTTTTATTATACTTATATAATTAATTATTATTTATTTATACTTAATTATTTTGGAACAAGTTTTTTATTCATTGCCAAAAAAATTAATTGCTCGGCATGCTCCGCAGTCAAGGAAGCACGAGCGTCCGTAATAACATTTCCACCGCAACTAAAAACACGTTCGGATGCTGTGCTTGTGCCTTGACCGGTAAGAAATTTTTTGGCAAATTGTGCTACAACTGGACAAATATTTTGATGTATTTTCCACCAAACTAGGGGATTTTCTGAAAAATCTTGTATTTCCATAGACTTATATTTTCGCAATTCCGATTGTAACTTTTCCTCTTTCGATAAAGCTTTCATTGGATTTCCGGTACATGATGTTGTAGATGACAGTAAAGCTGCTATACCGCTCAAATTTTCCTTCCGTTGATTTTTTTGATGTTTAATTATGTTTTCAACTTGTACTTCACCTAAGTTCATTTCCAAATAATTTTCAATTGTGGTGATCTCTTCTACATTAAAGTACGTTACTTTAAACCTAGGGTCCAAGTAAGTGCATATTTTCAAAATTTTGTTAACATTTTCGTCATCATATTTGCTATTTATATAGGACAAAATAGTTGATTCAATTTTTGTAATAATTATATTTTTCTCTTCTGTTATATTATTGTCATTTTCTGATTTAGAAACTGTATCAGAATTTATTTTTTTCAGTAAAGGTATTATTACACTTGCAGTTACATATGTTTCTCCAGCCATATGACTTGAAAATTCTTCATATTTAGCTATAGTTTCAATCAACCTCAAGCAAATCGATGTCACGGAAATCAATGCTGAAGTCCCTATACTTGTTTTTGTGGTTCTCCGTAAATAAGGTATTTATTGCATGATAATTTGAATGTATGCATTTGATTAAATTAAGCAATGACCACCAACGTGTCACTGAATTTTTTTTACCGGTAATTGCAGTCTGGTTTGAATTTTCTTAAATTTATCAGTTAATATGTAACTATGATTTATTGAATTTTAAATAGCTTTAGACTTTGTAATAATTTGCTCAAACTTAGGTAATTCGAATACTTTAGACACAGCATTATTTATGATGTGGCCAAAACAACCGATACGATTCCACTTCAATAATTTCATGGCCGACATGATGTTGGTATCATTGTCTGTGGTACATATTGAAATTTTATCTGACTTTATATCCCATATATCTGTAGCTTGTTGTAGGTAAGTTTGTAGATTCTCGCCAGTGTGGCTTTCACATAGTTTATTACACTCTAATGTCATGCTTTCAAACACCCATTTCTCATTAATTATATGAGCAGTTAACGCTATGTATGGTTCCATCGCTAAAGATGTCCAACAATCTGTTGTTAGTGACACAAAATGATCTTTTATTTTATTTTGTATTATTTTACGTGTTTTCTCGTATATACCCGGAATATTGACATTCGAAATAGTTTTCCGACTAGGCATAATATAATTCGGTTGTAAAGTATGTATAAAATGTTTGAAGCCTTCTTTCTCAACAATAGAATAAGGCATCATCTCTGTCGCAATAAAATTGCATAAGGCGGTCGTAATTTTTTGTTCGGTTCTTTTAGGTAATTGTTTTATTACAAATTCCTCTAAAGTCGAATTTCCAGTGTTACCTTTAGAACTTGATGGTATTATAGTGCCAGTATTGGGTTCGTTATTTTTTGTTGATAGATTCAATGATTGCGAAGAAAGCACGCTAGATAGAGAGGATGTTTCTTCGATTGACATTTCTGAACTGAAAAAGCAATAAATGAAGCTGAAAATGGAGCCGTTACGCTATACTCAATCGAGTAGAAAGACCGTCTTTCAAAAAATCCATAAATTATGTAAAAATTAAAAATAAGAGAATTGGTAATATTTTCAAATCCATGAATTGTTTAATTTATACAATAATTAATATTAAAGTTGAAATTCCCCTCTATTTAACTTTAGTGACGTTTTCATGAAAGATGTAAGAAAACACAAATGCGCATCGTTCGTAGTCAAAGTTCCTAATTCGGATCGCTTCTTCTAGCGCATAAGATTCTACGTGACATCTCGTTCTTTCAACATTTCCTCCTGGATCGTTTTATTGATCTTTCAAAAAATTTAGATTTTTATAAAATTCAAACTTTAATTTTTTATTTTGAAAAACTAAAGCCCAGATTGAAATATTAAAATATCTTTCTCTTTAATTTTAGGGAACTATAAGCCAAAAGAAAAAAAGTAATGGTTCTATTGCCCTTTCGCTATTTATAAAATACTATGCGCTTGTCATTCAGTGGATTTGTTTGTTTAGATGTCTACTAAATAGAAAATGCCCCAAAGAAATGGTTAAAAATAATTAAGTTAATTCAATTAAAAATAATTTACTACTTTGGTTGTCATTTTCCCATATTTCATCAAAATAAGCGACTGTACTTATTCAAAGATAATCAAGTAAAACGACTGTATCGAAATTAAAATGTTACCTTTGTGAAAGATCACTACTGTCCTTATCCTTTTCTTGGATGGATTTTTTGTTGTTGTGAATTTCTCTATAAATAAGTGGGTGATGTATCATCAGATGTTTGTTCAAGTTAGATGTATTTCCAGAAAATTTTGGATTTTTTTTACATTTTAAACAAACTACAACTGTAGAATCGTCGCTAATTTGTCTTTTAAAGTACTCCCAAACTGCACTTCTATACTGCTGACTTTTTTGCATTTTTTGCTTTTATTGTGTAAAATACTATACGAAACAACCAACACCTTCGCTGTTGGTTATTAAAATTATTGGGAGGCGAGCTAAACACGAGAACATTATATGAACCTTTCCACTGTTTCCGAACAATATACTACCGGCTTTACCGGGTGTTGCATGGCGACGGGACGACAGACGCCGCGCCGTCGATGTGTCGATACTTTCGATACCTTCGATACTTTCGATACTTTCAATACTTTCGATACTTTGCGGGTATCGAGTATCGATACCGAGGTAGGTATCGATACCATCGACAAGTATCGATACTTTGCCCAGCACTAGAATTAAATCCGTTCGCTTATTAAGGCATTCGTTTAGTGTGGAGGGGCGCACGTTTCCTAAACTGTCCGGGCTCTGCTAATAATAAATGCTTTATTCCAACAGGTCTCCACCCAATTACAAGAATACAAAAAGAAAAAAAATACAAATGTAGTAACATACAAAAAAAAAACAATAGGTAGTAATGATAACAATTATAAGATATATGAATACATCAAAATGGAAAAATAGTATTATACAGGGTGAGCAAATTTGGGTGTTATTATAGGCTATCTCAGAAACTATAAGAGTACGAAAAAAGTAGGTGCCATCTCTTTTTTCTAGACTAATCCAATCCCGCAAACACCAAACCTCTATCGTCTTTTGTTTTTAAGTTATAGCCAAAATGTCAAATTTTCGTGATTTCAAAAAATGCTTTATTTCGTTTATTTCTGAAATTAGAGAAATGGGGTTGATACGTTCTTAAGACACTTTTTTAAGTAGAATATACTGCCGTTGAAAAATTTTTAAAATATTTAATGATTTTTGAGATACAACACAAAGTTGTATTTCTTTAAATACAAACTATACTTGATTATGATATTAATGAAAAGAACATATTCTTAGCTTTCCAATGATGTATCGCAAGTATGGTGTATTTGCGCAAAATAAGCGTTAATTTTCAATTCCAAAATAGTAAACGCTAAAGTTCAAACTTTTGATTATAGTAGGCGGGTTCGGACTGTAATTACTACCTAATATACGAATATGACAGAAAGTTCGTCTTGTACCATTATGCAGGATAAAGTTGGTTTTGTACCAACGAATAAAAACTTCGAATAGTTGATTTAAATTTCTCAGTGTCTTATCCCTGACTTTGTTCACCAATAAAAAATGATTTGTAGATTAAGTTTGTTTATTAAAAATACAAAAAACGTATTAATTAATGAATAATTAAATATGAACAACAACTTCAGGAACTAAACAGTCACAGAGTGTGTCATCTTCTTCTACTAAACCTACTGTTTGTAAGGTTAGAACAGTTGGATATCAATGAATGAAATCTTCGGTAGTATTTTCCCAGTTTTCCCCAACCATGAGATTTAGAAGATTTTTGATATTAGCAACCTTTTCTTTTGAAATTGGGTGAGATAGCGGAAGATTACGGATCATAAACTGGGCAGCGGACTTCCCATTGAAACGATGTTTATATGGGATATGGTGCCTTATCTATCATTTTCAAAGAATCATGTTTTAATTTTATCGCTTTATGTATTTAAAAATAATGAGGAATATTTAAGCAGGACACTCGTTTCGAAAAATTCACGAATGAAATGATCAGTAAACTCACGTTACTATAGTAACTAAGTGGCATTTAACGTTTTCTCGCTTACTATAATTAAAATTTTGAATATTAATCTTTAATATTTTAGAATTAAAAAATAACGCTTATTTTCCCCAAATACACCATGCGTGCAATAAATTACTTTTCAGTAACACCATAATCTACTATAGTTTGTAAAAAATTTTTTTAAAAAAATACAACTTTGTGTTGTATCTCATAAATCATCAAATATTTTTAAATTTTTTTAACGGCAGTATATTCTACTTAAAAAAGTGTCTTAAGGACGTATCAACCTCATTTCTCTAATTTCAAAAATAAACGAAATATCAGCATTTTTTGAAATCACGAAAATTTGACTTTTTGGCTATAACTTAAAAACAAAAGAAGATAGATGTTTGGTGTTTGCGGGATTGGATTAGTCTCGAAAAAAGAGACCGGGACATGGCACCTACTTTTTTCGTATCTCTTATAGTTTCTGAGATAGCCTATAATAACACCCAAATTTGCCCACCTTGTACGGTGTATGTAACATACAAATGGCCTAAAATTGAACAAAAATTTCAAAAATGTAATAAAATACAGGGTGTTCCATTTGAAATATGAAAATTGTCACCTCTTCCGGTGTAACCACAAGTACCCGAAACTTGAAAATATTTTAGTTAAAAAGCTGGCATCAAGCATCACAAGCCTGCAAATTTTCAAAAATTTCTAGGTATTCATGGCACACTAGGTTAAATATCGTTATGATATGTGTGCAAATTTTCAAACCTCCACTTCATTTGGTTATTCACTAGGTCACACTAGGCACTTAATTCATTGTCACACTAGGTAAATATCGATATGTGTGCATTTTTCAAAAAACCCTAATTATTTCCCAAACTATAAATGTTAGGTATAGGACAAATAGGATATAAAACATGTAAAATGAGACAACGAAAACGACTAAGTAATAAATTATGGGGGGTGCCATTTAAAAAAATGAAGTTATGATACTTCCAAGTTTCGAAAAGTTAATGTGCCATAGTAAAGTGACCAAACGTTCTAGACAGCCGTACTCGGCACTAAAACATACTCCATCATGTTGGTTAAGCATGTTCTGAATCCTAAATTGATATCCCAAAAATCGAGTTCTCTGATTTTTTGAACAAATGTCTGCTGGAGCAGATTTTTCTAGAAATATTCGAATAACTCGAGAATGGCCGAATCAAATTGTAAAAAGTAAAGTTATTCATAAACCTTGAAAACAGACAAATCCAAATATGTAAAAATATACTGGTGTGAAGTTATCTATAAATCCCAGCCATAAACTTAAAACATTAATAATTCCGTAACCAATACGATTTGGGTAACCAAATTTCACACACCGGTCACTCTTACCCTCAAGAACAGCTTACCACCACCATTTAGTAAAAAAAAAATTTTCAACCCCCACCCCCGAAAAAGGGATATTTTCACCCTGATGGGCACCTTCGAATTAAACGAAATTCTACCACATAATAGAACACACTTCTAAGTATTTTTATCAATTTTCAAAACACCGTAAGCCCTAACGGTTTTCGAGAAAAGAAATCATTCTTATAAACCGCGGATGGGACTTTAGGGGTGAATTTGACAGAAAAGTTTCAGAATAGTTTTATCTATCTAACTGAAATTTTTCCAATGTATTTATCATCTCCATAAAAAAATCTAGGCATAAATTGAACGGGGTTGGTTGCGTTTAGTAGTTTAGAAGGGTAGGTTGAAAGTACAAATAGGGTCAAAACGTGCCCTATTATGAGTTAAACATATTACCCAAAGCGTTTATGATTTTTGAGAAAAAAAAATTAAACCAGAATTTTTACACCTGTATAATATATAGGGTGATTCATAAGTAATGGGCCAAATTGTAAATGTACGTTCAGGAGGCCAAAATAATAATATTTTCATTAACAATAATGGGTCTTAGTCTGCTCCTTACTGAGATACAGGATGTTAAAGCGAAAAAAATAAAATAGATTTTTGTTAATAGATCAGCTACTTTGCTACATAATGACTCATAGTTGACTTATAGTTTTTGTAAGGGTAAACAATAATGTGTGAGAGGATTTGAGTTAACTCGTAGATGTCGCCACATGCGCCATATGAATTATGAAACGTCAATGAGCTTTTACGTTTAATGAATAGTTTAAAACATTTTATTGTTAAGTAAACTGATTCATTCTTGTCCTAACATAAATCAAAATGCCGAGACATAATCACTTTTCAAACGAAGAAATGAGAGACGCGTTTACGCACAAGAACGTTTTTCTGGGCAAGCAGCATCCAGAAAATATCGTGAAATGTACCCTTACAGAAGGCAGCCAAACCGGAAGATATTTCAAAATATTTATAATCGATTGGGTGAAACAGGTTCATTTCGTCCAAAATATCATACAGGACGTCCTAAGATTATCACTCCGCAGCAAGAAGATGAAATTTTGGTAAGAATTGCGCAAAATTCTGAAATAAGCACTCGTCGATTGTCTGCAGCAACTGGAATAAGCCAACCATCCGTGACTAGAATTTTACACAAGGAAAATTTATATCCCTATCATTTTATACCTGTGCAAAATTTACTTCCAACAGATTATCGAATCAGAGTTCAATTTTGTCAGTGGCTAAAAGGAAAATTGAATAATAATCCAACATTCCTAAATAACATCCTTTCACGGATGAAGCAACCTTTACCAGACGCGGAGTTTTTAATTGGCGAAATAGTCATGCCTGGGAAACCGAAAACCCTCGTTTAAAAAAAGATAGACATTTCCAGCACGAGTTTAAAATAAATGTGTGGTGCGGTGTAATAGGCAATACATTACTGGGCCCAGTTGAATTACCTCCTAATTTAAATGGAGCTCTTGGGAGATCTTCCATTACAACTAAGAAGAAATATGTGGTTCATGCAAGACGGTGCTCCTCCACATTTTTCACGTGCTGTGCGCGAACATCTGAATGAAACATTCCCTCACCGTTGGATTGGACGTGGTAGTGAATTTCAGTGGCCACCATGTGTGGGGTTACATGAAATCAATGGTCTATGCTGAACCTACTATAAATACACGAGACGAGTTATGGAATAGAATTCAAGATGCAGCCAATTCAATACGAAATAATCCTGCTACATTTTTTAAAGTCAGACAATCCTTAACCAAACGGTTAAATGCGTGTATAAATGCTGGTGGTGGTCATGTTGAAAACCTTTTGCAGTAGCTCATAATTAAGCTTAAATTTAATTTAACTTCGCACAACATTAACATGTAGGTTTTGATAACAGTTGTCGTAAGTGGTCTTAGTTCAAGTCTGTTCTAATGTTGTATTTCGTTTTATTAACTGGCGTACAATAAATTGTTTTATTACGTAATTTTTTTATGGTTTCAGTTTAATATTGTTATCAATTATCAATTACGGTTAGGTAAATGTCAACATTCCATGCCATGCTTGTGTCTTAACAGATTAATGCTACGTCGACCACCGTGAAATGTAGTGTAGTGAATTAGTAAAATTCAAATATCTCGAAAATCGTTAATATTTTCAAGATCAAAGAAGTATAGCTTTTTTCTACAGAAATGATGGGGCTATCCAAATTAAACAAGTATGTTGTAAAATAATGAGCGATAAAAAATTTGTAGCTGATTTCATCTAATTCATATGGCGCATGTGGCGACATCTACGAGTTAACTCAAATCCTCTCACACATTATTGTTTACCCTTACAAAAACTATAAGTCAACTATGAGTCATTATGTAGAAAAGTAGCTGATCTATTAACAAAAATCTATTTTATTTTTTTCGCTTTAACATCCTGTATCTCAGTAAGGAGCAGACTAAGACCCATTATTGTTAATGAAAATATTATTATTTTGGCCTCCTGAACGTACATTTACAATTTGGCCCATTACTTATGAATCACCCTGTATATATTAATATTTTGCCGACGCAACGACGACACCATTTGGGAGCGCGGTCGAAGTTAATAAAGAAATAGTGATATTCAGAAACTTATTTTTGATGTTAATAAATGTATAGGGAATTCCTTTTTAACTTCTTTTCGGTAAAAAGGTCACTTAAGCAGGTACGTAGCTTACGAGTTAGTGCATTGTAAGTACACTTACACCAGCTTTGACCAGTCATAGCGATAGGATTAGGAACTAACGATATACTCCACAACCATCACCAGAAGTCCCAATATTCTCACCTCTTCCGCTTCCTTCTTTCCTTAAATCCTAAAGGAATACAAATTTGCACAATTCCTCCCTGCAAAAACTTCGAGTCTGTGAACGTATGATATTATAATTTCTATGTCATGCTATAAATAAATACTCTCTATGCCTTTATAGGAAATCAATCATTACATTCGAGGGTTTTGTGCTGAAAAGCAAATCAATTGTACCGACATTGAAGCAATTGTTAACAGAAACATGATGGAAGGGTAACACAACGTAAAAATGTTTCTTTTCTTATGTATTTAATACAAATTTCTACATAGGATGGCATTCACTTAAATGAATTATAAGCAAGCATTATATGCAAGTAATTATAATCATATTCTCAATCCATTACACAATTTAATTATAAGTAAAACAGTCCATTAATATAATAAATTTCTTTCTCTATCAAAAATCCACCTTCCAAATCATCCTAAAATTCACCCCCAAAGTCCGCGTCGCGCTGTACACCTATAGAGTCTAATAACAATTATTTTTTCTCGGAAACTATTATACCTTACGGTGTTTCGATGGTCGATTTAAATCGCTAAAGGCATCCTCTAAATCATCCTAAAGTTTCATCAATTTTGGAGGTGCCCAACGGGGTGAAAACATCCATTTTTCTGGGGTGGGGAAGAAAAATTTTTTTTTACCAAATGGGGTAGTAAACTGTTCTCGAGGGTAAGAGTGACCTGTGTGTGAAATTTGGTTACCCAAATCGTATTGGTTACGGAATTGTTAATGTTTTAAGTTTATGGCTGGGATTTATGGATAACTTCACACCAGTTAGAAATATACAGGTGATCAGTGGCGTCGACTTTTTAATATTTAAGGGGGGGCAGAACTTTTTCAAATGATGCACCTTTTTACAATACAATTGTACACTTTTACAATTTTCCGGGGGGGCTCAAGCCCCGTAGCGCCGACTTCGGGGGGGCTGAAGCCCAGCAGCCCCCCAGTAGTCGGCGCCACTGCAGGTGATCCATTTAAAAAAGTAAAGTAGGTCGTGACTTCCGGCATAACCGGAAGTGCTAGAAATCTGAAAATATTTTAGTCGAAAAGAACGCAATTGATAATACTTAAATCTGAATTTTCAAATTTTTATTTTGGACAGAACCCTATATAGTTCTAATGGACGGTCGTCGTGGATGACCTGTATTGATATTTTTTTTTCTGTTCAAATAATTTTGTATCTTATTCTTATTATCATTATTTCTGGCTTAATAAACAGTTTATTATTATTATCTACGAATAATTATTTTGGACTTAGTTGGTTTTGGAAAAGTGCTCCTCGTATTTAAATATTTAACGGGTAAATGATAAGGGGTAAATGCCATTTACAAACTTGCCAGGGAAAGATCTCGAACAAGTTTAAACATTTATTAAGTGTTTTATAACAATTTTAAAAATAGGTCGTAAAATCCTTAAAATTCCATGAAGTGACTTCTTTACTTGTTTATATTAATGGATTTACCGTCGCAATCCTTCTGCGCAACCCACCGACCAAGATTTACAACTTTCTTGTCCAACTTTGAATTGAAAAAATTAAACATCTTTATGCGTCATTAGTAAAAATGTTTTGTAGGTCAACGTGATTCGACTAATCATCAAAAATATAACGGCAATTAACCATAAAAAGGCAAATATATAGAAATAACAGAACTTTATTAAAATCAATACAAAATCACATTTTTATGTCTCGAAATATACTTCATAAAATTAACTATTATTACTAACTTTATTATTTCGTTATACAAACTAATATCATTCTAATGATTTTTAACTTAAAAATCTGTCCCTATCCTAAACAATATAATATTATAATAATTATTTCATTAGTTTAATCATAAGGCACATTATCTAATTAGAAATGAAACCAAAATCTTTTACAAACAATAAAAGACATCTTACTTTTATATCTTATCCCAAATTAAGGCATATTATCACTCTTATTGTTGTTAGTAAATTTAGGAAGGCACTTTAATTTCTTAATCAACTCACTATCACCAGTTTCACCTTTCGAAGGACTCAAATTTAACCTTCTCCTTAATTTCGAACTTATTTCCGGTCGTTGTTTAACGTATTTTTCGGGCGTTTTATCTTTTGGGGCACACAACAAATCGCACCTGTTGAAATTCAACGGCGACCACGTCTCAGGAATTCTTCTTGGCCCCCGATGCATTATTATTATCTCCTCGGGCGATGCTTTTTTCGGCGTTCCATTACCTTTATTAAATTCAGATAAAACAGGCCTTAAATCTGCGTTGTTTTCTTCTAAATTAATCTCCTCCATTTTTAAAGGTCCTTATATTAACGGTTTGTAATCATTTAACCTCAAAAAATCACTTTTAAACTTACATTTTAACCAATTTATGAATGATGGTGATTAGTTTTTAATCAATTTTAGAGTTACGGGGTTGTTAAGTTGATATTGGACGAGTTACTTTGGAATTTGTTGGAAAATGAGGTTGGAAATAACGAATTTTGCGCGCTTTATACTGATTTAACCGCCATTTAAAGTCATTTGACGTTTAACGGTTTTTTAAACGCAAGTAGTGCCATCTATGAAGCAAGTTCCATTAAAATAAAATTATTAATTTAATTTTAGATTTATTTGGTATTTTTAATGTTATTAAATTAAAAGTGGTTAAAATAATTAAATTTAAGTCATATTTTAAGCCCCACTCATATCACAATTTCCGGAGTTTTGTAACGAACAAACTAATGCTGCATTTTCTTAAAAATACCAAATAACAAAACTGAATTGTTGAGAATTCTTGGTCTACTCAAATTTTTTACAAAATATATTCCTAATTTGTCAAAATTAACATACAAAATAAGAGAATTAACGAAAAATAATGTTAAATTTGTTTGGAAACAGGAACATGAAAAAAAGTTAGATTATTTAAAAGATTTACTAACTAAAGTGCCCACTTTAGGAATATTTGATTCCTCAAAATCCATCATAATTCAAACGGATGCGTCAAGTGAAAGCTTAGGTAGTTGTTTAATGCAGGAAAAACTAATTGCTTTTGCATCACGAGCTTTAACAACAACTGAAAAGAGATAATAAAATATTTGGATAAGACTGCAGAGAATGTTACTCAGATCATTAAAATACGATTTGGGAATAAAATATGTGCCAGGTAAAGATATGTATGTTGCATGAATATACATTGTCAAGATCATTTTTGAATGATGTAATTCCTGATGACCCAGAAATGGAATATATAATTCATACATTGTATATGAATTTAAACATGAGTGAATTAAGAAAGAGACGATGGGTGATGAAATATTATCCCAATTAAAAATCTTTAGATACGAAATGGCCCAATCACATAAAAAATTTGAGCCCTGAACTTAAAATGTATTTTAGGTTTAGAGATGAATATTTCGAATGGGTTAGTTAATATTTAAAAACACTAAATTATTAGTACCAAAAAAATTAAGACGGGATATGTTGGCTATTATACATGAAGGACACTTGGGTATGGAAAAGTGTAAATTAAGAGCAAGACAAATATTTTATTGGAACAACATGACGAAAGATATAGAAAGATTTATAAATGGTTGTCAAGTTTGTCAAATTCACAGGAACTCTAATACAAAACTACCATTATTGAATAGAAAAATTCCGACAAGACCATGGGAAATATTGTCATCTGATTTATGTGAATATAAAGGTAAGATTTTCTTTGCCTTGGTGGATTTTTATTCAAACTGGATAGAGTAGATTCGCTGCACCAGATATTTTAATATCCGATAACATACCGTTTAATTCAACAAAAATGAAAATCTTTGCTAATAATTGGAATTTCAAAAACGAATTTTCTATACCTTTTCAAGCTCAAATTGGCACTAATCAGAATCAAAATGACATTAGTCAAAATCATATTGGCAATGTCTTTAAATTGGCATTAGTCAAAATCAAATTGACAATAATCAAAATTAAAATGGCATTAGTCAATATCAAATTGGCAATAAACAATATCATATTGGCATTAATCAACAAATTTAGCACTAATCAAAAGCAAATTGGCATTAAACAAAATCAAAATGACATTAGTCCATATATTGGCACCAAACAATATCAAGATGGCATGAAAAATAAATGTATAAATTGGTGTCAAACAATTGTTAACTTATCGGTTATTGTAAAGTTTATGGTAATTTATTGCGAGATTTCAACTATTATATTCACACGAGATGCCTTATTTAAACAAATATGCTGCTGCAAACCTGAGGACACAGATTTGCGCTTTGTATAATGCCAATGGTGACTGGCGTAATCTTGCAAACGTACTACAGGTGCCAAAAAGAACCGCGTATCGATGGGTTAACAACCAAGAACAACCGGAAAAGCAGCGAGGAGGTAAACGTAGAGCTAAAATAACTGATGAGCACCGTCTATTCCGAAAATCCTAAAATTACTCTTAAAGGACTGAGTGAAAAAATCCGTGAAGATTTTGCACTCAATGTCTCCAACGAATGCGTTCGACAGCATCTCAATGGATTGATGTTTACTTTGAAGACTGCTCGTAGAGAACCAGAGAACGCGAATAGTATTCAAACGAAAACAAGCAGGAGTATTTATGTAGAAAATTTATTGGATCTTCAAGCACAAAATATACCTATCATATACATGGACGAGACAAACTTTAAATTGTTCATATCGCGGACTCAGGGTCGTTCAAAAAAAGGAACTCGCTGCACAACAGTGTCTGCAGGTTGCAGAGGGTCGAATATTCACCTAATAGGATGCATTGGAAACATGGGGTTAATTCATTCCGAACTACGTCGGGGCTCTTTCAAGAAGCCGGAAGCAAATGAATTTGTGAGGCAATGCCTAAGAAGAGCGCAAGGCCTTTACCAAACTGGAGTTGCATTAGTTATTGATAATGCTCCGTGCCACTCTACTATTGAAGAGGTTTTTGCAGAAAACGAATTTGAACACCACACACTTTTACGACTAAGTCCGTACAGCCCTATGTTTAATCCTATTGAACAAGCGTGGTCTGCATTAAAAGCAGGAGTAAAAGCAGATATGGCTGTACAGCTAAATAACATCTTGGCTGGTGCTGACCGGGATCATCTGACTCAAACAGAATATCGAATGCAGAAATTAGAGAACACCGTTCATAATAATATGGACAAGATTACTGTTGCCAATTGCGCAATGTTTATTGCCCACATCCAACGATTTATCCCTTCTGCATTGAATATGCAAGATATAAATTTTGAAGAGTGTTATTTAAAAGATAACGTTACCTACTTTCTTAAGTAATATAATTGTTATCTACTGTGTTTGTAAGTCAATAAAATGTTTTTGCCCATTTCATTTTATTTAATGCTGATATATAATTTTATTTCCATGTCAATTTAAAATTCATAAGTGCCAATATGATATGGACTAATGTCATTTTGATTTTGTTTAATGCCGATTTGCTTTTGATTAGTGCTAAATTTGTTGATTAATGCCAATATGATATTGTTTATTACCAATTTGATATTGACTAATACCATTTTAATTTTGATTATTGTCAATTTGATTTTGACTAATGCCAATTTGGAATTGACATTGCCAATATGATTTTGACTAATGTCATTTTGATTCTGATTAGTGCCAATTTGTGCTTGAAAAGGTCCTTATAATAGTCAATCAAACGGATTAGCAGAAAAAGCAGTAGGAATTGCAAAAAAGATATTAAAAAAATGTAAAAGTTATAGTGATTTTATAATTGCTTTAACTGAATACAGAAATTCTCCTTTACCACAATTAGGATTTTCCCCTGCTCAGCTATTGTTAAATAGAAAGATTAAAACAAAAATGCCAATAACAAATAAAGATTTAGAACCAAAAATAATAGAAAAAGAAATAATAAAGAAAAAAATGAGTGATAAGCAGAAAAGTCAAAACATTTTTTATGATAGAAATGTAAAAGATTTAAAACCATTGATTATTAATGACACTGTTATAATTCAAAATCTAATTAATCGTCCATGGAAAAGAGGTAAGATAGTAGGAAGAGTTAATGAAAGATATTATGAGGTGCTAGATGAAGAAGGACGAAAGTACAGAAGAAATAGAAAATTTTTAATCAAGTCAAACTTTGAGTTTAAAAGTAATATTAAAAATTCATTAATTTATGACATGGATCTAATTGAAAATAAATATTTTACCTCTAATTTGATATCTAAAACTATAACGATTACTCAACCTACTACCATAAATACAGAAACTACTACACAAAATAACGAAAATATTGAACCTGTAGAATGTAATAATTTAAGACCCGAACGACGACGTAAAGTTTAGATTTTTTTTACATCCTTAATGATTTATTTTGATTTCAAAGGGACGTGTTATATTATACAGGGTGTATCTGAATGAAGTGCCCAAACTTCAGGGGGTAATTCTTTAGGCAATTTTAAGGGTACTTTCTCATATAAACTATCAGCGATTTCGACTCCCCTGCGGAGCTACGCCCCTTCAAAAATGGCGAAAAATTTTGGGTTATTATATTTTTCCCGAAAACCGTTAACACCAAGAAAATGAAATTTGGGAAATATATAATAGGGCATGTTTCGAGCCTATTTGTACTTTCAACCTTCCCTTCTAAGTTACTAAACATAACCACCCCCGTTCAATTTTTGTCTAGATCTTTTTTATGACGACGATAAATACATTGGAAATATTTTATTTAGATAGACGAAAATATTCTAAAACTTTTTTGCCTCTCTGATGTTCTTCGAAAAGTTAATAGTTTCTGAGAAAAAAAAAATAATTAAGCAAAGACTAACTGTTAAGCTGTAGCGTTGTTAATCGAAAGTTGGAATGAATTTTTAAAGAAAAAATCTTAGCAGGCTTAGCAATCTTTGTCAGAAATATTTTTGACGTTTAAATGTCAGTGGTTTTCTTACTATTATTATTGTTTTATTTAAAATTTTGAAACGTCGAGTGAACGAGCGTAAATGCGGTAGAACTTTATTCATAAATTAATTTGAAAAACAATAATAATAGTAAGAAAACCACTGACATTTAAACGTCAAAAATATTTCTGACAAAGATTGCAAAGCCTACTAAGATTTTTTCATTAAAAATTCATTCCAACTTGATCGACAACCCCGTTGTTGAACGGGCAATGTTTGCTTTATTATTTTTTTCTCAAAAATTAGTCGTTTTTGGAAAAAATTTAGAGAGACAAAAAAGTTTTAGGATACTTTCATCTACCTATGTAATTTTTTTTTAATGTATTTACCCACTGCATAAAAAAATTTTAGCAAAAATGTAAAGGGGGTGGTTACGTTTAGTAGTTTAGAAGGATAGGTTGAAAGTCCAAATAGGGTGAAAACGTGCCCTACTACCAGTTAAACATATTCCCCAAATTTCGTTGTCCTAGCGTTTATGGTTTTTGAGAAAAAAAAATTAAACCAAAATTTTCCGCCATTTTTGGAGGGGTGTAGCTCCTTAGGGGAGCCCAAGTCGCCCATGGTTTATATATCAAAGTACCCTTAAAATTGCCTAAAGAATCACCCCCTGAAGTTTGGGCATGTCATTCAGATACACTCTGTATAATGTAGTAACATTATTGTTATTTATAGCTTTGTTCGTTGGGACTGCACTACTTCCACTAAGCAGTTTAGTGCAGATGTATGTTCGTTGGGGATAGTGTAGGTTTAGTGCAGTTGCACTCATACTGTTCGTTGGGCCATGCGCAGTGGAATTTCGTGCAGCGGGTGCCAGTTAGTGCAGATTTTGTTGCACCTGCTTTCGATTAAGTTCAATAAGTGCAGTGTAACTAAAATGGCGGAAAATTTGAAAGTGTGTTTTGTAATAATTAATATTAATATTAAATATTAAGAAACAAAACCTTATAATAATTAATATTTGTTGTGTTAGAGAACACAGTATATTCAATCCCAGTAGAGGCAGTAGAAAACTACCCCTACTTTTTTGGAATAATTTAAAAACTACCCTGTCGATTTTGGCGGCATTAAATACACTTATAGTATATTTAAAAATATTAATTAACTGCTTTTTCTCATTTAGGGGTGGCTGGGGTTAACTACCCTCACCACCCCAAATTTTTTTTTTTGCAAGTACTTCTATCGATTTTGGTGCAATTTAGCATGTGATTTCTTTATACGTTAAGTAGTACTTTTGAAAGAACTTATAAGGGTTAGTAGTTTGGTGTAGAAAATATATTTCGCTAATAATTGGAAAAAAATAAAAAATAATAATATAATAATAATTGATGAATCACTACTAAAAAAACATTCTGCGATGATTTCATTTTCTACGAGTATTTCGCTGACAATCTCCTGTTCGTCCATTTCAAATATTATATACTTTTTTTTATAAAAATCTGTTCGTTGCGACCATGGTTTACACACTTTTCTGACCTGCACCATACCTGCACTAAGTTGATATGACATTGCACTTATTTACATTTTATTGCCCTATGACGTCATACGAGTGTCATGTCGTTCCCACCAAGACAATAATAAAAGAGACGCTCGCATGTTGCTTGTACTTGTATCAAAAGCTTTGTTCGTTGGGACTGCACTACTCTGCACTACATGGCACTCGTATGACGTCATAGTGCAATGAAGTGTAAGTCAGTGCAATGTCATGTCAACTTAGTGCAGGTCAGAAACAGTCAGAAAAGTGTATAAACCGTGGTCGCAACGAACAGATTTTTATAAAAAAAAGTGTATAATATTTGAAATGAACGAACAGAAGATTGTCAGCGAAATACTCGTGGAAAATGAAATCATAGCAGAATGTTTTTTTAGTAGCGATTCATCAATTATTATTATTTTTTATTTTTTTCAATTATTAGCGATATATATTTTCTATCCCAAACTACTAACCCTTATTAGTTCCTTCAAAAGTACTACTTAACGTATAAAGAAATCACATGCTAAATTGCACCAAAATCGATAAGCAGTACTTGAAAAAAAAAAAAAAAATTGGGGTGGTGAGGGTAGTTAACCCCAGCCATCCCTAAATGAGAAAAAACACATAATTAATATTTTTAAATGTAGTATAAGTGTATTTAATGAAGCCAAAATCGGACAGGGTAGTTTTTAAATTATTCCAAAAAAGTAGGGGTAGTTTTCTACTGCCTCTACTGGGATTGAATATACTGTGTTCTCTAATATGACAAATATTAATTATTATAAGGTTTTATTTCTTAATATTTAATATTAATAATTACAAAACACGCTTTCAAATATTCCGCCATTTTAGTTACACTGCATTAAACTGCACTTATTGAACTTAATCGAAAGCAGGTGCAACAAAATCTGCACTAACTTGCACTGGCTGCACTAAATTGCACTTCACATGGCCCAACGAACAGTATGAGTGCAACTGCACTATCCCCAACGAACACACAACATCTGCACTAAACTGCTTAGTGTAAGTGAGTGCAAGTAGTGGAGTCCCAACGAACAAAGCTAAAAATTATAATAGTCGTGTACACTGTTGGTTAATAAAGTAAATACAATATAATAGTTGTTGATGAATTATATGAACGCTGGTAGTTCGCTTTATTGATAAACAGAACATAAGATAGAAACATTCGGATTTAGCCACACGTCTCTCAAGACGGCTAAACCCGAATGATTCTAGGTCTTTTGTTAGTTTAATAAAAATATGCAACTTAGTGATGAGATTAGAAAATGAAAAATGAGGTTGGAAATAACGAATTTTGAGCGCTTTATAGTGATTTAACGCAAGTGGTGCATTTAAGAAATAAGTTCCATTAAAATAAAATTAAATTAATCTTTTATTTGTTATTTTTAATGTTATTAAATTAAACGTAGTTAAAATTATTAAATTTAAGTCATATTTTAAGCCCCACACATATCACAATTTCCGGGGTTTTGTAACGAACAAACTAATGCTGCATTTTCTTCATCTTCATCTTTCTCTTTTTTAACACCATTAGTGTTAATTCCAATGGAGCTTGCTCCACTTGAAACTCCATCACCAACGTTTATTATTAATTTGCTTTTATCGACGGTGAATTGAATGGGTTGAGCTGCGGGTTTCGTTCTTAAATAATACATTCCTGTTTTAAGTCCTTGTCGCCAGCCGTAAAAATGAATTGATGTTAAAACGGAGTAAGTCGGTTTGGCTACGTAAAGATTTAAAGATTGGCTTTGATCGATGAAAGCCCCTCGAGCCGCGGCTTGATTTATGATGCATTTATTTGAAATTTCCCAAACTGTTTTATAAATTTCTTTTAAATCATCAGGGATTTGGGGGATGTTTTGAATTGAGCCGCGATTTGCAATTATTTGATTTTTCATTAAATCATCCCAAAGCCCCCTTTCGGTTAAATCTCTTAATAAGTGGTGATTAACAACTTGGAAATCTCCAGAAAGTACTCTTCGCGTATAAATATTCGATGTGTAAGGTTCGAAAGATTCGTTATTTCCTAGAATTTGAGCTGTTGAAGCTGTTGGCATTGGGGCTAAGAGTAAAGAATTTCTTATTCCGTGTTTATTAATTTTTTCTTTTAATTCTTTCCAATCCCATAAATCAGATGGGGTAACATTCCACATATCGTATTGCAAGATTCCTTTACTAACAGGGGAACCTTGGTAAGTGTCATAAACCCCGTCTTTTTCGGCTAATTCACAACTAGCTTCTAAGGCACCGTAATAAAGCGTTTCAAAGATTTGCACGTTTAATTTATGGGCTTCGGGGCTATCAAAGGGGAGTCTCATCAAAATAAAAGCATCTGCTAATCCTTGAATACCAATTCCAATGGGGCGATGGCGTTTATTGGACGTTTCAGCTTCTGGGAGTGGGTAATAATTAACATCGATAACTTTATTTAAATTTTTTGTTACAACTTTTGTGACGATTTTTAATTTTTCAAAATCAAAACTTTTCCTGTCGGGTTTAACGAACTGGTTAACCGCAATTGATGCTAAATTACAAACTGCGATTTCATCAGGAGATGTGTATTCAATGATTTCGGTGCATAAATTGCTACTTTTTATTGTACCTAAATGTTGTTGGTTACTTTTGCGATTACAAGCGTCTTTATATAACATATATGGAGTTCCAGTTTCAATTTGAGACACAATTATGGCTTTCCATAATTCTCTGGCGGGTATTTGGCGAACAAATTTTTTCCTTTTTTCGTAATTTTCGTATAATTCCACGAATTTCTCCCCCCAACAATCAGATAAACCAGGACATTGATGAGGGCACATTAGTGACCACATTGAATCTTCCTCGACGCGTTTCATAAATAAATCAGGAATCCATAAAGCATAAAATAAATCTCTCGCCCTAACTTCTTCAGCCCCAGTATTTTTTTTTAAATTTAAAAAATCAACAACATCCGCATGCCACGGTTCTAAATAAATTGCAAACGCTCCAGGTCTTTTATTACCCCCTTGATCGACATATCGAGCTGTATTATTAAAAACCCGTAACATTGGTACTAAACCGTTCGAAATACCATTAGTTCCAGCAATAATCGTGCCTTGTGCTCGAATATTATGGACGTTAACTCCAATTCCTCCCGCACTTTTTGATATAATAGCACATTGTGAGATACATTTAAAAATGCCTTGGATTGAATCCTCCGGCATCATTACTAAGAAACATGACGACATTTGTGGGCGAGGTGTCGCTGCGGCAAATAAAGTCGGACTCGCGTGAGTAAAATACTTCTCAGACATGTAATTGTAAGTTTCAATAGCTGATTCAATGTCTTCACCGTGAATCCCAACGGCCACGCGCATTAACATATGTTGGGGACGTTCAGCAATTTTTCCGTTGATTTTTAGGAGATATGAACGTTCGAGTGTTTTAAAACCAAAATAATTATATGAGAAATCACGATCGTAAATGATACAAGAATTTAAACGATCCGCATTTTTCATTATAATTTTATAATGTTGTTCAGAAATCATTGGTGTGTTTTTATCAAGTTTTTCGCTTACCATGTTGTACAAATCTTCAATTACATCTAAATCAAAACAAACCATTAATTTAATAAAATATTGAATTGTTAATGGCAAAATTTAAGAATCATCATGTAGCTTCTGACGCAAGGATTCTAGTTCTAGGTTTTGTGTTAGTTTTATTGATAGTGCTAGTGTAAAACTAGAACTAACACTAAACCTACAACTAGAAATATTCGGGTTTAGCCGCACGTCTCTTAAGAAGGCTTAATCTGAATGATTCTAGTTCTAGGTCTTGTGTTAGTTCTAGTGCCAAAGTAAAACTAACACTACACCAAAAACTAGAAACATTCGGATTTAACCCCATGTCTCTCAAGACGGCTAAACCCGAATGATTCTAGTTCTAGGTCTTGTGTTAGTTCTAGTAATAGTGTTAGTATAAAACTAGAACTAACACTAGACCGAGAACTAGAAACATTCAGGTTTCATTCTCACCTTACAAGATTTTTGAAAATGTTCCAGCGACGTGAACTTCAAGTGGATTCAACAAAGAAAATAGAAATGACAATCAAGATGAAAAACAATGTAATCTACCATAACAAAAAATAAAGGAGAAGTGAAGAAAAATTCAGATACTTAAAACAATGATAACGATCTTGAAAAATATAAAGAGTATCATGATGATCTATCTATGTGACCTATCTATAATAACAGCTGATGATGGTGAATGTAGTCAAGGTTTAAAGATAAAGATAGAGTTGTTTTAGTCGAAAATAAACCCGAACAAGTAAGAGGTATAGCATTTCCTAAGAACAGTGCTAAGAGAAGCTTTTCTGAAAGGTACTACAATAAAATCCTTCCAAGTAATGAGTTGGTGTCTAGAAGTTGGTTATTCTACTCATCATCAAAAGATGCAGTGTTTTGTTACAATTGCAAGCTATTTTCATTCCCACGGCAGGACAGTGCGTTAGTCAATAGCGGTTATAATGATTGGCGTCATTTGTCAGAAGCTTTGAGTGTTCATGAAAGCTCACTAAGTCATATAAAATGTTCTAAACAATTAATATCGTTAAAGAATACTTTAAATTTGAAAAGTGATGTGGATGCACGTCATTAATCGATATAGAAAAACAGAGATGGGATGGAATTCTTAAAAGAATTATTTTATGTATTCAGTACTTGAGTAAGCAGAATTTAGCTCTTAGGGGTACAAATTTAAAACTTTTTGACGAAAATAATGGTAATTTTTTATAACTTATAGAAATGATTTCGCAAATGAACCCTTTATTGTCAGATCATTTCAGGGTTATAATACTCAAAACCATTTTTAAAATTTTTGTATTACGACGGACACCATCGGAATTGTATTGATTGTCTTCGTACATTTTAAACTTCTTAAAGGAAAATAACATAAATTATAAACGTATGCGTGGTCAGGGGTAAGGGCGACGCCAGAGAGGGGCAGGAGGCAGATTCGAGAAAAAATTGAAACACAATAAATATACATCTTGAGTATTGAACAAGCATCGATTGGGATGCGATATTTTGATTAGGAAACCAAGGAAGTTCAAGAAGTATTTCTCGGATTCGTCAAGCTTGATGCTTTGAATACGAAATGTATTGCAAAAGCAATAAATGAGTTTTTGGCAAAAGAAGAGCTTGATCCGGACAAATGTGTTGGTTTGGGTTTTGACGGTTGTTCGACGATCTCCAGGAAAGAAAGCAATCCTACGCAGAAAATATAAAAAAGCTTTGTTCTTTCACTGCTCGTCACAGAAATTAAATCTCGTCATTAATGATCTAAATAGTCTGTCTGAAATCCAGAACATCAAAGATATTATTACATTTTTTCAAAAATCAGTTTTGAGACGCAAATTGATACCAAATATTTCCAGGCTTTGCGAAACAATTTGGAGCGAGAAACACAAAAGTATTAGAGTTTTTAAAGAGAATTTTTTTATTGTAATGGAGGCCTAAGAAACCCTTGCCACAGGAAGGAAATTGTGCGACTAGAAAAAATGCTTATCAGCTCCATGCAGCAGCTTCTAAAGTTTCGTTTATTCTCAACCTTATTTTGATAGCCAAATACTCGGCAATGATGGAACCTGTGGTAAATGTGTTCCAATCCGTAGCTTTAGATGCAATAAAGGCATCTCAGCACATTATTCGCATTTTGCAATTGATAAAAAACCACCGTAACGGTCCAGAAAACGTCACAGATGAAATTATTAGGAACGCTACTATCGTTGCAGAAAAACTTGGACTGGGGGAAGACATGAAGGCAACATCGGAACAACCACCCAGCAGTAAGCCCTTCAGAATTCTGGCGGAGGTCTTTAATAATACCATACTTAGTCTCGATTATTAATTCTCTTGAAGTTCGCTTTTTTGAAGAAAACACCCCGTCATTTTCCTTATCTAAATTACACCCGGTTCAAATGTCCTTCTTTTTGTCTTTTCCCAATTTTACAATTTATCAAATATCAACAACGAAATCGAACTATGGCAAGAGAAACCTGACTCAAACGAGAAACTTCTGACTTTCCCTGAAACGAGAAAATCCTTAGAATTATGGTCACTTTACCCTGCACGACATATACTGTTGAAGCATCTTTTTGCAGCTTGAGGAGAATAAAAACCTGGTTTAGAAGCACTATGGCAGAACGTCGTTTCAATGGTCTTGCCATGATGAGTGTTTTAATAAACTTTGAGGGTTTTATTAATAATGTGGTTGACCATTCGCTAAGAACCCACGAAAATTATGTTTTAAATAATTTGGTCTGTTTTTCCTTGGTGGGATAATGGTGCGAATATGAAGGGCATGCACAACGAACTTCAGAAAAAAATATTGGATATAAATCCAAGAGCACTTTATGTACCCTGTACCGCGCATACTTTATATTTAGTAGTGAATGATGCTGCAAATATGTTAATGGATTTCTTCGGAATTGTACAAGCGATGTATAGATTTTTTTCCTCCAGCACGAAACGATGGAAAGTCATGAAAGATAAAATCAGTAGCTTAACACTTAAACTGTTATTAGATACACGCTGGGGAAGTCGAATTTAGGCAATAAAGCCCTTGCGATTTAATTTACCAGAAATTCTTGGTGGATTACAAGAAACTGTAGATAGTAATGGAAATGGAGAAATGTCCTTTGATTTAAAGACAAAGCATAATATGGCATTGTCTATTAAGAATAAAATGGAATGTTTCAAATTTATATGTGCAATAATTTTGTGGTATTATATTCTTTCAAATGTCAATATTGTAAGTAAAATGCTTCAAAATACTAAAATAAACTTGGTAGATTTAATTAAAAAATTAAAATCGTTGGAAAAGGTTCTTAAAAGTTTTAGAACCGATGATCATTTCGATAAATTGTGTAATTCCAGATTTTACATTTAACAATCATTCCAAAATATTTTTATAAATGTCAAAATAGACCTTTGTAAAGAAATTGATTTTTAAGTAATTTTTAGCAGTCGAATTTACGATTCGGACTGAAAGCGTGGTAGAATCTACCCCTTGTACAAAAGGGAGACCATCCAGTACCTTTAGTGATTGTAGTAGACGAAGCAAATATAGAAAAATTAAACCTCTTTGTGAAAATTATTCACCTGATGAATTAATATTTGCGGCACAAGTTAGCCAAAAAACGACAGGACATCGTTTTATAGGAAAATTATTGCAAGCGGCGTCAAAGTCTCCCACAAGAGGTAAAAAAGTGTTAGATTCGTATAAAAAGCCTTCGAAAAATGTTCACAATCAGTTAACACCTGAAGAAGCGTTATCTTTATTTGTAAAGTCTAAATTAACAAAACCTGCATATCAACTACAAAGAAACGTGTATAACCTCAAAAGGTTGCGTTTATACCCTTATAATGCGATAATTGAAGCGAAAAGTAAGTGAATCAATAGAAGTGGATGAAATTATGGCAAAAATTAAACTTCAAAATTTATTAAATCATCTAAGTGAAAGGATATTCTTGCCACAAAAAGAAATTTTTGTAACAATTCCAAATGAATAACGGTGGTAAAATCGTAATGGTTTCTAAGTGGAGCTGCGATGCCAGTAGTGACCAAAAAATGTACAAGCAAAGGTTTTTAGATGAAGGTGTTAGTGATATGGACATCTTTCTCATGTCGCTTGTGCCGTTAAAGGTTTTCTATATAGACGGTAAACAAAACCAAAAAATTATTTGCCATAATCCTAGACAATCTTCGACGAGATACTGCGTACCCATAAAGTTTATGTTCCCAAAGGGAACCGCTCAATTAGCGCAAGAAGAAGTGAAACTAATTGAAAGAGAAATAAATGAATTGATTTCGTCTAAAGTTGGGACCGAATATGAAATTGAACACAAATTGCAATTTACCATGGTAGATGGTAAATTGCACTGCGTTCGCTCAGTGCAGAAGAGCCGTTGGGACCTCCTGGGGTTTAACACCCAAAATATCCCTGTGCAAATACATTGCAGTGATACGTCCAATGTTAACTTACGGCACCGTAAACTAGTGGCCAAGAGTTAGAAATAAAACGATTGTTTTGCAACTACAAAAATTGCAACGTTTGGCTGGTCTCTACGTTACAGGCTCGATGATAACCACACCAACAGCAGCAATGGAGAATGTACTGTGCCTTTCTCCTCTAAATTATCACGTTGAGGAGGCGGCGATAGCAACAATGATCCGGCTGCGGGAGGCTAACGATAAATGAGCTGGTGGCCATTTCTCTGGCGGCTCAAGAAATTTCCAAGAAAATTAGTAACAAAAAATTATAATATATTCTGATTGCAGACAAGCCCTCCTCTCGCTCGGGCGGTATCGCTGTTCATCCTCGTTGCTTGAGGACTGCCATAACAAGCTTTGTGAGGCAGCCGCTAGCAATGAGATTACGATCTGCTGGACAAAGGGTCATTTGGGAAATAAGCTTTATGACATGGAGGACAAACTGGCAAAAAAAGCTGCACGCGAACTTCCGGGATCGCCAGAACCATTCATCGCCCCAACAATAAGGTCTTTAATAGAGCTTCAAAAAGATGAAACACGTAAGAAGTTTCTAAACTACTGGGACAGGACACCAGGATGTCGCCAAGCCAAGGAGGCTCTGATTTACCCTGACCATAAACGAACAGATTTATTTATGAGGTTGTCCAGGAAGAACCTACCTTTAGTCATAGGTCTAATCACTGGACACTGGCATCTACTGAACATGGGAATAAGTGACACCAACATCTGCAGAGGATGCGGTGAGGAGGGGGAATCGGCGGAATACATTCTATGCGACTGCGTGGCCCTCCAAACATTAAAGTTATCCATTTTTGGAGATATCCACATTCGCATGAGTGGAATCAAGGCAGCACAACCAAGACAAATTCTAGCCTTTGCCTCCAAGGTAATATGGTTGGAAGTGCTGGTAAAATTGCTGCGAGCGGTTCAGCCTGAATTCCCGCGAATCGAGTATCCAGATGGTAGTTGGTAAATTGTGCAACTCAATTTCTACATATACATCGACCTTAAACTGTTATGTTTGTGGAGCAACATCTAAGAGCACAAACAATATTGAAAGAAGTAAAGCATACAAAGATGTAAATAAATTAAACTTTAGTATGTCGATCCTCCACGCTTGGATTCGTTTTTTTGAAACGATACTTCATATAGCCTACCGTCAGAAACCGTTCAGAAAGTGGTAAGCAAGGAAGAATAATTAAGAATTGTTGAAGAAACGAAAAGAAAAAATTCAAAACGAATTTAAAAGTAATATGCTTTTATTAATTAACATACCAAAATCAGGTGGAAGTGGTACTACTAATGATGGTAAAACTGCCAGAAGATTTTTTGAAAATGTTAAGTTTTCTTTGCAGATTACCGGTATAAACGAAGAATTAATTTACCGACTTTTAGTAATATTAAAAACAATTAATACTGAATATGAAATTAATATAATACTCCCTTTGTCCCAAATTATGGTATACATTTCTCTAAAATTTATGGATTAAGGAAAGTTTGGAGAATTAACGAGTTTCTATCTATTTAATATAATATAATCTTAATTTAATTAATGAAAGAAACAAGAGTTCTGTTTGTCAAAGGTTAAATTTGCAAAAACCTTTGAACCTGCAAAAAGAAACAACAAGAACCGGGTAAGAGGAACAATGGTGACCAAAAACATCGAGTCTATTAATGCAGCAGAATGCAAAAGGATGATTACGATAACGTTGTACCAGCCGTTAGATCCAAGTTGATTGGTTCCAAATTGATGATAATGGATCAAGATAACAATTCATAAGCAGGAAATAGTTATCTCAATTCTTATGCACAAGCCAGGAAATCCCACAATATCAAAATTGACAATCATTTACATAAAATTCTGTTATGACTAAAAAAACTAAAGGTAATAGAGAAAAACGTTTCCCATAACTTAGGTTCAAGCCAGGAATTTTCAAAATATCAAAATTGACAATCATCTGCGTTAAATTTTGTTATAAGTAGAAAATTAAAGGTGATAAAGAAAAACGTTTCCCATAAAAATTAATGATAATGAATCACGATAACATAATTCATAACCAATGCTACCTTAGATATCACCATTTCTTATGTACAAACTAGGAAATTCCAAATTATCAAAATTGACAATCATCTACATTAAATTCTGTTATGATTAAAAAACTGAAAGTGATAGAGAAAAACGTTTCCCATAAAAATTGATGATAATGAATCAAGATAATACAATTCACAACCAATGCTATTATAGACATCACCATTTCTTAGGTTCAACCCAGGAATTCTCAAAATATCAAAATTGACAATCATCTGTGTTAAATTCTGTTATAAGTAGAAAACTAAAGGTAATAGAAAAAAAGATTTCTCATAAAAATTGATGATAATGAATCAACATAATTCATAACCAATGCTATCATAGATATCACCCTTTCTTAGGTTCAAGCCAGAAATTCTCAAAATATCAAAATTGACAATCATCTGCCTTAAATTCTGTTATAAGTAGAAAATTAAAGATGATAGAGAAAAACGTTTCCCATAAAAATCAATGATAATAAATCAAGATAACATAATCCATAGTCAATGCCACCATAAATATCACCACTTCTTAGGCTCAAGCCAGGAATTCTCAAAATATCAAAATTGACAATCATCTGCGTTAAATTTTGTTATAAGTAGAAAATTAAAGGTGACAGAGAAAAACGTTTCCCATAAAAATTAGTAATAATTAATCAAGATATCATAATTCATAACCAATGTTACCATAGATATTACCATTTCTTAGGTTCAAGCCAGGAATTCTCAAAATATCAAATATTAATAGATTGTGTTAAAAGTGCCTTCGACGCATTAACTAAAGAAAAGTTAGATAACGTATTTTCGACACTACAAAAGTGTATGGAGTCAACCATGATGGCCTAGCAGGCAACAATTATAAAATTGAATAAATTTGAGTCTGAGCATGCTACAGAAAAACTTTTCGAACGAAAATGTTGTAGCAAATTGTATTCTTAACAAAATTGCTCTCTTACGCTTTTGCTCTCAGACGCATAGATATCGAGAAAAGCTTCGCCATGAAGGGCGTTTATATTGAACCAGCTGAATTGTATTAAAAAGTTATACAATTTTCATTAATGTATGTTTAAATTAAGTTACAAACTGAATTACTAATTTTACAAATACAATAAAGCAGTTTCCAAAGTTTTGTATACCATAATTTGAGACAAATTGTAAAGACAAATGTATACCATAATTTGGAACAGAGGGAGTAGCATTTAACGAATTTGCAGAGAAAACTGTGAAATTATTTGTATCTTTATATCCTTGGTATTTTATGCCTGGTGATATAATTAGAAATGCTATACTGCCAATTGGTGCTCTATCAGAAAAAGCAATAGAAGCCAGATTCAAAGATATGAGGGCATACAGAGAACGCCACACTTTGAAAATAAGTAGGACAATAACGAATAAATATTATAATATCCTCATTGAGACAGATTTTTAAAAAGGAAGAAAAACTAAACGCAGATATTATAAGACTATTAATCAATCCATGTATAAACGTACACGAAAATTCAGAAAATGAAGAACCTGGTGGACCGCAAAGTGACGACGATGATGAGGACGAATCTGATTAGGTTTAGTAATATATTTTTGTTTAATTCGCATTAGCAATTATTTTGTTAAAAATTTTGTTTATTTTTTGACCAAGTTTCGGTTTTTATTTTTTTAATTTTTATTGGATCACCTGTATATTTTTTGGGAAAAACGTAGTAATGTTGAAATTGTGTATTTGATCCACAGTTATTAAATGATGCGGAGAAGAAACCTTGAAAGCATAATTTTAAAATATTTTTTTCTTGGCTATATTTAATACAAGCAATTGATGAAAAATTTGAACAATTACAGAATTATACAGATACATTTTTCTTCTTGCATAATGTTTCCACCTTAACTAATATGCCTGAAGAAGACCTTTTCCAACATTGTAAAACCTTAGAAATTAAGCTTACAGACTTAAGTGATGAAAAATGCCTGAGGAATATTACTGCCTCAGATTTGTGCTGTGAAATAAGACTGATCAACAATTCTTTGCTACTATCGAGCAAACACCCATAGAAGTTTTGAACTTCATTCATAAAAACAGTTTAACTTGTGAGTTTTCAAATTTAAATGTAGCATTAAGAATTTTGCTAACTATTCCAATTGTTGTTGTTACTGGGGAAAGGTCTTTCTCAAAACTAATAAAGAATTATCTTAGAACAATGTCACAAGAAAGATTAAACAATCTGGATATGATACTATTGATATAAAGTGCAGCAAGCCAAACTTTAAATCTTAAGTACATATAATACAATTTTGCACAGGGGTGCTAAAATACCAGGAGCCGGCCCTGCATTCAGGTATAGCTGCATGTCTCTCAAGACGGCTAAACCCAAATGATTCCAGTTCTGGGTCTTCTGGTAGTTCTAATGATAATATTAATGTAAAACTAGAACTAACACAAGACCTAAAAAGTAGCGACATGATGATTCTTGAATTATACCTTGTTAATTTCATTACCTGAGAATTGTTTCTTCGTTTCTTTATGGAGATTACTCATAGCAATTCTAGCAGCAAGTGTTGCATAATCAGGATGGTCTGTAATTTTTGTGGCAGCGGTTTCAGCAGCTAAGGTGTCCAACTCAACTGTGGTAACGCCTGGATAAAGACCTTGAATAACCTTCATGGTAATGTCCACCTTTACAAAAAATATAATTACTGTTTTATTTTTATTACAACACAACATTTTTAAATTACTCACTGGGTCAACAAAATCCATATTCAACCCATAGCACAGTTTTTGGATCCTCGATGTGATCTTATCGAAGTAAACTTGCTCTTTACGACCATCTACAAGGAATTACAAAAATTATAGATTTAATTAAATAAATTTTGATATTTTTGTACCTCTTTTAACGACGTAGTTCTTTCCTGGCGAATGTGCAATCGGCATTTTAATAGATTTACACAAAAATAACGGACAAACACAAGAAGTTGATGAGATTTTAAAATTTAAAACAGATTCAGATGTGTTAAAAACGAGTTATTACAATAACAAGATGTTTAACGAAGCGCTAAAAGAACCGGAATCGCAAGATTTTATTGGTTAGGTTCTAACTGTCAAAGACGTTTTGGCGGGAAATTAGGTTTTTGCTTAATTCTGCTGAGTTAATTTATGTATATCATTGGAATCGATGTTTTTAAGAGAGTTAAAAAGTATTTTGTATGTTTTTAAACAATTTTAAAGTAAATTTTTGATATGTTAAGAAAGGTTCATATCCATGCTAATCTTTTATCTGTCAACAATTTTTTAATGAAATCTGTAGAATTAATTTATAAATTTTAAAGGTTCACGTCCAGGCTAATTTTTATTTTCTTTGCTGTTGCAGAATGTTGGAAGCAACATCAGTATTACATAATGAAGATACCATATTGATTTCTCTTACTATACATTCTAATATCTCTCGATCATTATTGCAAGTATGCAATCAATATCGCAAATTGCGTATTATAATACCAATACTGTGATATTGGTTGCATACTTGCAATAATGACGTCGGGTACGATAATTAATTAACACACTGTACATCATTACGGTTTGCACGAAACCTTCAAACATTGTTTTTCTTTTCCAGATATCTCCTTCAAATATTTTTTATACCCGAATTTTATAGCAATTAAGCTGGGACCCAAAGATAATCCCTGTGCATTAATCTATTCCTAGTTTAAAACATATCGTTCAACTTTTTCTCAACTGTCGAGGTTGAGGTGCTACAATATGAGGCTAGTTTCGGGTTGATTTGACATTAATTATAACGGTCGCAAGCGACTTCACCTTAAACGAACCACCAGTGTTACCAAAAAGCGACCATCCTCGTCTGGTACTATGACAGCTGCTGAAACTTTATAATCGCAATAAATTATAATAAACAATGAATTTGATTTGAGCTTTTGTGTAGACAAGACTGGACAGCTTTTATGCAGATGTTGACAGTATTGCCCCTATTTGGAAGGACCTTTATACAAAAGAGATAAACGTATGACAAGAGAAGATCCATCTGCAATTGGTACGTTGGCAAAAATTAGAAAGAATTCTTATGACTTCAACCATTAGCAAAGCTTAACTCCGATACATACACTTGGCACAGATTGCTACTTTCCAACTATCTTCTGAAACAGAAAAGGAAATACAAATAAAATGTAGAAAAATGAACACTAAAAACATGTTGACATTATCATGTTGGCACCCATATACTCAAAAATGCCGCGAAAATTTGTTTTACAATATTCCATAAATATATTATTAAATGCTTTCAAAGTACGTTCCCGGAGAAGAAAATTAAAAAATCTGCTAGGGGTACAAATCCAAAATGGAAAACTAAAAACATAGAACAATTAAAAAATAAATTGGACGCCTTGCACTAAGCAATTGAAATCACGAAAGATAGTCGACACTCTTCGACCAGCCTTGTTGATGTTCTGTTTGGTCAACTCGGCAAGCTTGGTGGTCGAGTCACTAGGTGAAGTAAGAGAGCTACAGATCAAAAATACAATAAAGAGTCTAAAATCAAAAAATACCAAAGATAAATACCAACTGTTCACAAAGCTAATAAAAGAAGTTATTAACCAATTATTAGCAAACACCTCTGTTTTGTCATAAACAAATGTCTAGAGAAGAGAGTCTCCGAAAGAGCTCAAGCTGGCGAACATAACACCTATATATAAGAAAGGAGACAAAGGTATATGCAATAACTATAGACCAATATCTATTTTACCAACCATATCAAAAATATTTGAAACCGTATTTGATACCAAATTGCTTACAATCTGTCAACATGGGTACCAAAAACAAAGTTCTGCAATAACTGCCCTACTCAGCGTAATAGAAGCTATGAACAAAGATTTCGATTTAGGGAACTATTCCATATTATTAGGCAAACTACAAACATATGGAGTAAGATAGAATGCGTTGAAATTTCTAGCATCATATTTGCAAGGAAGAAAACAATCAGATTTTTGGCGACGTCAAACTTGCATAGAAGTGGCAACTGGAGTAACTCAGGGTTCGGTCTTGGAACCGTTACTATTCCTCATATATATTAATGATTTGCCAAAAAGTATCCCAACAGAGCTAATTTGTCTTTACGCAGATGATACATCTTTCGTTACAAGAAGTGGTGACATCAAGAAGCTTCAAGAAAAAACAAAACAAAACATTGAACAGGCAGAGCACTGGTTTTCCATAAAGAAATTAAAACTAAATAAAGAAAAAACAAACGTACTCACCTTTTACACAAAACAAAATGATGAGGTAACTGATAAATCCATAAAGTTCCTTAGAGTTACCATATCCGAAACGCTTAAATGGTCCGAACACATATCCGACTTAAAAGAGCGATTATCCAATGCCTTATATTGTGTTGCAATCTACCACCAGAGATACTGCGTAACGTATACTTTGCATATTTCCATAGCATAGCGACGTATGGGATTATTGCGTGGGGTGCATGAAGAGAAATGGAAGCCATTTTTATAATGCAAAAAAGGCAACTCGTATACTAGCTGGGCTAAAAATTCATGAGAGCTGCAGAACTCATTTCAAAAAATTAAAAATATCTTGTCTTGTTGTTTTATACTTACCTGCCTTGAGTATATTCACAACAAAAAAGATTCGCTTCAAAACAATGCAGACAATTACGATCACAACACCCGCTACAAGGAAGACATTGTAATTCCGTTTCACCGAGTGGAAAAATCACAAAAAATTTACCACTCATAGCCGTGAAATTTTATAATGCACTACCATATGAAATGAAAAGTATGGAACCAAAGAATATCGAACTTCTGCGAAGAATATGCTCCTGGAAAAAGAGCTTTATTCTGTCCAAGAATACTGTGGTTGTTTAATTTTAACCGACGATTCATTTTCTAAATACAAGTTATTGTAATGTATTTTTTGACGTAAAATTCTATCATTTTTGTACATTGTTTAAATAAATATGAATCTGAATATAATATTCACTTGGACAAACTCGTGTGTCTTGAGATTGATAGATGCGAACGGAAAAGAATTGGGTGTATAAACAGAATTAAAATGAAACACTTTATTGACTGAGGCGCATTAAAGCATAACGATACATAGCAGAAATCCTAGAAGAGCATATGATGCCTTATGCTGAATATGTTGGCAATGGACCACACACGACAAGGATCGTAACAACCTTGAATACAATACCTTGAAGAAGTTGGTATTCCAAAAATGGACTGGCCTGCTCAAAAGCCCGAATCTAAATCCTATTTTCTAATTGCAATACCAATAAGCAATACTTAAAAAGGTGAATAATACGTAAATTTTTCGGGTGGCCCGATTTCTGTGACGTGCAGTATATGTTATAAATGTTATAGATGAAGTTTGAGACTTGCACAAAGCAAACAATTTTATGCCAAACCGGGATCTTTTTAAAGGACTCTCACATCCATCTGCTCACTCTCCGGCACTCTTTAAAATATATTTCGACATTTCCTTCTAGTCTTTCGACTCCTCTTTTTCTGCTAATAAATAATAATAATATGCAGCAACCTATGCAGCACTCCCTGAGGGTCACCATTCCTCTATCTCAAGCAAACCGTCGCCCAATCCCCTGTATTTGCTATTTGAATCGTCTGACTGTGCACATTCCTTTCCTCCTTTATCTGTGCCATCTGTCCTTCCATGTTTTTCCTCCTAGTCTCTATCTTCTAAGCCTAAGTAAATTAAGTGTTATTATTTAACACCCGCTTGATGAAGGCGGCTTTATTTCCCACACCTTCAATATAAATCAGGTGAGGAGGCAAGTGCAGTACGATATTACTCGGTCGCCGTGATTGTCAGTATTCTTCAACCAACCGTTTGAGGCGACATGGGTCGCACTTCACGGCCATCACAATTCGTCGCACCAGTTCGTTCATCGGTGCACCATTATGGTGCACCGATACATAGTTATCAGTTAAGGTCGGTGTACTGTACACTATCACTTTTGCTTATTCTTCAATCACTTTAATGCTGTTTGCTTCTATTAGTAATATTAAATCATCAGTACAGGCCAACAATATCTTGTCTTCTGTACTGTTGTCTGGTATTGGCAACAAGTCTTCCTGTTAGACTTTTGGGTATCTGGAAAGTAAATAAGACCGACCAAAAGGGATTGTTGAATTTTCGGCTTCATAAGAAATATTGGAAGAAAGTTTACGATGCCCTACTCTTCTTCTTTGCTCATTGTTACTTTATGTGTAGTCGGCTCTCCTAATATTTTTGAAATTTCTTCCTCTTTTGTTCTCCGGGAGGTTTAGCGCTTTTCTCACAACATGACGCTCGTTTCTGCGCATAACGTAGCCACATTATCTCATGAAACTCTGTGTAAGTTTCTCTGTCACAGGAACCATCTTGAAGCTGCAGGGAACATATTCGTTCCGGATCCTATTTAGCCTTGTCATTCATATGATTTTTCTTTACTGTTCAGTATCCTGTCCCATATAGCATAGCGGATCTTACCACCATCCTGTACACTTTGTCCTTTTTGCGAATAGGCATATTCGGGTCGTACAGGACTCCAGTTCAATACAGCCATTTCTGCTAGTCCACGCCGACTCTATGCCCCACGTCGGCTTCCACATCGGCTTTACTAGAGATCACAAATGCTAGATACTTAATTTGTGCGACTTTCGGGATTAATGTTTCATTTGCTTGAGACCTTACCACTACCACATTCCAAGTGCTCTGTCTTTGATCTGCTCACGCACTTTCGAAAGTATTGATCCATAGGGAGAATTTGTATGTAACAATCAGGCAGAGGTTGTGCTCTGAGAGATCGCCAAACTACTTTCCGCGGTACTCAATCAAACACCTTCTCGAGGTCTATGAATATTAAATGCAGATCTTGTTTGTCTAGAGTGTATAAACGGTGCTTTTTCGTTAATATTGTAACTGCCTGTATTGCACTGTTTGTTAGAGAGTGTGACTTCGAATGGGTTGGGGCCCACAGCTTCACGGTTGTTCATCTTAGTCATAGCTGCCTCCACTTCGTCGGGTCCGAGCTCGTTGTCTGGCCTTTCAACTGGTACTTGGTTCATTTTATAGTATTCACACCACCTGCTATTTATGCATCGAGTCCTTGGGTTTTACTTCTGATGTATTTACTTCTCTTTATATCCTGAGTTGCACTATGTATATTTTTGACAAGTTTAAAAATCTCAGCATCCAACTCCGTATTTTCGACTTGACTACAGAAAACCTCTCTAGAGTTGTCTCTGGTCAGAATCACAGCCTTCTTTTCTGCGACTTTAGTGTTTTTGTAGTTGACGTGATCAGTCTCGTTGTCTGCAAAGTTTTGAATATCAACTTTTTATTTCTTATGGTCATCTTATCTCTTCTTTACACCAGGTCGGATCTTTGCCTGTGTTGACGACCTCGTTAGATAGTTCCAATTTGTCTCTGGCCCTGTTTTTGCACTCCCTCTCAAAACTCATCCAAATCTCATCAGTTGTAGCATTAGAAGTTTTTTATCCTTTTTCAGATATTCTTTCAGATCTTCGAGAAAGGTTTTGGTAGAGAGCATACACCCATCAGTATTTTATGTCAGTATCAGTGTTTGACCCTGTATAACTTTGCAATACTTGAAGGTCCCTTTTAAGTTTTTATCAGTCAGGTTGACGACAATCTGAAATGACTTTCCGCCACTTTTGTAGGTGACTAGATGTTCAACTTTCTTTTGAAAGTTGGCCTTTTTCTAACTCAAGTCATGACGTGAGCAGAATTCCAGGATATTTTTTTTCTCTTTATTTGCGATGCTGTATGTACACATAGCCTCTATCATGTTGCCTGAAATTCCCCTAAGACGAATTTAGTCTCCTCAAATGGTATATCAGTCATGAGCTTCTCAGGTCTTTCCAGAATGACTCCATGGCCAGTTCTACACATCCCGTCTGAGGTGTATACACGGAGACAGCGTTCATGATAGTCTGGCTTTCCAATGTAAGTTTGACAGCCAAAAAGCGGTTTGTTTTCCGTGTCGATAGTGATGATTCTGTCTCTAAAGTAGCCGTCAAGCATGACTTCAATGTTATTCTGCTTATGCCTGGTCCTAAGTCTCTGGATTTTGCAGCTTTCCATCGCCTCTCCTAAATGTACCGTAAGATGGGGTTACTTGGACACGTTTTTTGCAAATTTTTCAAGATTAGAAGTGAAGAACTAAAGTTAGGGCAACAGAAACTTGTTCATCATACCAACCTAATCTTCAGGAACAACAAAAAATATATAAAAAAGTGATGTCCGAAGAAATGTAACTGAAGAATTAAGGAATGTATGTTTATGTAAAAGACATATCTTTTATTGAATTAAACATTAAAAAATATTAAATAAATTTTAACAAAACTGTATTTATTTCTTCCAACAAGTGTTAAATAAGTGTTAATTAAGTGAAATAAAAGAAACAAGAATTAACGTATTTACCAACAATAAACATATTAAAAACCAAAAACCACTGTTCTGTAGCATAATTCAAACTTAAATTAATTAAAATCATTTTTCCTTCATAAAGTTCTTGAATCCTGAACGAAGGAAATCTTTGTCTTGATTGCTATCATCAAAGATTTCTTCGTGTTTCGAGTCTTCGCAGCGAGAGCAGTTGTAAAAAGAATTTGTGCTTCCACGGCTACATGCACCATAAACCCAGTATTTGCATTTCAAGCACTGTATCCAATCCATTTTGTTCCTGTTATCCTCCCACTTTATGCAGCAGATACTGCAAGTAGATGAATCAATCTTTTTTATTGTGCCTGTCTTGCGAACTGGCCTTCCTTGTCGAAGATTTTTTGTTTGGGTGCCTGAGGAAGAAGGTTGATTTTCTTTCTCAGCTTTTGTGGGAATTACAGCAACGGACGTATCTGTACCTGCTGGAATCTTTTTGCCTCGCTTCCTTTTCTGTTTATTGCCACTCCTACGGTGCTCCTGCAACAGTTCTAGAAAACTTGCGTCTAAAACTCTTCCGTGTGTGTCGCTGCTTTCGCTCTCATTTAAACCGTCGGGAATCCTTTTCAAAACCTCATTTGGATTAGGAGGATGCAACTCAGTTGCTCTAAGATCGCTGATTGCTGTCCAGAGTTTATTTAGCAATGCAGGGAACTGCTTTTTTGGAATGCAACCAGGGTATCTGCTTCCTTTTCTCCATTGATCCAGTATTTTTCTCCACTTTTTTTTCATAGGTGCGAATACCGCATCATCTAATGGTTGCATTAGATAGGTGACATTTGTTGGAAATGGCGTCAAATAGATGTTATTCTTCTTGCATGCCTTGATCACTTTTGGAGAGAAGTGGCTTGCCAAATTGTCTCCCACCAATACAACTCTATCTTCTGGGTCGCGAGTGTCTTCAACATGCGGTAACAAGATTTCAAAAAACCATTTTTCGAAAAGGCTTATGTCAAATCATCCACTTGGGCTGCTAGCAGTGTCGGCGCGAGCAAATGAAGCGCCAGCTTGCGGGAACCGGAGTGGCCCCCTCCCCCTCCAATTTTTGGGCAGAATGCCTAATGTGGGGGGGAGCGCCCAAAATGCGGGGGAAAATTAAAAATTCATTTTAATTAAAAAAATATATATAATCAAAGAAATATAAATAAACTTAAAAAAGACTGGAATAATCATAATCCATACTTCAGCAAAAATTTAAGAATTATACTAGTGAAAACCAAACTTAAGGGAATAGTCGGGAATACTCTGGTCAGAAGGTTAATTTGCAAGAAAAAGTCTGAAATTGCAATAGTTATAAACTAGACTTCAGCAAAAAACAGGAATTACATTGTTCAAAGTCCACATGAAGTCTGAAATTACTGTTCAGAGAAAACAAAATTGATTATAAACCAAACATGATTTTTCATGGCAATACTTATGTGTTCAATAAAAGAATGCGAAGAATATGAACAAGAAACCCATGGACTCTCTTGTTATTGCACAGGACAGGAAATCACCAATACAGAAACTTTGCCAATGCAGGATAAGCACAAAAGCAAAGTAACAGTTGCAGAAATGAGGTACCGGGTGGTACAAGATCCGTATAGGTAATAAGAGGCTCCCAAAAAGATGATGATAGACACCCAGAAAGAAGTAGCTGTCAGTATCAAGAACAAAACATAGATAACGTTGGCAGAAGACTAGATACTGCTCTGGAAGATTAAATACTGCTTTCTGAAGACTAGATACTGCTCTGGAAGATTAAATACTGCTTTCTGAAGACTAGATACTGCCGACAGCTCTAAATACAGCATCTGGAACACTAAATACTGCTTTCTAAAGACTAAAATTGCTTTGTGGAGACTAAATACTGCTTTCTGAAGACTAGAGACTGCTGACAGGTCTAAGTACTGCAAAAGAAAGATAAGATATTGTTGGAGAAAACATACATAACGTTGGCAGAAACTAGATACTGCTTCTAGAAGACTAAATACTGCTTGCAGAAGACTAGATACTTCCGACAGGTCTAAATACAGCGTCTGAAACACTAAATATTGCCTTCTAAAGACTAAAATTGCTTTATGAAGACTAAATACTGCTTTCTGAAGACTAGATACTGCTAACAGGTCTAAATACTGCAAAAGAAAGATAAAATATTTTGGAGAAAACATACATAACTTTGGCCGAAGACTAGATACTGCTTCTAGAAGACTAAATACTGCTTTCTGAAGACTAGATACTGCCGACAGGTCTAAATACAGCGTCTGGAGCACTAAATACTGCCTTTTAAAGACTAAAATTGCTTTGTGGAGACTAAATACTGCTTTCTGAAGACTAGATACTGCTAACAGGTCTAAATACTGCAAAAGAAAGATAAGATATTGTTGGAGAAAACATTAAAAAGGGCGCCAGCGCCCCCTTTTAGGCGGCGCCCGGGTGCAGTGCACCCCTTGCACCCCCCCGGTAGTGCCGCCTCTTGCTGCTAGCATATTTTGAACCAGCTGGTCCACCTTTAGTCCACTTGTGATATATGTTTTGTGCTTTATACACCACCATAGGAGGAAGTATATCTCCATTTGCTCCATAATGCTGATCGAAGCCCTAGAATGTTCTTGCACTCTTTCCACTCTTTTTGTGTTTCTTTGCAGTATGACTTGTTTAGCACCAGGATCATCAGTCACATTTGTCTCATCATAATTATATAAGTTTACACTTTTCACAGAAGAAACGGCAAGGTTAGCGTTGTTAAAAAATGTTGTCATGTCGTCGCGGTTGACTGACGACCTGGACCGCTGGATATTTGACACTATTCTGATGGAGAGGTTGTTTCTAGCGATAAAATAATCGATGAAATCTAGATCTGGACTGTTGTTCTTCCAAGCATCTTCCGTACTAATGTTGTCCAAGGCACTTTGAACGTTTCTGCGACCTTTTTCCTTGACATCCCCTTCCGAACTGCATCCATAGTCTTTTCCAAGTCTTTCACTTTGTAATTCATGTAGGGCTTTGATCCTGGAATTTTTTGATACGTGCGCACCATTTTTAATCAGTGACTTCCTTTGATAACTAGAACAAAAATCACCACAAACAAAAACATAACCTAACCTCGCTTTCGTGACACAGGACTGAACACGTATACGTTGTGTCCATGTAGCCTCGAGGTGGCCAAGTAGCCCCATTTTACGGTAGTATGTGTTCATGTTTCTTCTTTTTACGTGTCACCATATAAAAATGCAAGAATGGTGACTAAAGGTTTCTTTATTAACATTTATCTAATTTTTGTTTAGGTTTTTTAGTATTTCTTGTAATCAAAAATTATTATCAAATAAGTGACCATAAAGTAGAAAGTTACAGTTTGATTTAACAACAATTTTTTTTCAAGATTTTTACCTTGCATACTTATCAAATTGAACATTTCTAATGCCGTCATTATATTGCATTGAACATTTTGACTTTAATTTAAGATATTGATCATTGTCTTAGTCTTCAGCAAAAAGTAGTACTTTGTTTCAAGTTTTTAGCTTATATCTTTTTTCTGGTCGTTTTAGTTATCAAAGAACAAAAGATAACATCCAACAAAAAAAGTTTGGAAACAAAATTATTAAAGATACAAAACCTAATAATCTATCTATCTATGAATCTATCTTTTCATATTCTAATTAAACCTTTTTTACATAGCCAAGACAACATAAACAATTTCTATCCACACATTATGTAAATATAAAATTAGTATGTACGTATCTCGTGTCAATTTGATAATTAAATACCTTAAGACAATATTCACATGAGAGTACACATTGTAACGATGTTCTAATGCCGAGAACAAGCATTTCTGTTTAAATATTTCATTTGCATAAAAAGGAAGTGAATAAATTAACTAGTTTAATTATTTTTTTTGTAGAAAGTCTTTAAAAATACTTACTAGGAATAAAAATAATTTATGTGACGTTCAATCGACCGAAAAACAAATGCGGTTCTACAACTTTCGCTTTATTTTTTGCAACCCAATTACTCCAAGTTACCGATACTACCGGCTGTAAGATTTATCAAGAAAAATGTAAGAATGCATTTCTTAGCCGCTCCTTTCTAACTAGGAAATTTTCACTTTGCATTGTTATCATTTCATCATCTAATAAGTGCAATTAAAAAATGTTTTTAAGAAATTAGAAAGAAATTTTCCCATCCAATTTCTTTGTTTATTATATAACATCAGTTACTTTACAGAGCACTTTTCCTTTTCCTACCCTTCCTCTTTAACTCTTTAAATCATTAAAACGAGGATTAAAAAGTGGAAGGGGATGGAAATGGTTAACAGGTGGGAGAGCTTACGCTTTATGCCAATTCAACTGTGTACATTACATCTAAGTACTTTAAATCAAAATAGTTTAAGAAAGGTGTTCTTTTTTTAATTTTTTGATTTACTCATTTTCTTGTAGCAAATTTTTGTTCACTCAAAATGAAATTAATAAATGATTTTTATAAGTTAATTGTTAGAAATAAGTCTTCTACAGTGAGTTTAGATTATATCTTTGGTACTCGTGAAGATTTATGGAAAGGTGTTGGTTCTTTTAAAGATATCCCCGGACCTAAAGGTTTACCGTTTATTGGTAATTCTTGGAGATTTATTCCGTATATTGGTTAGTATTAAATTTTATTTTTTATTAGATGCATTTTTATGTTATTAATGAAAATGATTAAGTGTTTAAATTTCATTGCATATAAGTGCGTTTTATATCACTTATCTGTATAAATTCATAAAGAATATGATATAAACGTGTGTTATGCGAAGGAATATTAAAGATTTTTATCTTTATTGCACGCGAGTCACGATTTTACCTTCAACTTAAGTAGGTTTCTCAAGAATTGTAGAACAAAATGTTTTCAGTTCAAAGAAAAGGTGTTTTCGTAGTTTTAAAATATTTTATTGAATTAACTAATGGGTTAAAAATTACGTAACCATAACAAATACATTTTTTTTGTCCAACAAAATCCAATGATATCTAAGAGAAGCTGTGAAAAATGTATCAAACTCTGATTGAGATTGAGATGAGAAAGGTAATAAAAAATTAATAAACTAAAAGAAAGATTTCTAACATTTAATTAAAATTTTTAAATTTGAATAAAAACTGAACTAAATTGAACTTTTGAAAAAGTGTTTGACGTTTCGGATGCCATGTTGCAACTTTCTTCAGAAACAAGATCAAATTGACGCAATCGGCAAGAGTTTGACAAAATATACATAAAAAAATAACTCTAATTACTGACTAATTGTCAACTAAGTGTAAACTAAAATTGTTAACTAAACGCGGTGTATAGACCGCGTGCAAATTTGGAGCATTTTTTGACATCTTTTGAAGATGCCTTGTCTATTTTTGTTCCTGATTGCGATAAATTAATTTGTCTTGGCGATTTCAATCTGAATGCTTTAAATATTGATGGTCCTTATTCTAGTCTTTTGTCAGCAATTGAAGCGTTTTCTCTTAAACAAATAATAACTACGCCTACACGTATAACTGGTACAACTTCTACATTGATTGATTTTATTATCACCTCAGTTAATGATATTACTGACTCTGGTGTTGTTGATATACACAATGTTGCAGAGCATCACATGGTATATGTGGTCTTGAATCTCGTTTTAATGTTGATGCTTTCTCTTCCGATCTTAGTGCTATTCCCTAGCATCATGTCACTCAATTCAACAGTATTAGTGACAAAGTCGACTTTATAAATTTTCATATTCTTTCGCTGTTTGATATGCATGCCCCGGTGCGTACTGTTATTCTGCGTCGTAAACATAAGCCATGGATAACAGATAATATTAAGTTGCTGTTTAAATTGAGGAATAAGGCATATTCTAAATAAAGATCCCAGCCAAATGAAAGCAATTTTAATTACTATAAACAATTGCGTAATTATGCAAATGGTGCCATTAGGAGGGAGAAAAGGGCATACATTGATCACTTCTTTCAGGGCAGGCGTGCGCGAGAGATGTGGAGTGCTTTTGCATCCATGGGTGCTATCCCTACGAGAAATCGTTCTATTTTCGATCGCATCGGTACTGTAGATTTAATTAACAATTTTTTTTCTTTCAACCCAAACATGTTATCATGGCGAGGCTGATATGATTTCCGGTCTTTACTCTAATGTTATACCACAAGTAAGCGAATGTTTTCACATTTCTTTCACAGATGAGGAAGAAATATGGAAGACCTTGAACGATATTCAATGCAATGCTGTTGGTGCCGATGGGATCAGTTTTAGAATGTTACGTTTGTGCTGTCCTGTGATCTTGCCCTTTCTGTCATATCATTAATTGGTGTATTGAATTTTCGGTATTTCCTGAGCAGTGGAAGCTTGCTGTGGTTACGCCGGTTGCGAAATCCAACAACCCCAAGGAGCTGAATGATTTAAGACCCATAAGCATTTTACCAAATTTATCGAAGATTTTTGAAAAGATTGTTGCGTGAGGTCATTTTTACAGTTATTCAATATCTTGCCTCAATGGCAGTCAGGTTTTAGTTGCACTACTGCATTATTGGATGTTGTGGATGACATCATTCGGGCACGTGATGATAGGTATGCTGTTGCTCTCGTATTGTTGGACTTTTCTAAAGCCTTCGATACATTACACCATGCGACTTTACTTGCTTTGTTGCACCATGTTGGCTTCTCCGATGCTGCTGTGGATCTGTTTAGATCTTACCTGCTAGGTCGCGCACAAGTAGTCAGGTTTAACAATTTAGAATCTGAAAAACTTCAAATTATGTCAGGTGTTCCTCAGGGTCCGATTCTGTATTTAATTTACACTTACCGTCTTTGCACAGTTTTGCAACATTGTTCAGTGTATATGTATGCTGATGATACCCAACTATTACATAGTTTTCAGATTAATTCTATTAATTCTGCACAAGAACAGTTAAATTCGGATTTGGCAGCGCTTATCGGAGAAGCTAATAAACTTTGTTTGCAAATAAAAATCAATTGTTCTATTGTTTGGTAATGATAGCATTGAATCAATTGGAGATGATTTTAGTGTCGTCATTGATGGAAATAAGCTTAATGTTGTTAAGGGAGGACGTAACTTGGGCATTATGTTGGATAGCAATTTGAGGTTTAGAAGGCATGTCAGTTTGTTATTGCAACGAGCTTATTCTATTCTTAGATTGTTATATAGTAACAGGCATCTGTTCAGTAGACAGATCAAAACTCATCTTTGTGAGACCCTTGTGTTGCCGCTATTTAATTTCGGTGATGTGCTCTATCATCCTTGTCTGGATAGTGGGGATGTTTCTAGAATTCAAAATGCGTGTCTGCGGTTCATTTATGGTTTGCGTAGGCGAAGTCGAGTATCACACTTTCTGGATAGGGTTGGTTGGCTCAATATGTCGCAGAGGCGTGTACTTCATTCGATATGTTTGTTCCGACGCATTATTCTGTATAAATGTCCACCTTATCTATATGATAAAATTCGATTTCGCACTGATGTGCAGAACATCAGTGTTAGACATACCATGGCATAAATCTCAACTTTTTAAGAGATCATTTTCATATTGTATGCTAATTTGGTTAATAAATATGTAGACGTGATGACTGATACAGGTGGAATGAGCGCTTTCACTTTTAAGAAGAGTTTAAAACATTTGCTACTTCAACAGCAGTTGAAACCCAATTGAAACTTATATAAATTTAAAATTGTTAGGTGTATAATTTTATTGTCTCAAAATGTTATACTATATTTGTTTTTTTTTTATATATCATGTTATTATATCAAGTACTTGCGTCCTGTTTTTCTTATGTATTATTATTTTCTTACATTTTTTTTTGTTTATTTTTTCTTGTTTTACAAAATTTTCCAGGGGGGATGAAAAGCAATAGTACCCTACTAGGGTGCATTGACTCGACTCTTTTTGACAACTTTTGAAGTTAGGTTTGTTTTTTTTATTTCCTTTTATTTTGTGAGTTGTAATCTCTGTATGAGTTGTCAATAAAATATTATTATTATTATTATTAATATTATTATTATTATTATTAAGTTGTTTTTCTCAAGTCCGAGTGGAGAAGGCTTTATCAAGTGAACTGGCATTTTCCATGTGCGGCTAAGTTCCCAACTTCTACTCATATTGTTCTTACGTCGATGAATTTTTATCGCTTCTCTATCTATCATCTTATTGAAATCTGTGGTGTGTCACTTTTTGTGGCATTGCTCTGCGATTGCCATCTTCTGGATTTTATTAAGTTGGACATCCCTTCTCATGCTCCTTGATGCGGTAGTCGATGTTACTTCCAGTTTAGCGAACGTAATACTTCCTACACACTGAGGTTACTTTGTCTTTAGCTATCAGAAGATCGTACCATTATATCGTGCTTCTTCAGACATGTTTTAATTCGCTCCTTCACACCTGAAACATAAGGGAGGCAGATAAAACCACCTGATGCAGTACTTACCGTCTCTTCTGTCTGCTTGCGTTATTTCGCGGCTTGCTCGATATCCCTCAAATTATAGCCTTTTTTCTGGAGTACATATTCCAATAATCCTTCTTCGTTCTTTAAATTCTTTTCGTTGCAAATCCTGTCTGCTCTAGGACAATGCTTGAACCACTGACTTCTTCTGTTCAGGATGGTGGTGGGATGAAGTCTGTAGATACATGTTCGTGTGTAGTTTCTTCCTATACACTCCTAGCTCCATGCCCCCATCTGTTTTCCTAGTGACCAAAACCAGGAAAAGTAACACATAAACAGTTTTGCAGCTTCCATTTCCATGGTAAATTTGATCATGGGGTGTTACGAGTTTACCTGGTCTAAGAATTCCTGGAGACGATCTTTTATATGTTATCAGATCACAAAGGTGTCATCCACGTAACGAAGCCATAGCTTTGGTTTAAACGGACTTTTCCTTAACGCTTCTTTCTCAAACATCCCCATGCAGAAATTGTTACAGCTGCCCCTTCGCATTGCTCTTAGAATTATCCCTTCCAACCTTTCAGCGTTTCATTAACAAAAATCAAAAAAATCAAATACAACACTTATCGAAACTTTTCGAAAGATTAACTACCTTTGTGTGCCTTCATTAGACTTCGTTGGTTCCTTGGTTAAAGCTATTTCCGATTTTCCAAAATTTGTTTCATTGAAAAGTTTACAAAGGTTCTTAGGCGTGATAAATTTCTATCACAGGTTCATTCCTAATTTATCAGAAACTCTAACTCAATATACAGGGTGTCTCACGTAACTAGTTCGTTAGAACTTTTTCCGGTTCCACTATTCGTAGAGATTTTAAATTTTGGTAGCATGGGTTGTTCATTCGGAACTTTCGATATAAAATATTTTCAAGGTGGCCGCCACTTCTGGTCTACCGGAAGTAGACCATAACTTCGCTATTTTAAATGGAATGCTATAGTTTTTATTACACAGTTTAATTGTACGTAAAAAAATAGGTTGACTTTGATAAAAGTTACTTTTTTGGTAAATTTCAACATGCTCTTTAAAACTCCATATCTCAGCCAAAGTTAATTCAAAAAAGATCACAATTTTTTACCACAATTACTCTTCAGATGTTGTCAAATAGATTGTCATTTGTTGTATCGGAGTATCTTATACAGGTGGTCAAAAATTGAATTACTGTTTCTCAATATTCAATGGCGAGAAAGTTGAAAATTTTAAATGGAACGACCCATATTCTTTTAGCCTATCAGGAAGAGAATTTAATTCTCTATAATTTATCTATAAACATTCCCATACCTATTTATTGTAGTTTGCCTCATATTGCGAAATTTGTTAAAATATGCACGAAATGCAGGTTTTTTTTATTAGAAAGCTATGGAATGTTGACAGTTTTTGGTCCATGTTTGTATTATTGTTGCCATTAGTTACATTTGACGACGGGTGTAAGTTATTGAACATCATGGTAAATTATTCCAACGCCGATATTTGAAATTTATTTTGTATTGATGGCGAATGTAATAAACTTTCGGACAAGACGTGTCGAACACTTAATGAGAGATGCTTAACAAACCTAACGCCCATCACGAGGAAAAATTTCAAAAAAATTGATGAAGAATTTATTAGTTCTGGATATATCGAGACCAAAAGAAATCGCATATTTCCGGTCACCAGTGATGAAGACAACGAAATAAATAATTTAACGTATTTTATTGCATTTCCAAATCCAATTTAATAACAAATTTATATTATAAATGTATATTTTTATTCAAATCTAATTTTTGTCATTAACTTTTTGTTTTAATAGTTTCGTTTATTTGATCTTCTGTTTGTTATTTTTGGTAAGTAAAAGCTAGGAAACTAAAAGATTATCAATTGTAGTTAATAGTACAAATAATAATAAAAATAAATTAAACAAAAAACTGTCAAAATGTCATGGCCTTCTAATAAAAATACAAACGGTGTCCTGCATTTTCTGCATATTTTGATAAATTTATGAATATGAGAGAAACTACAATAAATAAGTATAGGAATGTTTATAGATAAATTGTAGAGAATTAAATTCCCTTTCGTGTAGGCTAATAAAATATGGGGCGTTCCATTTAAAATTTTCGACTTTCTCCCCATTGAATATGGAGAAATGGTAATTCAATTTTTAACCACCCTGTGTAAGATACTGTGATACAATATATGACTATCTATTTGAGAGCATCTGACGAGTAATCGTGCCAATTTAGAGCTTTTTTGAACGAACGTTGGCTGGGATATAGGGTTTTAAAGAGCATGGTGAAATTTGCCAAAAAAACCTTAAAATCAAAATAACTCGGAAACGAAAAGCGCTAGGTACCAATAACTTTTATGAAAGTCAACATATTTTTTTACGTATAATTAAAAGGTGCAATAAAAACTATAGCATTCCATTTAAAATAACGAAGTTATGGTGTACTTCCGATAGACCAGAAGTGGCAGTCATCTTAAAAATATTTTAGATCGAAAGTTCCGACTGAACAACCCATACTACCAAAATTTCAAAACTGTACGAATACTGGAACCTAAAAAAGTTCTAACGAACCAGTTACGTGAGATACCCTGTATACTCTATATTCTTTATCAACGACTCTTAATTTGAAGATACAAAAGAGCATCGACTGTTGGTCCCTTTAACATTATTCAGCTTTTTCTACGGCAAAAGATGTATGATCACGTTGCCTTTTTCTTGTTCATCCTTCTAGCAATGCTTTTCTTTCTCTTACTACTTTCTTCTTTCGTTTTTTCTTATTTTCATCATTTTCTTGGATTTTTCGTTTAACAACTTCTTTTCTTGATTATTCTAATACTTTTTGCTTCTTTTGGCCTTTTTCTTCCAATTCATTTTTGCAGGCGTGTCTGTCGCAATCATGTTTCTTCCCTTTCTTGTTTCAGCCTTAGGAAAGCCACGTATCTCTTCTGGCGTTATGAATTGGTCAGTAATATTTTGAAAGGTTTTTTGTTGGGACAGATCTCCAGAATCATTTTGGATTGCAATCAAGGTAGGACCTTGCTCGTCATTTGTTATATCAGTTAGAACTCGAGTCTCTCTGTAACAGAGCTTGGCAAAAAAAATTATCTCTCTAAATATGTGTCTATCAAAGGGAAATATTCCACATTTTTTAAATGCAGAAGTGATATTTGCCGGTGACATAGCTTTTTGAAAAGCTTCACCTACGCAACCAACAACTTCATATATTGTCATGGGTTTGCCAGGGTGTTGCATCCCTGAATGGCTTAAATACTCCAACATCTAATGCTTGCAATTTGTTTGTTGAATGCGGTGGAAGTAGCTATAACAACTCCATTATTTTTAGCAAGGTTTAGAACGTTAATTGATAGATGACTCTCGTGATTGTCATAAATGAGAAGGCTAGGGTTTTCTTTTGAACTGCATGTATATTTAATATAATGCTTCATGACTTTTTCAAACAATCTAGAATTCATCCATCCGGATGGTGCAGCTAGCCCCAATGTACCAGGAGGCGCTCCTATGATCATATGTTCTTTGACCACAACAATCACTGGCTTAAATTAGAGGCTATATCGCTTGTGCATCAGAAAAACAGTAGACATTGTCGTAATATTAGCACAAACTCTCAAACTGCCCAGTAATTATTTACCTTGAGACATTTGTTTCAGGGCATTGTCACAACTAACAAACGCATAGCCATTTTTTTGTACAGGTCAACTCAAAAGTTATGTTTATAGGTTTCCAACAGACATAGCGACATCTATGAGATACAAGCAGAACAAAAAATATTTTATGTGTATCACTGTTCCCCATGTATCACTGTTACCCAGCCTCCCCTAATCGAAGTTGGGTGTTCTATTTTCGATGAGTAACTGTGTATTATTTGAATCAATGTACTTTCCAAATATGATTGCTAATATCTCAAAAGTAATTATATTATATAACAATATTTTTTTATAGAATAGCCTTGTAAAGTTCACTTGTATTTATTACTTAATGATAGTTTTTTACCGGAAGATTCCTATTAACAACAATATCCATGAAGTACATGAATCTGGTCGTTAGTAAACATACTTAAAATACCTTTATCTAATGGCGTTATTAGATTTTCTTGTGCTCATTTCTTAAATGTAGTTATTATAGTATAATTTGGAATGTTTTGTCTTTGAAGTCGTGGAAACTGTTTTGTTAACGAAACTTTCTTAAAAGTTTCACATTTTTGAATTCCTACTTGTGATATTTCATATAAACTAGAATGTAACATGAAGGTTATTCGATTCTTAATATGCGTTCATAATTATAAAAAACTATTAGAGATTAAATCTTAACCGATTTGCGTAATGTCAATAGGTCAAAATCATTTTATGTATAAGTATTACGAAAGTTGACTTTAAGACTTGAGTTTTGTCTTTGATAATGGTAATAATCTAACTAGTTAGACGACAAAGAAAAAGAAAGACGAGTTAAGTATTAATCAGTTTTTAAAATTGATTTCAATTAAAAAATGTGCCAATAATGTACGTACATCGCTATTTTTTTTAAGTTAATATTAAATATACTAATATCGAACTCAAATACTAATAGAGATATTAAAAAACTGCTTTTACCAATTAAAAAAACTAAAAATTAACTAAATAAATAAACCGATCAATATAAAAAAATCGGTAATTTTTTAGGTTATCTTTAATAATTGTATTCATAAAAAGTATAGAAACAATATAAATATAATTTTATTTATGGGAGTATTTTGAAATTCCGAAATTTTAATACTACAAATATTGTCTCGATCTAGCAAAGGAATGTATTTTACTATCTACAAATAACAATTAACATTAAAAATATATTTAACAATTTAAAAGTAATCTTTACTTAACATTTCAATAATTTTTATAGAATTTTTGACTAGAAGCAGTAAAATTTCGAATAAGTTTTAATAAGCTTTCATAATTTTTGTTCAGTAACAGCATTGCTTAGAGATTTTTCAAGGAAGTGTATTGTGTCCGATTCTATACCTCTTAGGCACGTGCGATTCTATGTATAATAAGCTGTTGCTATGTATTACATATATTAGCAGATTAGAACGTATGGACATATGGCATCTAGCTATGGCGCTGTGGTATATAATGCCTCCAGACATTGAGGATAGCGACTTTTATAGTTACCTGAAAATAGAAACTAAAGCCCAAATTATCAGAAAATTTGTCAAGAGTCATAAGCTTGGTAATATTGAACTAGTAAAAAGACTAAAGAGAAAAACCAATTTGAATTAGTGTAGTTGCTATTAGTGTTGCTAAAAAGCAGTGATTGTAGTACGTAATACAGACAGAGTACTTCAAATGACAATACCTAAGGAGTCCTCCTTATATTATGTAGTTGAAAGGATTTAACGCTAAAGTATTCGTGTAACCATGTACTATTTTGAATATGATGACAAAAAAAAATTGGTAAAAGTAGATATAAAAGGTAAGAAATGTACACACTAATTACTGTTTGATAATAATTGCTGACCGTATTTTATTATGGGATGATATGTATTATAAACACGTTTGGAAACATATATGTATGAAGGTTTTCGGCTCGTTTGCACGTTTTTGAATAATACTAAATGACAATTTTATCAGAATCGGAATTTTTGTCTTTATCTTTTCAATATTTCAATTTTTTCGAGAGGACACCTTTTCAATTTTACAATAATTTTAGTTGTATTTTTATGACATCATCCTAATTCATTCCTATTCATTCTAATTTATTTCAAAGATTTCAATGCTTTATTTGTGTCAATAAGTATTGGGAAACAAACCGGGGAAAAAACACAATCGGACCTATTGTTATAAATTTATGACACGCGCCCACTCATGTTATAAAATCGGGTGCGCCTGCTCGAAGGTTAAGAGGCCTACCTAGCTGGCGAAAAATTCGAAACGAGATTTGCTCGTGAACACGCCTACTGCGGCAACACCGCTCCATGTGTACTCGATCGGGCTGGCGAGCCAAGCCGATGGCGACTAGGACTGTCCGATTGTCGGGTAATTCCCCGACAATCAGCGACGTTGATTTTATTCGTAGTTGAATGCATTTGAATACGAGTTGGGGCCGCTTTTTGGAACATAGTTGTTATTACTAGTATTTCATTATTATCGATTGTTAGTTAAAATTATATGTTTTCTCGAAAAGGGATGTTGGTGGATGCCGATCTTTAAAGTTTTAATTTTTATATTATAATTAACTGCTACATTTGTTTAAAACACATAAATATTACAAATATTGTTCAAAATAGCCTCCTTCTGAAGGAGGAATACATGCTTCACAATGACGAATTAAAGAGTTCTTCAGCCGAATTAAAATGTCTGATTGATTTCTTGTTTCAGTAGCAGCCATTTGTATTCTGTTTAATAACTGTTCTCGTGGGTTAATTTCCACTTAATACACAATTTGTTTCATATGACCCCATAAGTAGAAATCCAATGGATTAAGATCCGGGGATCTAAGTGGCCAAGCAAATGGACCATTATTACCAATCCACTTGTTTGGAAAATATTGATTTAACCACTCGACAACTACTCTTCCGCAATGAGGTGGGCACCATTGTGCTGGTACCACATATTTTGAATTACATTAAGAGGTATATCTTCAAGTAAATCAAAAAGTGTATTGTTCAAAAAAAATCTGTAATTTACAGCGTTCAAACGTCCATCAAGTACATGCAAACCTAGTAAATTGTTGTTAAATATTCCACCCCAAATGTTGTTAAAATTTCTTTGGTCTAATCGCATGCGGATTTTGTAATGCCCAGATATGTTCATTATGGCAATTATTTATACCATCTCCTGTAAAACATGATTCATCTGTCCAGAGAACATTTGAAATGAAGTCATTATTTTGAGCATGTTACTGCAATAACCATTCACAAAATGCTAACCGTTGCTGATTATCTCCTGGCTGTAGAGCTTGAACGTTCTGTTTACGATACGGATGAAGGACTTGGCGGTTCAATACGCGCCATGCAAAATTTTGACTTGCATGTTGTTGCTCTAGCAGTATATGTGGTTGAAATTATGTCACCACTTACAGAACCACCATATATTTTTATACAGGGTGCCCATTATTTATGGAATATAGTATACAAAATAATTCTGACAAAGATTGCAAAACCTACTAAGATTTTTTCATTAAAAATTCATTCCAACTTTCGATTAACAACCCTACAACTTAACAGTTAGTGTTTGCTTAATTATTTTTTTTCTCAGAAATTATTAAATTTTAGAAGAACATCAGAGAGACAAAAAAGTTTTAGAATAGTTTTATCTATCTAACTAAAATTTTTCCAATGTATTTATCAGCTTCATAAAAAAAATCTAGGCATAAATTGAAATGGTTACGTTTAGTAGTTTAGAAGGGTAGGTTGAAAGTAAAAATAGGATCAAACGTGCCCTATTATGAGTTAAACATATTCCCCAAATTTAATTTTCCTAGCGTTTATGGTTTTTGAGAAAAAAAATTAAACAAAAATTTCCGCCATTTTTGGAGGGGTGTAGCTCCTTAGGGGAGCCGAAGTCGCCCATGGTTCATACATCAAAGTACCCCTAAAACTGCCTAAAGAATCACCCCCTAAAGTTTGGGCACGTCATTCAGATACACCTGTATATCTCGGTAAATGTTAACTTTATAAAAAAACATTTTATACAAAAGTTGTTTAATATTTTTTGTAATTCGCTACGGTAATGGAAGCTATAACAGTACTCAAACGGGTGCTGTAATGAGACTCTTTACAGCATCCGATGCTGTAATGAGATTTTAGTAACATTTTATGGAACCAGTTCAAGTTGGTGACATTGGGTCATTAATTTTTCTAGTTGTCAATGTGACAATTTTTGTCTATGGATAAAATCTGGTTTAAATACGTTCTTACCATCAAATACAAGGTCCACAATGATGAGGACATGGACTCTGAGCAATTTCTCTTATTTTGGGAGGTGTACATCAAACGTTTTTTTCAGGTGAATATATTTTGTGTTTTGACAGTTTCTAATTGTCAATTCAAAGTTTCTATTTTCAAGTGTTCCGGTGTTACCAACTGCTACATACCTGTTTCCCTACGTTGCCAAAATTTACTTTATTTTTGTTAAAAAAAAGTATAAAAACGCGAATTACAAAAAATAGCATAAAAAACACGTTTCATAAGACTTAAAGCACTCATTCATTAAAAAACTCGTGGCTTCGCCACTCGGTTTTCAACTTGAATTCGTGCATTTCAAGCGTGTCTTACGAAACTTGTTTTTTAATATACTATTATTTGCCATAATAGGACAGCATTCAATTGTTTATATTTCAGAAAACAAATGAGCAACGAATAACACTTGAATTGTTTTAAATGGCAATGTACCCTTTTGTTAGGTTCATTTGATAGAGATTGTTTTTCTCCAAATTTTAGATAAATTTTAGATTGTTTTTCTAATATAAGGGTATATCAGAAAATTTTTGAAAAAATGCAAAAATTGTTTATTAAGAAAATTTTTAGTTTTTTATGAGTTAATATATTTTTTTATTATTTATGTTGTATTATTTATTTTAAAATATACCTTTGGTGATATTCTTTACATTTTTATTTTGTATTTATTTTAATAATTAATCTAATAATAAATGATCAGATAATTGTGCAAATATTCTCATTATTAAAAATTTATTTCCACACTTAAACATTGTTTTGCATTCTACGTAAATTAAATGTTTAAATTTAAATCCGAAAATATTAATCGCTTCAAGTTTGTTTTTCTTGGGAGACACTACGCCGACGTCTCGGTCACCGAGAATACCGAGCTCCACTATGTCTCGGGTAATGTTTGGGACGGAGCAATATTTGCGATGTTGCCGTATTTATACTCCGAAAGCAATCAAAACCGACTAAACGTTTTAAACCCATTTTATTTAAATTTGTTGCATTTTTTGAAAAAACTAAATGCATCACTAAAAACTATATAAAAAAATAGAAATTTTGATGTAACAAACATACAAAAATTTTAAACGATGGCTGAATAAAATGGTATTCGTTGTTTTCGCTAATAGGTTATCCTCTTAATGCAAGGTTTAAATCTCGGCAATATTCTTCACTCATTGTTACAATTTTATTACCTTGCATTTGTAGATCTTCGAGTGTTCTTGCTAAATGAACCGTATCGTCATTAAGTGCGTTATTTACTAAGTCTTCTGAGCATAGATTTAAAGGGATTGGTGATAGTGTACATCTTTGACATCATTATTTCTATTTGCTCAGATGTTATGTCTTCTGCTCGTGCTGCCGCTTTTTGGCTGTAATAGAGATTTAAAATAATTTTTTTTCTCAGGTCGATTTCTTTGTTAATGTTTGCATGAGTTGGTCGTGTCTAACTTTATCGAATGCTTTGTTATAGTCTATAAAGCATGACATTGAGTGCAAATTTTTGTTTATTCTATTCTGATCACTTTCAACAAGACTTTTAATGTATGAGTCATTAGACTTAGCATGCGGTAATTGTAGCAATACTGGGTACTCTTCAAAGTTAATTTCTCGCCTCTCACCTTTGAATGATTAGTTGTTGATTAGTGTAAGATAGTTTTTCCATATTTCTAATTTTTGATTTATTTCTGTGATTCATTTTCCATTTCCCGCTACTCTTTGTGAATGTTGAAGTTCTCATGGTATGCTTGAACCTCATACAGTGAGGTTCGTGCAGAGTATTCGTTGTGTTATCTTATATTTCTAATCATTCTTTCCTTTGAAGATTCTTGCCTTATCCACGGGAGTAAGAATTTTGTTAGTTATCCATACTTGCTTTCTTTTGTACCATTTTTTTTTGAAAATAGCTATCGGGGATTTCAATAAGGTCGATTCTGCAGTTTCGTTATTCTTTCTTGTTTTCCAATGTGTTCAAGTTTTCTTTTATTTCAACCAGTAACTCATTTCGTACATCTTGTTTCCTCAAGTGTTCTACATTTATCCGGGTTTCTCCTTTCTTTGTTATTCGTTTGAGTTTATGTACATTTGAGCTATTAAGAAAATGTGATCCGAGGAAACGTTCGCTCCAGGGTTATGTTTTAGATGGTTTGGTGAAATACCCATATCTCGCATTTCCTAAGACGTGGTTTATTTGATTTCCTATCGGTTTTCTATCATCGTCCTATTAAAACCTCGAATACCGTCGTAGAAGGTATTCGTTATTATTTTTCTGATCTCTAACCCAATCTTATGCACTTGTCACATCTCCCTCTGCCGAACCTTGTATTATAGTCCCAAAGTAGTGATATTTCTTGACATTAACGGTTATGATTTAAGCCGAACATTTTTTAAAACCTTAAAAATGCTAACTATACCAGGTTGTTTCATACTTACCTGCGTAGTTAATGTTCATACGAAGAAAGACACATTGCCAAAGAACGAAGATCTACATATCTACAACACGCGCCATGGAAGTAGTCTATTAATACCATATCACAGAATCAAAAAATCCCAGAATACTTTCAACTATATATCGGTCAAATTGTACAATGCATTGCCATTAAAAATAAAAGAGTTGAATAACAAAAGGTTCAAACAGACAGTTAAACGAATATTATTGGAAGAACAGTATTATTCAATTGAGGAATACCCTGCAGACAAGAACTTTCCTAGTATATAAATACTGAATTGTGAATGGGCTGTAAGGCAGGATATGTAATATTTTGAGTTTTACGAACTGTATATTATTGACGAGAATAATGTATAATCATACTTATTCAATAAAACTATTATTATTATTGGCTAGAAACTTATTTTTATATAAACTACCAAATCAACAATGCCAAATACTTTATTGAAATTTCTAAGGAAAAAATTGTTTTTAATCTATATTAATGTAGTTATCGCCCGAACTAGAACTGAGCAATTACGAGCATTTGTATCGAAATCGCAACTGTTAGAAATAAAATTCAATTTTTTTGGAAATTCATGGAGGTAATCTGGCCATATTGTTTTACTGATGTCCAAGATTTTGAACTTTTATCTTTGCATTTCGTGTAAGATTTCATGGAGTTCATGCCCAACATTTTCACAATTTTTGGTCGTGGCTGTTCCTACCGGAGATCCGATTGGAGAACTTCTTGCTCTGGACAATTTAATTCTGAACGTCGTCAAGATGATTTTTTATACTAAGGTTCTCTAGATTCCTAAGGTAGTGGTACAGTTGAACTAAAACTGGCACTATCATTAGAACAAACATTAAACCTAGAACTAAAAACTTTCAGCCAAAGCCATGCGTCTTTTGAAAAAGTGTTTGACCTTTCAGATGACGTTAGGAATCTTGAATACTAAATTTAATCATGGAATGTTACGAGTTCAGGTGACCCAGGAATTGTTGGAAACGCTCTTTCCATAATGCCAGATTACAAAGGTGTCATCCACGTAACGAAGCCTTATAGACAGCTTTGGTTTCCGTGAACTATTCGTTAACGTTTCTTCTTTAAGCATATTGATGTAGAAATTGGCGATTATCGGTGACAATGATGGTCCCATGCCCCCCCTCGCTTTCCTCACAAAATTCTCCCTTCCAGCTAAAATATATTGATGGTAAACAGTACTCCAGTAGCCCTGAAACATACTTCAGTTTCTGGCGAAGACCATCCACGCCATTTTTGACTGGTACTCTAGTAAATAGAGATTCCTCATCGAATTTAACGCCTTCGAGACCCATTCATTCCTCTAAGGATTCTTCCACACAAAGTTGTTCATCTTCATGTTCTAAACTCAAATTTAGATATAGTAGAAACCACGAGAGCTGGCAGTGACAGATCGCTTAAAAATGGTATGAATCAAGATATGGACGTATGACTTAGATTATTTTACCACATACATTTAAATGTAGCTTATGTTAGTAATAGAGGTTATATGTCAAACATTGTCAAAGATATTATTTAATGATTTTCCTTTCAAAGAAAACATTTTCGGCTTGTGAAAACACTAACAGATTCATGACAACGCTCACAAGACGTTTCGATTTGAGGTTATAATTATAGAGTTACATCCCTTAGAAGAACAGACGTACTTTTTCGACGTGGCCATTTGAATTGTACAGCAGACATATTGAACTAATCCAACACGAATTCAAGTACTATTCATCTAAAGTTTGTTTCCTATAAACATGATGTTCCTAAAAGGTTTTACATTTTATGCTAAATATAAGGTGTTTATTAAGTATGGAACAGGCTTAAGATCTCCAAAAGGTCTTGTTGGATTAATATGAATTTTGAAATGTGAATTTGTCTAAACAAAATCTTTTGTTAACAACATTTTCAACTGTTTAGCAGTCAAACTTTTTAAGATGCAGCGCCAACTTGATTTTTTTTTAATATTTCATTGGTCAAAATTGACATCATTCGAAAGCTTATTTTATTCTGCATTCGAAAATGTAATTACTTTTACAAAACATTGTCTAATTAATAATAAATAAGATAAAAATGAAAATGTCCAGTTAAGTACCTTAAAAATTTTATTGAAAACGTCAAAAGTTGTCTTAAACGTCAACAAGATAAATTCCAAACATGGTAACATTAAGTGAAAAAGAAAAGATAGAACTTCTTATGATGATAGGTTATGGCGATAAAAGGCGAACTCATGCAGAAGTATGTGTCCTTTTTAACGCTACGTATCCTGAGCGAGAACCAATCAGTAGATCTGTGGTTACGAAAAATTTGAAGCTGTTTAATTTGACCAGAAATGTTAAGAATCTTCGAAGCTAAGGACGTCCTAAAACTGTAACAAATAATGAAAGATCTATAAACCTAATGTTGGATCTTGTTGAAAATTCAAAATCATCCGTGCGCCAAGTATCTTTAAATCACGATATGAGTGTAGGATCTGTATATACAATTCCAAAGCAAACAAAGTTTCATCCATACAAAATTAAATTGCTGCAAGATGTGAGCGAAGACGTATTTGATCGTAGACTCCATAGAAAAGCTTCGGTAGACTCGAATTCTGCAATAATGTCATCATGTTTTCGGATGAATTTAGATTTTGGTTAAAGGGCCAAGTGAATCGACATAACAATTTTGCTTATTGACGGTACCTTTTAAGCAAAACGTTGCTTTATCAGAAAAGAGAATGTTTTTAATGAACGCAGGATTTCCGTTGGTTGGTTCCTTCATTCTCCCACAAAATCGCACTCGTCGATCAAAATCGCCATCGCAAAGTTCCTGCACCAAGTGCATTTTGTATTATTGAGGTGATATTTTTCTCTTTTGAATAATCTTGATGCTGTGTTTTTGGATGAATTCAAATTAGTAGTAACATTCATGAGGGTTGAATGTGGATTTTCCTGTACTTTTAGCAGGAAAAATTGCTGATCTTCATTTGAGGACGATGGACGTCCGGCTTTAGGTTTGTCCCAGTTCGCGAAATTTACTCTCAATTCGGCTTATAGATGATTGTGATATTGCCGTGCGATTTGGATGAGTTTCATTAAACAACGCACAGACTTCGTTGTGTGTTCGACTTTATCTCCGAAACCAATCATCATTAGCATTTCGATTCTTTCAGTATCAGTAAGTCTCATTGATGCTTTCTTATTTGTCGATACGTTGAAAAAATCGAATTTTGATACTTGGATATTGGATGTTTGCTTCCAATATCCAAGTGTCAAAATTTGTTGATATGGTTGCTATGGTTACACATGGCTACTGCTATTTTTCTATCTCAAGTGAATGGGAGATAATGAAATTTTAAAACAATTTTTCTCGAAAATTTTCTTATGTAACTATTATTAATTTTAACTGTAGTAAACTCAGAAAACAGCCCTCTTTCGAATTCCGTAATAAAAAATTGCTTATTGTATTTGAAAAAAACATCGATGACGTCATAACTCGTTTAAAAATGGCGGAAAAAATTTAAAATCTACTCTAAATAATTTTTATTTTTATCGAAATCTTTAGAATAAACAATTCTAGATTTAACCAGAAGCGGAAATACATCACAAATGGAAACTATATTCCAAATATACGAGAGACGAATAGTTGACATTGAGTACTATAATGAACAATTAATTAATATTAGTCAGCATGGTTTACGATTTGGTTGCTCATTTGCAAATCTGGTGTTTTACAAAGAAGTAAAGTCTACGTTTTTAATTAGATGTAATATGTGCAAAAGCGAATTTAAATTACATACAGCAAAAAATATTGTAAACAAAGATGTTGTCCAAGATCCAATGAGTATTGGAAGTGATTTCTGCAATATGGAGGATTTTCCGTTTTAAATATATCGTTCATGTCATCTAAGTTGTACCAAAAATGTCAAAATCGAGTACCTGATGCTTGGGAGAGTGTTGCAGTACAAGTCATGAAAGACGCTGCAGTTGAAGAAGCTACATATGCCAAACAAAATGCTAAAGTGGATCATGGCGGTCTTTCATTAATAAGTGTTGTGGCCGAGACCGTATAAAAATTTAACTGTAAAAAAAATAGAATGTTGCAATCATCTATTACGAAACTATTACAATACATTGATAGCATTAACTAAAGAAACAAGATTTATGATAAAGTTCCGTAAAATAATTGCCAAAACTATTTTACTACATTGTGGAAATGAGAACTTCCTGTCCGGAAATGTATTATAGATTATAACAAATTATTTCATCAATTTCAAATCAAAGTAGGAGTCTTTTAAAGAAACTAAATAGTAACATAGTCGAACAGTTTAATTCAATAATAGCAACATTTGTGAACGGTAAACAAATAAACTTTTCAGTTTAGTCATTTCATTTAGTTCAAGAAGATTACACTCTGGTATACCATCAAAAAATATCGAGGTACTAGTATAAGTAGTAATCTATTGGATAAATTTGATGAAAAAAGAATAAAATATATGTTATCAATCAAAAGAAGATGACTTGAGAGAAGAGTAGAAAAATAATAATAAAAATAAAATAAATTCAAAGTGCAGATAAAGAATATGGAGATTCGTGTTTAAAGGCAGATTTAGACGTGGGGTTATTTGAGCAGGAAAAAGAAAGATTTTTAGAAAGTTTAAATATAACAAAGGCGGAAAAGCAAAAGCTTCAACGCGACACTATATTTCAATCGGATAGTGGGTACTGGTTGGAAGAAGAAGAAAGCTACTCACGACTTAAAACTTTTATAAAGTATAGGAACACGACCATTTGTACCAACTTGGTGGAATCCCTACGTTATTCATAACAACATTTGTTGAATTCGAAGAGTATAAACCACGGCATAATTAATGAAGGGATTACTTTAGATTTGTTACAAAATATAATAATAGAGAAGTGTGGCTTGTTGATTCATTCAAAACATTACTTTCTAGGTGTCAGTTCCGATGGTCGTAGGAATTGATGTTATCGTAGAAATTAAATGTCCTTACACAGCATACAAAATGCACCCAGATGAAGCCATACGAGAACGAAAAATTGAGTTCTGGAATTATAACAAAACAAATTGTGATGACTGTTGATCCTTTTGGATTGAGGTGTCAGGTGAAATTAAATTAAAGAGTAAATCGTTTACTTTTCTTTATTGTTCCTCTTTCCACATGTCAACAACTATTCTACCTTTTCATATATTACATCGTATTAATAATATTACATAATTGCAACGTATGCCAAATGTCGACCTACTTAGAGTCACCTACGAGATCAATAAAAAACATCAATGGTATTACGAAATACAAGGCCAGATGGAAGTAACAAATCGCAATGGCTGTATTTTTGCCGTTTTCACAGGGCATGAATTTCCATTGAAAGTAGAATACATTAGACGAGATAAACAGTTTTGGAATGAAAATATGGAGTACAAATTAAAAAGGTTTTACGAATGTTTACTTCCGAAATTGGTGGACTCGCGACAATTCCGATATATGACAATTCGTGAACCAAACTATACAGGAGTTCCGTATCTTCCGCATCAGAGCATTGTGCGGTTGAAGGATACGTGTACTCACCAATAGATTCGACACGGAAAGAGAAATAAACTTTTTCCGATAATCGCTATTGGACGACTTTAAACAGTTCCCGTGCGGTTATTATAAACATTGTGAAAAATTTTTATTAAAAAAATCGCTTCTTAAACACACTTTCTTTTTTTTGTGTATATTTGTATTTCTTAGAAACACAAATATTTTTGCTGGCGACACGAAATTAATAACGAAAGTTGGGGGAATTGGTTGAATTGTTTGAAAGTGACACCTCCGTTTACTTCATAAACCACGCTCTATTTTAGCCCAATTCTGACATCCCACCAATTGTTACTTTTAACACTGAAACCCTGTTTGTGGTTACCAAGGTTTTTGTATAAAAACTTTGTATGGTTACTGCAACTGCTTATATTAAACAATTGTTATTATTGCGTTACCAACCTACGGCACGAATTACTGGATAGATATGGGGAAAATACTACCAACTGACTCTTATTTCGCCAATAGCAATCCTACCGAGAAAAACAGGTTATATATACAACAGCGAATATCTTTATCCTCCCGATAAATTTATCGGCCGAATAGTTATCAGGTAGATTTATATTGACGTACGGTTTAAAATATATATACAGTATGTTCCCGGCTCGAGTTACAAAGAGGAAAAAAAATTTTATTACAGATTTTTCAAACTTATCTAAGCATAAATAATGCGTCGGATATTTTCAAACTATTAAATCGCACGAATTTTATACTCTAACTATAGAAGTTAACTAATTATTCCCATTTTTATGTAAAAATTAGACTTTTTTCTAAATAGAAAATATTTCAAGTTCAATTTATGATATGTAACCATAGAAACCATAAAGGTTACAACTTATGTTAGTGAGATTGTCTTTTCATGCGATGTTAACCGTGAAAGAGAGAATTTATTTAGTACAGTGCTATAGTACTGGTGAATCACGTTTTCGTGTGGTTATACAAAAAATTCAGCAAAAATATCCGGACACAAAAATATTTCATGTTGGGGCTCGCAAACTTATGAAAATATTTCTGGAAACGGGTTCTGTATTATCTATAAAGAAGCAGACGGAGAGACTAAATGAGGAAGACGCGGCTTCTCTAATAGCATTAAATTGCGATCAAGAAACTCCAAAATTATCACTGCGAAGAAGAGCGTTACAAACTGAAATTAGTAAATCGCACCTCTCCAGAATTTACAAAGAAAATAAAATTAAACCATTTAGACCACGATTTAGACATACTTTGGATGCCGGCGATGATGCCAAAGGTTTGGATTTTTGTCTTGAGATTGGTAATGAAATATTAAATAACAGAAATTTTCATAAATTTATTGTAATTTCGGATGAAAGCACCTTTTCAACAAATGATATTGTTTCTTCCCAGCAAATTTTATACGGTCAATGTACTTTTAGAACGACAGTTGCCCAGCTTACCATTCATACATTGTACCAAATGGTTAAATGTACAATTTCGTCAAAAAATTGATTGGACGAAATGGTCCTATTTGATGGTCACGTAGTCCTGATCTTACAATTATGGACTTTATGGATTTTAATTTTGGGGATGATTGAAACAAATTGTTTACAGTGAACCATTACAAGACGATGCAGAACTATTAAAACTAAGAAAAATTAATACGATAGAATCTCTACCACTGGCAGAAATTCGTAATTCTTATAAAGAATTTAGAACTTGTCTTCAAATGTGTGCCGAATTAGGAGGTGATTTGTTTGAATGAATAGTTGATTTGTTCAGTTACAAATAAATAATATTTATTACTTATATGTATAGTGTTATTACATAAATTTACATTTAATAGTATATTATTCAACAAGCGTATAAGATGAAGTTGCAACACGAGCGAGCGAAGCGAGCGAGTGTTGTAATCTGAGTGGGTAACATCCATTATACGCAAGTTGAATACTATACTTTATCTACAACTATTTAATTTTGAAAAAAAAATCAAAAAAAAGGAAAAAATAATAAACTTGATAGACATTTCAGAAATAACCTCAATATAAGAAAGCTGTCATTCTGTTAATATTTTATTTTTTGATTAGTAGGCCGTGTCAGAACTGTGGAATAATGGCTTCATTATTCAACACTTTGTCAGTCATGGGTAATGCATGTCATTACCCGTCAAAAATCAAATGTATAATGAATAGATAATTCAATAGTTGTAGATAAAATATTTTATTCAATTACCCATATTCTAATTTGATTTGTCCGTATATTTTTCAATAACATAAGTTGTAACTTTTATGGTTTCTATAGTTACATGTCATAAATTGAACTTGAAAAATTTTTAATTTAGGAAAAGTCTAATTTTTACATAAAAATGGGAATAATTAGTTAACTTCTATAGTTAGAATATAAAGTTCGTGCGATTTAGGCCCACTACTACCACTCATAGTTAAATTCGCTGATAGCGTTATCTATCGGATAGCTTAAAAATTGGTTACTACCACTGTATTTATCTTATAGATACCGCTATCCAAGGGATAACTTTTGAACTATCTGTAAGGTCCATTACTACCATCTTTCAGTCAAATTTATCTTATAGATAAACTCATCTGCTAGCCTATCAGAGCGCGTAAACTAGCAGTAACCGTGGTAATAATCCCTTAGATAGCTTAACCAGAAGATGATAGTAACGAGCCTAACCCGTGGATTGGGTGTCGGATAAGTTGCTATCTAAGGGATACCTAACCTCAAATAGAATTTACTTTAATACTGATGTATAAAATTCGAGCGTTTTACTATTTCAGTTAAAATAAGAAAAGTAGTATAAACGTAAATAAAAAACTATTAATAATTAACATAAAAATCATCATGGATAATTTCTTCGACATTGGAGATGAAGAACAAATTTTTGCAGAAATCAATTTCCTATAAGAAGCGAAAAGATAATAAGGAGTAGAATTGACCATTTAAAATATTCATTCAGATGTTGAATTTATGACGATATTTCGTCTCTCGAAAAAAAGTTTTCATCACCTTTTGAATCAAAGAGAAGATGTAATAAAACCTCCATCCATGATGTAAGTAATTTGTTGATTGCTATTATTTAATGTAAAATTCATCAAAATTTAGTACCTCCTTCAAACTGTTTGTTGCTGACTCTTCGGTTTTATGCAATAGGTAACATGTTGCTATCCATAGCAGATTTTACAGGAGTGAGTGTACAATTGGCATCTTCAGTCGTTCATCATGTTAGTTGTGCCATTATTGTTTACCATCACATTTTAACATACAATAATACGAGATTCTTCTTTGATGAAATTGGTGTTTCGTCGCATTTTCTCAGTCTCCATTTCCAAATTTTAATTTTAAGGTTAGAACAGGTTAGAATATATAGTTAGAATACCTAATAGTAGGTCTTTTGGCCACATAGAGCTGTCAATTTAATATAATAGACCAAAAAATCCCTAGATTACTTGATTATCTCAAGGATTTCTTAACTATGAGATAAATGGAGGTGAGATAAACGGACGACCCTGTTATCTACGAGATAAATTGTATCTTATAGATAGCTTAACTGATAGATAGCATTGGTTTGGTAGTAACGGGCCTTAGTGGTTTGAACATATCCGATGCATTATTTATGTTGAGATAAGTTTGAAACATCAGTAATAAATTTTGTATATACATGACGGTATATTCAGTTGGCATTTTCATTTTTACCATTTTTCCTTATTTACCGTTTATTAAAATACTTAATTACAATGTTTTGATTAGAGTACACTCTGGCAGAACAAATGATTGTAAATTTTTGTGTCCCGTTTGTCCATAAGTATTGTTGTTATTATTTTTGTAGCAAAAACCATATTTTTTTCCCGGTTCTGTTACCTACTTACTTTCAAGCAAATCTTGAAAAATGCTCAAACATGTTTGTTGATGTTTTATGATTAAATTTTAGAGGTAACTAGATTCAGTTGACATTTTCATTTTTACCATTTTTCTTTATTTACCGTTAATTAAACAATGTTTTGATAAAAGTCATTACACCCCCGAATGCAGAACATCTTGAAAAGTTTGACAGTTAAACAATTGAAAATTTTGTTAACAACAGATTTTGTTTAGTCAAATTCAAATTTAAAATTTCATGTTGATCCGACAAGTGCATTTGGAGATATTAAGCCCAAATGCGCAATAGCACTTTTTTAAGAACACTTACAAGTTTTTGAAAGTGGTCTTAAATCATAAAACTTTTTAAAAATTACCAAAATCTAGTAATGTTTAGAAAAATCTTATCAAATCATAATTTCCGCATAAAATTTGTTAAAATCGTTGGATTGAGTTGTACAAGAAAACTAAGATCACTTTTTCATTTATCTTTCACTTTTAAACTTAACAATAATCCATTTTTATGCATCTCTGCATAAAAAGTTTTGCATTTTTAAATTAAATGAAAAAAGTAAAACGTTAAAAAATAGTGAAAGTTGGATGCTTATTAGAATAAATCAACTGGTGTAATTGACCCGAAGGTAGAGCGTACTGAATAATAAAAAAAAATGTTCCGATCTAGTAAAGCACTTTCTCCAACGCACCCAAATCGTTTAAACATTAAATGAAACTCTCCATTAGCATTTAATACATTTACCGTTTAATTAAATATTCTAACCGCGATCATTATTAACATATTCAGAACAAATAATTAAATTGTTTTAACACAAAATTAACATGTAGTCAATTTAATTATGTGGTAATTAATTTTCTCTCTAATTAAACGTTTTTCCTTTTTAACTATCACCTTCAAATTATGTTGCAATAAGAAAAACTGGTAGAAATTCATTAAAAATAAATTATAATTAAATCTTGCAAAAATCAGGCAGAATTTCTTTTTATTAATAGGTCAATACAAAGTAGAACATTTAGATAAAGTATCTAAAGCTCTTTACGAAGAATATGGTGACATCGTTAAAGTTGATGGTTTATTAGGAAAACCAGATATGTTATTTATTTTTAATCCAGATGAAATTGAAAATGTTTTTCGACAAGAAGATTCGATGCCTTTAAGACCATCAATGCCATCGTTGAATTATTATAAACACGTGTATAGAAAGGATTTTTTTGGCGAAGAAGCTGGAGTTATTGCAGTGTAAGTTTCACTTATCAACCACTTTAATTACAACACTGGCGAACAAAGCATTTTTTATTTTTCTAATTTATAATTATAATGGAAGTAATTCGTGGTTTTTATTAGAAAGCTGATTTCAAAATTATTATTTTAGACATGGTGAAAATTGGCAAATATTTCGCTCGAAAGTCAATAAAATCTTATTACAACCGAGAATTGCTAAAATGTACATGAAACCAATTGAAAAGGCTGCTCAAGAATTTGTTGAAAGGTAAAAAAAGAAATTAATAAATTCGTGTTAATAAAAATTGTTTTAGAATTGAAAAAATTAAAGATTTAAACCAGGAAGTACCTGAAAATTTCTTAAATGAAGTGCATAAATGGTCGCTGGAATGTAAACAATTATAAATGAGCAAGATTATGTATTTTAATAACAAATTTTTTAGCAATTGCAAGTGTAGCCCTTGACGTCCAATTGGGATGTCTTCAAGAAAATTACCCGGAAGACACACAAATTTTAATCGACGCTGTTAACGAATTTTTTGTTAATGTTCCAATTTTAGAATTAAAAACACCATTTTGGACTTTTATGAAAAATCCAATGTATTACCCAACTTTTAAACGCTATATTGAAGCTTTAGAAACAATAAGAAAGTAAAAAAATCACTTAAAAACTCATAAAATATCTAAATCAATTTAATTTTAGAATTTGCTTAAAATACATCAACAAATCATTAGAAAACGCATCATTAAAACAAAACCAAGAACCATCTGTTTTACAACGAGTTTTAAAAATGGATAATAACATTAAAACGGCTTGTATTTTAGCGTTGGACATGTTTTTAGTTGGAATAGACACGGTAATTTTTTCTCATAAAAAATTATTGGAGAAAAGAAATTTGACGATCACTTTTTAATCTTAATGATGTCGAGTAACAAGTAACATTTCACATTTCGTTTTTTTTCTATACCATCAAAGTGAAAGTAAATTGCTCTTCCTTCGTCTATTTTCTCGTGTATCTAATTTTAAGGCATGACTCAAGAGCACAATTGAAAAATGATAATCTCTATGATGAGATCTTTCTGAATTCGTGCTTGAAAAGAGAAAGTAGTACTAGGTTTGAATGGGAGGTTATTACCGATGCAAATCATAATCATTTTACGACGTTATCTGAATAATAATAACAATAATGAGAAAATATTAATTTCTGATTTTACTGTGGGTTTGAATTCTTGTTAATATTCCGATAATAACATTTTTTATTTGGCTTTGGCTAATAGAAAATATATACAAGTTAAAACTTTATGAAAAAGATTATAATTTTTACGTTTGTTAAATGTTTTCCGTCAACTATTAGAGATTTCCTTGAAATTCGCTGTAGGTTTGTATTAAAGCTTATAGTTTATTATAATGTGAACACTCTTATTGTAAGTAGGGTCGGTGTACCAATTATAGCCATTGTTCCAGTTATAGCCACTTTCCAGGTTTTTCCCTTATGGTTTAAAATCGTTAATCAAACAATCTAGCCTGACGTCATACAAGCGCATAGCAACTAGCAACTGATAGCAACAGAGAGTTTATGTGAATATTAAAAATTTATGTGGTTGTGTTTCCAGTCCGGTCGTGTTTTCATTAAATTCTTGTCGGTTTGCTTAAGAACACAGGTAAGTAACAAATAGTATAATTAATCTGTATTAAGTAATAAGTATTAAGTATTAAGTAATCTGTAATTAATTAGTCTAGTAACATTGGCACTATGTAAATGTTTGTCTGTACATTTATATCTTATTTGTGCTTATAAAGATATGTTTATTTAGTGATTTTTGTTCACGAGTTTCTATAAATTAAAAGTGGCTAAAGTCACTTAGATGGCTATGTTTAGACAAATGTTTGCCAATTTTAGCCAGGATATGGCTATATTTAGACCATTGATGTATCAATAGGGCCGTTAACTATTTTTTTTTTATTGGCTCATTCGAAAGTTTTTTAAAATTGATTGACCCCATATTTTTTAATTTTTGATTCTGAGGCTTAGTTTTTCCAAAAAAAAATAATAAAGTTTGAAATTACAGGCCGCGAATTCAGTAGCGCGTCACTCAGATTTGAGCGTATGATTGGAGCGTATAAAAATCAATAAAATTCCTAGAGAGAGACAATGCTACGAATCTTATGCGCTAGAAGAAAACAGAAGAAAACGGGAAAGAAATCACGTCTGTGATTTCTTTCTTCTTACTTAAAACGTCACAATGAATCAGGGGTGGGGAATTTTAAACTTTTACATTAATTATTGCAAAAATTAAACAATTTTCGAACGTGAAAACGTTACTAATCCGTCTAATTTAATTTACATTATCGATTTTTTGAAAGACGGTCTTTCTAATCGATTGACGTTAACGGCCCTATTATAGCCAAGTTAGTTTTTGCTTTGGTATTTTATTGAGAATGGCACCATCAAAAAAGAAAAAGAAAACAAAGGAAAATATTAATAGATCGAGATAGATACTCTTCAGAACAACTTGCACGCGCACTTCAAGCAGTAGAACAAGATGGAATGGCTGTGGCAAAGACCAGTAGTAGTTTTACAGTGCCTAGAACAATTTTGCGTGATAAGTTAAGTGATAAAACTTCAGCAAAGATGGAAAAAGTTGGAAAAAGGTGTTTCTAGCTAGGAATAATAGATAACCACTGATTAAAAACTAAAAAGAACATTGTTTCTGAAAGAAACTACAAGTTTACTTGGACAGCAGTGTTTATAGCCAATCAATGTCAAATAGTAGCCCATGTTTTGGCAGTTTGATTGCTATATTATTTGTAGGTAAGGGTATTGAAGATCAACTTGAATACTGGATATTGGCAAACGCGAGCCATGGATTTCCAGTGAACAAGGAAAGACTAATGTATTCTGTTCAGCAAATATTGGAGAAGAACCGTCTAGACATTCCTTTCACAAACAATTCACCAGGAAGGTAATGGAATCCTTTTTGAAACGTTATCCTCGAATAAGTCAAAAACAACGAAGAAAAAATTAGAGCTTGGTTTGCCGAAGTTCAAGAGATTCAATTGAAGACAGTGAAGTTTTTAGTCACGCAGAAAGAGTCTGGATATTATTATATACATCTATCTAAATATACATATATTATAATTATTAATCGTTGCACTTCTTTTTCAAATCATTACATCTTTATATAGTAGTTTTCAATCAATTAAATTCCCAATTTATCAATAATTTCAGTTTAGATTAAGTATGGTGGCTAAATATTAATAGTGCATACATCAGGCTATAAATGGTGATCAAGTGGCTATAATAGGAAAAACGGTAGTTTTTCCTTTTTATGTTTTTTCTTGAATTTACGTTTTATTTTCTTAATACTTTTCCACCAATGATCGCAAAAAAACTATATTATCTATCCTTAAGAATCATAGCACCTAACGACAATTCAATTCTTTGCAATCCTTAAACTGGCTATAAGTGGTACGCCGACCCTAGTGATCTGAATCTAGTGATGGGTAAATATTTTTTTTCTAAATATCCTGGGAATATACCCGGCATTTACCCAAAATGGGAATATACTCGGGTAAATAAATTTCAAAGACTGACTCTTAAAATAAATGTATATTCTATGAAAAACATGACATATATTCGGTAACAAAAACGTATTCTTATCAAAAATATTTTAACTCTGAAGTCAAAATAACGATTACATAATTATTTCGAAACCCTGTTTGCATTTTGGACCTAGAGTTCTTCGCCGGAATATGATGACCAGTTAATGACAGTCGTCGGCCTGCAGTCTGTTTCGTCTTCGGTATCGGACGCTGGATTCTGGATTCGCGGGAAAGCGGGCTGAACCGCCCGCAGCACTTTGACCTCAGCAGATCCCTTGTACAGGGTGTCCCGTTAAGCGTACGGAGCGGCTGTATCTCAACAACGGTAAGGGCTAGAGGTTTGGGAAAAAAATCCTTATAAGCAAAGTGGGCAAGAGAAATACCTGGAAATTATTTTGAAGTTCGTAATTCGACCGCTAGGGGGCGTAACTGCCATAGAGAAACATAAAATTCCCGCTATCTCAGAAAGGATCCGATTGATGGTTCGAGTTTTTAACATTTTCTTGTATAATTCGAGAACGGGTGGCTATATCGAGATGCGGTTTTCACTAAAATTTAGCAAATTTTAAGGTGACTAAGGATCTGTGAAGTAAATAGTATCGTTCCATTTAACATTTCTTCAAAAATCACAAAAATATGTAATCGCTGCAGATAACGCCCTCTAGCTCATTTGTTTTAAAGCGTTTGCTTTAAACAGATTGCTTTAAAAAGACCGTTTGGTCTTACTGAAAATATCTTTAAAAAGAGCATAAAATGCTCTTTCAAACAACACCGAAAATATTCAAATCGGTTGAATGGTCTAGGAAATATTAAAGTGTAAACATATGAAAACGCATTGGCCTCCCCCTCCCTTATTATGACACATATCAGAAATATCGCAAAACAAAAGCGATGCGGTATTATCCAAGCTATTAAATGATGTTGTCAAAGTTATAGCTCATCGTCTAAGTTTCTGAGATAGCGGGAACTTAATGTTTCTCAATGGCAGTTACGCCCCCTAGCGGTCGAATTACGAACTTCAAAATAATTTCCAGCTATTTCTCTTGGTCACTTTGCTTATAAGGATTTTTTTCCCAAACCTCTAGGCCTTAACGTTCTAGAGATACAGCCGCTCCGTACGCTTAACGGGACACCCTGTACTTACTTCCCTCTTTTGGTCAGCATTAGGAGGGCCACGCAGTCGCATAGAATGTGTTCCGCCGATTCCTCCTCCTCACCGCATCCTCTGCAGATGTCGGTGTCACTTATTCTCAAGTTCAGTAAGTGCTTCTGTAGATGCCAGTATCCAGTGATTAGACCTATGACCAAACGTAGGTTCTTCCTGGACAACCTCATAAATAAATCTGTTCATTTAGGGTCAGGGTACATCAGAGCTTCCTTGGCTTGGCGACATCCTGGTATCCTGTACTAGTTGTTTAGAAATTTCTTACGTGTTTCCTCTTTTTGAAGCTCTATTAAAGACCTTATTGTTGGAGTAATGAATGGTTCTGGCGACCCCGGAGGTTCGCCTGCAGCTTTCCTTGCCACTTTGTCCACAATGTCATGAAGCTTATTTCCCGAATTACCCTTTGTCTAGCAGTTCGTAATCTCATTGCAAGCGGCTGCCTCACAAAGACTGTTATGGCAGTCCTCAAGCAACGAGGATGAACAGCGATACCGCCCGAGCGAGAGGAGGGCTTGTCTGCAATCTGTATATTTTACAGGGTGTTCCGTGACTCGACCGACAAATTTATACCATATATTGCGGGGGTCATTACGATCAAAAAATGGTATATCACCTATAGGTGAATTCCTCTTTGTTTCGGAGATATCGAAATAAAAATAAAAAAGAACAAAAAACAAATAGAAATGATAATAGAAAATTTATTAATTTACTAATTAACACAAAATTACAACAGTTTTTCAAAATGAGAACCGCCATTTTCTAAATATGCAGCTATCCTTCGTGTTATAAAAAGTTGCTAGTTAATTTCTTTAGCGAATTAGTAGCTTCAACTATTCTGTCAATCAACTCTTCGCGTGTATCTGGTTTACCACTACTACTATACGTACGAGATTTGAGGCAACCCCATAGAAAATAATCTAGAGGCGACAAGTGAGGTGACCGAGCTGGCCAATGTACAGGACCATCGTCCTGGACCTCGTCCTATCCACCTTTCCGGAAAATTTTGATTAAGAATTACCGTCACTTGTCTCCCAAAATGTGATGGTGCCCTATCTTGCTGGAGCCACATCCCAAGACGAGCTTCTAGGACTATCTTTTATGTAATTCGGCAATTCTTCTTCCAAAAAATTAAGGTAAGTTTCTGCACTAAGACGTCTTTCAAAAGAATGAGGCCCAACAAGTTGATTATTCAACAAGCCGTACCACACGTTGACGGAAAAACGATATTGATGGTTAACAACGATTGCTTCGTGTGGGTTTTGATCCGTCCAGATGTGAGAATTATGTGTGTTGTTAATACCATTCCTTGAAATCTAGGCCTCATCCGTAACGCAGGAAGTAAATGCTGGACTTTCTGTAAATGATAGGGATAAAGTCCATCGTAGTGCAGAATTCTCCATACGTTGGTTTGAGGAATTCCCATTGTATGGGATATTCTACGAATACTGGGAGAAGGAATTGGTTCAACTGCATTTAAAACTGCTTCAGACAGCATCAAAATCATTAATTTATCAAACGTTAAATCGTCAAGACTAATTATCACTTTTTTTAATTCCTTCGATATCTTGGAAATAAAGAGGAATGTAATAATTCCGGAATATATGGTATAAGTTTGTCGGTCGAGTCACGGAACACCCTGTATTATAATTTTTTTGTTACTAATGTTCTTGGAAATTTCCTCAGCCGCCAGAGAACTGGCCACCAGCTCTGCTTGAAGCGCGGTGGGCCAAATTCCCAGCGGTTTAGAAACTTTTATTGTTGGTTCGACGGAATAAATTGAAGCACCAGTCAATTTTCGATTAGTCGATTTTCCACATTTATAAGCCTGTAACGTATAGACAAGCCAGATTTTTTTGAAAGCAATTTTTTGAGTTGCAAAACAATCGTTTTATTTCTAACTCTTGGCCACCAGTTTACAGTGCCGTAAGTTAACATTACGGCAGTGTATATCCACAAGGATATTTTGGGTGTTAAACCCCAGGAGGTCCCAACGGCCCTTCTGCACTGAGGGAACGCAATGCGTGCCTTATTTATCTTACCTTCGATGTGCGGTCTCCAAGTCAGCGTTTTATCCAGAGTTAACTTCAGATACTTCACTTCATTGGCAAAGCGCAAGGGAACTTTGCAAAGCCAGGACGCTCTAATCTCTGTTTTATTCGGGTTTACCGACAGAGAATTGTCTCGACACCAGCGTTCGATGATTCTCAGTCCAGCTTGCATCCGGTCACATAGGACGAAACTTTTTCGAACTTCCCGTCAACTAAAACGGCTAGATTGTCTGCGTAAGCGAAGACATTGAATTTTTCAGCAGACAGTTGTCTTACAAGGCTGTCCAGGGTGAGATTCCACAGCAGGAGTGATAGGACCCCACCCTGTTATCGTTATTAGCATCAATTACACTATGGACAGCCCTTTTGGAGAGCATATTTAGAATCCAGTCCGCTAGTGCAGGCTGGACTCCTTTGTCTCTAAGGGCTTTATTAATTGTATGAAAAGCTGTCCTTTCAAAGGCCCCTTCGATATCTATAAACACTCCGAGAGTGAACTCTTTATAGGCCAAAGATCTATCGATAACTCCCACGATTTCTTGTAGGACCGTTTCTGTTGATCTTCCCAAAGTGTATGCATGCTGGTTTGGGTGCAGGGGAAAATATTCCAGTGTCGTTTCTCTTATATATCTTTCACATAGCCTTTCAAATGTCTTCCCGACGAATGAGGAAAGACTGATTGGTCTATATGATTTTGGATCAGTGTAACCTCTCCTCCCAGGTTTGGAGAGGAAGACTACCTTTACTTCTCTCCAGGATAAGGGAACATAGCGGAATGCTAAGTAACCTTTGTATATTTTTAGTAGGTGTGGTAGTAATTCCGCCATACGCCACTGTAGTAGCGCAGGTAGAATATCATCAGGACCGGCAGATTTAAATGGTGAGAAGGACTGTATGCCCCAGCCATCTCTGGTTTCAGTCACCACAAGATTAGCTAGCCTCCAGTCCTCTACCTTTAGATTCCATACAGGTTCTTCTTCCCATATCCGGTTGTCGGTAAAGGTACACCCTGAAAAATGACAGGTCATTAGTAAACATATACTTTCTATAGGATTGGAAGATTCCTATAGTCCCCTGTGAGTCCTTGATGAACACTTTTGCTAGCCTTGCAGCCGACGGTGTGTCCTCAATATCTTCACAGAATTTTTGCCAAGCTAATCTCCTCCTTTGTCTTTTTTTTTATAATTGGACCGGTGTAGTTTATAAACTTCCCAGTCTTCCTCTTTTCTCGATATTTTTGCTTTGTTAAATGTTTTGACTCAGTGTTCCACCACGAATTGGTGTAGCACTTGTCCGGGCTCCTTCTTAATGGACAGGATTTCTTATGTGATCTTATGATGAACCCTTTCACCCCATCAAAATTATCTATGTTTATGGTATCCATCGCCTCCGAGATTAGTTAGCTGTATTTAACGGACGTTATCGATATCGCTATCCTTTGTGCTTCCTTCGATGGGGAAGACCGAAAAACAGAGATCATACAGTGCCATCGATGTCAACTCTTTGGACACGCACAGAAAAACTGCAACGGTGAATTCAAGTGCATGAAGTGTGGTCAAAGCATACGACGAAAGACTGCACCAAACTCAAAACATTCCTCGTAAAGACAAAGAAAATAATTAAAATATTCAACCATTAATGAGAAACAACAAATATACAAAATCTCTAAAAGTAGCATTCTGGAAGGCAAACAGCATAAGGCTGAAAAAAAACGAAACGACTCTCTTCCTGGAAGAACACAAAATTGACGTATTACTGGTCTCTGAGACATCACGGAAGCCTTGCAACCGATTCAACATACAAAACTACAAAGTCTATCGAAGGGATCGACCCGACGGAAGAAAAGGAAGAGGCACAGCAGCTATCGTGTCAAATCAAATCAAACACGAAGAACTCCTAATCGCGAACATTACACACCTCAACGCAAACGGCATCAAAGTTAATACCAAGAAGGGACATATTAACATATTTGCAGCGTAGAAGAAGAATTTAAAGGAATACTTTGCCCAAACAAAGCGACAATCATAGCTGGTGATGTGAACTCCAAGCACCCAGACTGGAACAGCAGCGTCACAAACACACACGGCATAAGATTAAAAATTCTTGCCGAGGACGTAGACCTTGGTCATCGACCCAGAAGAGCCAACTCATATTCTTTATACAGCGAACAGTTCTTATAAAAAACTTATATAATAGAATAACAATGAAGATAATAAATGAGCTCTTCTTAGACTACTACCCAGTAGTAATGGAAGTAGAAGTCCAACCAGAAAATCAAAAACAACTAATCAAAACCACCGACTGGAAGAAGTTTAAAGAAATAATAAAAACCAAGAAGACACAGATCAATTCAACATTAAGATTAGAAACAGCAATAACAAACCTTGAAGAAGGCACAGTAGATGCGCCAGCAATATCGGCAATAAGCAGGACAACAATAAATCCATACAAAACTCAACTCTCACATGAATTAAAACAGAAATGTGTGGAAAAGAAGAAACTCATACGAGAAGAATATGTAAGAACAAGAGACCCAAACACCAAGAATAAACTTAATAGAATCACAACGGAAATTCACAAAAACATTAACGAAGTAAACCAAGACAAGTGGTACAAAAAAATAAAAAGCTAACAACGAAGGACCAATCACTTTGGATAATGACAGCAGCACTAACTGAGAAAAGGAACAAACAGACGATCCCACAACTAAAATCCGAAAACAGAATTTCAACGACAGACGAAGAGAAAGCAAATATCTTTACTGCCGCTTTCAGAAAACAATTCTGCCCGAACCCCATCGTCGCGCAGGTAAAAGATCAAGACTTCTACGACAACATATAACACAACAGCAATCACAATAGTAACACACAAAAAAAAACAAGCCAAAAGATCAGCCAACCTTCTACAGACTTATTAGCCTTCTACCCTATACACTGGAGCGGTCTTTCTGGACATTGAAAAAGTTTTTGATAAAGTCTGGCAAGCAGGCCGAATCTATAAAATGAAAAAAGCAAACATATCACCAAGACTAACCAAAATCATAAGGTCATACCTTCAAAACAGAAATTCCACGTCAAAATAGGAAATACAATTTCGGAAGGAACAGAAGTAGAGGCCGGAGTCCTACAAGGCTCCGTCCTAGGCCCAACGCTATTCAACATCATATTTCGGACATTCCAACGCCGACCAGTTCGTCCAGTCGTCCAGTTTGCAGACGACACCGTAATATACACCACGGGCAGGAATCATTCATTAAAAACCGACTACAAGAAGCTACTGATACCATGATGAAATACATGAATACATGGAGGATTGAGTAAATGAAGAAAAAACAGGAGCAGTCATGTTCATACACAAGGTCACCAAAAAACCTAATCCCGAAAAAATTTAAATAAACAGAAAAGACATAGAGTGGAAAGCTCAACCTACTTAATAATAATAAATATAATAATAATAATAATAAAAACATAGTGAACAGAATAAATATTTTCAAGGCAACCATCCTACCAGTGCCCACCTACGGAGGAGCGTTGTGGAACATAGCCAGCAAAAGCGGAATAAATCAACTGCACCAAACGCTTAACAAGATTCTAAGAACATGGTAACCTTCATAGTATAAACAAATCATAAAAATGAAACACCACTACAACCCAGAGATACAAAAAGCAACTCTAGCAAAACCCATAAAAACAGACAAAAGGGACACAGTAGCGCAAGAGGGAATCAGAAAACATCGGCTTAAAATCCAAACACTACCGGAGAAAGTTTCAAAGTGATTGTATTGCCCGATTTTGAGTTTTTCCTTGGCGAAATTGAGTAAGACAAGCGTGAATGATGAAATTGTCGAGGTTACCCTCATAAGTATTAATTGCATCCACATTTTTCTACACAGTACTTGTCTCGATATAATAATAATTTATTGTTTCAATACTTATAACTTATACATGTCACCTTACGTCTCGTCGCTGCCACCACCGCCCCCATCCATCTCCTTCCCTTCGCCCTCTCCCCCAGCACCTGCCTCCAATCCATCTCCTCTTCCCTCAACTCACTGCACTTTACCAGCAGATGAGAACTCCCAATCTTCCCCACATAATCTGCCCCTCTCCTCCTCCTCCAATATCTATTGGCCCTTTCTTCATTGCCACATCTAAACCTGGCTACCAACCTCTTCCCCCCCATCATCAGGTATTTTAGTAGCCCTTCCACTACAATTTCGGCATATTTTGGATTGTAACTACTTCCAAGTATTTCCCTTATCGCCGTCCTTCTCTCTTGCATTTTCACTTCCCTGTCCCTGCTGTCCAGTTGTTTTCACATGCCAATCCCCTCTTTTGTTTTTCTGTTCACCTCTTCCGTTGAATACCCCACCCTTCTGTAGTATTTCTCCCTTTCTCGCTGCCCATAACGCCCCTTACTTACCTCAATCTGTCTGTAGCACTCCCCCAAAATTTTAAAATGCTCTCTACCTTCCACCCTCTCCTCAAAACGCTCCGCTCGGTTAGCCGCCTCCACCTTCAACTTATCTACCTTCATTTCTTCTACTATATATCCAGGTCTCCCTAGCCAACCTCAACAGTACTTTTCTTAGAAAATTATTAAAATAAAATAATTTTAAATTCTCTGTCAGCAGTAGATTACATATCAAGACAGTTTCTATCAAAATTTGTTCCACAGTAACTTAGATTTTTAAAAGTTGCAGCGGGCAGTCTTCACAAATTGTAGATCCATTTCTTTGTTTCCTATTTTTAGTAAGGTGTTTGGAAAACAAACGTATAAAACTACCTTTTCCAATATTAAAAATGCACTGAAATCTTCTCAAACACACTACTTAGATTTTGTATTACTGTAATGCCAGATTGGTGCAGTGTATATAGCGTATAGTGTATATATGCAGTGTATATGTATGCAGTGGATTTTATCAAGACTTGAACGCGGTTAATTTACTTTTATTAGAGAATATAATAGAAATAGGATTACTGTGTAACATTTCAGTGTGACTTGCTTTCTATGTTGCTGATAGAACACAAGTGCCTGTCACTTTCAGGGTGTGTTAGGACACATCTTTGGGCCTCTGTTATTCAACAATATTAATGGCAATTTTTACTGTTTGGAGTGTTCAAATTGTTTAATGGATGCCGATTACATCAATTTTTCCTGCATTTTCCGTTATAGATTCACATAGATATAAATACTTTGTGTAGAACTATTTTGAAAACGACGCACCACGATGCCTGGTGGACTAGTTCATACTAGGTAACAAATTTCCTCCACTCACAGCAGAAGTTTGTTTGGTCATTGCAAATGAGCTACCAAGTGTTACATCCTTCACTTCTTTGCTGTTAACACTTGTGTGACACATGTCAGAATGTAGTTATTTCAAAATTATATTTTTAATATTCTTTTAAAACCATCAATATAAATCAACACCGTTTATATATCTAACAGAGCCATTAATAATTTAATTAATATAATTTTTAAAAATATTTAGCTTTCACTTACTTGTATTTAGTTCTCTGTCAGGAGTAGCTATTTTCTGTCAGTAGTATCTAGTCTTTTATCAGCTGTTTGTAGATTTTCTAAAGCAGTATTTGATGTTTTCTCAGCACAATTTACTTTTCTGCCAGCCGTATCAAGTCTTCTATCAGCTGTTTGTAGACTTCTGCCAGCAATATATGCTCTTTTGCCAGCAGTATGTAGCTTTCCGCAAGAAGTGTCACGTTTTCTGTCAGCACAATCTAGTTTTCTGCCAGTACAATCTAATCTTTTGTACACTATAAATAATCTTCTGCCAGCAGTATCTAGTCTTCTGTCAACTAAATAGTCTTCTGCAAACAGAATCTAGGCTTCTACAACCAGTATATAGCCTTCTATTAGTATTATCTATCCAGTTAACTATCTGAGAGTGATTTTATTGACTTCTTTCACAAATCTCTATCTAAAAGGACGTGGCAAATTAGCAAATACTTCTGTCTGGATATTATGCTGTTCTTCAATAAAAAAAATTCTATGTATTGACATTTTTCAAAAATATCTTCTTTAATATGTTAAGCATTTAATTTTATATTTCTTTTTTTAGACTTCTAATTCCGTGGCTTCTATATTATATCAATTAGCTTTAAATCCAGAAAAACAACAAATTCTTTATGATGAAATTAAAAAAGAGATGGGAGATAACAAGGATTTAAATGAACAAAGAATTGAAAATTTAACATATCTGAAAGCTTGTATAAAAGAAGCTATGAGGTAAGTCAAAAAAGTTACAAATTATTAAAAATTGAGTTTCTTTTAAAACAGAAAATATCCTGTTGTTATTGGAAATGGCCGAACAACAAAGAAAGATTGCATAATCGGGGGATACCACATCCCCAAAGGAGTTCATATAATTTTTCCTCATAGCACTATTTGCAATACGGAAAAATTCTTTGAAAAAAGTGATGAATTTTTACCAGAAAGATTTTTAAAAAGCTGCCCGATTCGTTTAAATTCTAAAGAAGCTGAAGATAAAAACGATTTAAATCCAAATAACCATCATCCTTTCGCATCTTTACCATTTGGTTACGGAAAACGAATGTGTTTAGGAAGAAGATTCGCTGAATTGGAAATACAAACTGTTATCGCCAAAGTTATTCAATCATACAAAGTTGAATATCATCATAAATTATTGGATTATCATGTTCACCCAATGTACACACCAAATGGACCATTAAAATTAAAATTTATTAAACGTAATTAAATCAATTATTATTAAAACGCATTGTTAATCTATTATACGTATTTTGCACCAAATAAATATTTTTAAATTGATATCGTTTTTTAAATAAATCACTTATAATATATAATCATTTAACAATTTGTATATCTTAAATGGTTGTTAATGAACTCTTTATTAAGCAATAAACTTCATTAAAGTAGTGATTGAATTAAATTATCTTGAACTTGAATGGTTGTAAGTTGTGGTAATCGCGGTGAATGAAGTAACTTTTACTACAAAAAAATACTTCAAGGCCAGAAATCGTAATCGTTAATATGTAAATTTAAAGGCCCGAGAGAAAATTTATACAAGAATTAAGTTGAAATTAAATAAACGAAATTTTTTTTTCATTTCTACATTCTTTTGATTGAAGCTAAATAATTTAAAGAGGTTTTTTTTTGGTTTAAAAAAGTGTATGACAGGAAACATTTACATAGTAATGTCAAGTGGGAAAAGAGAAATCTTTTTAAGTGTCGTTTAGAGCATAATGATCGTTTCAACATTGGATAGTTATTAAAGTAACCGTGTCGGTGGAACTGAAAAGGAAATGAGTTGTTTGGATAAAAATGTTTGTCCTCAAAAGAAAATGAGTTTTTATACTAGGAATTAGGACGTAAAATATTCTGTGTTGCACCGAACCAAAAATGTACATTAATACAATGAAAAGCTACATTGAGACAATGAATTGAGTTATGGATTTTCAGCCGATGAATCAATTCATTGTCTCAATGAAGAGTGTTACATTAATTATATGAAATCGATTTCGCTGTAACGATGAACG